>NC_135333.1:147357838-148003878 GCF_023851605.1 Tamandua tetradactyla | reverse complement strand
CTCTCTCTTTTTTTTAATTCTCAGTTTCATATATCATTGTATTAATCTCTGTTATTTCTTTCCTTCTGTTTGCTTCAGGATTAGTTTGCTGGTTTTTTTTTTTTTTTCTTTTTCTTTTTTCTAATTCCTCAAGTAGTGCAGTTAGGTTTTTAATTTTAGCTCTTTCTTCTTTTCAGTGTGGGCTTAAACTTAAGGGCTATAAACTCTCTCAGCACTGCCTTCTCCATATCCCATAAGTTTTAAATGTTGTGTTCTTGTTTTCATGTGTCTCAAGTTATTTACTTTGAAAGTTAAACTTTCTTCTTCAGCTCACTGATTGTTTGAGTGTTGTTTAACTTTCATTCACTTGTTAATTTTCCACTATCTGCCTGTTACTGATTTCCAGCTCCATTTCATTATGGTTGGAGAAAGTGCTTTGTATCATTTCAATCTCATTAAATTTTTAGACTTGTTTTGTGACTCAACATGTGGTCAATACTGGAGAATGACTGATGAGAATTTGAAAAGAATAGAGATCCTTCTCTTTTGGGGTGCAATATTCTGTATATATCTGAGGTCTGGTTCATTTATCATATTATTCAAGTTCTCTATTTCCTTACTGCTTCTCTGTCTAGATGTTCTATCTATTGATGATAGTGGTGTATTGAAGCCTCCAACTACTATTGTAGAGACATCTATTTCTACATTCAGTTTTGACAGTGTTTGCCTCATGTATTTGGGGCACCATGATTAGGTGCATAATGTTTATGATTGTTTTTTCTTCTTAAATTTCCCCTTTTATTAATACCATATCCTTCTTCATCTCTTATACAATTCTGCGTTTAAATTTTATTTTGTCTGATATTAGTATAGCTTCCCCAACTCTTTACTGATTACTGTTTTCAAGGAATGTCTTTTTCTAAACCCTCACTTTCAACCTATTTCTGTATTTGGATCTGAGATGATGCTCCACAGATAATATATAGTTGGATAGTACTTTTTTTTATCCATTCTGCTAACATGTGGTTTTTGATTGGGAAGTTTAAACCATTAACAGCCAACATTATTACTGTAAAGGCAGTATTTACTTTAGCCATTTAGTGCTTTGCATTTTATGTGCCATATCTTATTTTTCTCTCTTTTTACCCTTTCTTTCCCTTTAGTAATACTCTTCCTTTCTACATTCTACTTGAAGCCTTTTGACTCCACCTTTTCCTTTTATCTTGTGAAACACCCTTTAGAATTTCTTGTAGAGTAGATCTCTTGTTGATGAGTTCTCTCAGTTTCTGTTTATCTGTGAACATTTTGAACTTTTTCTCATTTTTGAAGGACAGTTTTGTCAGACAGAATTCTTGGCTGACCATTTTTCTTTTTCAGTACCTTAAATGTATCAACTGTTGCCTTTTCACTTCCATGGTTTATAATGAGAAATTAGCAGTTAGTCTTTCTGCAGTCCCCTGTATGTGATGAATCCCTTTTACCTTGCTGTTTTCAGGATTCTCTTTTTATCTTTGCATCTGACATCCTGATTAGTACGTGTCTCAGAGTAAGTCTATTAGGATTTTTTTTTTTCTGCTTGGAGTATGTTACACTTCCTAGAAATGTGTATTTATTTCTTTCATAAGAGTTGAGATATTTTCTGATATTATTTCCTCAAATATTCTTTCTACTCTTTTCCCTTCCCTTCTCCTTCTCTGAAACCCATGATGGGTATGTTTGTGTGCTTTGTGCTGTCATTCAGTCCCCTGAGATCTTGCTCATATTTTTCCATCCTCTTCTTTATTTGTTCTTTTGTCTATAAGATTTCAATTTTCTTGTATTCTAGTTCATTGGTTCTTTGCCTATTCAAACCTACAGTTGTATGCCTCTGAGGTATTTTTAATCTCTTCTATTTTGCCTTTCATTCCCATAATTTCTGTCATGTTTCTTTCCATACTTTCAGATTCTTCTTTATGCTTATCTATTGTCTTCTTGATATCCTTTATCTCTTTAGCCATATTTTTCTTCACTTCCTTGAGTTGATTTAGGAGATTTGTTTCAACATCTTTGATGAGTTTTTCCAAATTCTCCTCTTAAATTTTAATCTGTTCCTTTCACTGGACCATACCTTCCTGTTTTTTAGAATGGCCTGTAATTTTTGTGGATATCTAAACATCTGATAATCTTGATGAGTTTATTCTGAAGGTCAATTTCTTTTTCTTTCCTATGGTTTTTTTATTAATTAAAAAAATTAACTTATACAACATTTAGAAATCATTCCATTCTACATATGCAATCAGTAATTCTTAATATCATCACATAGATGTATGATCATCATTTCTTAGTACATTTGCATTGATTTAGAAAAAGAAATAGCAAGACAACAGAAAAAGAAATAAAATGATAATATAGAGAAAAAAATAAAAGTAAAAAATACAAAAAATATATATAAAAAAACAGAACAAACAAACAAACAAACAAAAACTATAGCTCAGATGCAGCTTGATTCAGTGTTTTAACATAATTACATTGCAATTAGGTAGTATTGTGCTGTCCATTTTTGAGTTTTTGTATCTAGTCCTGTTGCACAGTCTGTATCCCTTCAGCTTCAATTACCCATTATCTTACCCTATTTCTAACTCCTGATAGTCTCTGTTACCAATGACATATTCCAAGTTTATTCTCTAATGTTGGCTCACATCATTGGGACCATACAGTATTTGTCCTTTAGTTTTTGGCTAGTCTCACTCAGCATAACGTTCTCTAGGTCCATCCATGTTATTACATGCTTCATAAGTTTATTCTGTCTTAAAGCTGCATAATATTCCATCGTATGTATATACCACAGTTTGTTTAGCCACTCATCTGTTGATGGACATTTTGGCTGTTTCCATCTCTTTGCAATTGTAAATAATGCTGCTATAAACATTGGTGTGCAAATGTCCATTTGTGTCTTTGTCCTTAAGTCCTTTGAGTAGATACCTAGCAATGGTATTGCTGGGTTGTATGGCAATTCTATATTCAGTTTTTTGAGGAACCGCCAAACTGCCTTCCACAGTGGACAGTGGTTGCACCATTTGACATTCCCGCCAACAGTGGATAAGTGTGCCTCTTTCTCTGCATCCTCTCCAGCACTTGTCATTTTCTGTTTTGTTGATAATGGCCATTCTGGTGGGTGTGAGATGATATCTCATTGTGGTTTTGATTTGCATTTCTCTAATGGCCAGCGACACTGAACATCTCTTCGTGTGCCTTTTGGCCATTTTTATTTCCTCTTCTGAGAGGTGTCTATTCAAGTCTTTTTCCCATTTTGTAATTGGATTGGCTGTCTTTTTGTTGTTGAGTTGAACAATCTCTTTATAAATTCTGGATACTAGACCTTTATCTGATATGTCGTTTCCAAATATTGTCTCCCATTGTGTAGGCCGTCTTTTTACTTTCTTGATGAAGTTCTTTGATGCACAAAAGTGTTTAATTTTGAGGATCTCCCATTTATTTATTTCCTTCTTCAGTGCTCTTGCTTTAGGTTTAAGGTCCATAAAACCACCTCCAATTGTAAGATTCATAAGATATCTCCCTACATTTTCCTCTAACTGTTTTATGGTCTTAGACCTAATGTTTAGATCTTTGATCCATTTTGAGTTAACTTTTGTATAGGGTGTGAGATACGGGTCCTCTTTCATTCTTTTGCATATGGATATCCAGTTCTCTAGGCACCATTTATTGAAGAGACTTTTCTGTCCCAGGTGAGTTGGCTTGTCTGCCTTATCAAAGATCAAATGTCCATAGATGAGAGGGTCTATATCTGAGCACTCTATTCAATTCCATTGGTCGATATATCTATCTTTATGCCAATAGAATGCTGTTTTGACCACTGTGGCTTCACAATATGCCTTAAAGTCCGGCAGCGTGAGACCTCCAGCTTCATTTTTTTTCCTCCAGATGTTTTTAGCAATTCGGGGCACCCTGCCCTTCCAGATAAATTTGCTTATTGGTTTTTCTATTTCCGAAAAATAAGTTGTTGGGATTTTGATTGGTATTGCATTGAATCTGTAGATCAATTTAGGTAGGATTGACATCTTAACTATATTTAGTCTTCCAATCCAGGAACACGGCATGCCCTTCCATCTATTTAGGTCTTATGTGATTTCTTTTAACAGTTTTTTGCAGTTTTCTTTGTATAGGTCTTTTGTCTCTTTGGTTAAATTTATTACTAAGTATTTTATTCTTTTAGTTGCAATTGTAAATGGAATTCGTTTCTTGATTTCTCCCTCAGCTTGTTCATTGCTAGTGTATAGAATCATTGCAGATTTTTGAATGTTGATCTTGTAACCTGCTACTTTGCTGTACTCATTTATTAGCTCTAGGGGTTTGTTGTGGATTTTTCTGGGTTTTCGACATATAGTATCATATCGGCTGCAAACAGTGATAGTTTTACTTCTTCCTTTCCAATTTTGATGCCTTGTATTTCTTTTTCTCGTCTAATTGCTCTAGCTAGAACCTCCAACACAATGCTGAATAATAGTGGTGATAATGGACATCCTTGTCTTGTTCCTGATCTTAGGGGGAAAGTTTTCAATTTTTCCTCATTGAGGATGATATTAGCTGTGGGTTTTTCATATATTCCCTCTATCATTTTAAGGAAGTTCCCTTGTATTCCTATCCTTTGAAGTGTTTTCAACAGGAAAGGATGTTGAATCTTGTCAAATGCCTTCGCTGCATCAATTGAGATGATCATGTGATTTTTCTGCTTTGATTTGTTGATATGGTGTATTACATTAATTGATTTTCTTATGTTGAACCATCCTTGCATACCTGGGATGAATCCTACTTGGTCATGATGTATAATTCTTTTAATGTGTTGCTGGATTCGATTTGCTAGAATTTTGTTGAGGATTTTTGCATCTATATTCATTAGAGAGCGTGGCCTGTAGTTTTCTTTTTTTGTAATATCTTTGCCTGGTTTTGGTATGAGGGTAATGTTGGTTTCATAGAATGAATTAGGTAGCTTTCCCTCCACTTTGATTTTTTTGAAGAGTTTGAGGAGAGTTGGTACTAATTCTTTCTGGAATGTTTGGTAGAATTCACATGTGAAGCCATCTGGTCCTGGACTTTTCTTTTTGGGAAGCTTTTGAATGACTGATTCAATTTCTTTACTTGTGATTGGTTTGTTGAGGTCATCTATTTCTTCTTGAGTCAAAGTTGGTTGTTCATGCCTTTCCAGGAACCCATCCATTTCCTCTAAATTGTTGTATTTATTAGCGTAAAGTTGTTCATAGTATCCTGTTATTACCTCCTTTATTTCTGTGAGGTCAGTGGTTATGTCTCCTCTTCCATTTCTGATCTTATTTATTTGCATCCTCTCTCTTCTTCTTTTTGTCAATCTTGCTAAGGGCCCATCAGTCTTGTTGATTTTCTCATAGAACCAACTTCTGGTCTTATTGATTTTCTCTATTGTTTTCATGTTCTCAATTTTATTTATTTCTGCTCTAATCTTTGTTATTTCTTTCCTTTTGCTTGCTTTGGGGTCAGTTTGCTGTTCTTTCTCCAGTTCTTCCAAGTGGACAGTTAATTCCTGCATTTTTGCCTTTTCTTCTTTTCTGATATAGGCATTTAGGGCAATAAATTTCCCTCTTAGCACTGCCTTTGCTGCGTCCCATAGGTTTTGATATGTTGTGTTTTCCTTTTCATTCACCTCGAGGTATTTACTAATTTCTCTTGTAATTTCTTCCTTGACCCATTCGTTGTTTAAGAGTGTGTTGTTGAGCCTCCACGTATTTGTGAATTTTCTGGCACTCCGCCTATTATTGATTCCCAACTTCATTCCTTTATGATCTGAGAAAGTGTTGTGTATGATTTCGATCTTTTTAAATTTGTTGAGACTTGTTTTGTGACCCAGCATATGGTCTATTTTTGAGAATGATCCATGAGCACTTGAGAAAAAGGTGTATCCTGCTGTTGTGGGATATAATGTCCTATAAATGTCTGTTAAGTCTAGCTCATTTATTGTAATATTCAAATTCTCTATTTCTTTATTGATCCTCTGTCTAGATGTTCTGTCCATTGATGAGAGTTGTGAATTGAAGTCTCCAACTATTATGGTATATGTGTCTATTTCCCTTTTCAGTGTTTGCAGTGTATTCTTCACTTATTTTGGGGCATTCTGGTTCGGTGCATAAATATTTATGATTGTTATGTCTTCTTGTTTAATTATTCCTTTTATTAGTAGATAGTGTCCTTCTTTGTCTCTTTTAACTGCTTTACATTTGAAGTCTAATTTGTTGGATATTAGTATACTTACTCCTGCTCTTTTCTGGTTGTTATTTGCATGAAATATCTTTCCCCAATCTTTCACTTTCAACCTATGTTTATCTTTGGGTCTAAGATGTGTTTCCTGTAGACAGCATATAGAAGGATCCTGTTTTTTAATCCATTCTGCCAGTCTGTGTCTTTTGATTGGGGAATTCAGTCCATTAACAATTAGTGTTATTACTGTTTGGGTAATACTTTCCTCTACCATTTTGCCTTTTGTATTATATATATCATATCTGATTTTCCTTCTTTCTACACTCCTCTCCATACCTCTCTCTTCTGTCTTTTTGTATCTGACTCTAGTGCTCCCTTTAGTATTTCTTGCAGAGCTGGGCTCTTGGTCACAAATTCTCTCAGTGACTTTTTGTCTGAGAATGTTTTAATTTCTCCCTCATTTTTGAAGGACAATTTTGCTGGATATAGAATTCTTGGTTGGCAATTTTTCTCTTTTAGTAATTTAAATATATCATCCCACTGTCTTCTAGCTTCCATGGTTTCTGCTGAGAAATCTACACATAGTCTTATTGGGTTTCCCTTGTATGTGATGGATTGTTTTTCTCTTGCTGCTTTCAAGATCCTCTCTTTCTCTTTGACCTCTGACATTCTAACTAGTAAGTGTCTTGGAGAACGCCTATTTGGATCTATTCTCTTTGGGGTGTGCTGTACTTCTTGGATCTGTAATTTTAGGTCTTTCATAAGAGTTGGGAAATTTTCAGTGATAATTTCTTCCATTAGTTTTCTCCTCCTTTTCCCTTCTCTTCTCCTTCTGGGACACCCACAACATGTATGTTTGTGCGCTTCATATTATCATTCAATTCCCTGAGCCCCTGCTCAAATTTTTCCATTCTTTTCCCTATAGTTTCTGTTTCTTTTTGGATTTCAGATGTTCCATCCTCAAGTTCACTAATTCTAGCTTCTGTCTCTTTAAATCTACCATTTTAGGTTTCCATTGTTTTTTTCATCTCTTCCACTGTGTCTTTCATTTCCATAAGTTCTGTGATTTGTTTTTTCAGACTTTCCATTTCTTCTTTTTTTGATCCCATGCCTTCTTCATGTCCTCCCTCAATTTATTGATTTGGTTTTTGAAGAGGTTTTCCATTTCTGTTCATATATTCAGAATTAGTTGTCTCAGCTCCTGTATCTCATTTGAGCTATTGGTTTGTTCCTTTGACTGGGCCATATCTTCAATTTTCCTGGTGTGATTTGTTATTTTTTGCTGGCGTCTGGGCATTTAATCAGATTTCCCTGAGTGTGGGACCCAGCAGGTTGAAAGACTTTCCTGTGAAGTCTCTGGGCTCTGTTTTTCTTATCTTGCCCAGTATGTGGTGCTTGTCTGTCTGCGGGTCCCAGCAGCAAAAGATGTTGTAGCTCCTTTAACTTTGGACGACTCTCGCTGCTGGGTGTGTGGTGGAGACAGAGGAAACGTTGTAGGTTGGTTTTAATGGCTTCAAATTGTGAAGTCCTGGGATCTGAACTCCTTGAGAGAGGGATTCCACCTGAGTTGCGTTTCACCCCTCCCGCGGGGAAGGTTCAGGTGGTAGAGAGCCCTGAAAGCAGCCAGTTTCTCATTCGGGGCAGTTGCAACCTGTGTAATCCCAGCGCTGAGCCCAGAGGCAATGAAGCCTCCATAGAAACAGCTGCAGAAGGCTCTGTTTTGCCCCCTTTCCTCTTTTTCAGTTAGCCCAATAGGTGACTTCCACCTTGATCAGTTTTGCCTGAGCTGAGGGCCTATTTTTAGTAGTCAGAAGTTGTTCATTAATGCCACTATTGGTGTTAGGTTGGGTTCAGTCTCTACTACTGTTGGAGACTCTTTCCTTTCCCTCTGGGAAGTCGCCTGTGGGGGAGGGGCGCCGGCTGCCACGGCTTGGGGAACCGCTGATCTGAGGCTCCCAGCTGGCCCGGGAAGCCGTGTGTGTGGGAGGGGTTGCCGTTGCCGGCTGCCGCGGCTTGGAGAATCACCGATCTGAGGCTCCCAGCTGGCCTGGGAAGCCGCACGTTTGGGGAGGGGCTCTGGTTGCTGGCCGCCGCAGCTTGGGGAACCGCTGTTCGGAGGCTCCCAGCCAGCCCGGGAAGCCGCGTGTGGGAGGGCTGCTGTAGCTTGGGGTACCGCCGATCCAAGGCTCCCAGCCGGCCCTGGAAGCCGCGTGTGTGGAAGGGGCTCCAGTCGCTGGCCGCCATGGCTTGGGGAACCACTGTTCTGAGGCTCCCAGCCGGCCTGGGAAGCTGCCTGTGTGTGGAAGGGGCTCCAGTCGCCGGCCACTGCGGCTTGAGGAACCGCTGATCCGAAGCTCCCAGCTGGCCCGGAAAGGAGGGAGGGAGGGGTTCCGGCCGCCAGCTGCCGCGGCCCGGGGAAGCACGCGCCTCTCGGGGACCTCACCGCAGCGGAGTCTCTTAGCCGGTCCAGCCAGTCCAGAATGGGGTACACTGTGTCTGGTCTCTGTTGTGACTCCGGGAGCTGTTCTGTACTGTTTTTAGTTCTTTATTAGTTGTTCTGGAGGAGGAACTAAGACCTGCATACCTTACTAAGCTGCCATCTTCTCCCCAAGTTTTCCTATGTTTTTTATTATTGTTTGGCTTTGTGTTAAGGCTCTTCTTTGATGTTTGGACTTGCTTATCCTAGACTTTCAGAATAGCTTCTGTTCAACTGATCAAAATCTTTTTTTTTCAGCTTTTCTTTATCTGATTCTTGCTCTGGGTATGCAGTACAATTTTTAAGGTTGCACTATTTATGCAATTGTTTTACCTCCAGGAGTAAGCTTCCTTCTATTTATTCATTCTTCAGGAATCTTTATCTGTTCTCTGTTCTTATGCAGAATTCTCTCCCCAGCTCCTATGAATCATTTAAAATCTCTCAGTTACTTTGTGCTATTTTTCTTGTAGTTTTAAGTTCTAGGAACATCCATTTTATAGCTGTTCAATTTCTCTCTTTCTCTCTCTCTCTCGCACACACACACTCACTCTTTCTCTTTTCTGCCTCTTGCTTTTTCCCCATCAGGATATCCCATATAGGGGAGCCAGATGGGTCAATCAGAAAGGTAGGTCACTCCAAAAAAGTTCATTTGCATTTATGGTCCAACCAACAGAATCTGGATGTGACTAGACCACTCACCAGCTGTGGATTCTCTCCCCCACCCCCACCCCCAAGGGCCCCTATGCTTATGGGCTCCACTCTGGGTCTCTGCAGACTTAGGACCCAGTGCCTGGAGATACATGGGGTTTAGCACACTGTGAGTGCCTCTATAATCTGTGGCCATGGTGGGAGGGAGGGATCCCAGCTGCTCTGTCTCTGAGGGACTTCCAAACTGCATGAGACTGAGTGAAGGGGAGGGAAAGGGATCAACATTCAAGGAAGCACTTTCCTATCTGATATTTTTCTTTTTCTTCACTTCAGAATTGTGGAGTTCCTTTCTCCATTCTCTCTTTTTCTCCAGAGTTTTAAACACGTCATGTTTCTCCTCTTATTGGTTGAATCTCTAGAGATGTTTTTCAGGGGTTCTCATATTGACATACTGATGACATAACTCCTTGGGGAAGAAATTTTTATGCCCCTTTCTGTTTCCAGTGAGGTAGCCAGGACCCTGCAGCAGCCTGCCAGGAGAGTGGGGAATTGGCAGTGTAGGCACAGAGAAAGCAATTTGCTGTTCTCTATCATAATTTATCAGGCTCTTCCTCCCACTTTTCCCCAGATGTAGGAAAGTCTTCTGTCCTCTGGAATTTCAAAATAGTTGTTTCAGACAGTTCCTGCCTGTTTAGTAGTTGTTTGGTGGAAGGACTAAGTCCTGGAGCTCCCTACACTGCCATCTTACACAGACGACTCCAAAATATATTTTGAGTATATAATTTAGAAAACAAGGACTACAGTTCAATTATATAAGGTACCAACTCAAGAAGATAGAAAAGAACTTAAAATTAAAGAAAGTAGATGAAAAGGAAAATAAAGAGCAGCAATCAATGTATTATAAAAGACAAAATATATCAAGAGGAATTATAAACCATTTTATGACAATAAATGGGGCAACTTGAATGAAATTATTGCATTCTTTAAAAAACACACCAAATGAAAATTGACCCAAGAGGACACAAAAGTCCCATGTCTGTTCAAGAAATTGAACCCATAATTAAAACCTTCTTCATAAAGCAAATGTATAAGAAATAATATCAATTCTATACTAACTCTCTCAGAGAATAGAGAAAGAGGAAACAATTCTCAACTCATTTTATAAGTCCAGAATTTCCCTGACACCAAAACTTGTCAAGGACATTGCACATAAAGGAAAATAAAAACAAAAGTCAGTATCTCTTATAGCAATATAAACTCAAAAAACCTTAAACACAATATTAGCAGATAAAAAGGACAATAAGATAATACATAATAATCAATGTAATTTTTTTTCCAGGAAATGTAAGTTCAGCTTAAAGTTAAATATCAAGCAGTTAAATCTGCTATATTAGGAGAAATAAAAAGAAGGAAAGACATATGGTCATTTTAATAGACTCAGAAACAATTTTGATAAAATTCAACATCCTTTCAAGATAACAACTCTTAGCTAAATAAATATTGAAGTGCACTTATATAATCTATTAGAGGATATCTACCCCAAACCTACAGCTAATGGTAAAAAGAACGCTTTCCTTCTGAATTCAGGAACAAGATAAGGATGTTCTCTATCATTAATCCTTTAAGCATTCTACTGGAGGTCCTAGCATGAGCATTTTCAAATGAGAACAATTTGAAAATGTTCTCATTTGAAAATGATGTACCTTTGTATCTAGAAAATTGAAAAGAATCTACAAACACAGTTTTAGAATTAATAAATGTATTTAACACATTTTCTTGATAAACTGTCAATATATAAAATCAATGAATTTTCAGTTCTCTTTCTAGCTTTCTAAGATCATTGTTTAGGTCTGAATCGTGGTCCTTATTTTCTAATACGTGTACTTAACATGATACATTTCCTCTTACCATAAATTTACCTGAGTTTCACAATTGCAAATTAGAATTAGAAAATGAAATTAGACAATAATACCATTTTCACTAACATCAAGGAATTCTAAATACTTAGAAATAAATCTAGCAAAAGATTGTTAAGACTTCTACATAAATACTATAAAATATTGCTGAGAAAAAACTTAAGGAAACCTAAATAAATGAAAAAAATATAACATTCTTGGGGTGGAGGACTGAAAGACACACACACAAATATGTAATCACCCTATTTAAAACAAAGACATTTCTGCAATCCAGTGATGAAAGGATTTATTTTTAATAAAGACGCTAAATCAAATGTATATCTGTATCTAATTGTATAATTGGAAATGGAAAATAGACCTAAATGTGAAAGATAAAACAGTAAAACTTTTGGAATAAAATATAAGAGAATATCTTCATTAGCTTGAAGTAAGCAGAGATTTCTTAAATGGAACACGTTTAAGATGAAGCATAAATGGAGACAAATATGTAATGAACTTCATGAAATTAAGAACTTCTAATAATCAAAACACCATTAAGAGAGTCAAAAGGGGGCAGGCCACGGTGGCTCAGCAGGCAAGGACGCTTGCCTGCCATGCCAGAGGACCCGGGTTCGATTCCCAGTGCCTACCCATGTTAAAAAAAAAAAAAAAAAAGAGAGTCAAAAGGCAGAACACAAATCGAGAGAAATTATTTGTAATGAATATATCTGACTAAGGGCTCAAATCCAGAAAATTTAAAGAATTCCATTTCTTAGAATACAGAAAATAATAACTATTAAGGGAAAAATTGACAAATTAAACTCCTTCAGTATTAAAAATCTTCTCATCAAAAGAAACAAGAAATCAATAGGACAACCACATATTTGGAGAAATTATTCACAAACTTGTAGTAACTATAACCTAAAACTCTTAAAAGTAAGCACAGTGATAAATCTTTATGACCTCATTTTTGACAGTATATGTGACACCAAAAGCGCAGCAAAAGAAAAACATAGATATATTGGACTTTATCAAAATAAAAAATTATTTGTGCATCAAAGGATATTATCAAGAAAATGAAAAGACATCTTATAGAATGGGAGAAAATATTTTGAAATTATATATACGGTAAGGGTTTAACAACCATAATATTTTAAGAACTACAGCTTAACAATAGAAAGGCAAATAACCCAATTTTTAAAATGGGCAAAGGATTTGAATATATATTTATTCAAAGAAGATTTACAAATGGTCAACAAATACATGAAAAGATATCCAACATCACTGGTCATTAAGAAAAGGCAAATCAAAACCTGAATGAGATGTATTTCACACCTCTAGGATGGCTAGATTTTTTTTAAAAAAAGGAAAGAAAAAAATCAAGTAAGCAAGTATTGTCGAGAATATGAGAAAATGGAATCCTTGAACATCACTTGCAGGAATGTAAAACAGTGCAACCACTGCGGAAAACAGTTTGACAGTTTCTCAAAATGCTAAAAATTAGAATTATCATATGACCCAGAAATTTCACTTCTGGGTGTGTACCCAAAAGATATTGCAACATGATCACACAGGAGACTCATACATGAATGTTTATAGCAGAATAATGCATAATAGCTAAAAGATGGAAACAATTCAAGTGACCATCAATAGATAAGCAAAATGTAGGGTGCACATGCAATGGAGCATCAGTCCTAAAAGAGAATGAAGTACTGATACATGTTACAAGATGGATGAACCTCAAAAGTATTATGCTAAGTTAAAGAAACCAGACAGAAAAGGTCACATATATGTAATTCCTTTAATGCAAAACATCCAAAATAGGAAAATTCACAGTGACGTAAAGCAGATTGGTGGTTGCCAGGGAATGGGGCGGAGGGAAGGTGAGTGAATGTTTAATGGCTATAGGTTTCCTGTAACGGTGATGAAAATATTCTGGAATTAGATACTGATGCTAGTTGCACAGCACTGTGAATGAACTACATGCCACTGAATTGTACTCTTTAATTGTTTAAAATGGTAAGTTCTATGTTCTGTGTCTTTTACTACAATAAAAAAAATCAATATGAAAAGGGTAGATAATTGAATAGAAAAACAGGTGAAAATTTTTAAAAGGGACTTTACAGAAGAGGTTTCCAAAAAGGCAAATAAATATATAAATAGTCCTCAAATTCACAAGAAATCAGGGGAATGCAAAAAATAACTGGACAACATTTTACACTCACTAGAATGGCTAAAATAATAATAGTAGAGAATATCAAATTTGGTGATGATATGGAGCTGGTATAATTTTATTACCTCTCTGAAATTGTTGTGAATTGTTACAAGTCCTTTAAAGAAACTGGCTATGACTATCAAGGCTAAGCACATGACAATATGATGAACAGCAATTTTCTTCTCAGTTATAAGCTTGAAGGATATGAGTACATATGTCCACAAAACACTCTACACTCTTGTGTTCACAACAGCTTTATTTCCATAGATTCAAATTTGAGGCAATTCAAATATCCTCCTATAAATTGCATAAAAAATTATGGAATATTCACATGGTGGAATATTATGCAGCAATTATAAAGAATTAACTACTACTTGTGCAATAACATGGATGGATTCCAAAGACATAAAGAAGAGTGAACAAAACCAGGCTTAGAAATATGTATAAGGTATAATTCTATCTAAATGAAGTTCAGAAACAGACAACACAACTCCATGGTGACAGAACTCAAAATGGTGGTTACATCTAGACAGATGAGGATTCACTGGAAATAGGTATAAGAAAGCCTTCTGAGATGCTGGGAATATTTTATTTTTTATCTGAGTGGTGGTTACATAAAATTTTACTGACCCCTGTACATAAGGTTTACAAACTTTACATGTTATGCATCAATAAAAATAATAATATATTGTTTCTGGCTAGCACTACTATTTATTAAAGGTTATATGGAAACTCTGCTCTTTGTCATCAAATTGAACTTGAACATTGCAGGTTGCTGTGGCAGAGAGCAAGAGAGAAAGAGGTGATGCATACACTGGCTGCTAAAGCCTCAGCTAGAAATAATGCTCATTTCATTGACTCACCTTTTATAGGTTAAGCAAAGTATATGGCCATAGTTTATTTCAGTTGGACAGGGAAAACCATCTTCCCATGTGCCCAGAAGAAAAGATTGGAACAAGGAAGTGCCATTATATATTTTATGTGTTAGTAATATCACCTTTAATGTCCATATCTAGTACAGGTTAAAATGGATCAAGGAAATAGTATTGAAATATATATTGCAATTGAAAGGTGATTATGTGCTGGACTGATGTTTCTCCTTTAAGGGAGCTGTCTGCAATCTAACAGGTATATAGGAAATTTACTGAAACTTTTAAATTCTGAATTTACACTTTTAAACCCCATTAATAAAGAGTTTTCTAGGATATCACCGTAAGGATCATCCTACCCAATCGAGTAGTAGTATATTGCTTCAGTCTCCATGGTACTAAATCAACTAAGGTTGAAGAAAACCCTGAGGTCCTCTTTTACTTGTGTGTGTGTGTGTGTGTGTGTGTGTGTGTGTGTGTGTTTTAATACTGTAACTATGTTCCTTTAGCTTTCTCTTAAAGAGTGATTTTCTAATCCCTTAATCATCCTTGAGTCCTCTAAATTTTCTGTGTGCTTCCAAAATTGTGCTGTCTGGCACTTGTGCAAGTTCTGACTACCACTAAGCAGCCCTTAAATCCAAGTCAGAGCTTAAAATGTTCATTTCTGAGTCATTTACACATTATTTTTAATTCAAACAATTGAAAATCCCCTGGTTTTACATGTTTTAGCTTTACAATATTATATACATGGGATATTTTGTGTTTTGTGAGATTCAAAGAGATAGAACACACACATGGCACTTTTCCCCTGTGACCTCAAGGTCATTTTAATTTCTATTTAATTTTTTTCATATACCGTATGGCGGGGTCACATTTCATACAAGTTCATTTTTAAAGCATGACAATGCTATGATTTTCTATATTCTTTTAAAAATGCAGATTAATGCTTGTTCTGAAGAGATTCCATTGCTCTTGAATATATAACACTGCAGGAGTTCACTTTTCTTGCTTTCATTGCAAGTCATTAAGGGAAATTTTCTGTTGCAAAATGATTATTATAGCGTTTTCCACTGTGAGATCCTCAGGTATGTTCTTTAACAAAAGATTATTTTTGTACATAAGAACATAGCCTTATGTTGTTAAACATTAATAAGGCTTTATTTCATTTCCTCACTGCTCATGGTATTCACATAAATGTCTTTCATATGTTTAAAGTCTCATAATGATATGAATAATTTTTATTTAATTCCATAGACTGTGAAATTCTGCATGATTATGATACTTGATCCTGTGCACTTGAAACTTAGAAATTTATTTCAATTGTTTATTGCCATCTACTGTGTTATATTTTTGTACGAGTTCTATGTGGTTGCAAAGAATATGTACTCTGTAATTTTTTTTTTGGGTGAGATTTTCCAAATATGACAGATCAAGTGCGCTGTTCAAATCTCTACTTTCACTATTTTTTCTTTCTTCCTGCTTGATCTATCCATTTCTCAGTGAGATGCATTAAAATTTTCTTCCTAAATTTTATGTATGTCTATACCCCATTGTAGCTCATCAGATTTTGCATGTTTATGTTTTCAGATGATGTTATTAGATATAAGGCCATTTGGCATTTCTTATCGTACTTGTGAACTGGACATTAATCATCAAGTAATGATCCTCTTTATCTCTAGATTTTTTTTTCCTTATATACTATTCTGTCAGATAATATTGATAATATTTTATAAATATTTATAAAATTTACAGAAATTTTATTTTGGTTAATATAGACCAAGTGGGTTATTCTTCATACATTTATTTATTTATTTATTTATTTTTGCATGGGCAGGCACCAGGAATCAAACCCGGGTCTCCGATATGGCCAGTGAGGACTCTGCTACTGAGCCACTGTAGCCCACCCCATACTTTTATTTTTAACCTTCCTGTGTTCTTATATTTTGGAGATTCATCTTATAAACAGCATGTAGGTAGATTCATTTAGCTTGCCTTTTTCCAGGCTGATGGTCTTCTTCTCTTAAATGAAGAATTAAACCCATATACAATATTGTAATTAGCGACTCTGGTTTTATTTGTAGCGTTGATTTTATGCTTTCTCTTTGGTCTGTGTTTTCCTTTTTTTTCCCCTCTAGACCATTATTTATTCACACATCTTTATATGAATTAAAGGATATCAAAATGCATCTTCTATGACAACAAATTAAAAAGTATTTTCCTTTTTCCCCACTTTTCTTTGATTATTCAGATTCTTTTTAATGTCTTTCTCCTGAAGCCCCTATGGAAAAAATCAATCCCCATCCCAAGATCACTGATTAATTTTTCTTCCCTCATTTTATATTGATTTAGGTGAATGTTGCTCCCCAAACTAAGCTTCCTTTTTTAATTCTCTTCCTCTGATTTCTGTTTTCCAGTTTTCCTAATTCAAGGATGACAGTCAGTTTTCCCAGAGTAGACAATTTCCATTCCTATTACTGAAACTCTTAGGAGAATCTAAGCATGCAGTTTAGCAGTTTTCTCTGAAGACACAAGTCAGGTTAAATTATTGAGGTTCTTGTGATTTCATTAATTCAAGGGGTTCAGTTGTGTCTTTCCACAGAAGGAAAGGAAAATAGCTGCTAGCTATCCATAAGGTCTTATCTTCCTTATCTCAGTGGAAATGCAATTTTGAAATGAAGCTAAAGGTTTCAAGATTTGCTTTTGTGGGTGATCTGAATCACTGAACACATGGCCTTGAGACATGGAGTTCATAAATACAAATAGATGTCTCATCTATTACACACTTTAAAATCTTAGTCAAATCTCCTCCTTCTATCTGTATTTTATTGATAAAAATACATATGATCTTTCAGAATCAGATCGTCATTCACAATGATCTTTCTTAGAATAAGAACGAAAACTTGAGCTAATTAAATAGTTTATTAAAAGAATCTTGCTAAACGTAGCCTAGTCTGTGTTCATTTTTCACTTTTCTTGCTAATGTACAGAAATATATTAATTATGCCTTTTGAATTTTTTCTCAGAGGACCAGAATAAATGACTTTGAGGACTGTTACTACAAAAAGTCAGAAAAGTCATTGAATGTGATTTTGATTTCACAATATTTTTGATCATCATCATGTTTATTAAAAGATCCACTAAAAGTTCATCACACTGGGTGAGCCTTGGTAGCTCAGCAGGCAGAGTTCTCGCCTGCCATGCTGGAGACCCAGGTTCAATTCCTGGTGCCTGCCCATGCGAAAAAAAAAGTTCATCTTGCTAATTTAACTGAGAAAATCTAACAGACTGCCATTGGATGGCATCCACTAAATTAATGTAGGAGAAATATAACTAAAGCCTTAGCTATTGCCATTTAAAAATAAACAAAAAGATGTAATTATGTATTAATTACAAGTAGCAATGATGTCATTAGTAAATGAATTAAAATCATTATATAAAACAGAAAATCTGGAAAACCTCTTTGGTCTTCATTTAAGTTTTATTATAATTCATTGATACTTTAGTCTCATTCATGAATCTGAATTGCTAATTCTAATTCACACCTGTGTGCCTTAATTTGAAGTGTTATAGGGGAAAATAATCCCTGTTTCTTTCTTTCTGAAAGTTCCTAGGGATGTCACATTTTCCCTCATGTTCCTCTGGGGGCAGGCCCCTCAGCAAAGTTGGCTGGCTCAAGGCAGAGCTGCCTAGGTAGTAAATTGGTCTATTTCTCTGAGTTAAGTGAACATACAAATCTGGTTCCCCTGTTATGTCCTTCTACTTAATCTTTATCAAATATAAGGGAGATACTTTGGCTTTCTGTCTCTGAACTTTTGTCTTGCTTCTCAAATTATTCAGGATCCAAGGTTGAGAAGAGTACTATTTATTTGACTTCTGAGGAAACCAAATATTCAATATTGGATATGTCTGGTAGGCCATTCTATCCTCATGTTTCCTAATGAAGTATCTTTCATATTTGGGAAAAGGGTACTTAGTAAATGGGAAGTACTCAATTATGGTTTTGAATAAATATATGAATGAGTGATTCAATGAATCAGTGAAAGCACAGAAATCTCAGTCATTTTGATTTCTTCTATCAATTTTCCTGCTGTCTATAAACATCTTTAATTTGCTTTCCTAATTTATTTATGGATATTTATATAACATAATAACACTTCATACTAAACTTTCTTACCTCCACCTTGACCAAATGTAGGGAACATTTACTCTACAAACTTGAATTAAGTGCCTGGCACTCTGCTAAGTGTTAATATTAAAACAAATAACACTCAATCCTTCCCCTCAAGAGTTGTCAGTTGTAGAAGATCATGTGAATTCATGAGCAGATATTCTGTTCTTCCTAAAAATATAGAGGTGGAAACCAATCTTTGTGATGTTATCTATTTTTCACAAACACAGACGTCAATATGAAGAACTTTTTTTGTAATTGAGAAGATTCCTTATTAGCATATTACTCTTTTCCTCTCATTCTCTTTCCCCCTTTAATGCTTTGCCTTCCACACTGCTTTAATCTTCTTTACTTCTAAAAAATTTACATCTTTGAACTTTCCTATCTACCCCGTTACTCCCTTCCTTGAAAAATGTCTCACAATTTATGGGCAGTTGATTGACTGATCTCAATTTAATTATACAACCTTAGCTCCCTGGTAAAGATTGATTCAACCAAGTACATCAAAAACAGATTCTTGTTCTAACTGGATGAAACAAACTCTTGAGAATTTGGGACTGAAATTCAGAAATCCTAGCCAGTCGAATGTTGACTAAACTGAACTGAGCAGATGAAAAATCTGCAATTCTAGGAAATCAAACTTCTTACAAAGGCAAGCCAGTCTGGAGAAAAGGAGCAATGGTGCAAGTCAGATTTCTACTTCCTGGTGTTAATCCTTGGAAAGACCTGGTTAAACTTTACATTTTGTGTTCTCTGACACAAGTATCTTCCCTCCTTCCTTCCTTTGTCACTTCCTCCCTCCTTCTCCTTCCATCCTTTCTTCATTCTTTCCTTCCTTCCTTCCTTTGTTCTTCCCTCTTTCCCTTCCTCCCTCCCTTCCTTTCATTCATCCATCCTTCTCTGTTCCTTTCTTCCTTTCCTTTGTAATGTAGTAGTTGTGGGATTCTGTAACTTTCATTTGAAAGAATCTTGGCTTGAAATTTCTCTTTCCTTTGCCTCTAACTTTCTCTAGGTCTTTTAATTCCCATCTTTGCCCTTTCTGATACCCCTTTCTGGATCAAGATCTGCCATAATCCTCTCTACTGTCATTTCTTTTCTTTCCCTTTTTCTCTTACCCCTTTATTTCTATCCAGCCCTTATGCCTCTTTTTCCACTTCACTCTCTCTCTCTGCCTTCTCCTTCTATGGTAGTTCAGACCCTCAACTGTCCATTCTTATACATATTCTCCTCTAAGATGTCCAGGTCTGTTCTCCTTTCATGGCTTTTTTCTTTCTTTCTTATTCACCATTTCCCTCTCTTGGCTCCAGTTTTTCTCCAATCTGTGTCTTGTATACACACGTAAGACTTTGTTTAGGTTTTTTGATCCTTCTATTTCCCTATCTACAAAAGATGGAAATCCATCATGCCTTCTTATAAGGGAGAAACTACAGGAGAGGTCTCCATTTTATCTCTAAATAAATAAACATACCACTAAAGAATCAATATTGTATGAATTTTCTTCATCAAGGCAATTTATGATGACCCATTTGATTTTTCCTTTTTGTAAAAGAAAATTAAATGAACCTCATATGTTTTAAGGTCAATGTGTCATGTTTTACTATAGCACATAGACCAAAATTCTCAGCTTGAGCAATGTGAGAATCCATTAAGTAAAGTTTGACCTTGTCCTCAATTAAAAATACTGCTACATAATTGTCATTCATTGTTCTCCTTAAAGAAGGTGAAAATATGCATCAAGGTAATGCTTATAGTCATTTCTAGGCTAAAGAGGAAGACCTATTTTTCTTTATAGGAATATACTTCTTGACATTTGTCCCACTGCATTATGATCAAAGTGTTGTAATGCTGAATGTGAGAACTTCTCAAGGCGGCTGCCAGCAAGTGGTTATGTAAGATTCTACATAAAGGCAATGTCCATTATGCAGCCTGACTGTCAGATATCCTTTGCAGGCTACACATTACTGAATATAACAAACACATTTCTGAATACTTGGATACCACAGGCACTTTTAGATTTTTTTATAAGTATAAAAATACACAGGCATGCTGTTGCCAGTTATTTCAATCCAAAGAGATTTGGCTGCTATAATCAAGCCCATGGATGTTGATCATACTTTCTTTTATAAACAAATGATGAGGACTTTTGTAACAAATGTGGAGACAAAGTTCTTTCTCAAATCCATTTCCTCCTACATACCAAGCAGGAAAATTGGCCTAAGTAATCGTGTAACTCTCTAAGCACCTTTCCCATACTAACCTTTTAGTCAAATATGCTCATTTGTCACTGTTAAGAAGTATCATGTTAATGCTTTTCTTATGTTGCATGTTTGCTGTGGAGTGATTTTAAAATATGACATGAAATTATTTAGGAATTTTTCATCTATTGACTTTTATCCACTTATAGAAATACAAATATTCAAAAAGATTTGCAATGAGGTTTTTCATACCGTAGTGTTCATGATTTAATTATTTCAGTCAGATGTCTAATCAAATATTTCCTTCTCTGAGATGCTTTCCAAATTGATCTTGTCTAAACCAGAGCTTCCGCATAACTCTTTATACCATAGCTTGCCTTAGTGTCTTTATAGTATGTCATACCTTTATATGTAGACAGAGGTTTTTACCTATTGAGTACTCCTTTCCCAGCTAGCATATTAACACCACAAGAGTAGAGATTCTGTCTTTTTTGCTGAATACTGTGTATCCCCTAGGAGAGAATAAGTGCTCATTTGGTGATGAATGAATGAAGTGTAGCATTGGCAATAATGATAAAAATATGGAAGTAAATTGTATTTCTTAATAAAGAAGGATTTTTTTTGTTTAACATTGACTAAAGCAAAACCTATAATTGTATATACAATATGATCACAACAGTGTATATATATATATATATTCCAAGAAGGAAAAAAATAGACTGCATCCTAAAATATCTGTGCTGATTGTGTTTGGATGGCACAACCGTGTTTTTTTCTTCTATTTTCTACATGTTCCAATGATTTTACAATCATTTTTTATCACTTGTAGCCAGAAGAAACCAAACAAATAGGAAGAAAAGGAGAAAAGATATACAGTATTGATTGAGTTTTTAGATAGATGTATAATAGTTTTTAACATTTTTTTTTGAGTATCACTATGTGCAGATACTGTTTGAAATTTATGTAGATGAAATTGCCTAGTTCTCATAATTACCCAGTGAAGTTAGTACTATTTTATGACCGTCAATTCACAGATGTGGGCATAAAATGGTCATGCTTTTCCAAGTTTATCCAGTTAAGTGGTAGATCTTAAATTTGAACCCCTGTCTGACTCAGGGTCTGTAGTCTACTAATTAAAAATGAAGAAGGGAGTAATTGCTTCCAAAATAAGTATAAAGAAGAAGATATAATTTCATTCATGACTTTAATTTTGACTTATTTCTTTAAAAAAAACAGTGCAAAAGGTATTTTTAACTATTTAAAATAATTCATTTTGGGTTTAGCCAAACACATAGAGAATAGTTGAACATTTGGACAGAAGTGCTGGAAGGTAAATTAGTGAGTTACAGGAGAACATTATATTGCAGATAATTATCATAGTCTAATGATATTCCAGACTATTATGAAGAGCGAGTTTCTTTAATAAACCCGAATTATCTCTATGAAGAAGCCTATTGAATCTCACATTATTTTTTTAAACCTATGCATACATTTCTAGAGCTTTGTGGCTAGATGCCATTTTGAAGTGGTCTGAAAACATTTTCCTCTAAATTTAACTTTATGATTTTCACACTTTCTAGAAAAATTTACAGAACACATCATAACTCCAACTCTCCCCTTATGTGTTGGAAAGAACAGTGACTTTGGAAATATATTGGTTTAGGTTTGAATCTCAAGTTAACATTTCACTTTTTTGTACTATTCATGATGCACAAAGCCCAGGTATATGATTTACAATGGAAGGTCAGGTGAGGGGTTTTACCATTTCTGTAATGTTCAGAGTGTAGGCCATTGCATTTCCATAGAACTAAACGGCCCAATTGTCATTTTCAAAAATAAGAATCCTGAGTATTTATTATTTATTAATTATGACAAATGGGTTAATTATATAACTATAAAAGTGATTTAAGTCACAGCTGACAGTTGAAATGCTTTTACAAAAGCAATATACTTGATTCTGTTCTCAGTGAAAACGGTTCAGGAAATTTAATTTAGGATGCCAGGTGGCACAATAGGTTATATATTAACTTGTCCCCTCTGGAAAATTAAATTTGAATTTGGCTCTGATCACAAATGAAATGAGTCATTTGGTACATGCCACTAAGGATACTCACAAAGCCAAAATGACATTTCATTGAAAAATCACCTGTTAAGAAAAATGTCTGCAGTCACTGGGGAGTTTTCAAGAAAAGTGTGTTGGACAAAAAAGAAAGGGAACCAAGGAGCTATTGTAGATTGTAAGCTTTTTGAAAATCTGGAAGAAAGAAAGTGCTGTATCACTTAAATGCTCTTATTCATTAGAAATTCCTTAAGTTTTAGCTGTGTATTTCCTCTTTTTCCCTGTTGTAAGATCCTAAAAGATTATTCAAAATTCTTCCAATGGAAATTTGATTTTTATCTTGTCACAGGTTTAGCCAAATGCCAGTTTGCATCAAATTATCATAGGTTATTGAGTTCACTGCAAGGAACCATCCAATTGTGATTTCAAACTATATGGTTAGATCTTATTGTTTCAGGTAAATAAATAATATGTCTATTATCTGTTCATTTAGAGGGCTGAGAAAAAGTACACTTGTCAGACTTTAAAGATAACCTTAGTTGGAATTAATGTTTGTTCTTTTCATTTTTATACCCTTGTCCATATAATGATCAAGCATTTAGACAGATAATGAGAGTTGTAAAAGAACAGTAAAATTTCCCAACCAATATAACATCCAGGTTCTTTCCTATTTACTATTGAAGAAATATTGTACAAAAATATTAAAATACCCTCAATTCCTTATCTTTCAATTGCCTTTTACTGGGTTCTAAATAGACACTGTCAACATTGTTTTGTGGTCTCCAAATCTGAGGGGACTATGTTTTCTGAATCAGGCCATGCCCACTTTATATTCTGTTAAAAGCTATAGCCAGATCACACATAGCTATATCATAACTTCTTTCCAACCCCTGTCTGAAAACTGAAATTTTCAAAGTCAAGGCAAAATGAAGAGGTCAGGTAACCCCCAGACTATAGTTTTACCTCAGCAGGGAATTTCCAGACCATTCTGCTCCATCACTGGAGGGAGGTTATGATAAAAATTTAAGCATAATTTGGCAAAGTTAATGACAAAAATTTATTCATAGCATCCATGGGTTTTATTTCCAAGATTATTGCTAGGCAAAGATTCTTGTTTAGCAATCTTATTAGACCTTAAACAAAGAGGAAAAAAAAACTGAATTTAAGTAGATTAAGACAAAAAGTCAGGCAGCAAGACTTTTTTTTTTTAGATTTTCAAAAATGTCATAGGGATCAAGATGGCAAAGTGAAAAGCTTCAGGTCTCCATCCTCCAACAGAAGCTTTAATCAGCCAGCAAGAATGGTCTGAAGCATCTTTATCAAACTTCTAGGAAATGTTTAAAGGATTGCAGTAAAGGGATGAATGCCTAATTAAGAAAAAGCCCACTTAAAAGCAATCGGATCTTTTGCTGCCCTGGCTGGCCCCTCCCCCACCCTCTCTGGCTGGATACAGAGCTGGCTTGTGCTCCTAATGCTGGTTTCATGACTGAAACCTCATGAAGAAATAAGTCCCTGATCCTAGTTCCTGAGGCAGCTGAGTAACTCTCATGCACGTATGCCTAGCTGATGGTCTGAGGAACACACTGTCCCCCAAGTGGCCCTGCATGTAGAAACAGGCTCACAGAGCTCTTTTATCGAAAGCTGTGGGAGAGCAGTCATGAGTTGCCTGAAGTAAGGAATTGGTGGTTAGGATGCACAGTGCAGTGCCAAGGACTATGAAGAAACTGTTTCCTAGGAACGTGGGACACTAATATCCATGTAAATAGGGGAATTCCTAGAGCCTATGCCCAAGAGAAGACCCATATGCAGAAAGGAAAATTTCATGCGCAGGGTGCCTAAATAAGATTAACTGCCAATATCTTACTGGAAATCATGTATGCAAGAAGACAGTGGGAAGATATATTTAAAGTACTGAAAGCAAAAAAAAATTGCCAATCAAGTATTCTATATTTGGGAAAATTGTCTTTCAAAATGAGGGTGGGATTAAGACATTCCCAGATACACAAACCAAAGGATTTTGTCACCAATAAACTAGTCCTACAAAAAATGCTGAAGACAGTTCAGTAGGTTGTAAGGAAATGATACCAGACAATTGACTGAAACCTTTTGAAGAAATAGAGAATACCAGTAAAAACAATGGCTTGAGCAAATATAAATACCAGTATTATTATATTTTGATTTGTAACTTCGCTTTTTATTTCCTATTGGATCTAAAAGGGAAATGGTCTAAAATGTAATGATTGATCAATGGTTTTGGATAAGAATTACGTAAAGGTGGGAGATAGAGGAAGATGGAAACATAGTTTATATATACTATTGAGGTTAAGTTGGTATTAAAACCAGTGGGATTGTTTTAGCTTTAGGGTGTTAAATTTAAACCTCCCTTGTGGCCGTAATGACAGAAATTAGAGTATATGTTATCAGGATGGGTGGGGTGGAGGGGTTAGGGCAATGGGGAGTTAATCCTAAATGAGTGCAGGGGTTCTGTTTGGGGTGAAGGGAAAGTTCTATAATGGATAGTGGTGAGGGTACTGCCACACTGTGAATGTGGTTAATCCCATTGAATGGTGTGCTTGGGAGGGGAAGATTTGTGTTGTATATACATCTCCCATAATTTGATAAAAAAGAGAGAAACTAAACAGATAATGAGAATTAAATGTAGTACATAATCCTGGATGGGATCTAAGAACAGAAGGGAAGAGGCTCAAAAGGATATTAGTGGGTCATAAGAACAAATTGGAATATAAAATGTAAGCTTTAAATCAATGTTAAATTTCTTGAACTTGATGACTGCACTTAAAGTGATTAGATAAACATTCTTGTTTGTGGGGAAATTACAAGGAAGTAGTGTTTGTTCAATATGATATGTGAAACCTGCTCTCAATGCTCAGAGAATAGATACATGAATAGACAGGTGGATGGAGAGAAATGATAGAATGAAATGGCAAAGGGGGCAAAATGTTAAAATTGGAGGATCTATGTATGGGAGGGTGGGGGTATGTTGGGGTCCTCTGTTTAGGGTATTATTACTTTTGCAATTGTCGTTTAAGTTTGAAATTGTTTGAAAATAAAAATTCAACAAATTTAAATGTTATAGGATTGGCATATGTTAAATTAGCCTTCCTTAGTTCAAATATGCCAATATATTTTTACAGAAAAGAATGCATTGGCTTTTTGGCAACTCTTACGTAGGAGCAATGACCCTGAGTTTATTAATATCTATAATCACATAGAAAGGAGAAATCATTACAATTGGAATGATTAAAAAAAAACCAATTATAGTAAATTACAATAAATGCACACAAATAAAAATAAATACAACCAGCTCTTCTATAAAAGGATAAAGAAGCAGCTCTTTAAGCATAGTTTCTGTCTTTCATATGGCCTAAAAGAAATTTACTTTCCTTGATTTCCGTTTGTCTCTTATTATCTTCAGAACCATAAAAACTAAAAATTATAGTTGTTTTTGTGTGATAACATCTAGTCCTCTATTCTCTAGGAAGAGCTTGATATATATAAATAACAAGGAACTCTCTCTGCAATGTTCAAGCATAATGGGTAAAATATTATTTTGCTTTGATTATTTTCAACAGCTATTTAAAATCTGACTTAAAGAGACTGACAACTGTGGAAACAATTAAAGACAAAGTTGGCAGTATGTATTTTTTCTCTTCTAAGAAATAGGTATTGAGTTACTTCTATCTTTGACATAATGGGGAAAAACACACCTTTTCAGTGATAGGTATAAAATGTTCAATTTATTGTCTAAATATTTTTTCAACCTCCAAGTTGAAAAGCAACTGCATTTTAACATTTATCAAATGTTAAATCCACTCTCAATTTTGCAGAGCTCTTTTTGTCCCCTTTAAAAATAAGGTCCCAAACATGTGGCCAAAAGTTTTTGCAAACACTGAAATCAATAGTGAATAAAAAAAGTAGCTCTGTGGGACTTTTAGAATATATTTCCTTAGATTGTTATCAAAATCACTTCCTAAGACTCGGGAAGAACATTTTGTATCTGGGTTAGGATTTATTTGAAGTTAACATAATAAGGGAAACACAATATCACTATATTCATTTTTCTAACATTTAAAATTCCCTGAGAATGCTGACATCATTGGGAAAATTTAAGACATTTTACTAATATCCTTACTTTTTAATGAGTTTGCTTTACCACATTTCTAATTTATAAAGTCAGAATATAATATCACTATAAAGGATTCTAGCTTATTTAACATAATTAGATCATGTCATTCCTCTGTGTAACTTCCTTCAGTGAATGCCTATTGCTTGTAAGTTAGAAAACTATGTACATGTGTAGATGTTTCTATCGGAGTCATAGAATACAAACAACAAAATGACGCTGCTATTTTCAGAAGGAAAAGAATTGCTTGTTGGGTCCATACTAACAAAGGGTGACTAATTACGAGTCTTGGAAGGCACATGGGAAAAAGACAAGTCTAGATGTGAAAAAAAAAAAATCCAAAGATAAAGAAATCACCCTTTAGAAATGACAGCCTAGAGAGGTAGCCAAGCCTATCAGGTAAGAATATGGTCTCTGGCGCCAGCCTGACTTGATTGAATCCTGGGTCTGCTACTTACCACTGTATGACTTTGTGTGAATGACTTAATGGTTTAGTCCCCTAATCTGTAAAATAAGATTACTGACAACACCTGCTGCATCAGCAGTTTAAATTAGGCAGGCTAGGCTAGAGAGGATGACACTGTGACAACAAACACCACTCAACATTTCATCAACATTACATAAATAGTTCTTGCTCATGATAAACGTTTATCATGGGTTGCCTGGGGACTGGTTCAGATTGTTGTCATCTTCACTCCAGGCTGAAGAGGTTACTCTCTGGAACTTTACCAGTGGCTATAACAAAGGAGAAAGAGGGGCTGGCAACCTGATGAAGGTTTCAAAGTGAAACACATTGCTTCCACTCACAACTCGCCGGCCAGTACTGGTCACTTAGCCTACACAACCAGAGGGGCATCAGATGATGTACTTGTACCAATCGTCCAGAACGTTTAGAAGTTGCTAAACATGTTAATATATGTAAAATGCTTAGAGTTGGACCTGCCGCATAGTAAGAACTGTATGTGTATTTGTTAATAAACTAAGTAGCCAGGATACTTCTGTCTGTCTCTGGATACAGTTATAGCTAACCTTGTTGAATACAAACCATTTTATTGTGTTTGCACCATTAACTTCAGATACACCCCCCAGAGATGAGGTTTCGATATTTGCACATGCCCTTTCTGCCGTTGCCCTCAGTTTCCATATTGGGACATGATACAAAGCTTATACATATCAGTTTCTCTTCTACTAAGGAAAGAAAGGTTCAATGCTGATGGTACCCCCAGACCATCAAATGTTGTGCAGTTCCCCCTTTAGGCTGCCTGATTTCTATGTAAATCTTCTACCCATACCTACATTAAAAAGAAATATTCTCACATAACATGACCATCCTAAAACATATTCAATTCCCCCCAGAAAAGCTAACAATCCAATATTTCTCCAGTCATCACAACCAGCAGTAAGCCAAAGTCTTAGAAGTGTCATCTTTTATTTCCTTTGGTCTATTATTATTATTCCATCTCAATAAAAACGCTCTATAAATGCTAATGAAATAAAGGGAGATGAAAGAAGGAAAAATACAGACAAAAACATGGTCATATCTTTCTGTATTTGTGGTCCCCATCTATCATGGGGCCACAGTTGAAATGTATGGCTTTTAACTTTATTATGAGTTCATCATTATCTTTACATTTGGCTAGAACTTTAACTGCATTTGTTTTATTTTGTTTGTGTGAACTTGGAAAATGACCCAGAGTATTTTTGATATCTGAGCTTATGATGCAATATGCATTGCAGTCATTTTCCACTAACTTTTACTACTAAACAAGTGACATCAAGGGAGTCACCAAGTTCCATTCATGCTTTGATTCAATGCAACATAGAATTTAAAAATAACTATTTTCTAGACAATGTTCTATATTGTGGGATACATTGGTAGACATATATCCCTGCCCTTGAGTTACTTACACTGAAGCACGAGCTAATAGAGAATAAACATTAAACACTAATAATAAATTTTATGAAATATTAGAAAGTGATAATTGTGAAAGTAAAGTTACCTAGGGAAGGATAAAGGGGCTGGAATTCTTGAAGTGGAGGGTTGTAACCCTATTTTCCTTATGACAAATCCGTCATCCAAGCCAACCCCATAACCTCTGGTTTGGGATTGCTCACTCAGTGACATAAGGAATTCCACTTGGCCAATTATCAGTTTATAATTGGTGGCAATATTGTTTCAGTTGATTATTAGTTTTCCTAAGGCAAGAAATGTCAATTCTGACTTGGGAGGTCTGACCCATGAGTTCTGGCTCTGAGAGAAGCACCGCATACATACAAACTATTCTCACACCTAGATGTGCAGGAAAGCATCCAAAACTCATACTAGTTTGATTCCTATGTGCTGGAGAAATAAATTGCTTTAACAACAATTTCATTATTCTATAAAACCAGTTGCTTCTTGACAGTCAAGTGACAGACAGGGCCAATGGATCTTATAGCTTGGAATTTTACTTTTTCCCCTAGCCGGATTTTCTAGGTCAAAGAATTAACACATTGTCATACCAGGATAGTAGATAAGACATTTAGTAAGCCCATGGGCATTTGAGTTGGTATAGCACGACAGGTAAAGAAAGCAGATCTAAATACAGAATATATGTGTCTTTGCTTTTTCAGAATTTCATTTAAGTGAAATCATATAGTATGTGATTTTTTTATTGTTGTTGTTTTAGGCTTGTTTTATTTTATGTAATGCTTTTAACATTCACCCTTGTTGTGACCAAGCAGTTTCTTCCTTTTATAGGAATATTCAAGTTTTTTTTCCATTCACCAGTTGGCAGACATTTGGGTTGTTTACAGTTTGTGGCCAATATGAATAAAATTTCTATGAACATTCATATACTAGTATTTGAAAGGATATGTATTTTAATTTCTCTTCAGTAAATATCCAGGAGTAGGAAGCTGACTCATATGGTAGGAGTGCATCATTCTTTAGAAGAAATTCTTAAATTGTTTTCCAACAATTCACACTGCAGTATATGGTAGTTCCAGTTGTTCTACATTCTTGCTACACATGATCATCAGTCTCTTTAATTTTAGTCTTTCTAGTATGTTGTAGTGGTATCTCATTGTAGTTTAATTTTCATTTCTTACATTATAAATGGTGTCAAGTATCTTTTTTTTGGAGGTGAGGGAAGGTGTATGGTCTGGGAAATGAACCCGTGGTAGGCGAGAATTTTACTACTGCACTAACCTTGCATCTCCCCAAACATCTTTTTATATGCTCATTGGGACTTTAGAATAACTGCTTTCATGGAGTATTTGTTCAAAAGTTTTCCTATTGTTTAAATTGATTTGGCTTTCTTCTTACTGTGTTGAAAGAGTTCTTTAGCAATTTTTATTAAAATCCTTTATTGAATACATATTTTCAAATAGTTTTGCCAAATTTATTGCTTACCTCTTCACATGTGGCTGTTGGGCACTTGAAACATGGCTAGTGTGGCTAAGGTATTGAATTCATGGATTTTATTTAAGTTTAGTTCATTTAAATTTAAATATAAATAAACTCATGTGGATAGTGGCTTCCATATTGGAAAGTACAAATTTATACCAATTCTATTTAATGAGATTTCAAAAATTTGATAAGTAATTTTTTTCATTTTCATTAGGTTCTAGAAATGTTTAATTTCTTCTTTGAAGACTGAATTACTTAATGTGCTTGCTTTTTAAAATTTCTTTTTGTTTAGGGAAGGAAGGAGTGAAGAAAGAGAGAGAGAAAGAAAGAAAAAAGAGGAAAGAAGAAGGAAGAAGGGAGGGAGAGAAGAAGGGGGAAGGAGGGAGGTTAATGTGGGCATGAGATCACACATTCCCCATCTATATTTTAATTTCCAAAAATGTGGGAATTCTAAGTTATATTTTATTATGAATTTCTAACTTAATTATCTTGTTTGCTGAAATCGTGGCCTTTTTATTACACATATTTTGAAAATTGTCAAAGCCTTTTTAATGGCCTAGCACTTGATAAATTTTTATTAATTTTTATTGGGTATTTGAAAAAAGTCTGCATTCTGTAGTGTATATATACATATACACACATATATAGATACATATTTCCATTATGCCAAGAATTGCTAATTGTATTATTAGGTTTTTTATTCATCTACATCTTTGCTTTCTTTTTAAGTGCATGAGGTATCAATAATTGAGAGAATTATATTGAAATTCTGAGATGGTAATATTTTCAAATGCTCTCTTTAATAAATAAACAATGTTTGCTTCATTTGAAACTATTTTATTAATTTCATGTTTATAACTGTTATAACATCTTTGATAAATTTTTATTATTATATGATGGAGCGATCCCTTTTAAAAAATTCTTTCCACCATTGATTACCCTTTACTTGGCATGTCTCTTCTTCATCCTTTTACTTTGTCTATGATTCCTTATATATTAGATTTATCTCTGGCAATCAATTTGCATATAGATTATATTTACTTATTCCAATCTGTCAGTATTTAACTTCTACATTATGAATTAGTCAACTGATCTTTATTAAAACAATTGACTGATTTGACAATTTTCCTTTTATCTAAATTTTCTTATTCCACTTCGTATCACCTTTTCTGTGTTTCTTCTTAGTCTCATTATATTTAAAAACAATATTACACACACACACACACACACACACACACACTTCCCCAATAAGATAATTTTAGCATGCGCTATGGTTTATTGGTCTCCTCACTCATTCCAACTCTATACTTACTTCTGGGATTTTAAGTATCTAGTCTTGCATTTTTTTAATTAATTTAATTTCATTAAGAAGTTGTAGGTTTGCAGAGAGATCATGAGGAATATACAGAGTTCCCACATATCCACTGTTTCAGTTTGCTAAAGTTGCTGGAATGTGATATAACAAATGAGTTAGTGTTTACAGTGGGGATTTATTAGCTTATAAATTCACAAATCTAACTGCATGGAAATATCCAACTCAAGGCATCAACAAGATGATAGTTGGACTCTGAAGACAGGCTGCTGGCATCCGGGACACTTGTCACATGGGAAGGCGCATGAGCAGAGTCTGCTGGTCCTTCTCTCCCAGCTTTTGTTCCTCTCAGCTTTTGGCTTCAGTGGCTTCTTCTCTCTGCTCTTGTGAGTATGTCGTGTCTCTCAGCTTCTCTGGGACTTCTCTGAGCTGTCTGGGCCTTTTCTGTCTTTCATCCTCTCATAAAGGATTTCAGTAAAATAATTAAACCCCATGTTAAATGAGGTGAGTCACATCTCAACTGAAATAACCTAACCAAATGTCCCAACTACAACAGGTCTGCATCTGCAGGAATGGATTAAGGGAACCTGGCTTTTTTCTGGGGTACATATAGCCTCCAAACCAACATGCCTGTCCCCTGCTTTAACATTTCGCATTAAAATGGTACATTTGTAACAGTTGATGTGCAAACATTATTATAACTATGCTATTAGCTATAGTTCATGATTTACTTTAGGATTCACTGTTTGTGTTGCATAATCCTATGTTTGTTTTTTTAAATTTAATTCTAGTAACACATGCCATCTAAAATTTTTCCTTTTTAATCATATTCAATATATATAATTCAGTAGGGTTAATTATATTTACAACATTGTGTTATCATCACCTCTATACATTAGTGATTAGTGTATAGATTAGTGATGAAAACTTTTCCTCACTCCAAACAGAAACTCTGCACCTATTAAAAATTAACTTGAAGACAAATTTACAAAGATGTTTGATCATTTGCCATTTCTTTGTCTGCAGCAATCTCTTGGATTTGTGCTTTTACTTCTTTAATTAGTACATCCAAAATGTTCTCAATGTGAATTTTTGCATGACAAACTTTTGTAGGCCTAAGTGCCTAAAATTCTTATTCAGTGCCTAAGAATATTTTGACGATGACTTCATAATTGAATGATGGATTGATTGGATATTAAGCAGAAGCTGCCAGGAAATTTTGTCTCGATACTTTGAGAATGTGACTCCATTGCCAGCTTGCACCAAATGTTTTTAAAAATTCAGGTAAACTTTTAAAATTCTTCATATCCTATCTTCTTTTTTTGTCTGCATGCTTTATAATTATCTGTAAAATTCATAAAACTTATTAAAGTGTTTATAGTTATGGGTTTTTATCCTTATTTGTTCCACTCAGTTTTCTATGGGGTAATAAAATTTGAGTTTTTCCCCTGTAACTTTTAGTATGAAAAATTTTAAAGTTCACCCAGATTCAACAATTTTTAAAGTTTTAAGTTTTTGCTTTGCCTATCAATATGTATATCCATGTATTTCTTGTATTATTTAAATGTAAGCCATTAATATTATAAAATTCACCTCTCTTGGGGCCATTTGCATTCACCTCTCTTGGGGCCATTTGCCTTATTGTTTTTCCCTGTATTTCCTATAATCTTGATGTTAGGCCTGGATGATTAAATTTAGGTTAAAATTCTCGTAAGGAATATTCATAGCTGATAATATGTAGGAGGTCACAGGAGATGGATAATGGCAGGTGGCATCACTAATAGTGATGTCCAGCTCAGTTAATTGTTTATCCCTCTATTGTAAAGGACAGTTTTTCCCTCTGTAATAAATATTTGGGTAATGTTTATGCTCCTTGTGAATATTTTTTCCCTTAATATCATTTCACCTAATGATTTCAGTAACTTTTGATGATCTCTGCTTGTGGTATTATAAAATGCTTATTTTCAAATTCAACCTTTCCCTTCAAATTAATTAGCTGGTATTCTTGTGTAAATTAAAGTTCTCCCATTTTCTTCCACTTCACTCTCTCATTCTTTTTTTCTTTTTTTTTTTTTTGCATGGGCAGGCACTGGGAATCAAACCCCCGTCTCCGGCATGGCAAGCGAGAACTCTGCCTCCTGAGCCACCGTGGCCCACCCTCTCTTCACCATCTTTATCTACTGTGTGTCTATCTCTACCTGTCTATTGTCTATCTAATATATCATCTGTCTCTCTATCATTATCTACCTCTGTCATCTACCACTTTTAATATCAATGTGAATTTATTTATTTATTTAGTGTATAAAATTCAAGTAGTGTTGCTTTTCTTTTTGAAGTTAAAATGGTCCCTAATAAGGTTAGTGAAATTTCCTTCAGGCTAGTTTTTATGTAAAGCTTTGGGATCTCTTTCATAATTCTGGCTGAAGATGCCCCAGGCCTATCTCTTACTTGTTTTGTTCCAGACTCAGAATTAGCCATATCTACAAAATGTCATGATTACTTCTTGTGTGAATGGCATTCAGAGGTAAATTACAGGTTAGACTCATTGTTACTAGTGCTTCTAGGTATTTTCATTGGAAAAATACTCGTTATTTTGCTTCAATTTTTCATCCTTTCTTGGTGGGATGATGCTTGTCCATTAATAGATATCTCAGGATATGTCCATAGATTAAACATTTCCTATGCTTTTCATGTTTAAACTAGTTTTTATTCAACTTTAATACTTGAAAGTCAATTTCGCTTGAAGAAAATATACTGTATACCCTTGCTTTTCTTGAATAATTAAAAAAATGTTGGTCCATTATGGGCTCATATTTTTCTATTAAGAATTATTATGCCAGTCTGAATTTCTTTCCTTCATAAGTGACTTAGTTCTTTTTTCCTGGAAGCACAGAAGGTTTTCTATTTTTCTTTGCCTTTGAAGTTAAAAATTTTACTGCAGTATTTTGTGGGCTTAACCAGCATTTCAGGTGAATTATTCTAGATTCAAGATAGGCCCTTTCAATAGAAAGATTCAAGTCTCTTTATTTCAGGACCGCTTTAAATATTTAATTCTGTTATATGTTTTGCTTTTTGTTTAGTGGTTCCAATTGTATGTATGTTGTATTTCCTGTGCCTGTCCTCTATATCTAGCATTCTGATTTATATTTTAACCATTTTTAAATAGTTTTTTGGTTCCCTTTGCTTCTTGCATTTCTATTCTCTTCATTTCTTACTGCATATCCATTCATATTTATTCACCCTTGGACACATTTTAAGTTACTACTAACTTCTGAGTTGATTTTCTCTTTTTCATCAGTTTGTTTACTGAATTAATTTATTTTGTCATCATGTAGTTTCCCATTTCTACTTTCAGTTTTTAGATTTCTGATTCACCACAATGTACATTTTATGCAACAATTTATTTACTTAGATGTAATCTATATAGATGTTGCATACCAGTTTTCCTTTGCCTCATGGTTGGTAGTTTTGGGAGTATTTCTTCAGCTGGACATTTTATTATTTCTTTTTCTCTTCTTATCATAATAGCTTTTTGTGTATTTTGGGTTCCTTTTTCTGATATTGGTAAACTTTATGGCATTTTCCTGGACCAGCAATAATAGACTATTCCATGGGTAAAGGATGAAAGTGTTTGGGTACCTTAGTCTATCAGATCAAAGCCTCACTCTTCAGAGTAAAGACCAGTTTGTTGAATAAATGGTGTGTTAGGATGTGTTGATATTCATTTATTTTACTCTGTAAGGTCATTTACTCCTGTATCTGCCAATTACTTGTCAGGCAATCTGGGAAGGGCATGGCAGCTCCAAAGAGATGAAGGAACAGAAAGAAAATGAGCCCTATGATGAAAAGCTTCAGCCACCAGAAAATCACAGACAATTCACCTCTTACTACCTGGAATCAGAAAAGGCATTACCTACGTTCCCTCTCCCCAAAATATCATCAGGAGACACTCTTTAGATTACAACTTATCAGTCCATTAATTCTGGAAAGGAAAGCCAAAGAAGCATTGCTTAAATTTAGTTACTTTCACCTGTTTTTCTAAGATTCTCATATGCATAAGGCTACTCTTGACAAATCTCTCACCAGTACTTGGAGTCACTGCCAGCACAGGGACAAGCCCTGTCTGTTCCAAAACAATGACAAGGAGAAACAAGAGTATAACTCCAAGAGCTCCTTTTCTATCCTTGTACAGCACTGCCATGCTCCAGGCCAAAGTTTCTCTTCCTTGCTCTTCCTGCCCATCTCCTGACATAAGATACACACACACATTGGTTCAAACTGGAGCCCTGGAAGTTTCTTGTGGTTTTCTCCATTTATGGGTGTTTCCCCTCTATTATTACCCCAGGTTGATCTTAGGGGAATGGGCCAGTAAGTGTATGATCACTAAAACGGTGGTCTTACAAAATGAAAACTTTACGTCCTTATAATATTTATGATTCCTGACACTTACACAACACTTAGACTTTCTATAACATATTATAGGAGTTATTTTAAGAAAAGAAATTCATGACAGAAGTGATCCTCATAAATTCTGAAATTTCTATCAGAAGATCTTACATTTTTAATCTAAAGATGTTTATTTCATTAACATATTTGCTATAGTAGATAATTTCAGCAAGTATTAAGTTGTATTTTCCTTTATAGTAGTAAATTATGGGCTGATTTTTTAAAAGTACAGTTAGAGACGGGAAAACACTATGCTTTCTGGAGGCCTAGAATTTAATAAACATTTGCTCTTACTGAGGCACTAAATGAAACTGAAATCACATTTTATATAAAGTCTTGTGTAACAAGATATTAAATTTGTATCAAAATCCCAAGTAGTAATATATCAGGCAATCAGAGTAGCCATAAAGACATATGACCAGATAATTATTCAAATTTAGATTTGGTTGGGGCCTATTAAGATCAAAATTAGAGTTTTGTAATCCTTTACTTTGAAAATCAAAACACTTAGAGATATAATATTATAAAGGCTAGCAGTAATTTAATTTATGGGCACACATCATTTCCCTCATATCCATGCATGCTGAATGGGAAAATATTATTACAAAATAGTAAATTGATAAGACAGGAATCTGGCACTGATCCATACAAGTGATTCAAAAATTTACTTAAACCTTTAAAATTTCCACATACATAACAGAAATGAAACCATATTTAATTCTCATGAATAGAATTCTTAGATTGAAGACTTCACATAAGAATAGAATTTTAACGTTATTTTAGAAAGCTCCTCTAGGTCAGTTTAAGAGAAACATTGTTTCAATGAAATAGTATGGTTGAAGCTTGCCATTAAAGTGCAGTTTGTATATATATATATATTTATCTTCTATTCTGACATGGAGAACACTGATGTGTTAAAGAATTAGAGCAGTGTAGAGGTTTTATAGACTATAGTTGAAAATCTGCCACCTCTCTGAAAGCCATACATCTCTACTTAATAACCCATTCTCTAAGGGCCTTGGGATTTCAGAGAAATTTAAATAAATCAGCCTTGATTTTTCAGACAGAATTAGAGAACCTCTGATTTATGGAGCACTCAAACTCATACCTGAAATAGTGTAGTGACAAAATAGGAGACAATTTTAGATAAATGTCAACTAAGATTACAGTTAAAACTCTTGCTCAATTGGGTCTTGACTGTGTGGTGTGATCTTTTGTAGCTTTGTTTTATCAACATATCAGATGGCACTTGTATTTTATAGACTCTTTCAACATTTATTACTGCCTCAAAGGAAGAAATACATATAAATTGAAAAAAGTGCAGAGAACTGATTTAGGACCAAATTAAAGTTTAAACGATAAACTCAAAATATTATTCTATCTTATACTCTACCAGCGCTGTAAAAAGAAACTTTTTTTTTTTTTTGCTACTGGAGCTGGCAACCAGTTTAAATCTGTTTAAGATCAAATCTTATCATCTTTTTGACATTGTTTTCCAAGTGGACTGGCTTAGTTTATGTTTACTCATTTTTTTTCTATTCAGTATATAAAATTTCAAATTGGAGATATAATTAGGAGAAAACAGAGTAGTTGGCTTCCCCCAATGAGTACTAGTTTAACAAAGAACTTATCTGCACCTTCCATCCTTGGTCAAATAATAAAAGATAACTACAATATTTTCTCTGGACATAAGTTCATATTAGAATGAAATAAGGCAGTGACCCTCAAAAATTTCATGCTAAATTCTGTTATTTTTTTAAATGAATTTATTGTTCAAAATGCATTTTAAAACATGATTGCAGTGCATATTAATTACAAAATTAATACATGTTTGCTTTTGCAGAAACAGGTCGAAATTTTGGAAATATGGAAGAAAAAGACCTTCTGTCTCTTTCCTCACCTTCTAATTGCCCAACCCCCTCGGCACACAGAAGATTACTCTGGTATATTAATCTACAGCATTTCCTTTATGAATATGTATGACTGTATACCTAAAATTGGGATTGTATTTATGATAAGAAAAACCTTGTCCTCTGCTTTTGGTCTTTTCAAATTATTTTATGAATATAGCCCCATGTTATCAAATATTCTTCCAGTTTCCATGTCCACATAATATCCTATCATATATCTGTAGTATCTTGTATTTAACTCTTCCCTTATTTTAAGAAACATGCTTTCACTCCTGCACTAAGTGTGCACAATGTAGTGGGTCATATGGGGTTACAAGTTGAGGAATATATGGCTTCTACTCAAGAGACAGACGTCTGAACAAATACTATTAGAGAATAAGCAAATGATAAAAATAATACAAAATAGAAATAAAATTCAGCTACATATAAAGAAATAGTCCCAAATTTAAAATACATTGATGTTCCCATATTGAGTAAAAACTGAATTCAGTCAAAGGTGATTTTTTTACATTCATTATTTTTTCCCTTACTTAGGAAGTTTAAGTCATGTATTCAGAGTTTCCATATTTCAATTTATTGGTATATTTAAATTCAAGTGAAAATTTCCATATGTTTATGCAGTTTATATTGAAAATTGACATTATTTCCATTTTTACACCATCGAATTAGAAATGAATTAGGTCAAAATCTCTGAATCCTTAAGCGAGTGACCCTGGTAGTATTTGTGCTTCAACCAGTGAAACCAACCAGCATCTACCCTTAGGCTCCAGGACAGCTCACCTAGATAAAGTGTTTTAAGCAGTTTAGAAAAGATCTTTTGGGATAATTATAATAATGTCCTCCCTGCATCAAAATAATAGAGTCTAGGAAAAAAATAATATTTTATTTGAAGGAATTATTTGGTCATATGTTGAGTAAAGAAATGTTTTTGTATTTTCAGCTGTTTATCTTCTATAGAGCATCTGGAGTATAGGCTAACTGAAATTACATTTTATGCAGTCAATTTTTAAAGTACAATTAATAATTTCTATTTGAAAACATTCACCATATATAACAAACAAATTAGCCCCAGAACTCCCAGCCCACACTTCATCTGCTCAGTAGAGAGCCTGTTGGCATCAGTTCCTGGGGATGATTTGCAGAAGACCGTCCTCCTAAATCCCTAGCAATCCCTGGATATCCTCCAGAACCAACCTTAATTTAAGCATGAGGGAGAATTAGTACAGAGGTTCCCTCCAGCTCCAAAGCTAGGAGATATTTAATCACTGCTTTGGCTGTGCCAGGGCAATGAGCACATCAGGGCATGACTCATCCCTGGATGAGTGGAGTCTGGAGTGGTGCTGGGTGGATGAGAGCTTAATCATACTCTGTCCCTTTCACAGTTGGAGCATCGAGTCTATTTAGAGTTTTCTTTACGCCTGAGATCATGTTTGATCTACTGACCTGAAGATGAAGAATTCCCACTAAGTATTGCTGAATCATTTGACAATTTGTTTTGTCTTTTCTCTCCATCTCTTTACTCTCCTTATTGGTGGAAGGTAAGAGATGATCTCAGATACCTCCAGCACTTTTAATTTCATTTCATTGAAATAAACTTGTTTTTCTGCCTGGTTTAACTTTTGTTATATTTTGGACTCTTTTAATTTCTTTTGAAACACAAACAGTTTAGAATTCTTGATTTTAGGCCAATTCCAGTGCTGATACTCAGTGTCACTGTACTACACTGAGAAATTTATATATGGCTCTTAATAAGATTATTATTAATTGCCCCAAATTTCAGTGTACCTGGGAGCCGATATTATTAAACCTTGAGGACTTACCTGCCAAGTATATGACTTGAACCATCTGTTTTCTATTTAATAATAATAGCATTTCATATGTGCCAGACGCTGTCCTAAGCAATATTATGTTTATTTAAGTAAGTAGTATAGTATTTAAAGCCTCACAAAAATCCCCATGAGATAAATTTTATCATCTCCATTTTATAAATCTAGAAACTGAGACTTGACTTAATGTTGATTTTTCTAGATCCCAAAAGCAAGTAAGTGGCAGACCATAGAGTGAAATCCAAGTTTGTCTGAATCTATATACCATGACCTTAACCAAATATGCTACTTCACAAGAAAATCCTACTGACTAAAAGCTATAGAAGTATTTAGATAGTCTTTGAAGTAGCTAACTTCCCTGAAAAAGGAAATATGTTTTCTCTGAATCTGAGGTAACCTAGCCAGAGTTTTCATTTTAGAGAAATTATAACATTTTAAATGAAGAGCCAGACCTTTACCTGGACAAACTTTTGCTGGAATTTAGAAAGATTTGACTGCATTCAATGCTAATAGCTAAAGTAATAATGTATACCAAAGATCTTAAGTTTGTATTTGGAAAATTCTTCCTCAAATGTGAGTCCAAAATTTTATAACATAAATTTGGTACTGGGATCCATTTTATTCACATACTGTCAAATGAAAATCCTGGTAGATATTTTATTCATGCGATTTCTCAACATAAGTTTCCAAGATATTAAGCAGTGTAATTATTTTCAAAAGTAGTACATGCAGTAACAGCAACAGAAGTATAATTTTAAAATTAGGCTATTTTCACATCAGCTCTATAGCACAGATTTTAGAATACACTTGAAGTGTGGTACTTATAAAAACACTTATCAAAAACACAACTAGGTGATGGCTACACCCACACTTGCAAAGGAGAATTCCCAAAAGCATTTTGAAACTTTCACATAGTTGGAAATCCACCCCCCCCACACACATACACATTATTTTAAAATTCCAACAATTTCATGCCATGATTATTTCTCTTATAACAGAGTGTCCTGGAAGAATTAAGTGCATTTTAACTTCACTGCCTTGCCATGTGTGCATTTACCTGCCATCTTTCCTCTCTAATTGTTGCTCCCTCTTTCAGTATGTGACCTTTCACTTTCACTAAGGGGAAAGCAGAACTGATGGTTCTATTTTATGATATAGGCAATAGACACAGCTTGGCTGCCACTTCTGTTACTGTCTTCAGGACTCCTCTCCAACAGGAGACTTTAAAGCTTCACATCTTTCCATCTTGCTTCCTGTGTAGTGCTCAACTGGTAATAGCAGACTACCTTAGGAAGAATGCAGTTTGGCTCTGAGTAATAACCTATCTGATTGTGTCTAAGCAATGCTAAGGACAGCCTGCCCCTAGTGCCTTAAATGGTCTACCTTGGGAATTGTATGTTTACAGCTAATTGCAACAAGGTGCAGAACTTCTAGCGGCTGAGCTGAATTCACATGAGCAACCAAAGGGGATATACACATCCGTGTTATCCCGGAAAAGGGCATACTGATATACTGATAAAGATTTTCAATAATTGCACAAACCAACCAAAAATATATTTGTGTGATTGGTCTATTCATGGCATTCCAAACAAATCATACTGCATCCTGTATTTTGCAAATGGGGACCTTGGAGGTTGAGAGAAAAAACTGCAGGCATAACATTTAGCTAATGTAATCTATCCTTTCATTTGAATTATGAAACAATGTAATCACGGCTCTGTGCTGACAACAGTATTCTTAAAACTGCTACTTTTGTAAGGTAGACTGTGATTTTTCCCCTAAGCCATTCGTTTATTCTCATCTCCACCCCTTTATTATTCCAGTGCTTGAAATTCTGATGGAAAGATGTATTTTTAAGTGTTCTTGCCCTTGAAAAAAATATTGGCAGGCTCCCGGTAAATCTCTTAAAGCAGTGAAACTGCATTCATATTTTGTAATACATTGACAGATGAAAGAAGACAGACAACGGTATGGTCTAGGACCAAGGCAGCCAGGTGCTTGTAAGGATTATGTTTGCTAATTTAGAAAGGACAGGGAAAGAAAGCGGTGCACATCAGCAGTCTAAAAACAAGAACAGAAGCAGGGGCGAATTCAAGCTGTGTCGTTTATTCCATCACTGCTGTGCATGTACATCGCTCCTCTCCTGCTTTACTTTATTCTTCCATTTCTTCAGATTTCGCCCACACAGATTGTTGCTGCCGCCTAGTCTCCACCAAGGGAGATAGGAGGGTGGACTGGCAGCTTCAGCTCCCTGGAGAGCTGGTGCAAACACAGTCCTGGAAATCAGCTCACCGCAAGTGCCCAACACCTTCTGAGCACTGAGATTACACTCTACTAACATGCTTGCAGTTCCATATTTTAAGCTCTGTGTAATTACAAATGTCTAATATGCTCGTAAGATCACCCATAGGAAAACATTAGTAGAAACTCTCTTTATTTCAGAACAATTTGCATGCACTTTTTTCCCCCTCTGTCTTAAAATCAGGGCAGGATTGAGCGGCTGTGCACTTGCCGTAGGATAATGAGAGAGAGCTGTTTACTTCGGGGGCTTTTGGATCAAGCTTTTAAGGAGAGCAATTATAATTGTATCCATGCCAGGATAAGGAGGTACAATCATGATAAAATGGATGTGATTTTATTTTCTTTTTTCAGCCTCTTCAGATATGAATGAGGTTCATTGCACCATCGTCTCCAAGGACCTGTGAAAAGCATTCCTTCAGTGACAAAGTGCCTTACACCAACTTATAAGGTGTGATGGTAAAATAACAAGGACCTTCTAACAAATACCACAATGAATGTTGACCTTCTAAGAAAGCGTCCTGGGAGGCTGTATGTTGATTGCAGTGAGGCTACCAAGGCTTGAGACATTTTTTGGAACTCCTCTTCTGGAATTGCATTCAGAGAGATGGTTTTAAAAAGCACCCAAGAAAATGGATTTCATTACCTTGTAGGCACACTTCAGTTCACACTGCTGTAAGGAAACTCAGAATGAGTTTAAGAACTCGGATGTTTCATAACCAGTTTGAATTGATGGTATAGTATTTGTTACTAACGGTATCTACCAGTTTCTGATTTTTCTAAACAGAATCTCCCAATTCAGGTGTGCATGAAATGCTTATTGAATTTCAACAAGCACTTCATGAATTTCTCAGTGCCTAGCAAGACTGATTAAATAATATCTAGACCATTTCCATAGAAATGGACTTATTATTACTAGCCTCCAATATTTCACATGACAGATCAAGAGAAAATAATATTTTAAAAACTCATAGAAAAGCATGGTTCATGAGTTTTCAGTAGTTCCAGAAAATGAGATTGTCATCTTGGGGTGGAAACTGACATAGTGAACAGCATAAACTTCAAAAGAAATGGAATGCAGAAAACTGAAAAGGTTATAATTAAAAATAAAATAATGGCTTCATGGTTTTGACGTCAATGACCAACAGAGGAAAATAAAATATAATTTTTCAGTTGCATATGAATAATTCAATCAGGAGCTATACAAAGTCTTCTCAAACATCATTTTTTGGTTTCTTATGTGTTTCATTTTTTTCTTCTTTCTTTTCAAATTTACAAGATTTTTACATTTAAAAACCTTGGTTATGTTTAAAGTTAAGTAACCACTGAAGGCACCTACATATAAGTCTTAAAAGCAAGTTTTGTTTTGTCATGTAAGGACCAATATAATATAAAATGCCTCTTAAAATTAGTAGTGAGTTATTCTAAATGATTCTCTAAAATACTATGGATCATCAACTATTATCAAAGTAATACCCTTCTAATTAAGTAAGACAGTTTAATAGAATTTCCAAATGCCAGCAATGTCACAGCTGGATTACATTCCAAATGTTTATATACCAAAGCTGCAAAATGTAATTTAGAGCATGTATCAAATGTGCATGGGCAAAGTAAATTATTTATTTCATTCTATATTTGATGTGATCTTTTTCGTGTGTGCTCCGACTCAGGCAGTTACTAGGCAGATGGATTTTGTATGAGAGAGGAAAGAGTGATATCCAACTATATCCAAAAACTTTTAAAGTTTAGTTCGATGCAATGATTTGGAATGCTCCCATTCAATCATGATCAATTTCTGAAGGGGGAAAAAAAAACACCTAATACCAATTTCTCAGTTTTGTGCTTCCCTCCCCAGTAACCAACATGGCGATCAAGTCTGTGGCTGGAAAGGTGTAGCCAAAAAAACTTCTAACAGATGCAGCACTGTATGCAAAAGCACGCTGAAACCCAAGGGCTTTCCCGTCTTATCGCTGCTGTCCTAATGGAGTATGATGTGGTTGATTGTTTTGATTATCACCCCCTTTTTTTTTCACCTAGTGATTATTTTCCTCTATTAATGGAGATATAATCAAGGTATTTGCTGCATGCTGAGATTTGCCATGTTGTAGTACACACACAAAATATGAGAGCTCAACTATTCTGTTTTGTAAGCATTACAAATGTTCAAGCCAGTGGTTCATGCATTTGTCACTTTTCAATATCTTAGCATCCATCTCTCTTTAGGATCTTTCTATTCAAAGTGTGATACAGGAACAAGCAGCATTGATATTACCTGGGAGTTTGTTAGAAATGCAGAATCACAAACCACTCTTTAGACCTACAGAATCAAAATCTTAATAATTTTAATAATATATCTAGCAAATCTTAGGCACCTTAATCTTTAAGAAGCACTTGGAGACAGAAAAAATATGATGTGAATTCTTGTTAAACTCTTTAAAAAGCTTTGTGGCTTTGGCCAACCAAGGATCATATTTCTCATCTAGAAGATTAGAATGATAATATGTTATTGTTTTTTTAAATTTATATGTTTTGGCATTAAACAGGATTTCTCTGCCTCCTTCCATAGATAACCAAAATCCTTAATATTCTTTTGGGATATCTACCTGCACAATCCTTCAAAATATAGTATCTGACAAAATTCTCTGCAGCACATAGTCAAATGAACTTCAATCCTTGCTCAGTCTCTTTCAAGATTTTTATGAAAATTAAATCAAATAAAGTTAATTCTAGCAGTTTTTCTGGAACATAATATAAGAATTCGATGATGTTTACCGAATGAGTATTAATTTGCTCCTAAATAGCTGAGTAAACTAAATGTTACATTGTTTAGTTTGTCTAAATCCAGTAGAATATAAGACCCAACTCAATGGACAGAGTTTCATGAGATTCTTGGAGATATATTTGTTTTCTAGAAACCAGAGTTATTATCTAGTCCTTAGACTATTTTGACCATGAAGGCCTTCTGCACTCAAATGTTTTATTTCTTAATTATCTGGCCATGGTACTTTCCTATCTCTTTTCTTTCCTTTTTCCAACTATACCTAACCTTATTCATTACTCGAAATTTCTACCCCTTCAAGGTTGCTAGTATTAGCACTTAATTTGAAAAAGTTTTAAAAAATGAATTCCCACAAGTAAATTTCTAATACTAAGTAATCTTCCCATAAATAATCATATATTAAAAAGGATATTTCTTAGTCCAGATGAATTTATATTTTGTTGTTATATTCATTGTGATGTTCACACACAGATTTTTATTCTTTTATTTAAAAAGATCTGAACACCTACTAGGCACAATTCTCAGCAATGGCTATTTGCCAGTTTAGAAATAGAGAAAAAGCACTGCTCACATGGAACTTAAGGTCTAATGGAGGGGGAAAATTAGAAAAGCAAATGAACAAAATATATTGTATGTTAGATAGTGATAGACGATATATAGAATAATTTGTCCATGAGAAAGGCACTGTGTGGTTGAAATTTTCAATGGGAAACAAGAAAGCCTCTCTGAGAAAGTAACACTTGACAAATACATGGAGAAGGAGAAGGATTGATCCATGCAAATATCAGATGGAAGAGCATTTCAGCCTTGGGGAATAGCAAGTTCAGAGGTCTCAGGGTGAGAATGAATCTGGCTTGCCTTAAGAACAGTAAGAAGTCCAGTGTTTCTGAAGCAGTGTGCACAAGAGTAGAGAGAGAAGGCATATGGTCAGATCATTTCAAGCTTTGTAAGCCAGTCTAAGGACTTTGGCTTTTACTCCAGTGAGATGATAATATGTTATAAAATTTTGAGCAGAGAAGTGACATAATTTGTGCTTTAAAAAGTGACTGGCTACTATCATTAGAGTAAAATGAATGGGGGGAAAATAAAATAAAATAGATTATTTAGAAGCTATTGCAATAATCAAGGCAAGCAGTGATGGTGGCTCAGATTAATGTGGCAGTGAGACATCATTACATTCAGCATATATTTTGAAGGTATAGCCAGGTGAATTTGCTGTCAGATTGGATTTGGGATGTGAAAAAAAACTTAGAAAACTAGTAGGTCTTTTGTATGAACAGTTGGAAGACTGGAATTGCTTTCAACTGAGATGGGGAAAATTTCAAGAGGAGCGGGCTTAGGGAATGCTGTAGACAGGAGAGGCCAGGTTACATGTCGGTAACATACAGTAACAATCTCAGAGACATAAGAAACAAAAGTTTATTTTTCACTCATGCTACATGTGCAGGTGAGGTCAGTTGAGGGTTGTATTTTACCTTCAAAGACATATTTACTTATACTTCCTATCATTTTCAGTATATTTTAATACAAATTGCTTTAAACATTGCAGTACACAGACAACCAAAGAAAAGAAACTCAAGAGTGGCCAAAAGGAATTTTGCCAAAGGTCTTCATATCTCTGAAATGCAAAGACTGGAACCAACTAACTTAGCCTTCATCATCTTGATCCGATTCTCATTGGTTATGGGGATTCATTTTCTCTAATCTTCTTCTGGTTCCCCCTCCTCTTTTTCCTCCCAAGGAGAGAAATTTGGTCTTTCTATATGCATTTCCGCATGGTACAGAACTAATGTACAATGCCACACAGTCTAACCCTTTGATCTCCTGTCTGTTATAGTAAAAGCAGAAAAAATACCTCTTGAGCAACTCTACCAAGGGATTACAGGCTATGTATTTCAAAGCACTTGAGATTAAAGCAATTTATCTTTTGGCAACTTCAATTGATTCTCTATTTCTCAGTTTAGAATTTTATCTTAATTCATCTTTATAAATTCCAAGTATCTCCAAAAAATCCCCATTTTTCATTTGCTTTTTCAACATTTCCTCTATTTTCTTCAAAATATCTATTTTAAAGTCCTGTCTACTAATTCCAAAATCAGTCATCTATGGGTCTGTTTCCATTGTCTGTTTTTTTCTCTTTGATTTGGTTGGAAATCTGCCTTTTTAAAATGCATAGTATTTTTAGCTGACTATGAGATAATGTATATGAAAATTTGTAGAGAATGTGGGGGTTCTCCAAAGAGTATTTAGTCTTTTCATTGCCGGGCAAATGGAGTGGGGATTAACTAATAAATCTAATCATGGATGAGCTGGCTTGAGGGTGGATTTTAGTGTCAAGTCTTTCTCTACTTTTGGTTCATTGACTGCCTTTGGATGTAGCCTTCCAGCTACACCTGAGGTGTTTTCAGGCGAGTTCTGAACACTAACCCTGGTTTGCATAAAACGTAAAGATTATCAAAGATTTTTCTTTGATTTTTTTGGAACTTAATGACCCATGCAGCTTTAAATTTAGAAAATATCTTGAGTGAAAACCAAGATATTTTTTAATTTTGTGACCCATGCAGCTTTAAATTTAGAAAATATCTTGAGTGAAAACCAACACAGTGTGGATTGAGTTCTTTGCACAACTCTCCTTATGGGGATCCTGGCCTCTCACCTTATTTATTCATTTTTTTTTTTTTATGATTCTTTTCTTTTTAATTTATTGCCCAAAGCTATGCTGCTTCTCTACCTTTTAGGAGAGCGCTTTCTTCCAGGGTCTCTGTTGTGCTCATCATTCCTTCTCCGGGTTTAAACTCTTGAGGGAAAAGGTAGCTATAAAATGTTCATTTGCTCCCTGGTCTGTGCGCATCGCAGCACCCAAACAGATGGGATGTACCTGCTGATCAGTACCCGGAAAATGCTGGAGGATGGACAGTTCCCCATTTCCCCCTCTCCCACCCAGGAGGCGACCACTGATGCCTGGGGCCCGTTCAGCTGGGCACACCCCAGTAATGGACAGTGCCCTGAGTCATGGACCCAGGGTTGTGGACAGTCCCCTGTCTGTACCTCGCCTCTCACTTCATGGGGCCTTAGTGGGCACTCACATCCACAGTGGCTACCTCCCTTTCTTTTTCTAATAACAGCTTTATTGATACATGACTCACGCAGCAGAAAATTCACCCCTTAAAAGTTGTACCATTCATGTATTTTAGTGTATTCTCAAATATGTGGTCAATACCACAAACCAAGTTTAAAACATTTTCATCACCCCAGTAACATACCCAGTGCCCTATTCCCCCTCTCCCTATTTTCTACTCCCCCCCCCCACCCCCAGTCCCTGGCATCTGTTAATCTATTTTTTGTCTCTCTGAACCTCTCACATAAATGAAATCATAGAGTAAAAAAAAAGTTCATTTACTTAATCTTGCAACTGCTTGTTTCTTAGAGATTATATCCCCTTGTTGCCTTAGCAATTCTCCAAAGCCTATAATCTTTCATTTTGTTTTGGGTGCATGCTCCGGAAATCGAACCTGGATCTTCCACACGGAAGGTGAGCATTCTACCACTGAACCACCTGTGCACCCAGCCTATAATGTTTTTAAAACTATAGATTAGGTTTCTCTTTTTGTACTCCAGTGGAACATCTGTCTGTTACCAACTGCACCATCTTAGCCAAATTTGGAATCCACCTACATAACACTTTTCTTTTCATCTTATATGCTGATTAAGTTTTGGTTTTCCCCTTTTACAGTATAAGCTTCCTTACAGCAGGGAGTTTACTTGTGTTGTTCATTATTGTATTTTAATTTCCCATTAACAGTGATTTATCACATAAAAGGAAATAAATGAATTTGTGTTGAACAGATGAATAAACAAAGTCCACATAAAATACATATGTCTCAAAATCCATCTACTCCTTTCTTTCCATCTATTGTTAGAAGCAGCTAAAGTTTGGGAAAAATTTCTGTTTGGGGAATCTGAAAAGACATGTTAAATTATCTTCTCTGATGTCCATATTTTATTACCTATAGATTGTGTAGAATAATAGCTATCTCACCTGCTAGATCCAAATATTAAAAGGCACAATGTTTGTGAAAGAAACTTTAAAATCTCAAAGCAGAGTACAACTAGCAGTTACATCTGTACTTCCTCACATCTCTGAATAATAAGCATGCTAATAACTGGTCTATAGTCCATTTTCAATTAATAGTCCAAATTAATTAGAAGGATGAAAAAAGAAAGTAAAAAATAAATATTTCTTTCTAGTTCCTTTTAATGATATCTATTTTCCCCTATATTTCAACTCAGATTTGCTTAGTCCATACGAACATAGAATTGTTATACAACGACTGAATGAAACCTACAGTTTCTATTGGATGTTATTTTAAAAAGCCTATTTAAATTAGTGACACTTGAAAGTTTTTGTTATTTTAACCATGAGAAATGATTACAGTAGACTCAGTGTTTAGAAGTTCAAAAACCATTCTTCTACTTGATTGCTAGAATTTGTTCCTTTTTTTTTTTTTTTTTTGCTAAGGTCAATGGGAATTTATGAAGTAATAGTTTCCCATCACTTAGACCCAGGGAGACCTGTATTAGTTTTGGACAAGAGTTTATATTCAACTTATTACTTTCTACTGATAAAGACAGTCTAGGGATACTTATAAAATTCTTATCTAGATAAATACTGAAGCAAAAAATACCTATGCAAATCATTATCAAGAAGAAAAGTCATTTTAATTTTCATTGAATTGAAATTATGTTATCTATGCATTCACAAAAAACAGTTCCTTAAGAAAAAAAATTAACCAAGTTTAATATAAGCAGAAGATTACTATGACCCTCTCTTTCATTGTTTCAGAATCTGTTATCACCAAAAATATACTCAGCAAATTTTAATAAATATGTTCATTAATTCAGGAATTCAACACACTTTTATTTAGTATTTTTGTTTGCCACCATGTAGTAAAGCTATCAATGAATTAATTTAACATACAAATAAGCAAAAGTATATACTTTTCTCAAGTTTTGAGAATTGGTTATGAAAACAAGTATCGACTACGTATATACAATAAAATCAACGCTATTGTCATTTTTGATGTTCATTGGGCTGCCTAATCTTTGTCTGGAAAGAGGTGATCTTTTAAAATAAAAAGAAATTGCTTTCCCCCAATTACAGAAGTTATGTCTGTTTATTTTAGAAATTTTGATATAAACAAAAGAGAAATTAAATCACCCATAACCCTACCACTTTTTTTTTTTTGTATGCTGTATGGCAGGGTTACATTTCATTATTTTTCCATGTGAGTATCCCATTATTGCAGCACCATTTGTTGATTTTTTTTACTTGTTTTTTTATTGTTTATTTTTGCTTATTTTTTTTTTTTTTGGAAACTGCATGAACCGGGAATCAAACCCAGGTCTCCCACATGGCAGGTGAGAACTTTACCACTGCACCAAACTACCTTTGTACCCTCTTAACCTTACCATTTTTAACTCCTGTTAATATTGTGATATATATTCCCACATATGAATATGTATTTATAATTTTATGATGGGAAATTTCAAGCATATTCAAAATAAACAAGGACAAAAAAACTATTATGTATCTTTTACCAAGTGTTAAAAATTATCAACATTCTGCCATTCTCAAAGCATTCATACTTTTTATAGTCAAATATTAAATTTTCAGTTTTTGATGAAAATTTACCTACACTGATAACGGACAAATCTTTGGAGTACCATTTTAACATTTTAACCTTATAGAATGTTTCCCCTCCCCTGAAAGCTACTTAATGCCATTTCCAGTAAATCTCACCTTTTCCGCCTCTATACCCCATCCCTTTTGATGAACAGAAGTTTAAATTTTGAAGAAATTTAATTTATCAATATTTTTTTTTGGTTACTACTTTCTATGTTTTATGTAAGAAATTTTTGACTACTCACAAGACCAAAAAAATTCTACTGTCTTTTTTTTCATAAACTCCATATATTTAACTAGTATAATTAGGCCTATGATCAACCTCAGATTAATCTTTGAGTACATTGTGAAGAAGTGTTCAAAGTTCATTTTTCCACATACTTATATACTTGTTCCAGCACCATTTATTGAAAGATGTAGTCAATATTTCATGAACTAGTATGGTGTAATTTATTTGAAGTCCCTTATCAAAATAAGGGTAGCAATTTTTTATTCCAACTTTGTTAAGAGATTTTACCATAAACGACAGTTGAGTGCTATAAAATTATTTTTCTTAAATGGTTATTCAATTTTATAAAATAATTCTTGTGCATCTATTTTGATGACCAATTGTGCTTTTGTCTTTTATTTTGTCATAAGGGTTGATTACAATGATGCATTTTCTTTCTGTTTTCTAATAATGCATATTCTGTTTATTAGACAAAGCTGATGGAAAATTTATGCAGAAAATACAGAATTCCAGTAAAATCACCCTTATTATTAACATTTTGCATTGGTGTGGTATAGTTGTTACAAATGATGAGAGAATAGTGTTAGAATTGTACTATTATATATATCATGATTTACAAATAAGATTCAATTGTGTGTTATACAGCCCGATGCTACGTTTTTTTCATTTTTATTCTGGTTATATATTTTTTATATGCTCTATGTTGAGGGTCACATTTCATTCTATTCCCATGTTAGTATCCCATTATTGCAGCATTACTTGTTAATTTTGGGTGTGTGGTGGTGGGGGGTAGTGCATGGGCTGGGAATCGAACCCGGGTCTCCCGCATCGCAGGCAAGAATTCTAGCACTGAACTACCCTTGCACCCCCTATTCTGATAACATTTTTACCACCTAAAATTTCCCCTTTTAACCACATTCAAATATGTAAATCAGCGCTGTTACTTACATTTACAATGTCGTACTATCCAAACCAACATCCATTACCAAAACTTTTCCATCACCCAAAATAGAAACACTGTACAACTTGAACATTAACTCCACATTCTCTATACCCATCCTTGCCTCTGGTAACCTATATTCTAATTTCTGACATAATAAATTTACTTATTCAAATTTTTTCCTGTTAGTGAGATCATACAATTTTTGTCCTTTTGTGTCTGACTTATTTCTCTCAACATGAGATCTTCAAAGTTCATCTACATTATCACATGTACCAAAAGTCCATTCTTTTTTATGACTGAATAGTATCCCACTGTATGTATGTACCACATTTTGCTCATCCATTCATTGGTTGATGGACACTTGTGTCTTATGTATGAGACTTTATGCATTTTAGAATCTATTCATTAAAGTAGTAGGGCCTCCTCTCTCTCTCTTTCTCTAAGCCAAACTGCAAATAAACTCACTACTCTTCCCTGTATGAGAGTTACACCCAGTGGTGTAACTCCCCCTGACAACATGGGACAAGACTCCCAGGGATGATCCTGGCCCTGGCACCATGGGATTGGCTATGCCTTCTTGACCAAAAAGGGGAGAAGAAATAAGTCAAGATTAAGTTTCAGTGGCTGAGAGATTTCAAATAGAGTTGAGAGGTCATTCTGGAGGCTATTCTTATGCAAGCTTCAGCCACATATTACAAATGGCCACAGTATGCCAAGCCTCAACCAACAGTATTTCTGAAAACTCTAAAGAATACCCTGGGCTCTAGCTAAGATTCTCTAAAAGTTTTAGTTATTGGTTTTTTTGTTTGTTTGTTTGTTTTTTTCAGAAACCTAAAGTCTCCAGATTTCTCCTATGTCAGATAAGCTCTGAAACCCAGAGGTACCAGTCTTCCCAAGAATATCAGTCAGCTTCATTCCTCTACCCCATAAAATGAGCACCTCTTTTCAGCAACAAGAAGTTAACAATTACCATTGCCCAGATATCCCTGAAGATTGAGAGAATGATCAAATGAGAGGAAGGAGTGGTAACTGAGAAGTTAGGAATTAACAAATGGCTATGACTATTGACTCATTATATAGATATTTATTTTTAGTTTTTATCATATTAGAACAGCCAGAAGAGAACACCTGATAATTCTGAACTACAATCTAGGAGCCTTGATCTTTGATAATGATTATATAACTATACAGCTTTTATCTTGTCACTGCGTGATTGTAAAAACCTTGTGACTGACAATCCCTTTATCTAATGTATTGGTAGATGAGAAATAAAGACATGCATGAAAAAAAAGTAGTGGGCCTCTTTTAGCTAATATCTGGACAGTATTCTTCTTTGTTTGCAAATAACCCTTTCAAATTTAAAAAATGATCCCAACCTATTTTAAAAATATGAGAAATCTGAACAGACAATTTACAAAACCTTGCATCATTTTATGAAACCATGTTTAGTGTTCCCTACAAAAATTCAAATGTATTTAAACAAGATACAATTTTTAGCATATCAAAATGAAAAAAAAAATGACAGAGACTATACACTGCTAGAAGACTCATAATTTGACATTACATTTCTGGAAAGTTTTGACAATATGCATCAAAAATTGAAAATAATCATAATTTTGAGTGAATAATTGTGATTATATAAATTTATCCTAGGGACACATTCAATTATATGGTTGTAGATGTTTCTATAAGAGTACAAAATCTAACACTGTTCAAAATAGGTGTTTTTGCATTTCTGGCTTGGTTATTGAAATATAGGCAGATGTATCTTACCCCAGGTTTCCACACAAATGGCTAAAAAAAAAAAGATTGGCGTCAGGGGGTAACTGTATGAGGCTGCAAGTAGAAAGGAATCATCAATCTTTTGAAACTTTGATGAATTTAGGTTAGATAGCATGCAGGTAGGTTTGGAACCACAGAGGCATTACGGGATTTCTATGAAAACACGAAATCTGGAAAACTAATCAGGAAAGAGCACTGTCAAAATGCCATCACTGCCACAGTTTCGAAACTGGGACTGTTTTTTTGTTGGGACCAGATCATACAAAAATAAGGATGTTAAATTTGCATGTAATATAGATCTCAGAAAGAGAAACATAATATATGGATTAGGACAGTGATGAAATAAACACAAAAAGAAAACATTTTAGAGCTGAAAAAAATGCCAAAACATTTTTCAAAAACAATTTTACCTAAGGAAAAGAATCCCGTGCCTAGACATAACTTAGCAGTATAAAGGATGAGGAAAACCAAAACAAGTGATAAAACCTCTACAAATACCCTTATAACAAAAAATCAGGTTCTCATCAAACATTTGTGCAATTCTGAACGTAAGAAAATGACACCACCCTCCCAAAAAATAAGAAAATATTTTAGGAAAACGATCGCAAGTCCTAAATTGTTTGTACAACCAAATCTTTATTTCTATGCAAGGGCAGTGGGAAGACATTCTCAGATATTAAAAGGCCAATATAATTTCTTAAAAGTAAAAGTAATTACTCCAAAATGTATTCCAATTGACTGAGTTCAATTAAATGAAAAATAGAAGAACAATAAATGGGTGATTTGAAAGGGATTTAAACTGTACAATAGGTTCATGGTTAACCAAAGATTTTAATCTAATAAAATACTCATGGTTAAAAAGTAATTAAAAGATTAAAAATTGTTCATGGAAATGAAATTATTTTTAAAATATTAATTAAAACTACTGTTTAGATTATATCAAGAAAAACAGAGAGAAGGTATATATATGTGGAAAGCAAGAGAAACAAGACTTTTAAAAAATTGTATCAAAGTCCTGGCAGCCAATTTATTGAAAAAGATGAACTCGACAGTAACAAGATTATAAAGACAAACATTTTTCATATTCCACCACTGAGTGCAATCCCAGGTTTCATAATTTTTAATGACTTTCAGATATTGACTAAAAGCCCCATTTTTCTATTATGAAATCTAGTTTGTTCTAATGCAAAAGTTACATCCTCTTTCCTTTTCAAAGCTTCTTTCCTTCTTCCCTCTGGGACGTGTCGCTGTCATCTCTTACCTGCAGCACCCTAATGTGGGAAGCACCCCCTGTGGTGACTAGTTATGACCTTTCCTCTTTCTCTCTGCCCTGCCTTTCACCCCACACATAGACTCAATCAACTAAGTTGTCATTTCTCATCAAGCTGACTCTTGCCCAGCTACCTTACTCAGATGTGTTCCATAGATAAACCCTTACCTGCCAAACTCCGGACCTCAGTTTGTTTCCAACACAGTTCTCTCAGCTCTGCCTCTCCAGGGCCCTAAGCCAACTTCAGGTATTTTCAGGTTTGACAAGGTCACCAATGGAGTGCCTGTCCAACCAACACCTGTCAGTCTTTCTGAGCATTATCTTTTAAGCTTGTTCTTAGCTGCAGGTGGGGAGGTGCCAAAGGCCTGCACCTGTGGGCACTCCTACACCTCCCCTCATAGAATTCCTTACTATCTTCATGGCCTCTCTTTCTCTAATGAATTTTTAGCTTTGGCTCAAGTATTAATGTCATGAGTAATGGGCTAAAAGTAGAAGAACCAGTTTTGGATGCCTCCTTTGCAAGTTCTGCATACAAGTTCTAGTACCTTGAATGAAAGGAGACTTTGCACTGATTGTCTCAGATTTGAGGCCAGACTTGATGATGGGAACAGACTCATTTTAACAATCTGTTACATCCTTAACCCACTCTACAAATCCGGCTCCTACGTGCCGTTCTCACCCCCACCTACTCCATGCATGTTCTCCCTAGAATACCATTCCTTTAAAGTTTTGCATGGCTGGATTTTGATCTTCATTCAGAAATTAGAAAATGCCATCTCCTCAGAGAGATCTTCACTGCTCATTTATCTAAAATACATCATCCCACCTTCCCTATGACTCTTAATGCCATTACCTTTTTTATCGTCTTCATATCACTTATTGATATCTCCAATACGATATTTCTCTTCCAACTTGAAAGTCAATTCCAGGGACGCAGCGAACTTATTTGTCTTGTACTCTGCTTAATCCCCAGAAACTAGAAAATTGCCTGTGGGACATCTAGAAAGACATGGAGAAAGTAAAAAAAAAAAAATTTTTTTAAAGGATAGGTAAAATTAAACCACAAGTAAAAACTTAAGAAATAGATGCAAATATTAAAAGTAGACAATTTAAACTGAATATGTATACTAACAAAAAACAGATGCCAAAATCAATACACACTTTCCCAAAACTACAAGTGTCAAGTAACAGAGTATCAAAGATGCTACTATAATACTACTATTATAATACTAGAAGATGAGCTTCGTGAGAGGAGTGACTTTTGGATTTTTTGTCTCTCCCGTTAACTAGTACCTTCACAGCAACCCACAAAAATGCCTGGAATATAACAGATATTCGGTAAATAGTTGCTGAATGGAGGAATGACTCATTCTAAAGGAAAACAGGTTATAAATTTGACACAAAATTGAAGAATCATTTGTTGTAGTTGAATTTTTCAAAATATCACCCTAAGTTTGGGCCGATCTATAAGAAAAAATAAATGCATCAATGAAAGTTTTAAGAATGCAATTATTATCATTTATAACATTCCTTTGCAAACATCTTTATTTCCTTCATCTTTTTATGTATTCATCCGGAACAATTACAACCTTGGCATTATATATGAATTTTTTAAATGAATGTTGACTAGATACTGCATAAGGAGTGAAAACATAAATAATACAATGAACAAGTGGATTTATATGAATATTTCACTTTATAGGGAAAGACTATATAATTTTACAAATATTTAAAAGCCTACTTATATATTAGACTACATAGAACACTTTAATAAATTCCTTAAAGTCAAATCTGTGCATGCATACTCTCCAACTACAGTGTAACAAACTAGAAAGTAACGGAAACATTCTCAAGTTCTTATTGTTTTACATGAGAAATCAAAATGATATATTTGAAAACACTGATGCAATGATAATAAAAATATAAATGATCCACAAAAAAGTTCCTTGTATTGGGAACTAGTTCACAGACTTAAACTATTGTACCTTATAATTAAGAAAGAAAATAAGAGAATAACCATTCCATTCAAACTTCTATGAAATAAAGCACAAATTAAGGGAGAAGGATGAAGACTTTCACTAACTTTATTCACATTTGTATTCATATGTTTTTTTCAATATCCGTTCATGATTTTTGTAATTATGAGAGCAACATATAATAGTCAGATAAATAAATATATGAGAACACTTTTCATTTATTTTACTAGTGTTTTAGAACCATTGTTCCACAAAGCATTCTTTACAGCGTATTTATAGACATGTTTTTGTGTGGGTGAGAGAACTGTCAATGTTGAAGTATATTTTAAAAACACTAGCTTAAAGAAAAATAAACAAATAAATTTTAAAAAGATTCTAGAACTTCTCAGAATAGGAAGACAAATATATACATATTGTAGTTTTCCAATTCGCCTTTTATAGCATACAAATTTGTATTATCAGGAATATATAGCATACTCATTAACAATTCCTGAATCTAATATCTAAAAAAAAAAACATTTTGAGGAATGCAATTCTATGCTGACACATTGAAAAACCTTTATTAAATTGGTAGTTTTCTAGGAAAATGTAAAAGAATAAAACTGACAACAAGAAAAAGAATAATACAGACCAATTCAATAGAATAAAAAAAAAGGTAGTTAAAGAATTATGTTCAAAGCAGGCAATGTCCCCAGTTAATTTAATGAATAACTTTTTCAACCACTTTAGATGAAAAGTCCATGCAATGTTCAAGGGATTTAAAGTATAGTTTGTTTTCCAATTAATGTTATGAATCTCGCTTATCACTGATACCAAAACCTATTTAGGGCATACAAATAAAATTTATATACTAATTTCACTTAGAGATACCAATACCAAATAAAATATCCAGCAATATAGTAAAAAGAATTTACTTGATAAAGTAGGGTTATCATACATTCAAAGATTGCTTATCTTTCATAAAATATATTCATATAATTCATCTTTTCAATGAGCAGAGGAAAAATGGTTCAGCAAATGCATTTATGTAATCAAAGCAGAAACAATATAAACTGTAATGGTAGATTATAACTCCTGTCTCTACCCTATGTCTTATCTAGTCACTATATCATGACAAACTGTTTTCTAGTCTGCTTTGAAAATGATTTATATTTGTAATTCTGAATATGAAATCATTTGAAGAAAACTGTTTTATAGGAAGGTGCAGATGAAATGGTTGATGAAAATCTTATTTCTGTTACTAAAATCCTCCATTCTCTTTTTTATCTGAACTTTTTATGGTACTTCTAACTTGGAGTGTCATTTAATTTTGCTCATAAACTATACTAATTCATAATCAAGTGAAATAGGTAGGAAAATATCTTTCCCTCTACCAAGAACAAACATGGAGATATAAAATAGTGAAATTAATATAATCATTCCTGCTTCCCAATGCAAACTTATTGGGAAGTTATATCCATAATTATACTAGGGATCATGACCAAAGAAACGTGGGAATCAATTTTTTTTGTTCTACCAAAATGGTGGCTTTTAGGTTTAGAGTTAATGAAACGCAAACTTTTCTCTAATATTCCATCTCAGTTATGTAGGAGATGAATTTTATTCACTTTAAAATACATCAAAGGCATGTTATCTAAGGAATCATAAGAGTCAATATAAAGTTCACACTATGCAAATATGCTCTTATATCTGGGAACGCAAAAGCTGTAAAGTTCCTGTTGAGATTAGCATAGTCCCAACATTTCAGAGTCTAAAGAAAGCTAGGAAGCGAGAAAACTGAGCTATAACAAATATCAGAAAGGTCAAGTATAAGCCTTGATCCAGTATTTTTCTGGAAGATTACTGCTCTTAAATCTCCAATTTGGCCAATCAGCACACTGGTAAGGGAATGTCTGTCATTGCTAGGAATGGATTTTTGTTTCCAACATAGGAGGTTGCTATTTAGGATTGCGGTGTTTTACTTCTTAATTCATTCATTCATCCATTCTTTCATTCATTCAATCAGTCAGTCAATCAGGAAGTCTTAAATTTACATGATAAATTTATCCACTGAAGAAAGAATGAATACAATTGAAAATGAAAAATAAGTTGAAGTGTACAGGCACCATGAATCATATGTAATATAAAGGACAAAATACTGCAGATCAAGGATAGCACACTACACTATCTTTTTATGATAACATATAATATTTGTGAATATAATTCTGTTGAAATGGATAAATGGTATAAAGGAAAGAACACTGTTCCCAAGAGCCATAAGATGTAATTATGTAACTTGAGCAAACTGCATCCTTGTTTTTAGAATAAAGGTGCTATCCAAGGACATTCTGAAATGTGGTACCTTCATGATACTTAGTCAGACCAATTTCTCCAGCCGTCAGGAAGCATATAAAAATCACTAACTATTTTCCTAAACATCTAGGTTTTTCAGCATTTGGGTATGGTTTTGTTTTGCTTTTTAGCATATGGATACCACTTACATTATTTACTAGGATTCTCATAACCGCATCCTTGGCTCCTTTTACATGTGAAAAATCTTTATTATCTTAGGATGGCAAACTCTTGTACAGATATATGGAAGGCCAATACGCATAAGGAAAGGTACTTTAACATCCTTAGCCATCAGAAGTATCATACCTTACCAAGCAATAAATGCAAAATGAAGCAATGCTCAGGTACAATTTTACTCTATTAAATAAACAAATTAAAATGTATGCTTATATAATAAGGGGCACTGCTGATGATACTGGTGAGAGACTGCTACACTCATATAACGGGGTGATGTACATTGGGATGTAGTTTGTGATTTATCAGTCTTACTCTTGGGAATGTATTTTAAAATACTAACTCACTAGGTAATCTATAGCTTTAAACACTTTTATTGCAGTTAATAATAGCAAAAAAAAGGAAATAACTCAACGCTCTATAAAAGACTCATTAAGTTAATTAGAGATTATCAATTTAATAAATTATCAATTTTATGATGCAGACATGACAAAAAACAATTGCACTAACTGTTTGATAATATGAATTGTACTTACCATGTAATTTTCAATTTAAAACCAAAAAGTAAATTGCGCATAAAATTTGATTACAACATATTTTAAAACATATTTCTATGGACATGAAGTCAATCAAGATAAGCAGAGGATAAACTCTGAAAGTATACATGTGTATTTATTTGTGTAATTTTTTTTTTTTTACCAAAAGACATTTCTTTTGTAAAACAAAATTTGTGTGTTTGTGTGTAAAGTGCCAGATTCTGTGTTCAGGAACAGGTATATATAAAACAGTCACGTTCTTTGCCTTCCAGAAGCTCTCTAAGTGCAGGGAACACGGAGGCCTGTAAGCAGAATGCTACAGAGAAAACATGAAAAAATGCACAGTCGCTACATTGAAGGGATGGTTTTATGCTCATATTACTTTCTTTATGACTATTCAACAATAAATAGACAATTAAATTTTTTCTAATGCAACTTTGCTTTCACATTAAATTTTAAACTCTCAACCCTGACATTCAAGGATCGGTATCATCTGTAGCTTTTTCTCTTCAATCTTACTTGACACCTTACCCTACCGAAACTCATTATTCTACCTTATGTGCCCTATTTACTTATTTGCAAAATAACTTTCATGAATGCTTATCCCAGCAATTTTGCTCAGGAAAATCTAGATCCATGGACTAAATCCAGCCCACTGCCTGTTTTCATTTTTTAAAAAGTTTATAGTTTTATCAAAACTCATTTATTTATGTATTGTCTATAGTTGCCTTTGAGCTACAGAGGTAAAGATGAGTAGTTGTGACAGAGACCATCTGTTCCACAATGCCAGTATTTGCTATCTTGCCTTTTACAGAAAATGTTTGCGGAGTCTATCCTAGACTGTTGTTCAAAGGCTGCAATGTTCTCTTTACTTGTAATGATCCTCCACTTCTCCTCCTTCCACTGTAAAAGCAAATATCACAAAATTCTGAGAAGGGAATTATTACTAATTGAAAATCTACTCTGCCAAGATCCATACTAGACTCATTACTCAATTATCACAATAGTATGATTTAAATTTTATCATCACCCCATTCAATAGTTGAGCAAATTGATTACCCAGAAAGGTTAAATAGTTTACTCAAGTTAACACAGTCAGTGTGGAAAATGACTTAGAACCTAATCTGCTTTGCCAATAGCCCTGATTTCTCTGCATTTTACATATTTTGTATTTTTTAGCCTTCCTAAATTATATTCCCTTGAAAATTCCCTTATTATTTATTGTCTTTTCACACACCATAGTTTAACTATGCTTCCTCAGCTATGTTTGTATGTATGTTCCGTTACTCCACTTAGAGTGTAATTCATTGGGGACAATGTACTAAATCTTCACCTTCCCTATCATAACACTGTACAAAGAGGATCTGTGTTGATGAAATAATAAAATTTATTAAGTTGATTAATTGATTAGCTTTCCTCCCTGACAGAGTCTGAATATGCAAATTCTCTCTATTTTTTGCATATGGAAGATTGTTCTGGTGCAAATGTGACTAAAGGATTTCTCTTAATTTGTTTAATAGTAGCACAGTGAGGAGACTAATTCACTTCCAAGTAAAGGACTTAATATGTGTTATAAGTTTGATTTCTCTTTGGGTAAATGAATTCTAGAATACATGGATGATATCAGAAGTCAAAACTCCCAAGGAGCCTTCTTTTGTCCTTTATCTTAACTTACATTATTTCACTTTCTTCTGTATTCTTCTCTAGCATCATCACTTCTAAGTTCTATGCCCTGTTGGTTTCTCTGAACTCATCTTATTCGAAATATAGAAACAGCTTTAACAAGATATTTGTGGTAAGAGGCTTCTGAAGTACAACAAAAATAGACCATGATTAGTTTATTCTAAAGTAGCCAGAGTTTTCCATCCACTACAAGTACTAATGTTAATGCTACCACCTTGAGGCATGAGTCATTGTAGGAATTCTAAAACATTTCCATAAATGTTTTTACAATTTCATCAGGAGGTAGAGAATAATCCTTTCTTCTTTGGCTATGGACTTAGTTTAGCGACTTGTTTCTAGTGAATGGAATGTACTATATGCCTTCTGAGAGTTTGTCCTACAAATTGATACCACTTCCATCAAGCTTTCTTGCTTGGGGTGCATACCCTTAGAAACCAGCCCCCATAATGTGAGAAAGCCCAAGACATACAGAGAGGACACATGTACATGTTTCTCTGGCAGCCCTTTTGAGGTCTCAGTGAAAAAGAAGGATCCACCACCAGAAATGCTAGTAAAAAATAACTCTGACAAATTTGGAATAGAGTGGAACTGCCTCAATTTGATAAAGAATATGTACAAAACAACAACAACCCTATAGTTAAGATCATACTCAATGATACTCAGAAACTGTAGGTTTTCCCCCTAAATTGGAACAAGTCAAAATGTCCTCCATCCTCTCTCAATTCCTAGGAAGGGGGTAAGCCCTTTGATCATTAGGATATCCTAAGAAAAGAAGAGAAAGGAAAACAGAAAAAAGCTATACATATTGGAAAGGGCTCTATTCACAGATGGCATGAATTCTATGTAGAAAACCCCAAAACATTGACGAGAAAATTTCTGGAATTAAGTGAGTATATGAAAGTCACAGGATACAAGGCTAATACACAATACAATCTATTTCTTATTTCCAGCAGTGAGGAATTAAAATTTAAAATAAAAAAACGCCATTTTTCAGTAGCATAAAATGTAATATTTTATAAATTTAAGAAAATATGTAGGGAACCTATATGTGGAAAACTACAAAATGCTGATAAAAAAAGATTAAAAAATTAATGGAGATATTTCATGTTCATGGGTTAGAAATTCAAGTGTTAAGATATCACCTTTTTCCAACTTGAACTATAGATTTGATGGATTCCCAATCAAATTTTCAGCAGCTATTTTGTAGATGTTGACAACCTAATTCTAAAGTTGTTAGGAAAGGAAAATGACCTAAATTAGATGATACGAGATAGAAGAAGGAAACAGATGGAAGACATATAAACCAAAAAAGTTACACTAATACAGACTGTATGGTATTGGTGAAAGAATAGACACATAGATCAATGGATAGAATGCAGAGCCCAGGGATAGACATGCACCAATACAGCCAATTGATCTTTGATAAAGGTGCAAAGGCAATTCAATAGAGAAATAACAGACTTTCCAACAAGTTGTGTTGGAACAACTGGAGGCCCATAAGCAAAAAAAAATTAACCTAAATGCAAACTTTTATACCTCACACATAATTAACTCAAAATTGATCATATACCTAAATGTAAAATTCAAAACTATAAAACTTTATGAAGAAAATAAGGGACAAAAACTACAGAATCTTTGGTTTGGTGATAAGTTTGAAACACAACACCAATATCACAATCCACGAAAGAAAAAATTGATGTTGGATTTTATTCAAATTAAAAACTTCTGTTCTGCAAAAGACACAGAGGGAGAATGAAAAGACAAGCCACAGACTGGAATAAAATGTTTGCAAAACATATATCTGATAAAGAACCTTTAAAAATTATTAAAACTCAAAAGTAAAAACACAAATAGCACAATAAAAAAATGGGCAAAATATAAGAACAGACATCTCACCAGGAACGTTTAAAAGATAGCAGTTTAAGAATATGTAGACAAGAGGTTCAACATCATTTGTTATTGGAGAATTGCAAAGTAAAAATAGGAATTAAATACCACTATATATCTATTGCCCAAATCACTGGAAATGCAAATTACTGGTAAGGACATGGAACAACAGAAACTCTCATTCCTTGTGGTGGGAATGCAAAATAGTGTAACTACTTTGGAAGACAATTTGGCAGTTTCTTCCAAAGTTGATCATAGCCTTGCCATACAGTATTGTAACTGTAACCATGCATTTAGCAAATGATTTCAAAACTTATGTCCTCACATAATTTGCTCATATTTATAGCAGCTTTATTTTTAATTGCCAAAAATTGAGAGCAACCCAACCAAGAGGTCCTTTAATAGATGAGTGCATAAACAAACTGTGGTGCATTTATACAATGAAATAGTATTTAATAAAAAGAAATGAGCTATAAAGCCACGCAAAGACATAAATGAATCTTAAATGCATGTTGTTAAGTGAAATAAGTCAGTCTGAAAAGCTACACACACACACACACAAACACACACACACACACACACACACACAAAGGATGGGGCTGCAACAAAAAAGGATGGGGGCTGCAAAGATAGGTCAATGGTAGAATTCTTGCCTGCCATGTGGGAGATGTGGATTCGAGTCCTAGTCCATGCACTTCCCCAAAAAAACAAAACAAACAAAGAAGCAACCAAAAAAAAATTTCAACAAATGGTGCTGCAATAACGGGATTATCACATGGAAAAATAATGAAATGTGGCCCTGCCATAATAGCATGCATACACAAAAAGCTACATGCAATGTGATTCCAGTTATACAATATGTGGAAAAGCAAAGCTAGAGAGGGTAAACAGATTATTGTGAGGGAGGTTGTCTAGATGAAGCATGGGAGATTTTTTTACGGTGGCAAAACCATTCTTATGATGCTGTTATGGTGACTACAAGACATTAAGCATTTGTCAAACTCATAGAACTTTACAGTGCAGGGAGTGAACTTTAACACATGAAAAATTTTAAGAAGTCATTTAGGAGGTCTGAGGATCTCAGGATAGAATGCTGAATGTGACAAAAGCATCTAGCTGTATTACAAATATACAAAACAAATCACTGAATGAGGTGGGGGATTAAGATGCTGACCTAAGTCATTTGGAAAATTACTTAGGGAAACTGCCATATATCTATAATGGAAGTGAAAAATTAAGTAAATGTAAGGGGATGGGTGACAAACAATTGTTTCCATGGAGATGTGACTCACCCAATTGTATGTGGTAACTTTTGATTAGATGGTTTCCATGGAAACATGCTTCTCCCCATTCAAAGTGGAATTGTTTACTGGAACCCTTCAAGAGGGAATCATTTCCAAAAAACTTCAGTGCCCATGCAGCCAGAGACCTTTGGAGAAGAAGAAAAATGCCACCCCCCCACCCCACCCACAGGAGCTTCGTGAAAACAAGAAGCCTGGTGAGAAAGCTAGCAGACATCACCATGTTCGCCATGTGCCTTCTCACTTGAGAGAGAAACCCTGAACTCCATCAGCCTTCTTGAACCAAGGTATCTTTCCCTGGATGCCTTAGATTGGACATTTCTATAGCCTTGCTTTAATTAGAACATTTTCACAGCCTTAGAATATGTAAACTTGCAATTCAATAAATTTCCCTTTTTTAAAAGCCCTTCCATTTCTGGTATATCACATGCTGGCAGCTCACAAACTAGGACAACATCCTAAACACAAACCATAGTTTTTCTAGGACCTTATTAAGTGTTTCTCAAAATTTCATGGGTGCTCACAATTTTTATATAACCTGCCACTTTCATTGCACCAAATATTTGTCTAATATACTTGGAAAGAATGATTCTGGATTCTGCCCACATACCTTTTATTCTTATAGATATTTGAGTGTTTATTCTATACCAGACAGTTTTTAAGTACGTTACATGTATTTATATTTACTCATATCAAGAATCATCAAGATACATATTATTATTACCACCATTTTCAGGTGAGGAAAAAGGCTTATAGCCAATCATTAAGGTCACATAGCCTGAGCATTAGAGTCAGGATTTAAACCCAGTTTTACATGAGACTGCTGCTCTGATTCACAGTGCCTTGCCTCTTATTTCAATAGTCTCAAATACACAGTTTAGTATATTTGCTACCAGTCAGTCCAATATAAACATAGGGCTAGCTGTGTTTCACTGCAACACAGAGCCTGAGGAAATCATTCTGACATTTTCAAACTTTAGTGAAGTTCCAGGCTCCAGATTTTGATTTGGTACACTCAGAAAATTACACACTGTATCTGTTCGAGGGTGGCACAACTGAATTGGAAGAGCAGGGACTAGAATCTTGCAATAGCCTGGGGGAGAACATTTCTGAGAAAATCTGACAGAGGAGACGATGACCGTTTGAGCTAAGCAGGAGCTGATTGTGGAATCCTTGCCTTCCAGTCCCTCTTGTCATTTCTATTTTGCAATACCCTGATGGTTCCACCAGAATTATGTAAACCTCATGGCCTTATTGGTGTCATTAAGCAAACCAGATGTCACAGGATGCATACTGTCCTTAAATAAATTCTCTTGGTTACTTAATTTAACAGAATGTTTCTGGGGAAGTAGAAACTTTTTATCATTACTAAAAAAAAGTTTAAATATAGTGAAAGAACCCTTCCCAAATGTACTGAATTACATGTATAATCAATGTTAAATGTGTGTACTGCACAGAAGCATTAAGGTTTCATAACACCTCAAAACTTGAAATGTGTGTTTGTTTGAGGTAGATTTACTTCTTTCACGTTACACAAGTTTACAGAAAAGAAAAGAAAAGAAAAGAAAACAAAACAAAACACTAAATCATTGATTCCAGAGACATGAAATCCCATTTTAGAGGCAATTACTTTTCTATTTCTCACATTAAAATAATGTTTGGCACCTTATCTTTCTACATACTTTCTGAAATATCACTTCAATGCATACATGCTTCATTTTTAGTATAAAATCACTATTTTAAAAGCATTTGCACAGCCATATAGCTGTGATCTCATTTTAATAAGCATATCTAGATTTATATTTGGCATTCCTGTATCAAACTATAGTAAATTTTACTTTTCATTAATGTCTCCATTATCATATTGAGTTGCTTAAATATACTAGTTGCTATGTGTCCATCTTTGTAAATAAAGCTCTTGTAGACAACGTGCATACCTTAACGGAGAATTTAACATTTGTGATATCTGTAGGTTTAACCATGCAGCAAAGAGGCATTTTTGTTTTTGCTGCAAATTTCAAAATCAGTTATCCAAAGTGACAAAGGATGACTTTTTTTTAAATTTGCTAACCATGATTCCCAACTTTGGGGATGCTTCAGAACACCTGTGGGATTTCTTAAAAATGTAGATACTACTTCCCCTTTTGAGAACAAAAGAGGTGGAGGCTGGGATATTTGTACGTTACTCTTAGGTGATCCTGTAGCACATGAAATTTTAGATCCATTGCACTGTTAGATTTTTCAAATTATGTGTCTTCTCAGATACTTTGAGTTTTTACCTGCACTTTCATTATATTTTTTGATAAATTAATGCGAATACTAAATTCTATGAGCTCTCTTAGAAAACCTTTGTCTAAGAACAAAACTTTTAATGTGATCCTATCTAGACAATCAGGATAGTTAGTCATGCAAAAGTAATGCATAGAAGGAAAGCGACTGACAAAATTAATAGGGAGAATTTTTATTAAAATTATTATTCTATTGTCTAAATTGATGACAACATGTAATTTTCTTCTTCTTAGCCCTCACTATAATTTGCTTCATTTGGTTCACTAAGAGGAAAGTTATATTTTTCTGTGATCATTGTAGCAACTTCAAAAGAGGTGCTTTCATGTGTTAAACATTTCATAATGCCAACCAAAAGGCACCTAAGCAATGAGAAGAAAACAAAAGGTTAATTTCCATTATGATAAATACTTTATTTGTGACCACTTGAGTGATCTTACTCAGGTCATACGGAGTATACAAAATATCCTCCTCCTACACATGCTAACCTGTTGTTATAGAGATAGCTTGCTAAAATGTTCCAGTCCTTAAAATAGATACTTCAAAGATCAGACTCAGAACTCAGAATTCATAGTCTCAACTTGCTTGTGAAACAAGTTCTATGAAAAGAACCCTTGCTGTAATTTTTTTTTTTTTTTTGAGATTTTGGTATCACTTTGGCACTGGTATGATGTTCAACAAATTTTTTCTTTATCCCTCAATTCTGGGATTTTAAAGGACTGAGGATAATAAATTTCCCATAAAGAGAAAATTGATTTATGAATCCATAAATTTCTTGAGAAGAAGGATATTTCTTTCTCTTCTGAGTCTGACCATCATCCTCAGCTTCAAACCCATGTGGTTCTCAATTGCCCATAAAATGAAATTGACGTTCCATTACATGGCATATATCTCTCCATAATCCCACTTCTCCCTCTTTCTCCAGCTCCATCTTCTAGCATTTTTGCCTCTACTAGAAGCAAGGTCAGCACTAAACGGCTTGTAGCTCCAAGCATATTACTTGAATATATTTTCTTCTTTCTCTCTCTTCTCCTGGTACTCCTACTATACTTATATTGGCAAGCTTGGGGCCCACAGTTCTTGAGGCTCTGTTCATTTTCATTACACTTTTTTCTTTCTATTCCTCAGACTGGATGATACCAACTACTTGTTTTCAAGTTCACTGAATCTTTCTTCTCTATAATCAAATCCGCTCTTGAGCCCTTCTAGGGTGTTTTCATTTCAGTTATTGTGCTGTTTAGCTTCAGAATTTTTATTTGGTACCTTTTTATAATTTCTATCTCTTTATTGATATTTTCTGTCTCCTTACTAGTGTCCTTTAGTACCTTAGATATGCTTCCTTTTAGCTCTTTCAACCTATTTTAAATAGCTTTTTATTTAAAAAAAAATAGATTTAAAGTATTTGTCCAGTAAGTCCAACCAATGGTCTCCTCAAAGATAGTTCCTTAATAACATCACATAGTTGCATATTCATCATTTCTTAGTACATTTGCATCGATTTAGAAAAAGAAATAAAAAGACAACGGAAAAAGAAATAAAATGATAATAGAGAAAAAAAAACTATACGTACCATACCCTTTACCCCTCGCTTTCATTTACCACTATTTCAAACTGAATTTATTTTAACATTTGTAAGAATTACTGATTATATATGTAGAATGGAATGATTTCTAAATGTTTTGTTTGTTAATTTTTTTTTTTTGCAGCTTCATTCAGTGTTTTAACATAATTACATTACAATTAGGTATCATTGTGCTGTCCATTTTTGAGTTTTTGTATCTAGTCCTGTTGCACAGTCTGTATCCCTTCAGCTCCAACTACCCACCATCTTACCCTGTTTCTAACTCCTGCTGGTCTCTGTTACCATGACATATTCCAAATTTATTCTCGAATGTCGGTTCACATCAGTGGGACCATACAGTATTTGTCCTTTAGTTTATGGCTAGTCTCACTCAGCATAATGTTCTCTAGGTTCATCCATGTTATTACATGCTTCATAAGTTTATCTTGTCTTAAAGCTGCATAATATTCCATTGTATGTATATACCACAGTTTGTTTAGCCACTCGTCTGTTGATGGACATTTTGGCTGTTTCCATCTCTTTGCAATTGTAAATAATGCTGCTACAAACATTGGTGAGCAAATGTCCGTTTGTGTCTTTGTCCTTAAGTCCTTTGAGTAGATACCTAGCAATGGTATTGCTGGGTCATATGGCAATTCTATATTCAGTTTTTTGAGGAACCGCCAAATTGCCTTCCACAGTGGTTGCACCATTTGACATTCCCACCAACAGTGGATAAGTGTGCCTCTTTCTCCGCATCCTCTCCAGCACTTGTCATTTTCTGTTTTGTTGATAATGGCCATTCTGGTGGGTGTGAGATGATATCTCATTGTGGTTTTAATTTGCATTTCTCTAATGGCCAGGGACATTGAGCATCTCTTCATGTGCCTTTTGGCCATTTGTATTTCCTCCTCTGAGAGGTGTCTGTTCAAGTCTTTTTCCCATTTTGTAATTGGGTTGGCTGTCTTTTTGTTGTTGAGTTGAACAATCTCTTTATAAATTCTGGATACTAGACCTTTATCTGATATGTCGTTTCCAAATATTGTCTCCCATTGTGTAGGCTGTCATTCTACTTTCTTGATGAAGTTCTTTGATGCACAAAAGTGTTTAATTTTGAGGAGTTCCCATTTATTTATTTATTTCTTCAGTGCTCTTGCTTTAGGTTTAAGGTCCATAAAACCGCCTCCAATTGTAAGATTCATAAGATATCTCCCTACATTTTCCTCTAACTGTTTTATGGTCTTAGACGTAATGTTTAGATCTTTGATCCATTTTGAGTTAACTTTTGTATAGGGTGTGAGATACGGGTCCTCTTTCATTCTTTTGCATATGGATATCCAGTTCTCTAGGCACCATTTATTGAAGAGACTGTTCTGTCCCAGGTGAGTTGGCTTGACTGCCTTATCAAAGATCAAATGTCCATAGATGAGAGGGTCTATATCTGAGCACTCTATTCGATTCCATTGGTCGATATATCTATCTTTATGCCAATACCATGCTGTTTTGACCACTGTGGCTTCATAATATGCCTTAAAGTCTGGCAGTGTGAGACCTCCAGCTTCGTTTTTTTTCCTCAAGATACTTTTAGCAATTTGGGGCACCCTGCCCTTCCAGATAAATTTGCTTATTGGTTTTTCTATTTCTGAAAAATAAGTTGTTGGGATTTTGATTGGTATTGCATTGAATCTGTATATCAATTTAGGTAGGATTGACATCTTAACTATATTTAGTCTTCCAATCCGTGAACACGGTATGCCCTTCCATCTATTTAGCTCTTCTGTGATTTCTTTTAATAGTTTTTTGTAGTTTTCTTTGTATAGGTTTTTTGTCTCTTTAGTTAAATTTATTCCTAGGTATTTTATTCTTTTAGTTGCAAATGTAAATGGAATTCTTTTCTTATTTCTCCCTCAGCTTGTTCATTGCTCGTGTATAGAAATGCTACAGATTTTTGAATGTTGATCTTGTAACCTGCTACTTTGCTGTACTCATTTACTAGCTCTAGTAGTTTTGCTGTGGATTTTTCTGGGTTTTCGACATATAGTGTCATATCATCTGCAAACAGTTATAGTTTTACTTCTTCCTTTCCAATTTTGATGCCTTGTATTTCTTTTTCTTGTCTAATTGCTCTGGCTAGAACCTCCAACATGATGTTGAATAATAGTGGTGATAATGGACATCCTTGTCTTGTTCCTGATCTTAGGGGGAAAGTTTTCAATTTTTCCCCATTGAGGATGATATTAGCTGTGGGTTTTTCATATATTCCCCTTATCATTTTAAGGAAGTTCCCTTGTATTCCTATCCTTTGAAGTGTTTTCAACAGGAAAGGATGTTGAATCTTGTCAAATGCCTTCTCTGCATCAATTGAGATGATCATGTGATTTTTCTGCTTTGATTTGTTGATATGGTGTATTACATTAATTGATTTTCTTATGTTGAACCATCCTTGCATACCTGGGATGAATCCTACTTGTTCGTGATGTATAATTCTTTTAATGTGTTGCTGGATTCGATTTGCTAGAATTTTGTTGAGGATTTTTGCATCTATATTCATTAGAGAGATTGGTCTGTAGTTTTCTTTTTTTGTAATATCTTTGCCTGGTTTTGGTATGAGGGTGATGTTGGCTTCATAGAATGAATTAGGTAGCTTTCCCTCCACTTTGATTTTTTTGAAGAGTTTGAGGAGAGTTGGTAGTAATTCTTTCTGGAATGTTTGGTAGAATTCACATGTGTAGCCTTCTGGTCCTGGACTTTTCTTTTTAGGAAGCTTTTGAATGACTGATTCAATTTCTTTACTTGTGATTGGTTTGTTGAGGTCATCTATTTCTTCTTGAGTCAAAGTTGGTTGTTCATGCCTTTCCAGGAACCTGTCCATTTCCTCTAAATTGTTGTATTTATTAGCGTAAAGTTGTTCATAGTATCCTGTTATTACCTCCTTTATTTCTGTGAGGTCAGTGGTTATGTCTCCTCTTCCATTTCTGATGTTATTTATTTGCATCCTCTCTCTTCTTCTTTTTGTCAATCTTGCTAAGGGCCCATCAATCTTATTGATTTTCTCATAGAACCAACTTCTGGTCTTATTGATTTTCTCTATTGTTTTCATGTTTTCAATTTCATTTATTTCTGCTCTAATCTTTGTTATTTCTTTCCTTTTGCTTGCTTTGGGGTCAGTTTGCTGTTCTTTCTCCAGTTCTTCCAAGTGGACAGTTAATTCCTGCATTTTTGCCATTTCTTCTTTTCTGATATAGGCATTTAGGGCAATAAATTTCCCTCTTAGCACTGCCTTTGCTGCGTCCCATAGGTTTTGCTATGTTGTGTTTTCGTTTTCATTTGCCTCGAGATATTTACTAATTTCTCTTGCAATTTCTTCTTCGACCCACTGGTTGTTTAAGAGTGTGTTGTTGAGCCTCCATGTATTTGTGAATTTTCTGGCACTCCGCCTATTATTGATTTCCAACTTCATTCTTTTATGATCCGAGAAAGTGTTGTGTATGATTTCAATCTTTTTAAATTTGTTGAGACTTGCTTTGTGACCCAGCATATGGTCTATCTTTGAGAATGATCCATGAGCACTTGAGAAAAAGGTGTATCCTGCTGTTGTGGGGTGTAATGTCCTATAAATGTCTGTTAAGTCTAGCTCATTTATTGTAATATTCAAATTCTCTATTTCTTTATTGATCCTCTGTCTAGATGTTCTGTCCATTGATGTGAGTGGTGAATTGAAGTCTCCAACTATTATGGTATATGTGTCTATTTCCATTTTCAGTGTTTGCAGTGTATTCCTCACGTATTTTGTGGCATTCTGGTTCGGTGCATAAATATTTATCATTGTTATGTCTTCTTGTTTAATTGTTCCTTTTATTAGTAGATAGTGTCCTTCTTTGTCTCTTTTAACTGTTTTACATTTGAAGTCTAATTTGTTGGATATTAGTATAGCTACTCCTGCTCTTTTCTGGTTGTTATTTGCATGAAATATCTTTCCCCAACCTTTCACTTTCAACCTATGTTTATCTTTGGGTCTAAGATATGTTTCCTGTAGACAGCATATAAAAGGATCCTGTTTTTTAATCCATTCTGTCAGTCTATGTCTTTTGATTGGGGAATTCAATCCATTAACATTTAGTGTTATTACTGTTTGGATAATATTTTCCTCTAACATTTTGCCTTTGGTATTATATATATCATATCTGATTTTCCTTCTTTCTACACTCTTCTCCATACCTCTCTCTTCTGTCTTTTCGTATCTGACTAGTGCTCCCTTTAGTATTTCTTGCAGAGCTGGTCTCTTGGTCACAAATTCTCTCAGTGACTTTTTGTCTGAGAATGTTTTAATTTCTCCCTCATTTTTGAAGGACAATTTTGCTGGATATAGAATTCTTGGATAGCAGTTTTTCTCTTTTAGTAATTTAAATGTATCATCCCACTGTCTTCTAGCTTCCATGGTTTCTGCTGAGAAATCTACACATAGTCTTATTGGGTTTCCCTTGTATGTGATGGATTGTTTTTCTCTTGCTGCTTTCAAGATCCTTTCTTTCTATTTGACCTCTGACATTCTAACTAGTAAGTGTCTTGGAGAATGCCTATTTGGATCTATTCTCTTTGGGGTGCGCTGCACTTCTTGGATCTGTAATTTTAGGTCTTTCATAAGAGTTGGGAAATTTTCAGTGATAATTTCTTCCATTAGTTTTTTTCCTCCTTTTCCCTTCTCTTCTCCTTCTGGGACACCCACAACACGTATATTTGTGCGCTTCATATTGTCATTCAGTTCCCTGATCCCCTGCTCAAATTTTTCCATTCTTTTCCCTATAGTTTTTGTTTCTTTTTGGAATTCAGGTGTTCCATCCTCCAGTTCACTAATTCTAGCTTCTGTCTCTTGAAATCTATCATTGTAGGTATCCATTGTTTTATCCATCTTTTCTAGTTTGTCCTGCACTCCCATAAGTTCTGTGATTTGTTTTTTCAGATTTTCTATTTCTTCTTTTTGTTCAGCCCATGTCTTCTTCATGTTCTCCCTCAATTTATTGATTTGGTTTTTGAAGAGGTTTTCCATTTCTGTTCGTATATTCAGCATTAGTTGTTCAGTTCCTGTATCTCATTTGAACTATTGGTTTGTTCCTTTGACTGGGCCATATCTTCAATTTTCCGAGTGTGATCCATTATTTTCTGCTGGCGTCTGGGCATTTAATCAGATTTCCCTGGGTGTGGGACCCAGCAGGTTGAAAGATTTTTCTGTGAAATCTCTGGGCTCTGTTTTTCTTATCCTGCCCAGTAGGTGGCGCTCATGGCACTCGTCTGTCTGCGGGTCCCACCAGTAAAAGATGCTGTGGCTCCTTTAACTTTGGAAAACTCTTGCTGTGTGGGAGGGTCACCAGCCGAAGCGGCTTGGGGGAGTGCTGATCCGGATCTCCCAGCCGGCTGCTGCAGTTTGGGGGAGTGCCAATCCGAATCTCCCAGCTGGCTCAGGATGCCAAGTGTGGCGGGGGGGCACCGGCTGCCGCGACTTGGGGGAGTGCCTATCCAACATTCCCAGCCAGACCAGGAAGCCACGTGTGTGGAAGGGACCCCGGTCGCCGGTCTCCGCGGCTTGGGGGACCTCCAATCCAATTCTCCCAGCCGGCCGGGGAGCCGTGCGTGGGGAGGGGACACCAGTTGCCACGACTTGAGGAGACTGCCTGTCCAATTCTCCCAGCCGGCCCGGCCTGGGGAAGCGCGCGCCCGCTGCTGATTCTCCCTGCTGGTTCAGCCCTTCCAGAATGGGGTACGCTGTGTTTTTGGTCTCTGTCGTGGCTCCGGGAGCTGTTCTGTACCGTTTCTATTTCTTTACTAGCTGTTCTGGAGGAGGAACTAAGACCTGCGCGTCTTACTAAGCTGCCATCTTCTCCGGAAGTCGTGTTAATTTTTTTTAATGAATAAAAAAAAAAAAAGATAGTTCCTATTTATCATTTTTTTCCCTATTTATGGGCCATACATTTTTATGGCTTTTAATGTCTCATATTTTGTTATTGAAAATTGGACATTTAAAATAATATATTGATGCAAGTCTGCAAACCAGTTTTTCCCTTCTCCCTAGAGTTTGTTGTTATTGCTGCTTTTTGTAGTTGGTGTTTATTTAGTGAGTGACTCTGCTGAGCTAATGTTGTAGTCTGCATTCTTTTTTGTGTATGGACACTGAAGTCACTAAGCAGTTATCTAAGTAGTCTTCTGATGTCTGGGACCAATAGATCTCCCATTCTTTGCTGAAGGAAGGACACACCTTCAAAACTCAGACAAGAAGGTGACAACTCTGCCTTCACCTTCACATCTTACTGTCATAGAGCCTTCTCAAGTCTTTCTTGAGCATTTACATAACCTTTGGATGCACACAGCACTGCATAAGAAAATGGTTTTTTAGATTCCCAGAATGCTGTCATAGCTTTTCAAAGACCCGATGGAAATATCATTCCCAGCTTCTTTTAAGCTTTTTATTAGTCTATTGTTTGGACCAACAATGTTATCCATCACCTTAGTAGGCTGTGAAGTTAAAATACTTGCCTATAAGGGTTCTCAGCTTTCCTCCCACCACCATATACAAATGCCTGGGAAAGGATTTTCACACTGGGGATGATCTAAGTCAGGTCAAATACAGACAGTCTACAATAGGGTCTTCCAGGAACTCATGAAAGAGGTAAAATTCCAAATCATTTGGAATGGAACTTTGAAGTAGCTCATTTGTTGTCCCTGAGGTGGCTGCCATGCTGTACCAGGCATGCAGACAGTAATTTTCCAAAGCTACCATATACATGGAGAGTAAGGGTGAGACTACGGAAAATTAAAAACACACAAGGGTCACTTGGTGGGGATGTTCATACCAAGATCCAGCACTTTTTCTAGAAAATAAAAATGATTGTTGAAAAAAAATGGTTAGTTTCTAGAGTTCTAGAAAAGTTTCTGATAATTTTTGCCATTTTTTTGTTGTTATTTTTTATAGAACAGAGAATTTTCAGAGATCCTTATTCTGCAATTTTCATGGATATCACATTTTATCAGTTTCTGTGTCCTGAATTTTGACCCACTGTTGCTAGGTACATATATGTTCAGGACTATTATGCCTCCTTGGAGAATTTACTTCTTTATCATTATAAAATGACATTCATTATCCTTGATAATTTTCTCTGTTCTGAAGTCTGCTTTGTCTGAAATTAATAAAGCTATTCTAGATTTCTTTTGATTAGTGTGAGCATTGTATATATTTTTCCTTCCTTTTACTTTTAACCTGAGTCTTTATACTTAAATTGAGTTTCTATAGGCCAAATAGTGTTTGGTTTTATATTTTTATCCACTCTGAATATTGATATAGTTGGGTTAATATCTACCATGTTTGTACTGTTTTGTATTCATTGCCTTTTTTTTTTTTTTGAAAACTAAACATGTTGTAACAGGAATTTGTCAGTGAAATAAGCCCTTAAAGTGATGATTTATTGTGATCTGGCTAAGAGTTGGGCTATGTTCAATGTTTGTTATAGCTTATAAAGGCCAGAAGCTTCAATTTCCTCTAGTATATTTGTTTTAGTCTCCTGTCTTGACTTTTACCCTCTTTAAGTACTTCTCTTCAGAGAGAGTCAATGTCTTGCAGCACTTTCATTTATAACCCAGGGTTGTTTTATTGAAGCCCTGTTGGTGTGGTGGTATAAGGTATGGGGGAGGGGTGAAGCTTTATATAATCTTATGACTAAAATTTAGTCTTTTAAGTTAGCATGCACCTCCAGGCTGTGACCTTTGCAAGTGTTTTCCTAGTGGTATTCCTTTTTCTCCCTTCTTCTCTCTCCCCTGACTAAAGCACTCACAGTCTATTTCCTTGAAGCTCTTGCCTGTGATAACTATGACTCTCCCTCTCCAATGCTAGACTGGGAGTAATTCCCTTCTCCCAGCTGAGATAAGGCTCATAAATTCTGGTTCCATGGAGAGCAGCCCTTTGTTCAGTAGAAAGCTCTGGTTGTATTTCACAATGGCTACTATTCTCTCCCCTGCAAAGCTGGAAGGGATGTCTCTCAGATCTTCAATGTGAGAACCTGGTATGCCTCCTGGAGATAAATCCCATAAAATGTGGGGAAACTCTAAGGTTCCATTTCCCAGGAGCTTCTCAGTTCCATTCTAATCCATACTCTGCCTCCAGCAATTCACCAAAATTACTATTTAAATGTTTTTACCAGTTAGTTTATGGCTCTAGGCTTCTGTTCCAATTAAGGAAATCTCAGCTGTGATCCTTGGTATGCATCTAGTGGTGGTGAGCCCTGCAACTTCATTTCTTTGATGAGTACAAGAAAAGTCATTGATTTTCAGTTTTTCAGCTTTTTCTTTGTTGTTAAAAATGATGAGATAGGGCGGGCCGCGGTGGCTCAGCGGGCAAAGTGCTTGCCTGCTATGCCGGAGGACCTCGGTTCGATTCCCGGCCCCAGCCCATGTAACAAAAACGGAGAAACAGAATACAATAAAAACAAGAAAATGTTTAAAAATGTTTCCCTTTCTTCCTTCCTTCCTTCCTTCTATCCTTCCTTCCTTCTCTCTGTCTTTAAAAAAAAAAAAAAAAAAAAAAAAAAAAAAAAATGATGAGATAGAGGAGACTTCCGGGAAGATGGCTGACTAGAGTAGCACGAGATTAGCCCTGCTCCACAGAAAAGTTAGAAAAGGGACAGGGGGCGACTGAGGTGGCAATGTGGGAGTGCAGCTGACCTGGGAGAGCCTTCTGCACCACATGGGGCAGCCCTGGTTGCAGAGGCCCAGGAACTGAAAGGCAGAAAGTTGGAGCCTGGTGTGGAAGCACGGAGTGATGGAGCCCGCAAGAGTACATGGATGGGAGCTGGGAACTAGGAAGTATGTCAGGCCATGTTCCTTGGGCATGATACCCTTACTAGGGCAGCCCCATGATCAGTGATGCACCCCACACCCCATGCACCTGAACCCCCTCACCTGCTCGCATTCCCTGTGCTCCAGATGCCCCCACCCCACCAACCCCCAGTACACGTACCTGCCCCACACCCCACCCCAGGTGCAGCACAACCCATCTCTCCTGCACCCCTCTGGAGTAGACCTCCCCCTCCCTATTCCTTGCAGGCTATTGCCAATGTGTAAAGGCTGTGGACACTAACCTCCATACCTAGGCTACCCCTGCCCCCCGACCATAGTGTCACACAGCCTCACCCTGCCTTCCCTGAGCTCTGCACATCTGTTTATGACACTCCCAGTACCATACATGCACACAGGCCCCCAATCACATCATTCAGCTCTGGGAACCACACTTTACAGTAGGCCTAGAACCACGCATGTGCACAGCCCTCAGCCTCACTTCCCAGCTCTGAGAAAGTGCCAACCTGTGCAGCTGGGTTGCATCTGCCCTCAGTCCATGAAGGTATAAAGCTGACTTGCTGCCACAGCTCTATGCATGTGCATAAAGGACCCTGTGCCACAGACCAGCACACATCAGGGTTATGCCCCTCAGACCAGTGCACCCACACAGCTACATCCTCCCTGGCCACTGGACACCCACGTTCACAAGCATCAGTGTAACATCCCCAACATGTGCCTATTCCTGCTTTGAAACAAATCACTGCACTGAGTGCCCACCTTGTGCCCTGCTCCCTTGTGTACAACCATCCCACAAACACAAGGCCTTAGACTATTGAAAGAAATTAACTCCCAAAGTAAATGAATCAAGATATTTACATGCCATGAAGATAGCAGAGATCACTAATTATAGCACAATGCAGACAGATATAGCCCTGCCTAATAACCAAATTAAACACCAGAAGAGACACATACATTCGAACAACCAATCAGAGATGTTCATAAAACTCTACTTAATAAAATAAGCAGGATAGCAAATGACATAAAGGAGATCAAGAAGATAGTAGAAGTGCACAAAGAGGAATTTGAAAGAATAAATAGAAAAATAGCAGATATCACAGAGATTAAAGACTCTGTTGACCAAATAAAATACATACTGGAGGCACACAACACCAGATTTGAAGAGACAGAATAAAGAATAAAGAATATAGAGGACAGGATAACTGACTTCAAAGACTCAAAATAGCAAATGGCAAAAAAAATGGAAAACATTGAATGGGAACTCAGGGAAATGATAGACAAAATAAAGCACACAAATATAAGAATCATTGGTGTCCCAGAAGGAGAAGAGAAGAGTAAAGGGCTAGGAAGAGTAGTTGAGGATATAATGGGGGAAAACTTCCTAACCCTCATAAAGGACATAAATATACAAGTCAAAGAAGCCCAAAGAACTTCAAACAGAATGAATTCAAATAGACCTTCCCCAAGGCACATACTAATCAGTCTGTCAAATGTTGAAGAGAAGCAGAAAATCCTGAAAGTGGCAAGAGAAAAATAATCTACTATATACAAGTGAAATCAAATAAGACTGAGTTCAGACTACTCAACTAGCACCCTGGAGGCTGGAAATCTTTCCCTCTAATATATCATAAATCTTTCTCTGAAAGATTTATGATATATTAGAGATCCTGAAAGGGAAATATTTCCAGCCAAGAATTCTGTACCCAGCTAAATTGTCCTTCAAAATTGAGGGCGAGATTAAAGTTTTCACAGACAAAGAAGTCCTGAAAGAATATGTCAACAAGAGACTGGCCCTACAAGAAATACTAAAAGGAGTTTGGTCAGCTGAAAAAAATAAAAAGGGCAGGAGAAGGAGGTCAGAAGGAGGGCACAGAAGTGAAGAGTACCCACTAAGTATAATTTAAAGAACACAAAGAGAAAGAGGGAAAATAATATGTAGCTCTGACAAATAAAATAAAATATAAGATGGTGGAATCAAGAAATGCCTTTTCAGTAACAACTTAGAATTTTAACAGACTAAATTTACCAATTAGAAGATACAGAGTGGCAGAATGGATTAAGAAACATAATCCAGCTATATGCTGCTTCCAAGAGACTCATATAAACACACTGAAAATGAAAGTGAAAGAATGGAAAAAGATCTTCCATGCAAGTTGTAACCAAAAGAAAGCAGGAATAGCTATACTAATATCAGACAAAATAGACTTTACATGTAAAGACATCATAACAGACAAAGAAGGACTCTATATACTAATTAAAGGGTCAATTCACCAAGAAGATATAACAATTATAAATGTTTATGCTCCAATCAAGGAACTCCAAAGTATATGAGACAGATATTGGCAAAACTGAAGGGTGCGATAGATGTCTCAACAATAAGAGTAGGAAACTTCAATACACCACTGTCCTCTATAGATAGAACAACCAGACAGAAGATCAACAAGGAAATAGAGATGTTAAGTAACTTGAAAATGAATTAGACCTAACAGACATATATATAGATCATTGCACCCCAAAGCACAAGGTTATACATTCTTCTCTAGTGATCATGGAACATTCTCCAGGATAGATCATATGTTGGGGCACAAAACAGGTCTTTACAAATTTAAAAACACTGAAATTATTCAAAGCACTTTCTCTAATCACAATGAGATGATGCTGGATCTCAATAACCACCAAAGAATGAGAACTTTCATGAATATATGAAGATTACATAACATACTCTTAAACAACCAGTGGGTCAAAAAAGAAATTGCTAGAGAAATCAGTAGCTATCTGGAGATGAATGGAAATGACAATACAACTTATCAAAACTTATGGGATGTGACAAAGGCTGGCTGAGAGGGAAATTTATTTCCCTAAATGCCTATATTAAAAAACAAGAAAGAGCAAAAATTGAGGAATTAATAGCAAACCTGGAGAAACTTGAGAACGAACAGCAAATTAACCCCAAAGAAAATAGGAGAAGAGAAATAGCAAACAATTAAAGCAGAGATAAATGAATGGGAGAACAAAAGAACAATAGAAAGAATCACTAAAACTAAAAGTTGGTTCTTTGAGAAAATCAATAAAAATTGATGGGTCACTAGCAAGACTGACAAAGAAAAAAAAAGAGAGAGGATGCAAATAAACAAAATCATAAATGAGAAGGGGTGCATTACTGCAGACCCTGAAGAAATAAAAGAAATCATAACAGGATACTATGGCTCAACACAAAAAAATCAATTAATGTAATACAGCACATTAACAAATCAGAAGGGAAAAATCACATGATCATCTCAATTGATGCTGAAAAAGCAATCAACAAAATATGCCAACAAACTAGACAACTTAGATGAAATGGACAAATTCCTGGAGACATACAAACAAGCTACACTGACTCAGTAAGAAATAGAAGATCTGAACAAACCAATCACAAGTAAAGAGAATCAATCAGTCATCAAAAATCTTCCTACAAAGAAAAGCCCAGGACCAGATGGCTTCGCAGGGGAATTTTATCAAACATTTCAGAAAGAACTAACACCAACCCTGCTCAAACTTTTCCAAAAAATTGAGGAAAAAGGAACTCTACCTAACTCATTTTATGAAACTAATATCATTTTAATACCAAGACCGGGTAAAGATGCTATAAGCAAGGAAAAGTACAGGCAAATCTCCCTAATGAACATAGATGCAAAAATTCTCAATAAAATATTAGCAAATCGAATCCAAGAGTACATTAAGAGAATTGTACACCATAACCAAGTGGGGTTTATACCAGGAATGCAAGGATGGCTCAACACAAGAAAATCAATTAATGTAATACAGCACATTAACAAATCAGAGGGGAAAAAATCACATGATCATCTCAATTGATGCTGAAAAAGCAATCAACAAAATTCAGCATCCTTTTCTGATAAAAGTACTCCAAAAGATGGGAATCATATGTAGCTACCTCAACATGATAAAGAGAATACATGAAAAACCGGTAGCCAGCATTGTACTCAATGGAGAGAGACTGAAAGCTTTCCCCCTAAGGTCAGGCACAAGACAAGGATGTCCACTGTCACCACCATTATTCAACATCGTGCTAGAAGTTCGAGCTAGAGCAATTAGGCAGGAGAAAGAAATAAAAGGCAACCAAACTGGAAAGGAAAAAAAAATGATGAGAAATAATCTGGCTAGGTGATGTCTTCCAGACTCTTTACATGGTGGAACTGAGACCAGAAAACCCCCCTCTCTACTCTGGACTTGTATTCTGATTTTTTTGTGATATTTCTATGTCTGCCATTCTGACAAAAGCAGAAACTAGAAGTGGCTTTATTATATGAGCTTTTAATTTCAAATTCTCTGGACTTCTGGCTAAGAGATAAAAAAAATGTAATCTCACATACTAAAAGTAATAGTAGGTGGACACTTACGAGCGCAAGTCTCAAGGTTGCTGTAGTAGAGTAATTTTATATCTTCAATGGTTTCCATGTTACCAGACTGCCCCCTAGTATTAACAAGTCCATTATTTCTAAGGTTGCTTACTGTACTTTTCATAACTTTCTCCTGAGGTATTTAAAAGTTGTCTCTGACAAAGTAAATATGTAGATTTATGTACATTATAAGTGATGTGTGTGTGTGTGTGTGTGTGTGTATATATATATATATATATACACATACCTCTTTGAATGGTTAATAGGAAGACTGAGTTCTACTGTAGTGTTTCTCAAAATGTTATTCTTAGACCACCTGTATTAGCAGAAAACTAGAACTTTGTTTAAATTACAGATTTCTAGGCCCATATCCAGACTTACCAGAAAATGCAAGAATGGAACTTGAGAATATACATTTTATCAGATTTCAAGGTAATTCATATATACACTGAATTTTGAGTGTACTGTTGTAGACACTCATGATTAACTTTTGCTCTTACCTTTGATAAGTTAAGATATATCTAAGCCTACATTTCTCCAAGGAAGTGACTGCTCATTCAAGTATCATTCTGTATAACTAAATGAAAACATAACCTGAATTATTATGGGTTGCATGAATCATAAATACAACACCTATTTTTTAAACCATTTAGTGTTATGAAGATTCATCCCATGGATCTGTTTATTTCTTCAACCAGAGCAGATGTGTGAAAGCTTTCTTCACGGTTCTACTAATTATACAATCATGCCATCAACCATTTAAAACGAATCAATACTGCAATGCTGTTTCTGTACATGGATTTCAGAAGAAATGCACTATGAAGCTAAGTCTTAATGTCAATCTTAAAAACACACTGGGCTTCAGACTAAAATGAATTAGAACATCTCAAATAAAAACTAAAAGATATTCTATTTTTTTCCTCCTGCTTTCCTCAGAAAAGGAGATGAAAGAGCTCATAAGGACCACCTACTATTAATTTGAGTATATGTGATTACATTTTTTAAATCTCTCAATGAGAGGTTAACAGATTTCATGTTCTTTTTACTTCATTAAATTCTATTTTCAAACAGTGGATATTTGGCATTTTACATTTTTCATTCCCTTTTTGGAACATGAGTTGTAAGAAAAAATTGGGCTATAGTGTCCTCCTAGTCCTATTTCATCTTTCATTTCTCCATCCCAACCTACTTTTTCCTGTCATCAGTCAAGGACTGTGAAAGGAATAGTGTAAGAATCAGTCAAGGTCAAAGTGGAAAATTTTCAAAAGGACTGTGAGAATAGAAAGAACTTTCCTGAGAAATAGCATTGATGGTTTGACGTACTTTGTGGATTTCTTGGAAGGTCAGAGGACCTAAATTATAAGGAATGACTTCTCCTGTTTAGGTCAACTCAAACAGGATAAGAATCTCTTCTTTGTAATTTTTCCACAACTGGTCTTAAAAGGACAAGAAATATTTTCACTTTTATTTGTTAGAATTCCAAGAAAATGAAGAACTTTCTATTTAAAAAATTATATGACAATGAAAAGCCTATAGTATTAGCAAATGTGATGTATTTTAATCATATTTAATGTATTACTGGTGAAATTTGGGGTATAAGTGAAAAAGAAAGTATCCTGCAGCAGCAAGGTAAAATTATCTCTGACAATGGTATAAACTACTTTGAAAAATGTATAGTGAGATACTGGACAAGGATATATGATATCCATGTTGGAATGTGCATTCATTGAGTTATTAAAATGCACAGGCTCAGTGCATTTGTGTATATCAATATTTTTAACACCTACACCATTTTTTTGAATTAAGTATTATTATCATGAAAGTTTACACACAAGGAAACTAGGGGCCACAAAGTCAGTCTTTCTCAGAGAAAAGATTGGAATCCAGATCACTCTGACTTCAAAGCACATACTTCTTCTCTATACTATGTCCCCCGAAACATAGATCCTACACCCACATTGGCTTCCATGTCCTCTAGACCGTTGTGTCACCAAGGATCAGATAATTCTGAGGAGACCAACCTCCTCGACTGATTTGGTAATTTTGATCTCCATTCACTTCTCTTTTCTATTCAGTTATTAGCCCTTTGATTAAACAAAATATTCTTCCAACTTTAAAATAATAATATTAAATACATTATAATTCCTACTGAATTGCAGTCATTTTGTCTAGAAAAACATAAATTTGATAATTAATAGCATGGGGTGTCCTGAAAGATACTTGCTTTTATGAAAATGTTAACAGATTTGTTAACATATCCAGCATATACTACTGAAGGTTAGAGTCAGTTTTGGGTGGAACTATATGATACAGTTTGCATTATATGTGGCTCAGGGATAAAAAAATCTAATTAAATATGTCATTACATTTTTATTTTAGCAATGTAATCAGATGATTTAATATCAAAGCCATAATCCAACCTTTCAAGATTTGATAAAAATTCTGTATAATTGTCCTTCTTTCCTTCTTCCATTCCACTTCTTCAAAGATTTATTGAAAATCTTTTAAGTGCCAGATCTTAGTCTAAGAAAAGGCATATAATCATGAACAAAAGAAAATTTCAGACTTCAAAGCACTTTCATTGTAGTGGGATTGTATTTAAACAATAGATTAGAAATAGATTTTTCTTTTTAAATATTACATATTTTCCTGGAAGATTAATATGCAAAAAAAGGAGATCCAAAGGTATTCCTAGTAATGGTGTAGCCACCACTCTTGAATCCTGTTATATCCTCAGAACATAACATATTACCGTGTTAGCTGTACTTACTTGGCTTTCAAAAAACCTCCATAAATAGGTTTTGAATTCATACTTCTATGGGATTTAAGCTTTAAGTTTCTAACTCATGTGTTCATTTTCACATTTTAGATAATTTTCCTAAATAGATAACCAGTTGCACTAGTAATAGTTATTGAACCTTTCTTCACTATTGGGATATGGCTTCATTATTAGTTATGCCATAATATCTATTATCCCCTTTCCTAATTTGTTATTCCATCTTGTTGATGTGTTTATTCCTGAACAAGAATCACATTATTAAACATTTGTCCTTTTCTTCTCACTTCTTACAACTCATGTATTTTCTTGTTTTATTGTACTGGCTAAAATTTCTAGGAAAGTGGTGAAACTCAGGGTGGTAGAAGGCATCTTTGATTTGTTCACATATTCAAGAGTTATGCCTCTGTAAATGCACAGTAGTCATTAGCTAAATGTTTTTAACTTTATATTTAAGTTAATTAGAATTAAATAAAATTTAAAATTCTGCTGTTCAGGATCATTAATCATATTTCAAATGATCAATAGCCATTTGTGAGTAGTGCATACTGTATTGAACAGCATAAAACATATTGCTAAAAGTTCTGTTGGACAGCTTAACTGTAGAATTTCACCATAAAATTTTATGCCTACTGTGGGTTCAATGGGCTAATTTTCATTCATGTTATATTAAGTATGGTTTAGGAAACATACTCATTTATAATTACTTCGGTGGAAGAAGGAACAGATGAAGATTTCATCAAGTGCATTTCAATGCCTATTGATTTGATTATAGCTTTAAAAATTTTCCCGTAGATTTTTATGAATGATGGATTTTATTAGATGTGTTCCTAATGCTTAACTATCCTTGCTCTCATGGGATAAATGTATCTTGGCTCTGGCATTTCATTATGGAGTATGAAATTCTCAAAATTTTTCCTCAGACTTTTTCCTTTATATTATATTAAATTGTTTCTGTCTGTATAACTTTAAAATTGTACATAGCAAACAAGTTTTAGCTTTGAAAAATAACTCTGGGAGAGTTTCATCTCTGTCAATGTTCTAGAATATGTTAAATACTTTCATAACTACCTATTCTAAGTAATTGAGTCTGGTACCTATTTTAGATGATTTTCCTTCAATAGTTAATTGATATAAACAAGTTCTCAAACTCTTTTGAGTCAATTTTAATAATTTATATTTTACTAGACATTTGTCACATTTAATGAGATTTTCCAAATGAATTAGCAGAGATTTCCATCTTTTATCCTTTTAAAAATTTTCTTTCTTCTTTTGCTATACTGCCCTTCCTATTACAGATATAGTGACACTAATGTTTTCCCTTTTTTTTCTTAAGTAACCATTCCTGAATTTGTAGTCACTCATAAATTCTAATAAACTTTTTAATGTCTTATTCTGTTTTAGTTTTTGGAGCTGAATATTTAGGTCATTTATTTTCATTCTCTCATGTCTAATAACAAAAGCATTTTCTAGCTATTAATTTTCCTCATAAAATTCAGTTTTTGGGTAAATTAGTCATATTTTAAGTATTCCACAGCAGCTTGTGATTAGTGGCTAGCCTATTGAGGAGTACAGAGAGCATTTTCATTATTAAATAAAGTTCTTTTGGACAGCAACACTACCAAATTTCATCACTGTTCCTGATACCCGCTGTTGGTCCAAATGGATAATCTTCATGTTGTAAGTTTTCATAAGTAAAGTTCTCAAATTAAATTATGAATAGTCTAATTTTTTTTATTTTTTATTTATTTTATTATTATTATTATGTTTTTACATGGGCAGGCACCAGGAATCGAACCCGGGTCCTTGGGCATGGCAGGCAAGCACTCTTACCTGCTGAGCCACAGTGGCCCGCCTATTTTTTTTTTTTATTTTTGAAACCAAGAATTATTTAAGGCTGTATTTTAGAACATTTTGTAACTCAATTATTTGATAATGGAAATTTTAAAACCATACTATAGTATTAAATTACTATGGTCAGAGAACATGACTAGTAAAATTTCTACTTTGGGCTTAGAAATTGTTCTCTCTGGTTTAGTATGAAATCTTGTCTTGTAATTGTTGCATCAACACTTGAAAACAAATGTTCTATGAAATTTTGAAAAGATTGCCTATAATCTCTTTTTGTAGGCTGCAGTGTTAAATATTTTATGAAAATATTTTATAAATTGTAATTATGTAGGAAACTTCTTGAATAACTTATCTAATAACTTCCTGAATAAGAATGTCTACAACTCTCTGTTGATTATGTATAAAAAGCACACTTTCTCTTTAAGATTGGATTCTCGTTAAGTACTTCATGGTATCTTCCAGAGACGGTGGGGAAAGGTGCGTGTTTTAATCCCTGGCATACTAAATGAGAAGCGAGTTTTTTCAAGTCTTTGTCTAATAATGGGGTTGCAGGACCATGTGGCCACCCTATTCCTAGCTGTGGAACCACCACCCTGCCCTCCAGAGGGGCTGCACCATTTCTCTTCTCTACCAGCAGTGAATAGCGAATAGTGAATTGGGTGGAGTCCAATACTAGGGGTCAGTAAGAGGATGGGGAAAGGGATCTGAGATGCCTAGTTTCACCTTCTCCTTATTTCTTTTCTGGAGTGTGGAAATATTCCAAAACTACCATGGTGATGATGCACAACTATGTGCTGAAAATGTGAGACATTGATTGTTTACTTTGGATGGACTATATGGTGTGTGCATATATCTCAATAAAATTACATGAAAAAATGAGAAGTGAGCAAAAGTACATTGACAGCATTTAGGGAAGGTATATTTCCCTTTTGAACTGCATATCATGATTTTAAACTTCTAAACCACTTTCAACCTTAGTGTAAGGAGGCAATTTGAATTGGAAGGGAAGGAGTTCTTTATAAATATTATATATTTTCAGCTTTCCTAGCCTGATGCTGTTTAAGCATTTCCCCGGGATGATGTAGTAGGTATTCCTGCTTTAGGAAAGGGAGGCACCGTAAGATCCATTGTAAGTTTGAGATTCCATGCATCTAAAACCATAGGAAATAATCAGCTGACAGGACAGCCTTGGAATAGGATAGCAGTAAGAGGCAGTTAATTGTGGGGAATTTGACAAACAGTAGGTACCTATTTTTGTTGAATGAATAAATGAGTAAAACCAGGGAATTCTGGACCATCAGAAGACACATAAATGATGAGCATCTGACGACTGAGGAAAAAGAAATAGTGTAGAGATAGATGTGTGAAAATTGACTCACATCTCCTACAAGACATGTTCAAGTCCTAAGCCCAGTCTACAGGTGTGAACTCCTTTGTAAATAGGATTTCCAAAGGTACTATTAAAATGAGGCCAACTTGAATCAGGATGGGTAAGCCTTAATACAATATGACTGAAGTCTTATAAACAGAGGAAATTTGGATGCAGCCAGTCAGTAAAAGCAAGAGGAGGAGACTAAAGGAGACAGACCACCATATGGTAGGCGATTGCTGACACACTACCACCAGAATGCTACAGAATGAAGAGAAAGCAAGGCCTTGACAACACCTGGATTTTGGACTTCTAGCCTCTAAAACTGTGAGACTATAAAACCCTATTGTTCAAACCAATCAGCCTATGGTAGCTTGTTAAAGCAGTCCTGGAAAACTAAGATAGAAGTATTGGGCCATTCGTTGGCATATGTTCCATATCCATCCAGGTTTATGAGTCATAATAATATGTTGTAAAGCTCAGCTTTCTTCAATTTAGCCAAAATGCTAATATGTTTTACTTGCGTTGATTTCTATAATGTAAAAAATACTTTACATATGCTCCTAAATCAAGAGTAGTCTTTTATCATCTCCTCTGCTGTTCCCTTGTAGTAAATTAAAAAGAAGAAAGATGGAAGTATAACAGAATGGCAAGCATCTATGGAACTTCTAGTTTTATTAGTAGTATAGATCATATACATGTAACACTATTAAAATTGAGGGCCTATGTAGTCTAGGTTTTATGCAGAATTACATTACAATAAGCAAAAAACATTCCATCAGAAAAATGTAAATCTCTGCACAGATTTGAGTATCAAAAAATACTCAAAAGGGAATACATTCAGAAAACAAAGCCATATGGTTTGGATTTTTGCATGCCTTCCTTCTTTCTCTCTCCAATGCCATATTATAACTCCTGGAAAATATCTTTCTCTCTCTTCTTCCTCTGTTTTTCCAAACTTACCTAATTCCCAGTGTGTGTGTGGTTATTCTCTCTCACTCTCATGCTCTCTTTCTCCTCAGCAAGCTGTCCTCTTCCAGTCATACTGCTCTCCAAGTGACCTCCCCTTTCTATAAGCCTTCCCATAAAATGTTCCTTATTCTTTAAATTAATTTTTCTACCTTGCTTCTCTTTCCCTTGAAAACTTCAGAAAGCTTCTACTGCCCTGAATACTATTTGGCATGAGGTAGTAGGAAAAAAATCAGGACTTACTAGATTTGCCCTTGAATTTGCCTGTTATTGGTTGTGTGCTATTTCACAATATTTTTCCTGTTCGTGCTTTAGTTTCTTTATTTAAAAAGGATAAAGCAATTTATATCTCAGAGCTGTGAAAAAAAAGTAAATAAGGAAATGAATGTGAAAATATGTAGCAGCTAATTCAACATATTTTTTCCTCTTCTACCACCCCCTCCATAGTTCCAGTACAACTTTAATGTCTATAGAGAACGTCACGGTAGAAAATCTCATAAAACATCAACTGTGTTTAATTTAGTTCTTTCAATTCACATCTGCAGCAATAAAAAAAATGACATTTATACGGAAGAGAAAACGATGGCAGAATTGGGCTTAAGTCTATCATGATAAGCTTGTAATTAGAAAACAAAGGAATTTTGGACTTTCTTTGCACTTTACCACATTCTGATTATGGCAAAGAAGGAAACTAACCAGAAAGGAATATTTATTAAATTACTCCATTTTCAATGGCTGTTAGAGAATTCTATGCTGACTTCCCATATCATTCAGTAGCCATAATAATAGGAATTCCTTTGAACAATATAAAGAATGCTAGTCTAAGAAGAAGTAAACATATTCAATTAAGTTTATGGGGTATTATTGTCTAAGGTTTCATATTTCTCACATCTGGGCAACAAAATAAATTTCTTTGAAAAAATTTAAAATAAATTATTCATGTTGATGGAGTGAAGTTTACACATTTCTATTTTTATATAAGACTGATAAAAAGAATCATTAGAAAAAGAGCAGACTTTTCATGTGTAGTTTTGTTGAGAGCTTTTCAAAAAGGCAGCCCAGGTATTGGTGAACTTCAGAGATGTAAGAGTTAAACTGGTTGGGTTAAAATCCAGTTCTCCCCTTATTGGGGTGAATTATTTTCTTTGGGTCTCAAGTGTCTCATTTACAAAAGTAGGATAATAAGAGATGGCCAAACATTGGCAATTTTATCAAGTAGTTTATATCGCACCTAGTAAGTGTTAAATGAAATAACTGCAGGAGTCAAATTTAGTGGAGAAGCAGAGCATGGTGAGGTGGAAATAAACTTGCCTGGATCCATGTGGTTAGAGTTCAACCTCTATTCTGCTCAGGGGTCTCCTACATGACTGGTAAAGCTTGCCTTAGCTCTCTGGACCTTAATTTTCTCAGACGGAAATAAGCCCTATGTTTTGGTTTGCTCAAGTTGCTGGAATGCAATATACCAAAAATAGATTAGCTTTTATAAAGGGGCTTTATTAAGGGACAAGCTACAATTCTAAGGTCATGAAAATGTCCAAATTAAGGCAGCACCAAGAGACGACCTTTACTCAAGAAAGGCCAATGGATTCAGGGTTTCTCTGTCACATAGGAAAGCATATAGAGATGTCTACTATGCTTCTCTCGGGCTTCTGGTTTCAAACGGCTCTGTCAGTATCTCCAAGCATCTGTGTCTGAGGTTTCTCCAAAATATTCCCCACTTAAAGGACTCCAGTAAGCTAATCAAGACCTACTTTGAATGCGGGGGGGTGGGGGTGTCTCATCTCCATGGAAACAACCTAATCTAAAGATATCATGCAAATATAGGTCTGCCTTCACAAAATTGGATTAGGATTAAATGAACATGGTTTTTTGGTGTACATAACAGTTTCAAACCAGCACATCCTAATTTTTAAAATTCCATGGGCTATTGAGTTTTTAAAATATGAGAAATAAAGTTTTTGAATCAAAATCTACCACATAATCAACATATGTTCTTAAGATCCACAAAGAACTAAAGTAAATTTATAAAGTTAAGGGGCAATAATAGGATTATGTTCAGGAGAAATATTAATGAATATACTATTATCTGAAGGAAGAAAGCTGAAATCTGTTGAATATTGAATAGAAATAAATAGGTCTTATTTGTTTTACATAACATTTAAAAAAGGGGGAAAAGATTGACAATTGTATAAAGTTGCATGTTTGGGATATGCAAGGATTTTTTTTATCATCAGTCTCTTCAGAAATAAACAACTTTGTAACTAAGTATGGAAAATAACTAGACTTTTGTTTGTGGTTAAATTGAAGTTTCTTACTCTGATTTAAATTGTGTTGGAAGATGAGACCAGTAAACTGATTAAACTGACTACATTTTCCAGGAAGGCTACTTAGGAATACTTTAAAGAAAAACACAGTTAGCATAGATCTTTAGAAGGCCAACTTTGTACTTGTGTATACGTTTACATATTCTGTTTCCATCCTTCTGCCAAATTGGCAATTACATGAGCTAGAAAGAACCATCTATTTAAAGAATGAAATGTAATCTGTACTTTCCTTGCACCTATTATAAAATTATCTGTGAAGATGATGAAATACTGCTCACTACTAAGTGATTTATGCTTATAGGATCATTTATCATTACAAGAAATTGTAACTTAGTGTAGACCCTTGTGTACTGGAGTAATGCAGTTTTAGCTGTGGATTTTTGGAATGATCCATTGTAATCCACATAATCTTAGTTATTTTCACCACCCTCCTCCACGTACATTGCATTCCTTCTAGAGTTTTCCATCTCAAAGAATGGAACCACCATCTATACAGAAGCACAAATTGGACATCAGAAAGTCATCCACGATGCTGCCCTTCCTTTCACCACCACTTCCACACCTAATTTATACCTAAATCATTTGGATTTTATCTCCTAAATATTTCTTTAATCTTCCTGTTTCTCTCCTTCCCCAACACTTCCATCTAACTTATGCAATGCTACTGTGATAGTTTGAAACTATTATGCACCCCAGAAAAGCCATGTTTTAGTCCTGATCCAATCTTATGGTGCCAGACCTTCTATTTAGGGTGGATTGTTTACATGGATTTGTGACACACCCAATTATGAGTGTGACCTTTTGGTTAGATTACTTCCATGGAGAAGTGACAAACCCACTTGTGGGTGTGGCCTTTTTTTTTTATTAATTAAAAAAAGAATTAACAAAACAATTAGAAATCATTCCAATCTACATGTACAATCAGTAATTCTTAATAACATCACATAGTTGCATATTCATCATTTCTTAGTACATTTGCATCAATTTAGAAAAAGAAATAAAAAGACAACAGAATAAGAATTAAAACAATAATAGAAAGAAAAAAAAAACAAAAAAAACAAAAACAAAAAACCTATACCTCACATGCAGCTTCATTCAGTGTTTTAACATAATTGCATTACAATTGGGTAGTATTGTGCTGTCCATTTCTGAGTTTTTATATCCAGTCCCGTTGTACAGTCTGTATCCCTTCATCTCCAATTATCCCTTCTCTTTTTTTTTTTTTTTTTTTAATTAACGGAAAAAAAGAAATTAACCCAACATTTAGAGATCATACCATTCTACACATGCAATCATTAATTCTTAACATCATCACATAGATGCATGATCATCATTTCTTAGTACATTTGCATTGGTTTAGAAGAACTAGCAACATAACCGAAAAAGATATAGAATGATAATATAGAGAAAAAAATAAAAGTAATAATAGTAAAATCAAAACAAAACAAAACAAAACAAAACAAAAACCTATAGCTCAGATGCAGCTTCATTCAGTGTTTTAACATGATTACTTTACAATCAGGTATTATTGTGCTGTCCATTTTTGAGTTTTTGTATCTAGTCCTGTTGCACAGTCTGTATCCCTTCAGCTTCAATTACCCATTGTCTTACCCTGTTTCTAACTCCTGCTGAACTCTGTTACCAATGACATATTTCAAGTTTATTCTCGAATGTCCGTTCACATCAGTGGGACCATACAGTATTTGTCCTTTAGTTTTTGGCTGGATTCACTCAGCATAATATTCTCTAGGTCCATCCATGTTATTACATGGTTCATAAGTTTATCTTGTCTTAAAGCTGCATAATATTCCATCGTATGTATATACCACAGTTTGTTTAGCCACTCTTCTGTTGATGGAGATTTTGGCTGTTTCCATCTCTTTGCAATTGTAAATAATGCTGCTATAAACATTGGTGTGCAAATGTCCGTTTGTGTCTTTGCCCTTAAGTCCTTTGAGTAGATACCTAGCAATGGTATTGCTGGGTCGTATGGCAATTCTATATTCAGCTTTTTGAGGAACCGCCAAACTGCCTTCCACAGTGGTTGCACCCTTTGACATTCCCACCAACAGTGGATAAGTGTGCCTCTTTCTCCGCATCCTCTCCAGCACTTGTCATTTTCTGTTTTGTTGATAATGGCCATTCTGGTGGGTGTGAGATGATATCTCATTGTGGTTTTGATTTGCATTTCTCTAATGGCCAGGGACATTGAGCATCTCTTCATGTGCCTCTTGGCCATCCGTATTTCCTCTTCTGAGAGGTGTCTGTTCAAGTCTTTTTCCCATTTTGTAATTGGGTTGGCTGTCTTTTTGTTGTTGAGATGAACAATCTCTTTATAAATTCTGGATACTAGACCTTTATCTGATATATCATTTCCAAATATTGTCTCCCATTGTGAAGTCTGTCTTTCTACTTTCTTGATGAAGTTCTTTGATGCACAAAAGTGTTTAATTTTGAGGAGTTCCCATTTATTTATTTCCTTCTTCAGTGCTCTTGCTTTAGCTTTAAGGTCCATAAAACCGCCTCCAGTTGTAAGATCCATAAGATATCTTCCAACATTTTCCTCTAACTGTTTTATGGTCTTAGACCTAATGTTTAGATCTTTGATCCATTTTGAGTTAACTTTTGTATAGGGTGTGAGAGATGGGTCTTCTTTCATTCTTTTGCATATGGATATCCAGTTCTCTAGGCACCATTTATTGAAGAGACTGCTCTGTCCCAGGTGAGTTGGCTTGACTGCCTTATCAAAGATCAAATGTCCATAGATGAGAGGGTCTATATCTGAGCACTCTATTCGATTCCATTGGTCGATATATCTATCTTTATGCCAATACCATGCTGTTTTGACCACTGGGGTGTGGCCTTTTGATTAGATGAAGATCTTATTCCACCCATTTAAGGTGGGTTTTGATTAGTTTACTAGAGTTCTTTAAAAGGGGAAACATTTTGGAGAAACCTTAGATGCAGACGCTTGGAGAACAGTTGCTTCACAGCTGATAGAGACACAGCTGTTTGGAGATGTTTGGTGTGCTGACAGAGAGAGCAGATGCCTAGATATGGGCAGAGCCCAGCACATGTCACCATGTGCCTTCCCATTAGATGCTAAGTAAGCCAAAACCTAGAGAGAGCTAAGGGAAGCCAAGGGATGAAACTCAGCCCTGTATAACTCATGTGAGGAAGCCCCACAGGAAACAAAGGCCGAAAGCAATGGAGCTCAGGAGCAAGGAAACAGCAGATGCCAGCCACATGCCTTCTCAGCTGACAGAGCTGTTCCGGATGGCATCAGCCTTTCTTGAATGAAGGTAATCTCTTGTTGGCACCTTAATGTGGACATTTTCATGGCTTTAAAACTATAAACTTGTAACGTAACAAATTTCCTTTATAAAAGCCACTCCATTATTGGTATATAGCAGTCTGGCAGCTTTAACAAGCTAAAATAGCTACCCTTATTTGTCTTTTTTCTTTTTCAGTAGTAATTTGTAAGTTTTCTTCATTCATACTTCAATCCATTCTCTATCCTCTTTAATTCATTCTCCATCCTTAAATGATTTTCTTTAGGAAAGAAAGATTTTTTTTAGGATAAGGTACTGTGACCTTAATATATCTTATTCCCTTTATTGAATATTCTTTTTTCCTCACTTATGCTTCAGATAATTAGACATCCTCAGAGATGTCATCCCATTCAACTGCTTTCATATTATTTATTTCCAAATGCATTCATTTATTCACATATGTAATTATTTGATTACCTTCTGTCACTCCATTACTCTGCATATTCCTTGAGAGCAAGGATTGTGTCTGGTTTTGCTCAGCACTGTTTTCCTGGTACAAAGCACACTCCTTGGACAATAATTTATATTGAGTGTTTTTTTTTGAAGAAAAAGTACTTCAAAATTTGAGTGAATAAATGGGGAAATGATTGCCAATAACATTAATAACATGCTAGTCCATGGGTCCACTTTTGGCTAAGATAGATACTTGTGTCTACTGATTTAGGGTAAAAACAGTAGATGAAACAGGTGAACATGTAATTAAGCAACCTACATAAAATGTGGTCATATCATCAGTTTATCATGTTCCATGTCTGGTGTATACAAGGACATGCAGCAATATAATTAAGTGATAGGGAACATTTCATAGTTCAAATCTCTTTTAATTATCTTAATGTAACTAAGTCTCCCCTGAAGTAGTGAGATTTAACTTAAATCTTCCATTAAACTGCAGTGATGTTATTTTATTATATACTACAAAGTGTTGAATAATTATATATAATTTTTGCTTCGGCCTGAAGTAACTACTGTTTTTATTTTATCCTTCATGTGTTTAAGTTTCTTTCTTTATTTTCATTATTGCTTTAAACTGTAAGCTAACATTAAGGGAGCCAAATAACAACTTTTCACTAGATACTTCACATATGTTTCTCAGACAATATTAGTCAAAAACATACTTTCAAGTAGGCGTCTATTCTTTGGAGGCAGAAGAACGCTAACAGATTGTTCAATTAAACCAAAATCTTCATTCTCTCTCTTTCTGCCCCTTCATCCTCATCTTTCTCTTATTCTCTCTTCTCATCTCTCTGCTCTGGCCTCACTTCTCTACCAAATTTTTCTCAGAGCATCTCTTCACTCAATCTCAAGTCTCCTCTCTACCACTCAGCCTGCTTCGTCAGTATATAAAGGCATACATCTCTGGGCTTCAAATGCTTATAATTCTTTTTTTAAAATTTTTCTTCATTGGCTATTTGGGCCATTTCACCCTGGATTCCTTTTCCATGGTCACATTATATTATCCGTCACATTATATTATCCATCACATTTACTGCACCACTGCAGTTATTCTGCTCTGCCACTTACTAGCCATGTGATTTTGGGCTTTTTGCCTCAGTTTTCTCTACCATAAATCAGGGGTAAAAACAGTAGCCAGGGAAAGAGACCCTGAAGCTTAGACAATGTGAAGTCCTTTCTTTAAAAAAAAAAGAATGAAAAATTGAAAATTAAAAATAGATTCACATTGGATATTTTTTGAGAATGAGAAAATAATTCACAGTAAATACAATTTTTAAGAAGATGTTTGAGACCACAAACATTACAAATTGGATAAAATAACACACTATTTGTACTTATTAGTGAACCAACACTTTCTGTAGAATGCTGTTTTCTGTATATTCTTGCTACATACTTCTTGATTTCCTCTTCACATGGCAGCAACTTCGTAAACTCATTTGGTAAAGAGAGAACAAAAATAAAACTTCAGTCCTTCCTTTACCATGGTTGCCTTAATTTTTCTTGATAGTTTAAAAATGTTTGTATTAGCTTTACAACCCATTTTGACATTGTCACATAGATTTTTGGAATCTTTATCTAATTTGGGAGAACTGTCAGATTTCTTTCATGTATACACTGTAAAATTGGAAGGATTTTTCCACTAGTTTTGGCTCTCAATCTTTCAAACCATGTTTTTCCTCTACTCTCTTTGCACTTCCAGGGCTAGAAGTCACAGGAGCCATTTATATCCTGCTGCCATCCTTGGAACATCATGCAGAATGAGGGGGCATAGTGGCCAGTATTCCTGGAAGCAAATCCTACCCAGTACTACCAGCCATAACTTTAACCTAACATGGAAGTGAGTACAAGTCAGACAAATGTATTCCATTAAACTAAGATTAAGGGTAGTATGATGATGGCACAGTGGCAGAGTTCTCACCTGCCATGTTGGAGACCCAGGTGCAATTCCCAATGCTTGCCCATGCAAAAAGTAATAATAATAATAATAATAATAATAATAATGATGATGTTAAATGTATCCCCAACTCAAATGCCCATCCCCAAAATATTTGTGGCCACTTTTCTCCATCCAACATGAAGGCAGGAATGTTGGAGGAGAAATCAGAGTCGAAGCAAGGTTTATGTTAATGAATTGAAGTTAAATATTTTTTTCAAGCTTAACAAAAGTATATCACCATGTGAACAGGGTAGCAGTGCCTCTCATAGAACCTTGGAGGAAGACTGTGCAAAGTTGTGCAAGTGGGACCTCGAGTAAATCTGCCTCCTCTAGCTCCTGTATCAGACGCTCATGGGAGGATTAAATGAATTAATAATTGAAAAGAACATGCCTAATTTTTCAAGAACTGTTAGCTATTAATATTAGTAATATTAGTCTGCATTGCAATAGCCCTTTAAACAGCTGTAAGTTTCCCCAGAGTAAGAGCAGTGTATTTCTCATTGCATTTCTAGCTCCTAGTGCACTGTCAAAAGTATCATTTTCAGCAAGTTATTCAGCTGAAGTCTCTTCACATGATTTTGCATATGTAAAAATATACCACAAAAAGGCTTTCAATAAATAACAGCTATTTTTTTTTTACTTTTTTATTACTTGAGAAAGTAATAGCTGATATTTATTGAAAGCGTTTTTGTGATATATTTTTACATAAATCTCATCTTTATGCTATCCCTACAAGTTCAGTATTGTTGAACCCCATTTTACAAATGAGGCAAATTGAGTATCAGTGAGAATCAACTCATTTGGGCTCACAAACTCAGTAAATGGTGGAATCTATAGTTAAACTACAATGCATCTGATTCTGAAGGATCTTTATTTTTTTCCAAATGACATGTTGCCTCGTCCATGCATTGTCCTTCTCAAAGCTGGCCCTTTCAATGATCTCTGGATAAATATTGACTCTCTTATCTGTCCACCCTCAAACATAAATATCTACACATCTATCCAAACAATGCTCAAGACTTAAGCTTCCATATAAAGCAATTCAGGACAACCTTAAATTAAATAGCATGTTACAAATAAAATAAAATTACCAAATATTCTACAGTGAATGTCTATTAAGTTTATATTAAGAAAACAATAAATGTAATAAAAATAACATACTATGAAAATAACTTCATTCTATTCTGTCTCATTCAAAGAGTTATTGAATATGTGTCTAGGGATGTCATACATTCTAATGTCATAGTAGTAACTTATAATGACACTAACATTAACAATAATCATAATAATGAATAATATTTCTTGAGTTTACTACATGCCAGGTACTCTGAAGCATTTTATATAGATAATTTAATCTGTTCTACAACCCTCTGTGGCATATGCCTTTAGAAACTCTATTTTACAGATACAGAAGCTGAGGTGCAGATAATTTATTTTCTTCATATTTAGTCTCTACATACATATATTTTTCTCCTTTGCACTGAAAATTGAGAATTGTATATATTATTTTATCTGAAATAAACTTAAAATACTTTTCCAGAGGCAAACATACAGTTATTTTTCTTTTCTTTTTCAAACTTTTCTAAATTTCTAATGATGGACTTAGCTAAATTTGGAAGGTTGTGCAAGAGAAATTGCTTAAAATGACATTTATACTACATTTTGTGTTATTGAAGAAATTAGTGTTAGGGCAGGGCTGTCTTGAGTTTGCAATGGCTTCTAACTAATGTTTCTGTCTTTTAAAGGACATCTCATTGTTGTAAGATTCAGTCCAAGGATTTCTTCTTTGCAATCTTTACTTATACTCATCTAGAGGAGATTTACTATGTTGCTTTTAAACAATATCTGCATCTCTTATAAACAAATCTATATATAATCATTTTTGCCTACTTATAAAATTATTTGCTTAAGTTACTTTCCCCTCTAAAAGAATATAAAGTCCTTTAGGTCAGGGATTTGCTCTATTTATCTTTATATCAACAACAACTACACAGCCTGATATATTGTAGAGACCCAGAAGTTGGATATTAAATTAATGAATGAACTGCAGAGGACAAATTTTGAAATTTGAACTTTGCAAGACATAAAACATTCAGATATGAGAAAATTATGTGGTAAAAAGGATCACTAATCATACAAGAGAATTTTTCTAGATTTGATGCATGATTTTTAAAAAAAATTTATTGAGAAATATGCACACACATACAGTCCAACCAGAAGGGATTTGTTGAAAGTCCTTTTGTCTGATGGGTATGATCCCAGTGTACTGCATAGAAAACCAACAAAAGTGTTGTGGGATCTGTATAAATGGAATCATTGTCAGTCGAGACCAAATGGAAGAAAAAAGGGACAAACTGAAGGAAAAGTAACTTCAGAGGCAGAACCATGGAAGCTAAGGTCTGAAGCCAAGAAACCTTAGGCAAGGAAGGCAGACCCACCCCTACACTTGGAGGTGAGTTTTCCCCAAAGGTAGAGGATGGGCCTTCCACCTCATTGCAGTGGAAGAGTTGTGCCCCAGGATTTAGAGAGGATGGAGCACATTCCTTGGGGATTGGGGATTGGGGATTGGGAAGAGCCTGGCTGCCACCACATTGTTCTAGAGAGGTTGCATGTGTGCCCCAAGATGACAGAGAGTCCAATGGGGCACTGATGCTTAGAGAAGGTGGAGCCAAGAAAAGGTGGACACCCCAGTGTCCCACAAAGTTGCATTTTGAGAGATGTGGGCTGTTGCATAGGTCCTTGGAAAGGGTAGGGTTGCTACTTTCTAAAGCCCTGAAGATAAATGACTCTCAGACATTGAAATCAAATGGAATTTGTCCTGAAGGTTTTAGGGACTATATGGGCCCAGCCACCCCTGTGTTCCTTCTAATTTCTCCCTATGGAAATGGGAATATGTATCCTATGACAGTCCCTCCTTTGTATATTGCAGCAGATAATCTGTTCTGAGTTTTACAGGTCCAGAGCCAGAGGAGAATTTTGCTTTAGAACAAACCTTGCCTGTCTCTGACTTTGATGAGATTTTTATACTGTTGTATTATATTTGTATTGTTACTGAAATGGTTTAAGGCTTTCTGATATTTTTATGGAATGAATATATTTTGCATTTGGAAAGAACATGATGTTTGGGGGTCCAAAGGATAGAATGTGCTGGTGTGAATCTGTTATGTACCTCAGAAAACCAAGGTCTTTAATCCTCATTCAGTATTGTTGGGTGGGATCTTTATAATTGTTTCCATGGAGATATGACCCACCCAATTGTGCGTGGTAACTTTTGATTAGATGGTTTCCATGGAGATGTGTCTCCATCCATTCAGGGTGGGGTTGCTTACTAGAACCTTTTAAGAGGGAACCCTTTTGGAAAAAGCTTTAGAACCACCAGAACCAACAGAGCCAAGAGAATGGACAAAGCCCCAGGGAAGTGATTGAAGAAGCCTGGATAGAAGGCTAGCAGACATTTTCATATGCCTTTCCAGCTGAGAGAGAAACCCAGAACATCATCAACCTTCTAGAACCAAGATGTCTTTCCCTGGATGCCTTAGTTTGGACATTCTTACAGTCTTGCCTTAATTTGGGCATTTTCATGGCCTGAGAACTGTAAACTTGTAACTTATTAAATTCCCCCTTTTAGAAATCATTCCAGTTCTGGTATATTGCATTCTGGCAGCTAACACACTCCTTACCCCTCCATCTCATTGACCCGCAGTATTTCAATCTATCCAAATATTTTACCCTTTACCTCCCCCTATTATTTATTTGTTTTTTATCCTTTTTTTTTTTTTTGCTTATCTGTTATATCCTGGATAAAGGTGCATCAGACACAAGGTTGTCACAATCACACAGTCACACTGTAAAAGCTATATAGTTATTCAGTCTTCTTCAAGAATCAAGACTACTGGAACACAGCTCAGCAGTTTAAGGTACACTTAACTTTTTAACTTTAAGTACTGGAAGACAGCTCCACAGTTTAAGGTAGTACTTAACTGAAGTAGTCCATCTAGTCACTTCAATACACCATAAACTAAAAATGAATATTTATATAATGTATAATAATAACCTCCAGGTTATTCTTGACTCTGTTTGAAATCTCTCAGCCACTAAGACTTTATTTTGCCTAACTTCTCTCTTCCACTTTTTGGTCAAGAAGGCTTTCTCATTCCCACAATGCCAGGTCTTGTTTCATCCCCAGGAATCAGACCCCATGTTGCCAGGGAGATTGACACCACTAGGAGTCATGTCCCAGGTAGAGGGGAGGGCAGTGAGTTCACCTGCCAACTTGGCTTAGAGAGGGAGGCCACATCAGAGTAACAAAACAGCTTCTTTGGGGGTGACTCTTAGGCATACTTATCAGTAAGCTTGGCTTTTCCTTTTCAGGAGTAAGTTTCATAGGGGTGAACCTCACCATTAAGGGCTCAGCCTATAGAATTGGTTGTCCCCACTGCTTTTGAGAATATCAGGAAATCCCCAGATGGGAAAGTCTAATATTTCCTCCTTTCTCCCCAGTCTCCCAAGGGGACTTTGCAAATCCTTTTTCTCTGCCAAAATTAATCTGGGATGTATCGGGGCATCACACTGACCTGTACACACCAACGAGCTCTCATGCTCTAATCAAGATTCCATGTAATTATGGTGTTCAAGTAAACTAAGCATACAAGTTAAATTAGATATTGTGCTACTGAAAATACAAGTTTTGCACCAAGTAAACATCTCTCCCTTTGGTCTCACACAGAGGTTGAAGTTTGAAAATATGGGCCATATCATCCTTTACCCGGTATTCTGACTTACCTTAGTCCTATGCAGATCAGCTTCATTCATATTTCTAGGCAAAGTCTGATCACATTTTCAACTTTTAAAAGAATAATGCTGACTTCCATAGCTTCAGAGTTCTAACTCTGAGTCTCAGATGTCACATACATAACCAAAGTTTCAGGGAATGACCAGGTTATATACATATAGTATTTCAGAATTCAGAAACATCAGTTACAACTCCTAAATGTATATGATTGCTGTAAAAGTTTACAATCTAGGAACTTTTATAATAGGCCCCAACCTGATAACTCAGATGCATAAATTCTCAAGTGACAAATGACTCTACCCTGTCTCAAAAATTTTTTTGCTGGAATGGGCATGTAAATATGAACATTTGTGATAGATTTCTGCTTTTATTCTTTTCTACCACCTTATAAAAGTCCTGTGTCTTTTGAACTATTTCATACAGGTAACAATACTCCGTATGAACATGGAAATAATACAGACCTATTTAGGAATCCCTGAAAAAGCTTTACATAAGTTTAAATCTAAAATATTATTTTTAAAGCATTTTGAAATTTTCTTTTGGGGTCATTTTACACATTACAGAATAGTAATTAATAATTTCCTTTCTCTTTAAAATAGTTCTTTTGTGTTCTATTACCTCTAGTCATAATTTGTAACACTGGATTTTAATTTATGTTTCAGTATTATTTACATTTATATACAGTAATCTTTACCTTAAAAGCCTAGAACTTAACATTTGGGTCACTCATTTCAATTAAAGAAAGTCACAGCATTACAATAAGCTAATAAAAGATTTAAATAGCACATATTATGCTCATGTTTATGTTTGAGTAGGGACATTCTGACACATGTGAAGAATTAAAACGGGTGTGGGCAGATGTCACAAGTCTGTTTTTAAAATTCAGGCTAAGGTTGGTGGGTCTTGTACCAAAGCAATTGTAGCCAGGGTGAAAAAGAAAGGGTGTATTGTAGAGATGTTTAAAAAGGAAGAAAATAATTGAAATTATTCAATGAGTAGTTTGATGTGTAGGATGACAGGAAGGAAAGGCTGCCATTTTCTGGTTGGCATTTTCAATGATACAATTTTGTATTTTCACCTGTAAAATGAATGGCACTTAGTAGATGCTTAAAGGTATTTATAAATATCAATCTGAATAAATAGATAAACAGAGTTCAGAGACAGCATAAGCAGTGTTTTTGAAAAATTTTTCCCTTTATTTTTTGTATGATCTTTACATAAACTATCGCAAAATGGAATTATACATTTGTATCTCATTTTTCTTGGGTTTGGACAATATGTCCCATTCTCCAGATTCTCTTCTGAATCTGAAATTTCCAAAGTTATGCTTTATACTTTTACCATCCTTTAATAAAATAATTGTCATAAAAATGAGTATCAAGATTACTTTCATATGCTCAACAGAATGCTCTCAAAAACTAGTTACTACATTCCCAGAATATTTTCTTTTAATTATTCATTCATAACCTACACTTGACCTATTTCTAAAAAAGATTTTTAGCAGTTCTCAATGAATGTCCCTATAGCAATAGCTAGCATTATTGAATGATTACTGACTATTAGCCATTGCTCTAGAAGCTGTCCATACCTTAACTTATTTAATTCTTAAAATAACTCTATGATATAGGTTCTATTATAATTCCATTTTACATATGAGAAAATGGTGAAGCAGAACTTGTCCAGGGTTATAAAGTTAGTAACTGGTGGAACTAGGTTTTGAACTCACACAGCCTAAACTCTTAATGACAAAAGTTTAGCATGTCCATAGGCAATAATAATAAATAAAATAAAAATAAAGGAGATGATTACAACCAGATCTTGGAATGAGGAGCTTATGATATTTGAGCACAAATAGCAATAAGTTTCATCCATTTACACACAAATATTGATTCTACCCAGGTGCTATGCTAGGCACCAAAAACAGAATGATACATGGCCTATGGTCCTTACCCACATCCTCTTAAAGAAAATAATAAAAATGATTGTATAGTCAAATTGTATTAAATATTTACCATACTCTGGCTAATTAAAATTATTTTTTAACTACTGGCAGACTTCATTCATTCATTCATTAATCAGTACAAATGTACTAAACATCAACCGTGAGCCAGGCAACCTGCTGAATACTGGGGGCACTATGAAATACTTAGTGGTAAAACTTAGTTCTTTAAGGCAGATTTTAGCAGAATAATGACAAGTAACCAGAAATGATTAAAAACACTTTTCTACATTCTTATTTTGTAGATTATATCATTGATGATCAAAGATGTTAGAAAACTTTCCCAGGATCACAGAACTTTTCAGTGGCAAAGCTAAGACTTGAGCCATGGTCATTTGCCTTTAAAAGTCCCTTATTCACTCAGTCAATATGTACTGAGAACTTACTATGTTTCAGACCAGCAATAGGACAGTGAATAATGTAGAAACAGTTCCCGTCTTCCTACTACACATTGCTCTATCCATAGCACCATGCTCTAGGTATGAGTCTGTGTCCAGGGAGAAAAATGGAAACTATTGTGGCAAATTTAATATCAGGAAATGATTAAACAGGTGGTAGAGGACTGTCAAAGAAGTGGGAGCGTTGAAAGAATCTGGGAACTGGAACCGACTGCTGGGGAAATACGTGACTACTAATTACTGCTCATGGAACAAAAAGCATGGGAAAGGAGTGAATCCATGCCAGCCTCCATCCCTGCACTCTTCTTCTTTTGCACCGCCTATTGACAGAATATAATAGGTAACCAGGTGGCAGAGGAGAAATGCAGTTTGCTGAGTTCCAGCCCCAAGCATCTCAGAGTAAAGGTTTAGAGAGGTGGGTTAGGTGCTGAGAGAACACAAGGGGAATGCCCGGCACACCCTATATCAAACAGAAGATAACCAGAAATTTGTAGAAATTTTGAGTTAGGTAAGGCCATAGATCCTAGTCCAACCTGCTTTTTTTTCAGATGAGAAACTGGGGCCCAAAGGGGTTAAATGTCTTGTAAAAAGTTGCAGATTTGTAAGTATCAGAGCCAGGACAGGAATCTAAATTTTACTATTTTGCATTTCACTGAAATTTCCAGCATTCAATGCTGTCTCTAAGAGCAATGAATAAATTAAGGGACAATGTTCTCAAAAGATGAAAAAAGTTGATTGGACAAGGAAGTGAATGGGAAAAAAAACTTGTAAAACAGGCAAATACTATACCTTCTCTAGGTCAAAATAAAATACATAGCTTCCCAACATCTTTATTTTGTATAATGGCCAACTTTAAGAATTTAGAGAGTAGATGATAACATATTCCTTCCTTCCTTAGTCTGTTTCTTTCAGATTCCATTCTCCCTGTCTGGAGCTGAGTACCATTCATATCAAGATGAATCCCCTAGAGGAACTGATTAATGATTCTCCTACAACTGGAAATTTTTGAGGTTATCCATTTGATAATTTAGTCCTACCCGTTGACTCTCACTAGTAAGATTACATAGAGAGACTGAACGGTGAAAGAATGTTGAGCAACACCATGGTCTGCTTTCTTGTTCCTTGATCTCAAAGGATTCTGTGCTAATTGCATTGCCATGGATGCACAATTGTTAAGGAAGAGAGAACTAAATGATGAAAAGCATGCTGTGGGAATATCTCCTCTTCTCAGGAGAGTCAAGCCAAATCAAGGGTCTTTGTGAATCACAGTCTGAGTAGCCTGGTTTAGACCACCATGAAGCTCTGTGAAAAGGTATGTTTGACAAAGTTGTATAAATCTCTCATTGGCTGTTTTCATAGATAAGTTATTGAGTAAAGACCACTACACTTCAAACATTTTTCATCCATGTTATGTAAATTGAAAAAAAATCCACCGTTTATAAAATACTACAAAATGTTTCATCTTTGGGCTTTTCAAACATTTACTGACTGACATTGCACATGCTTTTGTTTGGGAATTTTTCTCAGTGATTCTCTGATGTCACAGTCTGTTGTGTATTTACTTGATAAAAGTTGGCTTTTCGTTTCAATTGTTTAAAGTGAGAATGGCATTTAATTTTTATACTTTATGGTCTTGGCATAAAGTTGAACTTTGGCAGTTAAAAACAAAAGATTTCAGAAATTTAAGAGGTTGCACCAGCTAATCTTTTTGGGAAAATTATGTGGTTGTAGACCCATTAACTTTTTTTGAGATGAATTGTTCTGAAGCAATGAACAGTACCAATTTGGAAACCTGCTCAGTTTCAGAAAGTGGACTTTTTCTACAAATAATAATCAATCATAAATGATGCACTAATCATTCACACTAAGCTAGACAAGAAACCATCCAATATTGCCCACATGCTAGAGATACGAGCTGATGGTTATTTAAGAAAATGTTCACTCGATGGATCAGCTCAGACTTTACATTTATATTTAATTTAATTATATAATTTAATCTCTCTCTTTTTAAGAAGCCAAATAAAAATTAAACAAAATTAAATGGTATAATTATTTATATAACACTGGATCTTCATTGTGTTGTCTTTCAAATCTTTTTTTCTTTAATGAAATAGAAAACTGAGATAGTCTCAGGTTCATAAAAAAAACCATATTTTCACCTTGACATTCAAATTTTTTTCCCTTAAGACTTATTCTCTTGTTTCTAATTAAATCTTATATTTATCACAGAGTGATAAAATATTTTCTGCATCACCAAAATCCTTGGTAATCAAGATTACCCCAGAGACATAACATGGTATTAGATAGAAGATAGCACCATTAGGTGCTCAGATATGTGAAGGCAAAGGAGAATTAAGGAAATGAGTAATAGAAAAGAAGCAAAAGCAAAGTAGACAAATAACTATAGATGTTAGAGACAATTACATGCCAAGTAAAAAACAGGTGAACTTTCACAGTTTTATAAGTGATTGTTTAATATAAAATAATCATTTAACCTATTAGAAGGAATTAACCTAAAATAGCTTTTGTAATTTATGGTTATTTCTTTTTCTTATTTTAAAACTATTAAAACAGGAATTTATTGATTTTTAGATGTGGTTCGTTTTTTTACTTTGAAACTAAAATTTCCCTCTGTTCCTGTTTCAAGCTTTCAAATCTGTTAAATTGCATGAATATTTTAAGATTATAAAATCCATTTTAAAATCCGTTTCCATGGAACTGGGACATAAGAAGTGAGAATGCCACAATAGACAAAGGGATAACTTTTTACTCTGGGTGCGTTTTTTTCAGAATGGATTGTGGAAAAACAATCACTTATTTCTTCTGAAAGCTAAGTCTATGTTTATAAGTCACAGGACATTGCCTGGCCTGCTGACTGACAGAGATGTAACCAATAATAACAACATGGACCTCCCAAAAAACAGTGACAATTAATATTTATGGAACATGATGTGTGTCAAGGCACTCTTGAAAGTTCTGTACATGAAATATTCCTTCTGTCATTACAACTGTATGGGGAAAGAGTTATTAGATCCATTTTCCAGATGAAGCATAGGAAAATCAAGCACTTAAGATTTTACAACTGGTGAGTGACCAAAACCAAGGTTCAAATCCAATCAGTCTTAACTCCAGATACCTTTTGACTATAAACAGTTGTGATGTCCAAGGAATCACAGGGTGGCCAGTGGATTCTCCAATGACAGCTCCAGAAAACAACTCCAAACTGGACTAACCAGGTAAGTCAAGACGATGAGGTCATAGCCCATGTTTTTGAATTTATATGCAAAGATTTTCTTGCATGAACTTGCTTATCTCTACTCTTATGAAAATAATATGCAATGCATATTTACCTTCTTCCCAGGAATTACTGATATTAAAATATGTAACAAGAATCATGATTTCTATCTGCTTTAACAGAAGCTAAAGCAGAGTCCTGGGGACACACTTCTTCGTCATGTTATCCCAGCAGTCCTATATCTTGTGTAATCTTGGGATAATGCCAGTATGTTGGTGAAGCCCTTAGGGGACTGTGGTTATTTTTCTAACAGTTCAAAAATATTCACATATTTTGACATTGGAATATCTGGCATGATTCATATTGTGCATATGGGCTGAATATCAGTCCTTCTTTGAACATAAAGCATTAAATCATAGGACAGGAGCATAAAAACTTACTATTTTGAAAACTGCTGTACATAATAATGAGTAACACTGGCATTGTTTTGTGTACTTAAGTGTCGTTGCTATTGAAAGTCTGATAAAGATGTAGAATGTAACTCGGTAATCAAAAATGAATTGCATAGGTAAGCTTGCCATAAAGAAAATCTATTTTTTTTAAGGCTCCTTGGGGATCACAAAACTGCAGTGTTATGAAAGGCACACTTTATCTGAAATCTTTTTTACTATGCTAGCTACTTTACAGTGTCTCTCTGGACTCATAGAAACTATAAGTAGGATTGTGTAGGATCAATTCTTTGTTTATGACCACAAAGAATAAAGAAAACCTAAATAAAGAAAATCATTGCTGTACAATTATCACTGCTATTATAATAAAGAGACTGAGTTTAATATTTTTTTATGTTTTTAATAGCAGTTTTCTTGGTAAGGGGTTTAAAATCAATATTCCCAATTGAAGCATAAAGAAGCATAAAATAATAACTTAAAATCATAAATTAGCATGATTTGATCTCTTGTTTTAAGAGACAAGTGGAATTGAAATCTTACAGTACTGAGCAAGAAGGAAACTTTCTCTGGATTAATTTAAATATTGTTGAGACTGGTAAGAGATTTACTGTTCTCAGAGTGAAAGAGTAAACCACAAAGAAAAGTATCATTTGGTGCTAGCTTAAATATCATTTAATAGTAAAGGATGACATACTCAATAGCATACAAATATATACATGAGGAGAGTATATTGAGTGAAATAAGCCAGAAATGAAAAGACAAATATTATAACATCTCACTAATATGGGCTATTATGTGCAAACTCTGAGAATTGAATTGCATAGGTTATCATGGGAGGGCTTGGCTTACTGTAATGGCTCCTAGATTGTATGCTCTCACAGCAGCCATGTTGTAATATTTATTTCTAAATTCTGAGACACTGAGCTCTTTGTGCATAACCTGGCTATTCTCTGGAAATGTGGGTATCTGTGTGACATCTGAAGTTCAGAGATAGAGTTCTACAGCTATGAAAATTAGCGTTATCCCATTCAGCAATTGTTTAATAAAGCTGAAAAGAGATAATAATCAATTAGAGATATCAATGAAGAAGACTTGGTTAGGGCTAAGGTAAATCAGACTAAAAGATAAAGGATTGTCATGGTCAGGTTCATGTATCAACTTGGCCAAGTGGTTATACCTGTTCGTCTGGTTGGGCAAGTGCTGGCCTGTGTGTTGCGATGCGGACATTTCATAGACTTAAATCATGATCATGTCAGCTCTATCCACAGCTGTAATCAGCCAAAGGGGAGTGTCTTCTGCAATGAGTAATGCTTAATCTGATCACTGGAGGCCTTTTAAGGAGGATTCAGAAGAGAGGCTCTTCCTGTCTCAGCTGGTGAGCCTCTCCTGTGGAGTTTGTCCAGACCCTCCATTGGAATCCTTGGCTTCACAGCCCACCCTGCGGATTTTGGACTCTGCGTTCCTGTGGTCACATGAAACACTTTAATAATTTTATATTTGCAAGTGTTCCCTGTTGATTCTGTTTCTCTAGAGAACCCTAACTAATATAAGGATGATACTGACTGTATTTTAAAACTTTGACTTCTGTGTGAGACCAAAGGAAGAGATGTTTATTTGGTACGAAAATTATATCTTCTTTAGCACACTATCTTATTTAACTTGTATGGTCAGTTTGTTCAAATATCATAATTACAAGGAACCTTAAATAGGGAGTGAGATGTTACTGGTTTGTACATGTTAGTGTGATGCCCCAATACATCCCAGAGTGATTTGGGCAAAGAATAAAAAGGTATTTGCAAATTCCCTTGAGGGAATGGGGAAAAATGTGAAAATAGTAAACGTCTCTCTACCTGGAGAACTTCTGATACTCTCACAATCATTTGGGACTACCATTTTAATAGGCCAAGCCCTTGATCTTGGGGCTTGTCCTTATGAATCTATTCCTGCAAAGGAGAAGCAAAATGTACTTATAATTATGCCTAACAGTCACCCCCAGATTGCCTATTTTGTTGCTCAGATGTAAATTCATTGCCCTCCCTGCTACATGGGACATGACTCCCAGGAGTATAAATTTCCCTGGCAACACGGGACAGATTTCCCAGGATGAACCTGAACTTGGCATGATGGAAGTGAAAAGCCTTCTTGACCAAAAGGGGGAACAGAAATGAAACAAATAGAATTTCAGTGACTGAGAGATTGTAAATAGAGTCAAGAGGTCATTGTGGAGGTTATTCTTAAGAGTTGTATAGATATAACTTTTTAGTCTATGGTGTATTTGAATAGCTAAAAGGAAATACCCAAAACTGTTAAACTGTAATCCAGTAGCCTCAATTCTTGAAGACAATTGCATAGCTATATAGCTTTTATGGTGTGACTGTGAGATTGTGAAAACCTTGTTATTAACACTCCTTTATCCACCATCTGGGTAAGACCAGATCATTTGCTACTCTCTCAATGAACTTCCAACTTTATCCCCTCATTGCTCCTTCAGTGTCTGTCCCTGCCTTCATGCAGACCATGTGTTCTCTTGGGTACAAGACGGTTCCTCTTATTGGCCATGACAAAGACTTCAATCACATCAAATATGTCAAATGCTGTGGGTTTTTTTTTTTTTACTATATACATTTTGGAGACAAGAAAAGGGGGTCACAGGCTCATGCCTGGCTTCTGTTTCACTAGGTCAAAGCGCAGTTTCTCTCCTCCTCTTGGAGTTCCCTTGCTCCAACCTCCTTCAGTCAACTTCTACAAGCAGAAGTTTTAAACTGAGGCTCTTCTGAAGTTTGAAAGATCTGGGAACAGTGGTGCAATCCCACACTGCTCTTTTTTTCTCCTTACTGATTTGGTCAAAAGACATTTCAATATACTCACAAAGAAAGAGGAAGGGATATTTATGAATATTATTTATAGTAGTCAGAGAGACATGTTTTAGCGCCTATTATCCTTCCAGCCACACAAACTCCTCACTTCACACTCATCACCCACATGCTAAACTAAGCTTTTCTCTTCTGGGTATCCTTCATATCACAAACATTCAGCTCATTTCTTAGTAAGTGTACTCTTCTACAAGGGGAATGGACACATTATCAGAAAAAAAAAACCAATAAGGAGATTCCCATCTCCAAGAAAGCACTAGGTTCCACAATATGCATTGGACCCTTCATTTTTCTCCCCTGGCTTTCTCTCCCCACATCATTTGTATCATATCCAGGACCACAATAACTCTGCTTCCTTGGTAACTTTTCTTTATCTCCCTTGGAGCAACTTGGACTTTTTCTTACCTGTTGATTTGCTTAAAGCCCATGCAATAGCTGCCTCTAGACTTTACTCTTGCTTACTTATATTTGCAACATTCATCAAAACCAACTCAATTCCTGAGTCCTCTGCTTACATGTCACCAGGGTAGAGAGACTTTCCTGTAGTTAACAGAATAAAATAACACCATCACTACCCAATGTGATCCTCATCTTCTTTACCCTGCTTTATTTATCTTCATAAGCCTTATGATTATCTGACACACTTTCGAAATATTTCCCGTTGTGTTAGTTAGATTCAGTTGTCAACTTGGCCAGGTGAGCATACCTAATCTTGTTGCTGCGGACATAAGCCAACGGTACATGAACCTCATCTGTTGCCAATTACATCTGCAGTCGGCTAGGAGGCGTGTCTGCTGCAATGAGTGACGTTTGACTTAATTGGCTGGTGCTTAAATGAGAGAACGCAACATAGCACAGCCTAGCAGCTTGGCATTCCTCATCTCAGCACTTGCAGCTCAGCCCAGGCCCTTGGAGATGGAGAAAGAAATCACCCCGGGGAAAGTTGTTGGAACCCAGGGGCCTGGAGAGAAGACCAGCAGAGACCATCCTGTGCCTTCCACGTAAGAAAGAACCTCAGTGGAAAGTTAGCTGCCTTTCCTCTGAAGAACCAACAAAATAAATCCCCTTTTATTAAAAGCCAATCCATCTCTGGTGTGTTGCATTCCAGCAGCTAGCAAACTAGAACACCCGTTTTAAAGAAAATCATTATGCATAAGGGAGAGAAATCTGAAAACAGATTGCTAGGACTCAAGTACTAGCTATGCCACTAACTAGCTGTGTGACTTTGAGAAAATTACTTAGCCTCTATGTCTCAGTTTCAGTAAAATGTAGGTAATATTACTTAATAGAGCTTATTAGTTAATATTTATAAAGGACATAAAATATTGCCTTTCATGTACTACATGTAATAGAAGCTTTGCTTATTTATATTATTACTATCTATCATCTCAGAGATAGTATGAGTATGGTATTTTTCTCTTTTATCCCTTCCATACTCTAGCATCTAGAAGTGCTACAGTAATTAAGTTCAGGTGTTAACTTGGCCAGGTGATGATACCAGTTGTTTTGTTGCTGTGGACTTAAAGCATCAGCATGTGAATTTCATGCATGGCTGATTACATCTGTGGTCCGCTAAGGGAAGTGCCTTCCTCAATGAGCAAGGAAAAGTCAGAACAGAAACAGCTCAGCACAACCCAGCTCAGAGCTCAGAGCTGGCTCAGAGCCAGATGTTTGGAGCTACAGAAAGGAACTGCCAGAGAAAGTGGTTTGAACCCAGAGCTGGAAGAGAAACCCAGCAGACATCTCCAAGTGCCTTTCCAAATTAGTAAATTTGTAACTAAATAAATATCCTTTATAAAAGCCAATCCATGTCAGGTATTGTGCATTCCAGCAGCCTTGGCAAATTAAAACAAGTGCCTAGCATGTACTAGGCACTCAGTATATTTTTATTGACTGAATATATGAATGAAATAATCTCTGCTTAAATGTCACTTTATAAGACCAGTGGTTTAGAAGCAGGGGGAATTTTAAATGTTAATTAAATGGTGGCCCAATCCTGCAGAAATTAAAATACCAAATGTTTTAATTTCCTAGTCTGCTCAAACCAGATACCATGAAATTGGTTGGCTCTAAACAATGGGAATTTATTAGTTTACTGTTGAGGCCAAGAAAAATGTACAAATTGAGACATCATCAAGGCAATGCTTTCTCTCTGAGACCAGCTTCTGACCAACCTTGGTTCCTTGGCTACAGGGCAAGGTGCATGTTAGTGCCTCCTCTCCCATCTCTTGGGTTTCTTTGCTTTCAGTTTCTTGCTTCCATGGATTTTGTTCTCTCTTTCTGCATTCATCCTGCTTATAAAGGACTCTAATAAAAGGATTAAGACCCATTCTGAATGAGGAGGGCCACACCCTAACTGAAGTGGCCTAAATTAAAGACCTTAGTTACAGTAGGTCCACACTCATTCACCAGTCCACTGAACCCCAATCTGGAGTGGATTAAAGTTAAGAACATGTCTTTTTGGGTCTGTACATCTTCAAACCACCACACCAACATACATGGAGTAGCTTTAATATTTGCTGTCTCCGACTAAATGAAATCGTTTCACAGATCCCTTAACTCCACCATTTCCAGGCACAATGAATGGATATGGGTTCATGAGCTACCAAGGATGTTTTGATTACAGATAATATGCACATTCTTGATGTAGTATGGCCTTTTATAAAAACTCTGACATAAAACCTTCTTTTTCTGTCAAAAAGACTGGAGAGATTCATGCTTGACAATTATATGAAGAGGGAAGCAAGTGGCAATCTGGGAAAGATTTGTGGATAAATGTTTTGACCAGAGAGAGAGGGTCCTCAAGAAACTGTGGGCTAGAATAGTGCAGCATAAAGGTGAGGAGAAACTTTCTAAGAAAACTCATCTGATTATATCTTTATTATCTAAAATAAAATAGAAATTTTGGGTTGTTAATGGAAGGGGCTCATTTTCATGTACTGGCTAGCAGATTGCATTTTTAAAATGGTCTCCCATCACTTTAAATTCTAGAGCAATTAAGGGCTTACCTTAAATGTAGTCAGGCTGCCACTTTATTTCACAGATGAGAAAGCTGAAAGCCACAGAGTTTACCTAACTTGCTAACTTTCATATGGAGACCTTCTCTTTGAAAATCTAAAATGTCCCCAGATTTTCAAATTCTCGGAACTTATATTCTCAAAAATAGAGATACAGAAAAAATTCAGAAACAAATAACTTTTTTTGGCCTGTGTGTACTTAAGACCTTTCGGCAAACCTATTGTTAATGCAGGAGATGATTGACTCAGGAAGAAAGAGTCAACTATTATGGACACTTAAAAAAAAAAAGATGAATAAGTATTAACCATGCAGGAGGGGAAAAAAACCCTGGGTGTAAACATGATATAACCTCTTAATTTATATTAAATATAGCTTGAGGGTGAGAAAGAGGGATAACAGACTGATCAGTAAAGGTCAAAAGAAAAAAAATAGTGTACACTATGCATGGGATTGGAAAATATTTCATTATTTAATCCAAGCAGTTTTCTAAAAGTATTTTTGAGAGCAAGCAATGCACCCATTGTTTTATATATATAATAGCATAAACCTCAAAACAATCCTAGAAAATACATATTGTCATTCCCATCTTACTCGTGATGAAGCTGAGGCTTGGAAAGTATGATGATTTTCTCACGTTTGCATGTAGAATTGATGGGGGGAACCAAGAACCGAGTTCTAATTTGTCTGATTCCAAATGTCATGTTCTTTCAATGTATTGCTTCCCTTCAAATTTTACCTGAGATGATTAGAAAAAATATTTAAAATTGAAAAATTAATCAAGGGCAAAAACATGAAGGGAATTTGCATTAGCTGGTGCTGAGTTGAGAAGTATCAAGTACATAGAGTGTTAATGTTAATATCACACTTTCAATATGATCTTAAATAGCAAAGTAATTTCAATCTTTGGTAGATTTGTTCTTATTTTTCCCTTTTAACCCACAGACACATATAGTGCTTTTTTTTTTTTTTGGCATGGGCAGGCACCAGGTACAGTGCATTTTGATAGCTAAAATTTTATCTTATTATACTAACTTAAAAAATACTTTAACCTGAAAATAAGGGATCTTGAAATAATTAAATAATAAGATTAGTGATACATTGCTAAAAATAGAAGAATTGTAAAAAATAACATAAGAATAATCAAATGTTTGTGAACATGGGACATCTTTTTCAAGTTGTAGCTCTGTGAGATTATCTTTTCTCCCCAAAATATCCAGAAAAGATAAATCCCACTTCCCATTCCCCACCCCCTACTGAGGACTGTCCCAGAAGTAACTCACAGATTCAGAGTGGGGGATAGCTGCTGCAGTAGTTTTGCAAAAATATTCAATGTTTTGCCAGAGAGAAAGAACAGAGATTCATAGTGTCTATGGAGTGTTTGATGATCTTTTTTTAGAAATTAGCAGCCGACATTTTGAAAACTATATTGAAGAGAGAAAAGCCAGTCTCATTTTTGGGGCAATTAAGAACACCATTAAGAACAAAATTACTAGAACAATATAAATTCAATCCATAAAGTTTCTCTGATTAAAATTCAATCTTCTAAGGAGCTTCAGACCTAGAGACATATCCTCTCAGGTTCATATTAAATTTTTCCAGAGAAACTGATTTAGTTACAGAAGACAGCCCAGGTAATAAAAGTCTGGAATGCACTTGGCCAACAGACTTATCATCTCAGCCACGTGTAAGTAACAACTTCACTAATTCCTACAAAGAAGCAATTCGAAATTAGTATAGACTCACATAATATAATATAAGAAACTTTGCATGTAATTGTCATTTATTTAATGATATAGTAAATTGTATACTCCAGCCATCATTAATACTGAGTTTGTATATTATGGAATCTCTTCCTCCTTGGAGGGTAGATACTACTCAGTTTATCTTTGGTAATGAGAATTTATTCTATCAGTGCAGGGGGAAGTGAGGAAGCATGGTCAGCCATCTCAGCTGGAATTGGATCCAATTAGCAGAATGTGTACTAGCCCCAAAGAGAAGAGAAAAAAAAAGGAGTGTGCATTATTTCCAAGGACAAGAAAAAACTCAAATAACCCCATCATGTTTCATTCCCCTCAGAATCAAGCATTCTGTTTCTAAAACTTTGCATGTATCTTATTTTTAAAATTTCCACAAAAAAGTATACAACTGAGTCCTTTTAAGTCCATTCAAGAAGGACTACACTTGCTGGGTGGAGGCTTCGATCAAGCATCTCATAGATAGTTGCCCCTGACTGATATCAAACATATCCATCAGTGTGTTGGCTTTGGACAGTACTCTTAGCTCTGAATTCCTGTACTGGTATTCTTGATGGTTCCCACAGATTCATCCCATATTTCATGAGCAAGACTAAGGCAGAAGAATATTGAATATTAGGGTACAAAATTAAGGACAAGAACCACATCCATTCAAAGTGAAGAAGCAGGAGACTCTAAAACCATCTAAAACAAAATGTCAAGTACCCTCTCCCTAGCACAATGATGAGTCATAATTTCTGCACGATGCCACCAATGATCAAATATTGGCCATTTCCAGGCTCTGCCACTTTTATCCCAGTATCTATTTTAGTTTTTGGTAATGCTTTCTTTTTGCATTTCTTTAAAATACGTTTGATTTTAGTATAATTCCTTTTCAGCTACTTTTATCTTTTATGCATAGCTCCTGCTCACTGAAATTAATCAATTGTTCATCTGAAGATTCACATTTAAGATACCATATTCAGCTTAAATGACTTTTAGTAGAACCCTTCAAGAATTTTTTAATTGCTCTTTTTCTATTTATTATTTTAACTATTGTGGCCACTTTAAATCCTAACATTTCATATTCCCAACACCAACAAATTGTGTTAACTGCAATAAGAAGGTAACAATACTGGATTTCTTAAGAAAGGGGCTTTGCAATTGAAATTAGAATTATTAAGCCTAAGAAAGATTGCTGGTTTATGTACTATTAAAAAAATGAAATTTTCCCTGATGTAGAACTATGGGAATTTCTATATATCATGCCTAAATTATGGTGAATTAGTTTAATTCATAGGTCTCAATATACTGAGGCTTTTGGTAAGTATTACTATAAATCAAATGACCAATGCCTCTGAAGAGAGTTAGTTTTTAAGTAAGTAAAGATAAAAGCATAAGAAAATACTATAGGAGGCAATTCTCTATGGGTCTATCATGTTTCTGCATGTCTGAAGAATAGATGTACTGGCTCTCTTGGTTCTGGACCATCTTTCTGAACTAGCAAACAATGTTGAAAAATAGATACAGTGTCTCTCTCTCTGGAGTAAAGATCAAGCACACTTACTTCCCATTATAAAACATTTGGGTTCACTATGATTGGGGTTCCTATCCAGCATATGCAGGGGTCCACTGGTCCTCTTCACGTCACCCCTGTGGCCATCAGGACTAAGGAGGCCAATGAAAATATATACTCTGTTGCTATTGCTGTGAGAAATAAATAGTCAATTAATTTCTGATTCAGGAATCTGTGTCTTGAGCCAGCATGCAATGAAACGGTGACAGGTTAACTTGCTATGTTGAAAAAAGGGGTAAAATCTCAGATCCTTCACAATTCTTAAAAAGTCCCTGATTTCTAGTAAAAGTTTTCCAGTAAATACTTATTTCAAATGGTTCCTTAACATATGTTGGATAATGTTTATTGTTATGAACTGGCTTAAGAGCAGGAAAAAAATGCTGCTGCTCATAAATAATCTGCAAATATTTTTTGGTGAAAATATTAAAGTTTATAAAATGTTGGCTGGTCATAAATTACAGTCTCACTCATTTGAAATGGGTCTTTTAAAAGATCAATTTGGATAATCAAAGATAGTTATTTTAACAATTTTTAATGTACTTTTTAATGGAGAAATAATTTCAGCATTAAATACTTCTTTTCAAGTAAGGTTTTTTGTTTTGTAGAAGATTTTTAACACAATTTCCATTATGGTGTACATAGATAACTTGAAGAGACAGAAAGACAGAATAACTTGTTGGATAAATTAAACTAAATCCCTGAAACTTTTCCATGGAAACTTACAAGAATTATTAAGTACTTTAAGAAAGAGTTAACTGCATTATGAAAATGAATAAAAGTTCTCAGTTACAGAGTATCACAAATGACTGATATTTCACACTTTTACTGTAGCCTGCTGCTAGGGGAAAAAAAAGGAAGTTACTGTTCAGTCCCTTGATAATTAGCTCTTGTCATCAAAGCTTCAGTTAAAATTTAATAAAAAAAAAATTCTAAATGTCAAGAGCCATGTGGTCTGATAAATATGGATGACATTTAAAGCAAAGCGGGTAGTGTCTATAAGCATAGAAAAGCATCCTGTGTTGCATTTATTAATAAAATACCTTATATCCTATTCGCATCATTATTTACTCTTCTATATGAATGATACCTTCCATTTATGAACAATGGTGGAATGCTTTATTTCCCTTAATAGGTAGGTGGGTGACTTAAATACTAACAAGTTCACAAGTAATACTTTAGACTTACAAATAGACTACTTCAAAAGGAAAATCAGAGTATGCACAAAAAATACTGTTTATTTTTTGGAATCAGATGCAGAGAGCTCCCCTAAATTATATTTTATTCTAAATTCATTTTATTTAGTAATTGAATCCTTGAGACTACATCAGTAAATGTTCATTAATTATTGCACAATATTATTCAGACCTGTCATTTGTATTAGCATCTGCTTCATACCAAATCAAAGGCTAACAATTGGGAGGTATATTGCTAAATTGAGTGATAAATGAATAGCAGGCGGAGCTCTTAGTAGAACAAATTAAGAGGAAGAGCTAGTTGTGAATTTTAAAAATATCACAGAATTTAGCAACTTAATTCTCAAAAAGACCTCAAATACTACATTGCATTCCAGTTTGACCTGTGGTAGTTCAGAGTAGGTCCTGGTCAATAAATTATATGCTAATTGTTCTAGTTTGCTAGCTGCTGGAATGTGATATACCAGAAACAGAATGGCTCTTCAAAAGGGAGAATTTATTAAGTTGCAACTTTACAGTTCTAATGCTAATGAAAATGTCCACATTAAAGCTAGGTTAAGCTATAGAATTGTCCAATCTAAGGCACCCAGGGAAAGATACCTTGGTTCCAGAAGGCCAATGATGTTCAAGGTTTCCCTCTCAACTTGAAAGGCACATGGCCAACATGGCGACATCTGCTAGCTTTCTCTCCAGGCTTCCTGTTACATGAAGTTCCCCCAGGGGCATTTTCCTTCTTCATCTCTAAAGCTCTCTGGCTGTGTGGGCTCTGGCAGTTCTTGTGTCTCCCTCACGGCTTTAGTGTTACTCCCAAGCTTTCTCCAAAATGTTTCCTCTTTTAAAGAATTCCAGCAAAGCAATCAAACCCACCTGGAATGAGTGGCATCACATCTCCCTTTCGTCAAAGGTTAACACTGACAATTGGGTGAGACACATCTCTGTGAAGATAATCCAATCAAACTTCCAAACTACAGTGTTGAATTGGGCTAATCCTTATTCATCTTGCAGAAGCTGCTTCCACAAAATGGATCAGGATTAAAACATGGCTTTTCTAGGGTACATACTCCTTTCAAAACAGCATGCTAATTATATGTGCATAGGAACTAGCCTTTTCACTTTTCCAAAACTGTTTTAATAACTTTATTGAAGTATATTTGGCAATCAACAAACTGCATGTCTAAGGTATAAAATTTGGTAAGATTAACATTACCTATAAACCCTATGTAACCACCACAATCAAGAAAGTGAGCCTACCTATGACCTCCAAAATTTCCTTGTGCCTCTTTGTAATCCCTCCTTTCAACCCTTACCCATTTACTCACCCCACCCTAAGACAACCAAGGATTTGCTTTATGGCATGATAGATTAATTGTATTTTCTAAAATTTTATATAAATGAAACCATATTTTGTTTGGCCTCTTTCACTCACTATAATTATTTTGAGATACATTCACAAGATGAATGGATCAACAGCTCATTTGATTTATTGAGGAGTTTTATTTCTCTTTATGCATATTCCACAGGTTGTTTATCCATTTACCTTATGTTGGATATTTGGGTTATATCCGGTTTTTGACAAGTGAAAATAAAGATATTGTGAATATTCATGTCCAAGTCTTTGCGTGGACATAGGTTTTCATTTCTCGTGAGTAAATATATAGGAGAGGAACAGCTAGATTATGTAGTAGGAATATGTTTAATTCTTGAGAATTTGACAAACTTTTAAAAAATAGTTAAAATTTAGAAAAAATGCCATTTGCAATAGCGCCAAAAATATGAAATATTGTAGCTGAGATAATTAAGATTTAAGGGATGATTTTGATTACTGCATCATTACATAGATATGCCTTTTGCTTTCTGGTATATTGGATTTGACAGAAGGAAATACCTGAAATTGCTAATTATAATCCAGCTGCCTTGATCTCAGATAATAATTGAGAGCTAAAAGCTTCTGCCCCTGTGATTGTAATAACCTTTTCACTAACCTTCATTTTTGCCTAGTTATCCAGTTTTTTCAACTTTAGAGTTTTGAAATCATTAAAGACAACCCCTAATGTTTTTTAATGAAGGATTTGGATCAGCTCAGAGTTAACAGACCCCAAGTCCAAAGTTATCTTGATAACTGAGACAGGCTCTAACTAAAGTGGGCCCGCCTGACATGTGCAGTAACTTAGACTTTAACCTCAAGTCACCTGTGCCTCATTATAATACTAAAAATCATGCCCATCATCATATTAAGGCAGTCATTTTCTCACATAGCTTCTGTGACTAAGCATGTAATCAATCTGTGCATGCTCAATAATTAGATCACCTCTAATCACATCATCTGGAGCCACTGTGCTCATTATCCCAAAACCTGCCCATCTTTTGATACTATAAAACTATCAGAATTACTGCAGTTTAGGGAGACAGGTTTTGGGTTGATAGGCCATTTGCTCTCCTGATACGTGTCTAGTAGTGTCTCAGGAATTGGTCATTTCAGAGCATCCGGCTTAATAATCTACCACCTTTGTCTGGTAATAATTTGGCCACCCAGAGGGGATGATGCCTGAGGCTTTGGAGCCCCATCAGAGCAGTAAACCAGGTAATCAAGCCTTTTGTAGCTGCTGGACTGACTTTAGTCTAGAGTTACAACAACTGGTGTTTCTCTGTTCTGCTGGCACTCCAGAGACTTTTGGCACCTTATAAAACTTCAAAGAGAGAAACTGTTTCCAGTTCCATGTCCGAACATCTGACTGGGTAAGTGGGTCATCAGGGTAAAGGTAGATTGGGTAAAGTAAAGATGATGGTTCAAGTCCCATTGATCTATGCCTGGGTTCTGCTTGCCGAGCCATCCCCTTTCCTCGAACCTCTATACCTTTCTGTTTTCTGGGTACCATGCCATATGGGGTTTGAAGCCCTAACCTAAGTTTTTCTGTTGAGTATACTCCTGGAAAATGAGTAATCCAACAATTAATTGGTATTTAATGAAATTATGTAGGCCTGTTTAAGTGCTAGCTGGTGTGTTACCTGGGTATAGGGTTTAATGCTTATTTAATTGTTAATCGGTATGTTAAGTATTGAATGCTGGTTTAATCGTTAGTTGGTGTGTTTGGTCTAGCTATTAATTGGTGTGTTACTTAAACATAATAAGTGTTAACTGTCTGTTTAAATTTGTTAGTTGGTGTTCTACTGCATTTGTATTGAACAAATATTCCTAACTGGTTACTGATTATGGAAATTCTTTAAAAAGAGAACCTTAGGATTTTATTGAAAATTGGAAAGATTTTAGTTATAATATATAAGAAAAGATTTATTTTTGTGATATAATCTGGCCTCAATATGGGAAATAACCTGAGAATGGCTCTATGGAAAGATACTACCATTACAGTTAAGCTTAAAAATATTACAGTTAAAACTGCAAAAAGGCAGAAATGGAATGAGATAATGTTTATTCAATCTTTTATTTGTTTCTCTCAAAAATATTTATTTTCTGTTTCTTGTATAACTTTCTATTTGTATCTGTCTGCCTATTCAGTGTATACTCTCATACCTACAGATGGTAATAGCAAATTAATAAGAAAAGCCTTAAAGAGCTCAAAGAGCTCTATTTAAACTGCCTAGAAATAATTAGGCAACTTATATAAATATATCAACTGGTACTTCTGAAATAAAAAAAAAAGGAAAAACTCTGTGAGCAGCAAAATTCAAAAGCATTAGTTCTGTAATTACTGTAAACAAACCTGGACATTAGAAAGAAACCACCCTAGAGCTTCCTGAAAGCTGGAAACATTTGCCAGCAAGCTGTCGCTGGGAAAGGCAAAGACCTTTTCCAATTGTTCTGTCACAGCTTTAGTAAAATAGATCTAATAATTAGAAATAGTTAAAGAAGTGGGAGAGAACTCTCAAAATTGCATGGCCCGCACCTAAAACTTTCAACAAGTCAGGCATCATTCTTTCTGTGCCATCTATCCCTGACCCCAGGTCCTAAGCCCCTAAGACAGGCCAAAGGAAAGCTTGGATGCAGAAAGATGGGGGAGGTGTAAAAAAAGAACTCATTTTACCAGGTCTGGAAATTAAAAAATGGTAAGCATAGAAAACTGTGGAATAGGCCATGTCTGTTAAAATTATTTTTTTCCAATAATACCTTTGCAGTGGTAACTGTCGTAATCAGATCATTAGTAAAATATGAATAGCTTTGGGATAGGACTAACTGAACAGAACCTAATTATCAAATTTCAGTAAGTAAAGTGAAAGGTCTTTGAAAGATATGAAAAAGTTTCCTAGATTTAGTCTTGGGACAAATTAAACAATTGCTGTATATATTTCCAGGACTTGATAGTCAATGTACTTTTAAAATTGTTTGTAATTTTAAGATATTATGAAAGCAAATAGTTTTTTTCAACTTCCAATAAAAGGATAAATTTTTGAATTGAACAATTGTGATTTTGTTCTGCTTGGGTGTGTGGGGCCCAGAAACATTACTCATTAAAAGCAGCCTTCTAAGATGGCCAGTTCCCAAAAGATGGTGGGATGGCCACCCATATAAGGGATGGATGAAACTACCAGATGAGACTTGTTCTGCAAAACAGAATGACTTTAGATCTATTGACAGCTGCGCAAGGGGGAACTTGTGCAATGTTACATGTAGAATGCTGTGTGTATGTTCCTGACAGTCAGGGTTCTGTTGAAGGTGCCTTGCATTAAATAGATGAGGAAGGACAAGCCATTCACTCCCTCTCACAGGATGCTTTGCAGTCCTGGTGGAATTCCATGACTGGGACTTGGCATTGGATAATAGTAACCTTGGCATGCCTGTCAAGATTTGTAGTAATATTTTGTTGTTCACTTGATTGGTGTTGTGACCTATGGACCCAAGGAACAGCCCTGTGGGACAAGGCATCCCCTAGAACACAGCCATCCCCTGAACACAGCCATTTAAGTGGTGGCGTGTGGGGTCCAGAAGCATTACTCATTGTAAACAGCCTGCTAAGATGCCTTCATAAGTTCCCCTTCATAAGGGGAACATGATACAGCATAGCTTGTGTAACCAATGTTGTAAAATACATGTCTCTAATCATGTATCCCATGAGTGAAATCACTTGTTGAAAAAATGACACTTTTGTGTAATTTAGTATATAAGGGACTACTGCTGTATTTGCATCAGAGCAGAGTGGAGAGAATGATTAAAGATGACCACTCTACCAGCGGCTCCTAGTACTTTCTTTCAATTTGCTATTGGACCAGTGACCGAACCTTAAGCTGGGACTTGACAAGGTATATTCTCCCCAAATTTTTACAAGCTTTCTAATAGACTCGTATTTTAAGTGCATTCTCATTATTCCTCTTAAAAATAGCCTAACTAGATAGGTTAGTTTATATGAATTGAACAATGTACCTGGTAAATAATAACACAAAATATAAAAAAAAAATTAAGATGATGGTGACTCTTCAAATGTATCCTATTTAAGAAATCAGTTAACTGTAGTAAGAAATACAAATGGATATTTTAAATAATCATAATTATCTGGATTTCAAAGAATCTGGCTTTTGGTTACTTAGCCATTTGTTACCTCAATATGGGGAATAATTTGAATTTAGTGGCTTTGTTAACATCAATCAGAATATTTTTTGTTAGTAAATGTTACCATGAATAGAGAAGACATAATACTTCACTTCAAAGAGTTTATATTGTAGTTAGAATATACGTGTACTAACATATAGCATAAGACAGTAGTAATAAAGGAATAAAAAAATGCTGGAAGAATTTTAAAAAGCAGATAGATAAAGAATGACCTAAGAAGACCTCATAGAAGACATGACATTTTTATGACTTTTAAATAAGAAAGTAGCATTTAAATGAATAGAGTTCTGAACTAGTTTTTTTAGAAGCCATAACTTAATCTTGTAAACAAACATATTCCTGGTATTATTTAGCACGTGGGAATAATGTGTAATTTTGAGGGTTTTTTTCTGGATACAAATCCATTAAATGTTGAAAAACCAATTATATTTCCAACTTGAGGCTTTTCTGAACTTTGAAGGTAGTGCTAAATTGGATTGAGAGATTTAAGGTGTATTGTAAAGTAATCATTTGTGCATTGTGAGGATAAAGTATATAGATGCCTTGCTGTGTTCCAAACCCAAGCATAATTTCTTTCCTTTTTCCATTATTTTGTACTATCTCTCTCTTCTCCCCTTCATGAATACTGCTACTGGAAGGAAGTATGTAATCTCTCTGTCCCTTCTCCCCTTCATGAAGTACTGCTACTGGAAGGTTCAAAAAGCTTTGTGAATGTATTATGATTATGTGCAGTGCAGATAAATAAAAAGCTATAGGTGGAATGGATACAGAAAGTGGTAGAAAGTTTGAGGAATTGAATTTCATTTGTTATAGTCATTGTTGACTTCAAGCCTTGAATGAATATAGAGAGATGTAAAAAACGAGTTCATAAACGTGAACTCTGTCTATTCAGTGCTGACCAAAATGTTATATATCTATTTGTCATTTATTTCAAAAGAAGAAAGCTTTTATTTTTTATGAAACCAGGTATTCATACAAAACTAAAGTTTTCTCCCTGTTACAATAATGTGGATTATTGGTTTGCTCTTAAAGTAAAATTTCTAAAACATTTTTCTTAATCATCCTAGTACTCTGTCTAGAAAACAAAGATTTTACAACAGAATAATATCTTTGTTAATGCTTATGTTGGCCTTATCCTTTCTTTCAGAAGCCAAGTCTTCTCACTCTTAAGAGAAAAACTGTTACATATAATTTGCTGTTTTACCTTGTAAAAGTAAGTTGCTGAAATAGTGTAACATATTGCATAGGAGGTGTTTTAGAAGTATTACAGTGGTTAAAACAGATTCTCTATCCTGTTGCTGGTTAAATTTGTAAAGGTAAAATAAGAGCATTTTACTTAAATAGCCTAAATACCTATAATAAATTACACAAAAATTAAAACAAGAACATATTTTGCTTTACTGTGTATGAGATGTTAACACTGTTATTTCTTGGGTCTCATGGCAATCCTCTAAAGAAAATGCTATTGTTTCTAACATATGAAAATATCAACAAACAGTTAACTAAGCAAAAATAATTAAGTGATGGGTTAATATATGAGGTCATGGTCTGGGAAGTCTTCACCAAGAAGTAGGATTTGACCAGGTTATAAAAGAAGCAGTAATTTTAAAGGATGCCCTGAGGAGGCAGTGCCTACCAACATTGATTTTTAATATTAGAAAATGGTATTATCCATTTTAACTGGCAAATCTTTGGGTAACAATTATGTGCAATTCAAATAAATAAAGTGAGAAGATTGCAGAAATAAGGGGTAAACATAGTGACTACAATTTGTCAAGCAATAAATACTAACACTTTATTATCATTGTGGTTGTATTCAATGAAAAAAATTCTTCAAAATCCATGTTGGGAAGCAGAGAACAGGGAATTTCAAGCAAAAAGAAGTATGCAAGGCATTTTTTCAATCATTTATTTATTACTCTCTTGACTCTCATCTCCTCCTGTCTGGCTTATTGCAATAGCCATCTCAATGGCCTTCTAGTTAGTTAACTTTTTTTTTAGTTTCCAATCCTCTACTCACAACCACAGTGTTAATTTCCCCCGAACACCAATTTGCCATGTCAGTCTTTTGGTCAAATCACCTAAGGCAGCATTTTAAGAGTGCTACTCTAGTTGGGAGTTATTAAAAGTTGTTCCTCAAAAAAGCTTTTGTTGTCAATATCTTAGGAAAACACTGATGTAAAAATCAATGTTAAAAAAGAAAAACAAGTATCAAAGGTTTGTTGTGAAACTTCTCAAGACTTCAATGTTTTAATGTATGAAATGAATCTTCAAAGTGATGCCTTTGATCAAAGCATTGGTCCAAGAATATCCAGTTGGGAAAAGTGGACATAAAATAAAGACAAAATTCCTTAGCTTAGCCTTTAATGCTTTCTGCAATATGACCAGTGTCTGAGAATACTTATATGACATTTTATCATGCCCCTTAGAATTGTATTATGTTATTTTTCTGGTTCTTGTGTTTTGTTTTTTTTTCTCAAAGTTTTCACATATATTGTCATGTATATTCTTCATTTATTTTCCCTTTTCCTCAGTATTCTACTTGTGACCTTTGAATGATAAAAAGCTTAATAATCATCTTGATTTGCTTAAACTCCCATTTTACTCAGGAAATGTCAGAGAAGAAACAAAAAGCAACTAAGGCAGGCTGACATGCCAAAGATCTCTTGTAGTGCTGATAAAGATCCCTTGCTGCCAGAAAAAAGGCAAACTGATGTGAGCAAGTCTGCAAACCTTTACCAGAAAAACTACAACCTTGCATAAATAGTCCTGCTTATGGGGGTTGTTTATTAATGGACTATGATCCAAAGACACCCTGCTCACAACCCCCCTGCAGTTCATATATCTCACGCTTCCCCTGCAACTCACATCTTCCTTGTCCCTCTCAATCACCAACCCCCTCACATCCTCCCTTTATAAACTGCTTCCCCAAACCCAACCCTTTGAACAGCAACTTTCTTTGCTCCAAATGAATGCTACTTTAGCTCAATAAATTTCTTCTATACTTTGGTTTTCAGAGTCTGTGCTTTCTGTTTTCATCATGACATACTTGTAACTCCTCAAGTCTGTATGGCATGTCATTAGATAAACGTATATATATATTTTTTCTGTTTTAAATATATTTGAAGTTATCTATTTTTAGTTTATTTTAATAGCTATGCTATTTCCTTTTCCAATTGATCATTTATTTGATATTCTGAAACTTATCTTTGATATCTTTAATTTTCTTGAAAGGGTAAAGCTGTTCTTTTGTAAAATTCCATAAACTGCACTTAACTATGTTTTGCATACAACTTTATTTCCTTTCATGCTGTTAAGGAACCTTTGCATACATTTAATTTGCTTGCATTTCTTCTTAATTTTGCATTTAAGATAGACAGTCCCAGTGAGGTCTTTATTTACCCTCAATTACTGGGCAGAGTTTCTCTTTTATTTTCCTTCCTGTTTCCTTGGCATTGCTTCAATATCTTAAATTGTGGAGTTCAATATTATTGATGTTTTTATTCTTTGTTCAGCTTTTCAACTTATTCACCTGTCAAGGAATGAGTCTTTTGGGGCCAGGGAAGCAGCCAGCAAACTTCTCGTCCACTTTTCCTAAAAACTGAATTCTATCTCCTACTGGTGTGTCTGGTCAAATGTCTGTGAGGTCAGGATATATCTATCCTATATCTATCCTAGATTTCCTGGAATAGATACAACCTGGGAAAGATTTCTAGTCAATGTGAATTTCTATGACTATTGTCTATACATAGTATATCTTTGTGGACCCAAAGAGGTTCCCATGATATTGTTTCCTTGTCTCTCTTCTGACCAAGTTACAACTGCAATCTGTTCTTTCCCTTTAGATTGGAAATCATGGCTATATTTTGTGATCAGAAGATCTCTTGCTTATCCTTATTCCCCTATGGAGGGTGTTCTATGTTCTGTGAAGGTAGAATGAGTCATACACATTTATCAACACTGATGCCCTCCCCTCACCAATTTAACAATGCTCTTCAGAATGTCCTTAAATATCTTCTAACCTCTCATCATTTTTGGGATTACAGATAATAATTGTTGATTCATGGAATACTTCATCTAGTTCTAAATTGTGTAGCATAACCTTCAGAATTTGAAGTAGGGCTTTGTTGTAACTATTTAGTGTCAGTATATATGCAGTTTACATCCAAATTGGAGTTGATTTGTTATTTCAAAGAGTTTCAAAGAGATGAATGCACTATGCCAACTTTCTTGGAAGCCTTCCCAAATTAGTATTAAAATCACATTCAAATTTTCTCTGTGCAGCAAACAAAACATTTGATCAATTCAAATGAGGCATTTGCCTAATCTTTTAAAATAATTTGACAGGTAATAATCTCTTAACTGGACTCTCTACTTCAGCTCTTATTCCCCTTTTTCAGTTTATTTTCAGCAAAGCAGCCAGAATTATTCCATTAAAATGAAAGTCAGATCACATCTCTTCTCTGCTCATAATCCTCCCTCAGTTACCATATCACCCAGAATAAAAGAGGAGGTACATCCCATAAATGACAGGGGCAATAAACAAAAAGAAAAAAAAAAAAAAGAAACACTAGAGCCTTCACAGTCTGGAACCCCCTTTTACTTTTCTAATCTTGTCTTTTACCATTTCCCCCAAATTCAGGCAAATCGAGCCATACTGCTTTGTCATTGTCTCGAACAGCCAGATATGCTCCTCCTTCAAGTCCTTTGCATTGGTTCTTCTACCAGCATGTTACCTAGCAAAGGCCATGGATTTTTTTGACCCATGTGCTCAATAACCAATTCCTGAGACACCAGGTTTTCAAAGAGAGAAAGAGTTTATTACTAGGCACCTCATAGGAAAACAGATGCAAAATCTGTCTCTCTGAACTGCAGTAGTTCTGAAAATTTTATTAGAGAAAAAGATGGACATGGTTTAAGATGAGCACAGTGGCCCCAGATAAGTAATTACAGGTGATCTAATTATTGCACATGCACAGATTGATTACATGCTTAGTGATAGAACATATGTAAGAAAATGGCGGAATGTAGGTTAAAGTCTAAATGACTACACATGTCAGGTGGGTTCATTTTGGTTAGATCCAGCCTTGGCTATCTAGATGACTTTGGATTTGGGGTGGGTTAGTTCTGGGCTGACCCAAGACCCTTCATTAATAAACATTAGGGGCTGTCTTTTGTGGTTACAGGACTCTAAATTAAAAAAACTGAATAACTGAGTATAAATGAAGGTTAATCACAAGGTTAGGGGCAGAAGATAAAGACTATAAATCGTTATCAGAAATCAAGGCAGCTGGATCAGAAATCCAGTATTTCTGAAATCAGAAATCAAGTATTTCCCTCCATCTCTTGCAATATTCCAGAAAGCAAAAAGGAATATCTACATAATAATTCAGTACTTAAAATCATCTCTTAAATTGCGATTTCTTTTTAAAAGCATGGCCCATTCAGATCAAGAATCAACTTCTCAAAAGGCTGGATTGACTATTCTAAGCAAATTTAAGCAACCTCTCCACCCTGTACTTCCTAGGCTTCCTTCCTGCCTTTTATCTCTTTTAGCACTTAACACTGTCTAACAGCCTTTTTAGTTTACTGGCTTACCTTGCTCATTATCTGTCTTCCCCATGAGGCTATAAGCTTCATCTGGGCAAGGCTTTTTATTTGCTTTGTTCATTCCTGTATCTCCATTACCTAGAACAGTGCCCGGCCTATGGTAGACACTCAACTGTTGAAAAATTATATAAATAAATGAATGAAAAACAGGGACTAGTGGACCCTTTCTCTAAATGGGGAACTCAGTTGCCACAGACCACAAAGATGCTTCATGCTATGGAATTTGTTGGTTAAAAAAAAAAAATACAACCAATGATCAGGAATTTTAATTGACAGTGTTCATTTCAATTCAATATTGTTGATTATATAGAAATACTAGAATGTATTAATTATGTGTACAGGCTCTGGAACCAGATTGCCTGGATTAAACCCTCAGCTCTGTCACTTACCTTGCACAACTTATTTAATTTCTGGTACTTTCATAGAAGTGTCTCATTGAATTGTTGTGGGCTGTGAAACCCCACTTAGAAGATTTTTTTAAACATATATTTAGTGTTCATTAGGTGTTATATATTGTAATAAATTGTTTTTAAGTTGCATGGCTTCATTCTAATATTCACAAATAAGGGAAGCTGTGCCTCCAAGCCAAATAGTTACTGTTTTGATAATCACCTTTGTTTGTATCTCTTTTTCAGATGAACAAACCCTAGAAATAACATAAAGTTCATTCTTCCAGTTTCTCAGGAAGCAAACGATGCATTTAACATCCAAAAATAAAAGACTACTAATTGTTCCTAAAGCTCCTAATCTATCAAAGTCACAACTGCTTAGAGATGAATCCAACAATTTGAGAGGTTTTGTATAAGGTAAACTTACTATGTTTACTTATATCCTTTCTAAGAAGCCATATCAATAATCACAATAATAGACTACTATAACTAAAATAGACTACTATAACTAAATCATCTAGGTCACACTCCTCATTTTTCTAATGACTAAATGAAAGTCTTAGTGGACTTTAATATGTGGTATAATTCTTAGGGATTAATCTAGTTCTTATTCTATTAAGAAGATATAACTCATAATGGTGCACTTTCTACTTACTTAGACTAACACTGAAATTGTTTTGACATAGGTAGATTATTAAAAATTCAACATATCAAACAATACCTAAATGCTAGAGAGTACTCAAACATTTGTGCATATGGATAAATATTCATTGTATTTGTGTGCTTTACATAAAAAAATTCACATGCCTATGCATAAACATGCTTACCTTTAATATATCATGTGGACAGTGCACCTCTTGTGAAATTAACTTTTCACCTTTTCCATGTAGAACTTAATGCCAAATGAATTGAAAGTTCATATTTTTGTGATTGAAATGATAGAAGGAGTAGCATATGATTTTTTACGGTACATCAAAATCATTTTCAAATCTTTATATATCTTCATGCAATTGTAAGCAATTTAATATTATGATTGCTCTTGTTTTACTGAATAAAACCATCTTAAGAAATAATACGTAATTAAGTAGAGACAAGGGATATTGGGGAACTTCTTTGCACAGAACACCTAATGCATTGAGGGTAAACTATCCCTAAGTCATACAGTTAATCCTGCAAAAACCATTATGACCCTTAGCTATACAAAAACTTCAACTGCCTCTGAATTTTGTGCTGCTGGTTCCTCTAGTTTGCTTGCTTTCTCTGCCCCTGATTTCCTCTCTACTTACAGGACTTGATATGCATAACATGGCCAGGTCTTTAATCAACACACTACTCACATAAAAAAGAAATTGCCCTTACTCTTGGGAGTGTTTGGCAAAAATATGTTGCATAGGAAAGCCCATTTCCACTTATTAGGTTTTCTGAGTATTAAACAGTCAGCAGCAGTCACTGGGCTATTTTTAAATGGCATCACTTAAATATTTCTAATCCTTTAAAGAACCTTGGGAATGCAAGGCTGATTTCCAAGCCAGAGATTTATTTATTTTTTTTTCTAATTAGCAGATAGCATCATTTGCGATAATACCCAAAATGATATTTAGCAGCACCTCATCCAAAAACTATCACGTCTTCAAATACCTTATGTAATGTTGACAAGGCTAAAGCAGTTGGTTAATTTTTTAAAAAATTTAGTCACATTTTATATCAAGTAGGTGTAAGTATATTTTTATATGCAGTAATAGCACTTATGCATGAATCTTGATTGAATCCCAGTTCCCAAGCATCAACTTCTTTCTAGATTAGCTGAGTGCATTGGGCCTATTGAGCCATTAGCTTTTATTGAAGGATAGATGGATATCAGTCCCTACAGAATAGTGAATTAGCTCTTGCCTTGTAGCAAAGCTTTTTCCTGGTTTCTCTTCACAATGGGGCTCTTTTAAGCATGGCTTTTTCTAATGCTACCAGAGAGTAAAGTGGCAGTCAGAAGAAAATGAAATCTATTGAAATAAAATCATCAAGTAGGCATGGCATTAGCTTCTCACAATAGAGTGATCTGACATGATTAATCCACAATGATAAAGGTGACCTTTGGGGGTCTAAGGCAATTTCTCTGATATTGAACAATATACATGTTCTAGAATTGATATAATAGCTGTCATTTATTGAAAAGACCAAAAAAAAATCATCTAAAGGCTTTAATAAATCAATCAATCTTATGATAGAATAAATATTATTTCATTCCTCAACATTTTTTCTTTTAAGATATTTTTACCCTTAGCCTTCATTTTATAGTACATTTTATTTATTTAAAAATTATGCAGTTAAAAAAGATGTGAAAGAGATATTCTAGATTACCCTTACTTTGGAATTCTGCAAATCATCAGCTCATTTAGAGAAAATAAGTAAAATAACTGGTTGTTTATTTTCCTGGAAAGGCTTAAACTTCTAATATTAACCAATTTTTTAAGTAATTTTTCTGAGATCTAAAAAAATTAATATATCATGAATTTCCCTGGGAATAATTAGGAAAATGGAAAAAAGTGCTAAGGATATATCTATGTGTTTCATAAACTGGAAATAAACAGAATCTCAACATCCAGAAAACATAGTCTAAAGAATCATTAAATAGACTTCCACTGCCAAGTAAAACGTAAAAGGATTTGAAAGACACTTTTCTTCACAGGAAAAAAAAAAAGAAAAAGAAAATTCATTCTTCTCTGTGGGATTAGGAAAAAGCAGCATTTACCAAACAACAATAACAACAAAACACCTTGATAAAATAAATTCCAGGGAGAAATAAGCCTTCATAATTGAATAGAGTATAACAAAGTCTACACAAGTTTCAAGAGGAAATCTGTAGATTTAGAAAAGTTCTAAAGTCTTTGCTCTGTTTCCACCTTAAAAAAAATTAGAAAAAGATCACAAAAAAACCAAGTAAGGTTGGCAATGGTGACCCAGTGGCAGAATTCTCACCTGCCATGCCAGAGACCCGGGTTCGATTCCTGGAACCTGTCCATGTAAAACAGAACAGAACAAAACAAAACAAAACAAAACAAAACAAAAAATCAAAGTAAATAGAAGAGAGAAAATAGTAGAAATAAAATTAAGAAATGATGAAATACAAAACTGAAAGCAATTGAGAAAATCAATGAAACCAAAAGCTGGTTTTGGAAAATACTGACAAAATCAATAACATTCTAGCTAAAGCAAACCATCAAAAAAAAGAGAAAATACAAATTGTCGATATCAAGATATAACCGAGAGTTGAGAATTAGCAAATGATTATGCTCACTGTATCATTATATAGGTGATTTTTTTTTTTACTTTCTCATATACTGGGAAATGCCTGAGGTAGCTCAACTGTGGCCCAGCTAGCTGCCTCAATCTTTGACAATGATTATATAACCATATAGCCTTTATCTTGTGAGTGTAAAAATTTCATGATTGGCCACACTATACCTTCTTATCCTGTTTTACTCCTTCTAGAGTCTTATGATAACAAAGAGAGCCCCTACTATTTATTAATGAATGAACTTGAGTCAGCCCCAAACTAACCCTCCCCAATTCCTAAACTATTTTACTAGACAAAGCTAGCATGTAATCAATCTGCACATGCTCAGTAATTAGATCATCTCTTAACTTTATCATCTCAAGCCATTATACTCATCTCCTAAAGCCTGCCCATCTTTTGATGCTATAAATTTATGAGTTACCTCAGCTTGGGGGAACATATTTTTGGTTGGATAGGCCATCTAATCTGCTTCCTGCTTAGTAAAAACTCTTTTTCTCTTTGAAACCCTGGTGTCTTAGATTGGCTGTCATGCACATAGGCAGAGAACCCCACATTTGTTTTGTATCAAGAAGTAAAAGAGGGAGAATTACTATGGATCTTACAGGCATACAAACGATAATAAGGGAATATTATGACTAATTTTATGACAATAATTTTGACAACTCAGATGAAATGGCACAAACTCCTTAAAAAACACGTTACCAAAACTGATTCAACAACGAGTAGAGATCCAGGATAGCCCTACACCTGTTGAATAACTTCATAATTTAAAACCTTTCCAGGAATAAAATACTATACCCAAATGGCTTCAGTGGTAGTTTCTATGAAATATTTAAGAAATAATATGGTTATTTCCATAGGTGTAGAAACAGCATTTTATCAGATTCCATACACATCCATGATAAAAATCTTTAGAACTGAGGGAAGATGGTGAAATAGGATAGGTCAAGTTTACCCCTGCTACAAGGAACAGCGAGAGAAGGGATGGGAGGGGACAGAGATGGTGATTCCAGGGTGTAAGTGACCTGGAAGGGTCTTCTGCACCACATAGGGAGGTCTGGTTGAAAAAGCTGAGGAACTGAGAAGCAGAGAATTAGAAACTTTTTGACTGATACAAACAGCCTAATGCGAAGCCCTGAGCCCTCAGGAGTGCATGGACAGGAGACAGGGACTAGGAAGTAAGCCAAGCTGCATTCCTTGAACACACTACCCTCATCGGCACAGGACCCATGACTTGGCCCACACCCCGAGCACCTGAACACTGACACCCAGGTCCCACTCCCCACATTACAAGCACCCCTGCCCTACTAACCCCTCTCACACATACTTATCCCAAACCCCCACCTCAAGTGCATGCATGCCTGCCCTAGACCAAACCAACTGTCCTACAAAAGTGCAGTCTTACCCTGCCACTCCTGAGCCCTATCTCCCCCTACCTGCCTCCTGCAGACAGTTGCTAGTGCATAAAGTCTGTGGGAGCTTTCCTCCACCCCCAACCCCTACAGTCCTGCAACCCAAAACCCCTGCCCTGAGCTCTGTGCATGTATACATCAGTTTATGGCCCTCCCAGATCTGTGCATGTACATGTCCTCAGTCACACCTCCCAGCTCTGGGCAAGCACTGACCTGCACAGCCAAGCCACATCCACCCCCGGCCCATGCAGGTGCAATGCCAGCCAATCCACTGTTCTGAGCTCTGCAAAGGTGCACACAAAAGGCCCATAACCCTAGACCTGTGTACACCAGGGCCTGGCCCCCAGACCTGTGCACCTGCACAGCCACATCCTCCCCATTGCTGGGCGCCCACACTCACAGGCACCATCATAGCATCCCCAACCTGTGCCTATGCCTGCACTGCAAAATATCATGCACTACTGTGCCCCATCCTGCTCCCCACAATCTGCTCTACATCCATCCCACACTATATGTTAATTAAAGGGACAATTCACTAAGAAGAAATAACAAACATTAATATTTATGCTCCCAATCAAGGAGATCCAAAATACAAAGCTTTAAACTACTGAAGGAAATCAACTTCCAAAGTAAACCAATCAAGATATTTATATGTAGTGAAGCTAGCCAAAGATCACTAAGCATATCATGATGCAGATGACTGGATTAATTAACACCAGAGGAGACACAGACTTTGGAATAACTAATCAAAGATTTCATATAACTCTACTAAATAAAATAAATGGGATGACGAATGAAATAAAGGAGATCAAGAAGACACCAGAAGAGCATAAAGAGGAATTTGAAAGAATAAAAAGAAAAATAGCAGATATCACAGAGATTAAAGATGTTGTAGAACAAATAAAAACATACTAGAGATACACAATAGCAGATTTGAAGAGGCAGAAGAAAGAATAAGTGAACTAGAGGACAGGACAACTGATTTCAAACACTCAAAACAGTAAATGGCAAAAAATGATGGAAAAATCTGAATGGAATCTCAGGGAAATGATAGACAAAACAAAGCACACAAATATAAGAATCATTGGTGTCCCAGGAGAAGAGAAGAGTAAAGGGCTAGGAAGATTAGTTGAGATATAATGCAGGAAAACTTCCCGACCCTAATAAAGGACATAAATATGCAAGGGAAAGAAGCTCAACAAACTCCAAATAGAACAAATTCAAATAGGCCTTCACCAAGACACATTCTAATCAGTCTGTCAAATGTTGAAGAGAAGCAGAAAATTCTGAAAGTGGCAAGAGGAAAATAATCCACTACATACAAGGGTAACCAGGTAAGACTGAGTTCAGACTACTCAACTGGCACTATGGAGGTGAGAAGCCAGTGGTATGATATATTTAAGTTCCTGAAAGAGAAAGATTTCCAGCCAAGAATTCTGTACCCACCCCAACTGTCCTTCAAAATTGAGAGAGAGATTAAAATTTTCACAGACAAATAAATAAAGAATCTGTCAAAAAGTGACTGACCCTATAAGAAATACTAAAGATGGTTCTGACAGTTGAAAAAAAAAGACAGGAGAGGGAGGTCTGGAGGGGGGCACAGAATTGAAGAGTACCAGTAAGAGTAATTTAAAGGATAAAAACAAGAAGGAGAGCAAAGAACATATAGATCTGACAAATAAAATTCAAAAGATAAGTTGGAGGATTCAAGAAACACCTTTTCAGTGGTGGCTCAGTGGCAGAATTCTTGCCTACCATGCCAGAAAACTAGGTTCAATTCCTGGTCCCTGCCCATGCAAACAAACAAACAAACAAACAAAAAGTGAAAGAAACACCCTTTCAGTAATAACTTTGTTAATGGACAAAACTTATCAATGAAAAGACAAAGGTTGGCAGAATGGATTAAGAAATATAATACAACTATATGCTGAATACAAGAGACTAATCTTAGATGCAAGGATACAAATAAATTGAAAGTGAAAGGATGGAAAAAGATCTGCCATGCAAGTTGTAACCAAAAGAAAGCAGGAATAGCTATACTAATATCAGACTGTTTAGTTTGTTAGCTGCCGGAATGCAACACACCAGAGATGGATTGGCTTTTAATAAAAAGGGATTTATTTCATCAGTTCTTCAGAGGAAAGGCAGCTAACTTCCATCTGAGGTCCTTTCTTATGTGGGAAGGCTCAGAGTAATCTCTGTTGGCTTTCTCTCCAGGCCTCTGGGTTCCAACAACTTTCCCCAGGGTGATTCCTTTCTGCATCTCCAAAGGCCTGGGCTGAGCTGCAGGTGCTGAGATGAGGTATGCCAAGCTGCTTGAGCTGTGCTATGTTGCATTCTCTCATTTAAGCACCAGCCAATTAAGTCAAACATCATTCATTACAGCAGGTACTTGATTCTTTTAGTTGCTATTTTGAAAGGAATTTTTCCCTTAAGTGACTCCTCAGTTAGGTCATATTTATATTTTTAAAGACTTAATTTATAAAGACCTGGCCACCTCCTAGCACTGCAGATGCAATTAGCAACAGATGAGGTTCACGTACCATTGGCTTATGTCTGCAGCAACAAAACTAGGTGCCTTCACCTGGCCAAGTTGACAACTGAATCAAACTACCACACAGACAAAATAGACTTTAAATGTAAAGATATCATAAGAGACAAAGAAGGACACTATATGTTAATTAAAGAGACAATTCACTAAGAAGAAATAACAAGCATAAATATTTATGCTCCCAATCAAGGAGATCCAAAATACATAGTATGAGACTTCAATACACCACTCCCTTCTCTACATAGATCAACCAGACAGATCAACAAGGAAATAGAGAAGTTAAATAACTTGATAAATGAAGTAGACATGACAGAAATATATAGGTCATTACACTTCAAAACACCAGGATATGCATTTTTCTCTAAATGCTCATGGAACATTCTCCAAAATAGATCATATGCTGGGGCACAAAACAGGTCTTTATAAATTTAAAAACATTGAAATTATTCAAAGCACTTTCTCTGATCACAATGGAATGAAGCTGGATATCCGTTCTAATCACTTTTACAAATACAGTAATGGACATCCCATCTTGTACAATAAAGCAGATAAATAGTAAATAGTAAAGATTGAAAAGGAGGAAGTAAATTGTGTTTTTTATAGACAACTGTGTACATAGATAACTCATAAAATCTACAACAAAAAATACTAAAACTAGTGAATTATCCAGGTCAAAGTTTATAAGAACAATATATAAAAATCATTTACATTTTTATAAACTCACAGCAATGTTTGGAAAATGAAATTTAAAAATCAATACTGCACATAATATCATGGAAAAGGGAATATATGTAATATGAATACTGAGAAACTGCAAAACTATTGAGGAAAAACTAAAGAAAAGTTAAATAAATGGAGAAATAATCCATTTTTATTAATTTGATGATTCAACATTGTTAAGATTTCAGTTCTACTCAAATTGATCAAGCCCAATCAAAAAAAGGCAACTGAACATGGATCCATTCAGCCATTTTAGTGGAAATCAAGATTGGAAATGCAGTTATTTAGGAAGGACCTTTGGGAGGTCCTATTGTCTGATTTAGACCTGCTTGAACTGCATGTAAAGCCAATAAGGTTTTTGCAAAATTTGTGCGAGCAGAACCACTACTAGGCTGGATTTAAAGGGACAGAGAAGGGACAAATTGAAGGAATAATGACATCAAGGGCAGAACAATGGAAGTAAAATTCTCTATCAAAAAGATCTCCTCAGGCCAAGAGAGTGAACCCACTGTGCTTGGAGAGAGTAGGCCAACTGCCCCAGCATTTAGAAGCTCAGTCTTTGAGTCTGTTGTTCAGGAAGAGTTTCTCACACCAATGCTTGGAGATGGTGGGGCTTTTGCACAGAGCATAGCCAACATTACACTACTAAGAGAGGTGGGGCTGTGCCCTAGTATTCCTGGGGACCCTTTCTGTCATTCCAATTCTCAGAGAGAGTGGAGCCTACATCACAGTTTTTGGCAACTATGCAATTGCTTGGGAGGTGTGGTGCTATATTATGTATTGAAATTATATTAGTAATCTGGAATCCCCACAAAACATTGTAAACATAGTGACCACGATTGGAATGTAAACAAACTGAGAAAACATATTTTTGTAACAACTGTTAAGAAGACATCTTTGCAAGAATATCATATGGACTGGCTTGATATCAGCAAGAAGGGCATTTTCTATAAAATACAATGCAGATGCCACTTTAGTAACATCAGCTATAGCCAGGCTGAGCTCTCATGCTCATGCTATGCTGTGAGATTTGCTGTTCTCACTGATGTACTGAGAACACTCCAACATCTCCCACCATCAGCTTTGGAAACTCCACTGAGCACTGTGTTAAATCTGGCTCTTGAGACTGCTTGTTAAGGTATTACCTGCAGCCCATCAGTCCTCAGGTTCTGGAAATTACCAAATTTAACAGCAGTTACAATAAGGACTTGGACCTCTGCTGGAATGTTACTAATATATTGATAAGCTGGGGCTATTGATTATGATTTATGATAGTTGTATTAATAGTTCATTAGAAGCAGAAGCAACAGACCAAATTAAGAAACTTATACTAAGAGCAGCACCCTGTCATAACAGGACAGCTCTAGTCACAATTTGCGTTGGTGCTGACACAATTGGTAAATTAATTAATGCAATTAGAACTTCTAAAGAATTAAGTCAGGATAAAAATTATGAACTCAGAGTACTGTTTAGGTTTGAAAATTCAATGAGACCACCCCCATAAAATCCAGAATGTAAAAAACCCATTCCAACAGGGAAAACATGGTACAATATTTTAGGAATCCCGTTAATAATAGGAATAGAGGATTTGGGAAAATAAATCAGGAAAGAACACATTTTAGAAATAATGGCAATGGCAGACAGAATTTCAGACCACCTAGATCCCTTACATAACTAGAGTACTAAGGAAGGAAATGCAAGGTAAAAGTCAAAGGAAAGGTAAGAGACACATGGAAACCTTATTTCACTATAAGACCTGGCAGTCTCTATCTCTGGTCAAACCAGAGAGATTATCCATATGTAAGTTTGGCCATTTCTAAAGATAATTGTAAATATGAATATCTAGTGTTAGTAGATACTAGACCCCAAATTACAATGATTAAAAGCCAAATTAACAAAGATGAAGAAAATAATATGAAAAGGTCAAATTGAAAGTCTGGTAGGCAAAATGAACATAGAACCTTGAATGAATAGATGTTGTTGAAGAGAAAGAACCCATGAAAGACAAATTCCTAACAGGGCCCAATTTAGATTACTTTTGCAAATGGACAATTTGGCACCCCACGTTAATAGAAAAATATATAACAGTTGTATTAGAAAAAGGAAATGATTCCTGTCACATTACCGATGTAAACAGAATAATTAATGACCAACATTTAGTTAAAAAGGAGGTCTCTGGGAAAATGCTAAAAAAATACAAGAGCTGTTGGAAGAAGGCATAACAATCCCTGCCATCTCGCCTTATAATAACCCCATTTCTCCAGTTAAACAATTGCATAGAATTTATATTTTCATAGTAGATTTTAGAAATCTCAATAAGACTACTTCAAAACCCTAAGAAGCACTGCCAGATTTTGAAACACTAATTGTAAAATTGCCACACGAAAAGTAACATGGTACACAACCATAGATCTTAGTGATATGTTCTTTGCAATACCTGTTGCTAGTCAAAGCCATCACGTGATGGCATTCTCACAAGAAAGAAGGCAATATATGTTCACTACGTTACCACAAGAATTTACTGATAGCCCAGTAACAGCACACAATCTATTAACACAAAATGTATATATGCTTTCTAACACATAAACTGCAAGGACCAGATACTACTGTAAAATTTCTAAGAAGACACTAGTCCTCAGAAGAAAGAACTACACCAGAGTCAATCATAAACAAATCACAACAGTTACAACTACCGAACCTGAAGGAAAAGGCACAAAATTAATAGGTTTATTCAGCTATTGGACACAGCATATGTCCCATATAGTTATATCGTTGAAACCAATATATGAAACAACAAAGAAAAGAAAAGCTTAATAACTGGGGAGAAAGACAGGAATTAACTTTACAACAACTAAAAGAAGCAGTTACAACTTATCAGACATTAGCACAGTTAGTACCAGATTAAATTTAAACTACAATGAATATACACAAGGCTTTGACACATGGTCACTATAGACCAAGTTACCAAAAGACTAAATTTTATCCAGTCTGTTTCTGGACTAAATAATTTACTTGGGTTCAGACTATACTTTCCATTAGAAAAGAATACTTGGGCACTGGATGAAGCACTACAACCTACAGATTGTAAATGGAAAAACAAAGCTTATTGCTAAGAATCCCACAGTCCATATTGGCATAGGCTAAGCAAACACCAAATAGTACAAAACAATTGGGCTAGGTGCTCATTTGTAAATGATATGTGGGACATTCAGATTGACAGCTGACCCTCCACTTTAACTGAAGAAATCTCCGCATTTAGCTAATTACAGGTTTGCCAGATTTGCAAGGGGTGAATTGATCCAAGCACAAGCAGTCAGGCAACGGAGACCATCCTGTTCTGAGGCACTTGAAAATACATGGTTTACAGATGGCGGAGCCATCATGTCCTTCTCTGGAGTATACTATAAATAAGGCTGTGGTCTTGAGATCTAAAAATGCAAAATCCTGAATAGTGAGGCGACAGGGCATGCAGCACAATATGCAGAATAAGTAGCAATCTGGCTGGCAAATGAACAAACACTAAAAGAGAAAAGAAAGAATATATACATATTTACAGATTCATTGGCAATAGCTAAGGGAGTGGCAATATGGTCTGAAACGTGGAAACTAAATAATTGGCAAATAAATAATCATGATTTCGAGAGCAAAGAAATATGGGATAAAATAGCTAATTCAAAAACAGATATGATCACATATATATCAGCACAACAAAAGGAGAAATCTAAGATAAGACATAATAATGCAGCAGAAAGGTTAAGTGTAGGACAGAAAAGGCATATAGGACACCTCTACCTAAAGTAATACTAAAGAAAGGAAAAGGAGAATGGAAAGTACAGAAAGATGGCACAATGGGGGAAAATACATGAATGGGTACATGAAAGAGGAGGACACCAAGGATTAATTATTTGGTGTCCTTAAATGGACAGAAAAGAGGAATTTGCCCACCTACACACATACTGCAAGAGGTTGTTTTTCACAAACATGGGATCTATAAAAAATATTAAATCTGGAAACACAAAAACTTTATATCTGACAAAGATCAGGTACTATGTTTCAAATAATACAAATTAATTCTTGAAGTCCTATGCCATTAATAGAAAATAAAGCTATTAAAATACTCCTGCATTTTAATAAACACATGGTCAGGAATTGGAATGCCTTTACCTTGTAAAAAGAATGACCAGACATCAAAATTAAATTAATTTGTACCGTGTTTCAAATAAATTAATTAATTTACTACAAATTAATTCTTTAAGTCCCATGCCACTAACAGAAAATAAAGCTATTCAAATATAAATACATGGTCAAGAATTGGAATGCCTTTACCATGTAAAAAGAATGACCAGACATCAAAATTAAAGCTCTTGAAACATAATTTGCATTCTATAGAAACCCTCTAATCATAGAAACAGATCAAGTTAGTCATTTTACGGGAAAAGAAGTGCAATCATGGGCAGAGAATGAAGGAATGTGCAGGAATTTTCACTTAGCATGCAACCCCACAGAAGCAGGAAGAATAGAAAAAATACAATGGATCATTAAAAGAAAAACTAAGAATACTAACAAATAATGCAGACCTGAAAGGTTGATCTAAACAAGTTTGGAAGGTCACTGAAGCCATAACTCATATAGAAAGGTTGAAATACCAGTCCTATAGATAAAATTAGAATACAATCTACTGATATAAAAATAAAAGGTAGAACAGAAAGACAGGTTAAAAAAAGAATAAGGGAAAAAGGTGTTAGTTAAAACTGCAGATAGAACCATGGATATAAGAGAAGTAATCACGCCAGCCTCAAGCAACACTTAGTGGCTAATCCTAGGAAACGGACTCAGGTACAGTTTAAACATATTCATATTACACATATTGTGATGGTTTGAAGCTGTTATGCACCCCAGAAAATATCATGTTCTTAAAGCTAATCCATTCTCGTGGATGTAAACCCATTGTAAGTAGGCTCTTTGGGTGAGTAGGATCTTAATTTAAGTTGAGATATGACCCACCTCATTCATGGGGGGTGTTAATCCTTTTACTGAAGTCCTTTATAAAAGGAGGAGAAGACAGAGAAAAAGACAGAGAAGACAGAGCAGCAAAGAGAAACACAAAGAAGCTCACAGAGGACACACAGAAAACAGAAACTTCAGAAACAAAGAGGAAGCCACTGAAGCCAGAAGCTGGAAGCAATGGAACTCTGAGAGACAGGAGAGACCAGCAGACATCACCATGTACTTGACCATGTGACAGAGGAACTGAGATTAACGAGTAGCCAGTCTTTGGCGAGAAGGTATTATCCTCTTGATGGCTTGATTTGGACATTTTCACAGTCTCACAACTGTAAACTTGGAAGCTAATAAATTTCCATTGTTAAAAGCCAGTCTGTCTCTGATATACTGCATTTCAGCAGTTTTAGCAATGTAAAACACCTACCTAGCTTGCAGATGTGTTGCAGTGTTCTGATCACAGCAGTCCTAGTTGGACTATTCATCTTTCTGATGCACAACCTGGTGGGAAACCAAACTCACTTGTAAGCATGTAAAAACACAGCAACAATATTTTCACCCTCTCCAACTTCTACAACATCACTATCTGTCATACTACCAAACAACTTTACCTCTCTCTAATGCGAAGTAATATCTAATCTATAATGCCTACTGTACCAGCCCTACAGTTTGTTAAATTCAGCACTTTTGAGGAATGGACAGAAGCAAAGGTGCAAAACATCTGTGATAAGGATCTCTAGGCCCTTGTATGGAATGACTTGGAATATGCAGCACCAACCCTGAACACTGAGGGATTTAATACCACCATTGTAGGTAAGGATAATGATTTTCCTGAACAATTCCTGGTTGAGCTAGACACAGTTTTAGGCATTATTCAAGGCTTGTGTGAATGACACCTAAATTTCATAACCAACTAGTTCTGGCAATCATGTATAACAGTGAAAGAGCAGGTACATATTATGCACAGTGACATCTTGGTGTTCTAAAACCAATACCACTGTCAACACAGGAACCCAAAGTGTTCTAAGAAGTGTACAGAGGAGTGCTGCCACAGTAGCTCCTTTTTAGGGAAATTAGTAATATTTCCATGGGGAATACCCACTAATTGCTTTAAAAGGCTATATATCTTGTTATTGTTTAGTGTTATAGTTTCTATATTTTTGTTGAGTGATAGTGCCAAAAATATTAATCATGGGACATATAGGAGAAGTATGACTGGTGACTATTGGAATGAAACTACAACTATAGTCACAACTACCAAGAATCCAATTATATAAATTAAACGAAAATTTTGAATTTCTGAATGGCTATACTGGCTAGCAGAAACAAGTAGCTTTACACATTGGGATACCTATATGAGTATATGAATACATCAGAATTAGAACATTAATTCTCTCATGCTTATGCTGATTACTTTAACAACTCCAATGGAAATGTTGTGATAATTTGAGATATTTAAGTAGGTCACCACCACAAGCACATTAGAGTTCATAATATAACCACATGAGCAAAGCAAAAGGACTACCATTGCTCTAGAAATACTAATACAGCTAAGGCTTACCAAGCAATAGGAAATTGCCAAACAATTCTGGGGTGTGCTATGAATAATTATCATCATCTTAAGGCAGAAATAAGATAAGTCTCATAACAGACATAATCTTACATGACTTATGAAATAGGGAGAGTTGAGAATGGTACTTAGAATTATCAGCAAGAGGTTTATATCCTTTGACTGTGACACAGTGTATATCTGAGGAAATTAATGACATTGATTTTCATGATCCTTATGGTGATGACAAAAAAAGAGGCAAAGAGGCAAAAGAGGAAGATGAGGGAAACAGCACCAAATCCTATACCACGTCTAAGCACCACATCTATGACCCTTTTATAGCAATAATTGTTAAATTCTGTAAAAGAATGGTCTAAGGTTAATGTGAAATTACTTCCATTACCATACAATGATAAAATAAGAAAAGGAGTGCTATGGAGCTATGATACCACAGATGATACTCCTATAACATTTTAAATCACAGAATGTCCAAATATAGCAATAAATGAGACTAAATTATTTACATTGAAAGCTGAATTCTTTAATGAGGAGTATTCTGGAAGTGGTTTGCTAACGAGCTTGCTTATGCAGATTGGGATTTATGGCATAGGATATTTCCCTTACTGATAACCACAGTAAATTTTGTGGATTGTAAGAATTCTCTAAATAAAGACCAGAATTTACATTAGACCATACCCACCAGACATTCACTGAAAATTTTTCAAAACTCCTTTGCTGTTGATACAGACAAAAGCCTATCGGATGCAGATGTGGATTGAATTTTGTACCCCAGTTTGGATCTGCTTGTGGCATTGGTCTAGGGTGGTTGGGATAGCTGGATTCATTGTAAGATCTCCTCAAGATGTCAATTCAATTAAGGCGTGGCCCAACTAAACCAGGTTTGGCTTTAGTCCAGATTATGGAGTCCTTTATAAACAGAAGGAAAGTCAGAAAGTGAAGCCATATGAAGCCAACAGAACATAAGTAAAAGGAAACTATATCACCATGTGCATAGCTATCTGATGTAAAAGACAAAGAATCCCAAAGAGTTCTGGCCAGCCAGAAGATAGGGACCCCAGGAAGAAGAGGATCTTCTAGCCTCTGAAACTATGAGTCAATAAATTTCTGTTGTTAAGCCAACCCATTGTACGATATTTGTTTTAGCAGCTAAGAAACTTAAACAGATACCTGCACACTAAGAAATTGTAAACTAAACACAGGAAGAATAGCATTACAGAGACCATGTGTCACAGACTCTTCCAGGATAGCAAATAAATACTGGCCATTAAGAATATGAAATAATGACTATATGTGAAACCACACACTAGGAAACAGCATCTATGTGGTATTAGACTGACAGGACTCTTTAAACCATTTTTACATGACCATAAATATATATTTATGCTGTGCACTAAGACTAAGAACACCAATAACTAATAACAAAGTGAATCAAATAACTTATGAACAACTTTGTGATAAAAAGGCTAATAAGACCTGTACAGGGTTAATGTGGATACACCACTCTTAATTTCACACATACAGCATTGACCACCATAACTGAGGGAATTAGAGACTTTGCAAAATAATGGAACAATAAGGGAAAATTTTTAAAAATGATAACCAATAATACATGGTATAGTGATATTGTTAATACAGCAGCTGGGAAACTAAAACAATGTAGAAACCAATTTTAGTATATTTAGGTTCATCCTATGGAATGCAACTCATCAGTATAAAGTTACTCACTATTGTGCTTTCAACACCATGAATGAATCTTAAAACATGAGGAACAAAAGCCAATAAAGGAAAAATGTATATGCTGCATGATTCTGTTTACAGGAATCTCACAAATAGGCAAAACTAATTTATGGTGATGGAAATAAGAAAAGTGGGTGCTTATACAGGGAGGAGAGTTGCCAAAAATGGAGCATGAAAGAACTTCTTAGAGTGATGAAAATTTTCTGTCTTGATTGGGGTGATGGTTTCACTGGTATATATATTTGCCAAAACAAGGCATGCAACACACTTAAGAACTGTGCATTTACTATACGTAAATAACACTGCAATAAAAAATGTTCCAAAATTCTGGTGAATATTCTCCTTCTTCTCTTCCACTGCATTGATTACTATCACAAAGAATGAAAGGTAGGAAGTGAATAAGGAGACATAAAAATGCTCATATATTTTCCCAATTACTTTCTCTTTCATTCCCTAAATGATATTTTATGACATTTGTTAAGCACTAGGCATACAAAGTCTATTAATACATAATTCCTATACCCCCAGGGTTTAAGATTTGAAAAAGGCGATGATAATTAACCCAGGTGCCCTCTACCTTACCCAGCTCACATCACCTTGTAAATTCCAACTATCATTTAAAGAGTATGTCAGCAAATCACCTGAATCCTCAGCCAACAAGTGCCATTATCATGGGAAGTCAGTTCTACCTGATCTTTTATCTCTAGAAGTAATTTCTTGAGCAGTGGAGGGAGTTAGGATGGAGGGAATGTCTCAAATGTAATTCATTGCACTGCCTGAATCCAACTGCAGTTCTTGATGTGCCTGTCAGAGACTGTGCTGCGATCCCAGGGGACAAATGTGGATACTCTATGCACATTCCAGTGACGAGCCAAAGTGTCAAGCAAGGACAGAGTATGAAATACCCATATACTAGCCTTTGTATTTTATCTTGAAAGCTGTGGAGGCCATTAGAGCTTTTAAGCAGAAGGAAAAAAGGCTCAGTTTTGTCTGAAGAGAGGTCACTCTCATCACAGTGGGAAGACTGGAGGATGGAAATAGTAAATTTAGGCAGATCACTTTGTGACCATTAACCTCACTCAGTCAAGAGGTCTTGAGGAACTAAATTGAAACAGTGGAATGGATTGGGAAAATACAAGAAACATTAAGGAAGAAGAATATATATATATTTTCATATATATATATATATAGATATGAGGTGATTACTGATTAGATATCGGAGTTTCATATAAAGCAATTTTCTAAGATGATTCTCCCATTAATGGTTTGAGTACTGAGTGATAGTAGTGCTATTTTCTAGGATGGAGTAGTTAACACCTACAGCTAGTGTTAACTTCAGTACTGGGGAATTTGTTTCATGATTGTAGGACATCCACCGGAGATATTCATCAATTAGCTGATGAGCCTGAAGTATTGGAGAGGAGGTTGAACTGGAGATGGTTGAGTGTTGGGTGTCACCAGCACAGAATTTGTACTTGGAGATATTGAGATCATCCACAGAGAATATAGAGCATGAATAACAGAGGACCAGTGGAAAAATCATTGAGTTATTTGGACTTTTAAGTGAAAGATTTTTTAAAAAAAGATAAGCTCACAATAACCAGCCTAAGAAAGAACAGCCAGTTAAGTAGGAAGAAAAATTTTAAAATGTTATAAAAGCCATGGGAAAAATGAGAGATGAATGAGCTAGTCAATGCTACACAATTGACTGATTAGTCTTCTCAAGGGACATTTGCATTTTGAAAGAACTGCCCTTTCAGCCCAAATCAGCCTTTAATGGTTGAATTATTAGAAAGTGTTGTTTAATATTAAGTAGAAATGGAAATGTACTTATTTCTTACCATGTCTGAACCAACATACCTCTGCAGCTAGTCATTGTAACCACCCCACCCACCAGTTGGATATACCCTACAAGCCTTTGTAAGCAGCCAGCTGTGACCAGATGGCTATTGAAACTCTCACTCTGACTTCCCTGGTTTGAGATCTCCCTGCTCTCCAGCAATTTTCTCTTTCAATAAACCCTTTTAATGCTTTATTTTATATGTGGTAAATTGTTTCTTTTGGCAGGGGGGCATAGTAAAAACAGTAACCCTGGCAGGGAGATGTGCAAATACTTGATCCCACATAAATCCAAAATTTAACATATATTCTCAAGAGGAATAATGACACATCTGCCTCTAAATAGTGCACTGAGCCAGGTGTTTCACTATTTGAAGATTTATTAAAGATTTGTTCCTTTGGAACAAATAAGCTTTGCTTATTCCAATCATCATGTATTGACTTTAATTAATTTTTATCTTCATGTGAATTCAGTATTTAAAAAAAAATGTAGAAAAAGTTGTGTAGAGTAAAGAGATGTTGGGGGGAGCTAAATGAAGAGGTAAATAGGGTCAGATTTTTGCCTAAAGCCTTTCTGATTTAAAGAGTCTCTCATAAATAGGTAAGACAGGTGTGGGGTGTGACAGAGATCAGCCCTAGAACGCAAGCCTCAATTTTTAGCTGTTAATCTACCCAACAAAGCAAAACTTCTTTCCTTTTTATTTGTTCTGCTGCTTAAGTTTCTGAAATGTGGGGACATATTTATTCACCTTAATTTAATATTCTCCTTGAGAGACTGGATTGTGGCAAACCATGACTAATTACCTTGGGTCTCAAGGAAGCAGAATAGCATAGTCCATAGCTCTACAAATTTTAGCTGCAAAATAATAGGAGATCAGTAAACTTGATTGTTTTTTTGTAGTTAACTAAGAAAGGAAATGGTCCAATTTTCCAAATAAAAAACATAGTCTGTTTCTTCAGTGTGCATCTGCTAAAATAGGGCATGAACAAATCCTATTATCAGTGCTCTGAAGATGATTCAGTTGTATACTTTAGGCCTTTTTTTTTCCACATCTTTTGGTTATTTTGATTTTCTCTGGAACTTACAGTTGGAAACAGGAAAGAAAAATAAAGGTCTGGAATTCAACCTAATCTTTTTAATACAATACCTCTGGGAAAAGATTTTCTTAAAGGGAGTTGGGTAAAACTGTAAATATTGATAAAAAATTTTAAAAAGATTGCGTTCATATCTCCAAAGCACTTTCTCTGTATGGTATGTAATATCATGGAACATCCAAAGAGAAATACCTTAAATGATATTCTCAGTTCAAAATCCTATAATATTCTGTGCTAAAATTATTGCACATTTCTCAAGGAGTGAAGTGAAGTCAAAGAACACATCATAAAACAGTGGAAATTAATTTTTAGCAAACTATTAGAAAAATGCATACCCAAATCAAAACTATTCTTTCCAATAGTAATTTGCACTGATTCAGTCAGTGGTATCAAGTCAACTTCTAAAGACAATGTCTCAGGAGCCTGCACCTTCAGTTTGGCCAGGGCACTGGGCAGCAGAAGACACAGGAAGAAGATGGCTTTTTGAGCTGTTGGCTAAAGCTCTGAAGCCATCTATGAGTAGACAAAGATGCATAATACCTGCTCTAATATACTCCCTACTTCCTCCTTGGAGTGAGACTCCGATTTTCTTGTTTCATCTAATCTGTTATTATTGTTCATGCTCTTGCTAAAAAAAAAATTAATAATTTAATTATGCAAAGAAAAAACTTAACAGGGGATTTCTTACAGAACATAACTTTAAAATATTATTGTTGATATTTTGAATTGGAATTTCACACAGAAAACATGTCTTCCTCCTGCTTAAAACCCTTGACTGGCTCCCAATTGCCTCTGGGATAAAGTCCAAATCTCATAACATGGCATTAATTGCCTTTTATAATGTATCTGCAGCCTCCTCTTCCAGACTGACTCAGCGCTTCCATTTCCTTATACAGACCCTCAACTACTGTTAGATAAAGCTTTTGGCTCTTCCTTAAATAGACCAAGGATTTTTCATTTCCTTGCCTTTGTGCATCCCTTCTGCAAGATCCAGTGAAGAGAAGCAGCATCCTATGGTGAGTAAGATCAAGGGCTTGGGCATTAGATTGCCTGGATTTGAATTCTGACTCTATCATTTATTAGCTGTGTGACCTTGGACAAGTTATTAATCAACAGTGTCTCAGTTTTCTCATCTATGCAATTAGTACAATAATTATGCCTCCTCTACTTAGAACTGGCAGGAAGATAAATGGAATCAATTAATATGAAGATATTAGAAGTGTGCTGCCACTTCTGTTATTCTTTTCCTGAGCTAATCACTTTTCACATTATTTTATTGATATCTTTTATAGTACTTATCAATTTGTACATTATTGGTACATATAAATAACCTTTATAACTCCAGTATTTAAAACAGATTGTTATAGGCATTCAATGACTGACTGAATCTTATGTCAAATATAGCTGTAGAAACATTATTTTCAAGAAAAAGAACAATGAGCGATATTGCTGCAATCCTGGTATTTAAAATATCAGGCGTGTGCATGCTAAAAAGCACTGATAGACTACATGATTTAGTTTGCTAAAGCTGCTGGAATACAATATACCAGAAATGGGTTGGCTTTTACAATGGGAATGTATTAGCTGACAAATTTACAGTTCTAAGAACGTGAAAATGTCCAAATTAAGGCATCAACAGTATTATACCTTCTCTGAAGAAAGGCCACCAGCATCTGGGACCCATCTGTCACATGGAAAGGCACTTGGAGGGCATCTGCTGGATTTTTGCTCCTGGGTTTTTTTTGTTTGTTTGTTTTTACCCTCTGATTCCAGTGCCTTTCTCTCTCAGCATCTGTGGTTCCTCTCTTAATATCTACTGGGCATTTTCTCTCTAAGTTCTCTTTGGCTGTTACTCTCTGAGCTCTCTGAGTTTCTCTCTGCTTTCTGAGCATTCTTCTGTCTTTTCATCCTCATAAAAGATTCCAGTAAAGGATTAAGATCCACCTTGAGTTGGATGGATCACATCTCAATTGAAAGAACCTAATAAAAAACTCCCACCAACACTAGTTCTGCACCCACAAGAATGAATAAAAAGAATATGATCTTCTCTGGACACAGAACAGCGTCAAACAAGCATACTAAGTATCAAGTTATTTGGGGTTATCTCAAAGTGATGGGATTATAAGTGCTTTTTATTTTCTTCTTTATGGTTTTCTGTAGTTTTCAAATAATTTGCAATGAACCACAATGAATTAATATTGAAATTTGAAAATAGTATAAATATTGAAAACACTTTTAAAGCCTGACGCATTGGAGGTTAAGCTATAGGAGATTCAAGTAGAAAGGCTAATGAGATAGATGGCTAGTAGAGGAATGGGAGGGAATATATAATCTGCTTGTAACTGGTGGTAGTCATTAATTATTCTATTTTCATTTTAAAATCTGTATTTGTCCTGTTTTGAAGCAGGCATCTTACTAGCCTCACACTCAAGGTCACAAACCATAACTGGAATAAAATGTAGGTTCATGAATGAAACAAAGAAAGGAGAAACAACTCAGGTGAAAATGAAAGAGAAAAGTATTTTCTGAAAGTACCTGGGGAAGCTAAAACAGATGGTGGGGGTGGGAGAGAGTTGTGAAAAAACTACACGAGTGAAATGACCTGCTAATGGTGTGAACTTTGGGGAAATAGAGTTGAGTGACATACCCATTCGTGTCTCTTCATTCTCTTTAAATGTCTCTTTTTCCTTGCTTTCCCTTCTTAATTGTTTTTGCTTCTTTTTTACTTTGTTTTCTTCATTGACTTTTTTTGGCATTTTTCTTTTCTTCTGCAACAATCTTCTTCTGTTCAGTTATTACTCGGTATTTCTCTACCCTCCCTGAAATCTCTGACTTTCCCTCCTCACCATTACTCTCAGCTGATGTTATTGAGAAAGAATTGCCTCAACCTTTAGTTATTAAATCTTTGTTTATCTATAGCTATTATTTTTCTGTTCCTTCCTTCTGGCTACAGTGAAAGAACTAAGAGCAGCTCTTCTGTCTGTGCCTAGAATCGCAGTTTAGCATGTGCACTGGTTTGAAACTGTTATGTACCCCAGAAAAGCCAAGCTCTTTTAATTCAATCATGTGGGTGCAGTCCTATAGTAGGTGGGATCTTTTGGTTACATTTTTTTACATGGAGATGTGTCCCACAATTGGGACCTTTTTACTAGGTTGTTTCCATAGAGATGTGACCTATCCAATTCAATTTAAGTCTAAATTCATTTACTGGAGTCCTCTAAGAAGAGAATAAAAAACAACATAAGGAGAAAACAGAGCTAATACAGAAAGCAGAGAGATGAAACCAAGTGAAGGACATAGGAGATGAGAAAAAAAAATCACTGGAGAAGCCAAAAGTCCCCCACAGGAGCTGAGGGAGCCATTTTGAAATCAAGCCAGAAGAGAATGGCCAGCAGACATCACTAAGTGCCTTTCCATGTCACAGAGGAACCCTGGACACCACTCGCCTTTCTTCAGTGAAGGTATCCTCTTATTGTTGATGCCTTAGTTTGGGCATTTTTATGGCCTTAGAACTATAAATTTCTAACCTAGTAAATCCCCTTTGAAAAAGCCAACTCACTTCTGGAATATTGCATTCCAGCAACTTTAGCAAACCAAAACAGCCTGACTTCTTAAAAATTCTGTTATTTCACTCATCTCTTTCAAACATACTTTCTCTACTGGGCCTTTCCAATTAGCATTTCAACATAACAACAATTTGCCTATGCTTAAAAACAATAAACAGACAAGAAAACACCCTATGTTTATCCCCATGAACTTTTCCACTCACTGCTCTGCTTTCATTAACAGTCAAACTTAGCACTAATGAAAATAATTATTTATATTCAGTATCTCAGCATTCTCACTATCCATGTCCCAGAAGGTTCCAGTCTGGCTTCTCCTCTCTCCATTCCACTGCCTGCTTATACTCTTCACTAATGACCTCCATGTTACTAAATCAAATGGATATCTCTTAGGATTCATCATTTTGATGACTCAATTACATTTGATACAGCTGATCACTTCCTTTTACTTGAAATACATTCTCTCCTTGGCTCCCAAGGGGAGCCAAGAAATTTTATTGCAGTATTTCCATCATCTATTCCTTTATTGGATATTCTTTTTCAACTAGGCCATTAAATTTTAGAAAATATCAGGACCATCTTCTTGGTTCTCTTCTCAACCTGTATCCTTTCATCTAAGGAATGTCACATTTCCATGACAAAATGTATGCTGTATTTCTAGAGCTCTCATATTGTTTCTGATTTCAAGACTCTCATACCCAACCATCTGTTTGACATTTGGATAGCTCACAGTCGTTTCAGACTTAATATGTACAAAACCTCTTCACGTCTCTGTAAATGACACCACCTTCCACACAATTCAAGCTAGAAACCTAGCTGTTGTCCTTGATTGCTCTCTTTCCCTTTCCTTCTTCTCATATCCTTATGATCACCTGGTACTGCTGATTCTACCTTGTAAGTATTTTTCAAATCTATCCACATAACTTCATTCTCACTGTTAACAATATTTTTTAAGTCCAAACACCTCTCTTGTAGCCTTCTAACTGACCCCCTGAATTTTTCTTACATATCACCAATATCCCCATGATTTCCATCAAACATGCTAAATACTATGCCAGATACCATAGACATCAGAGTAAATTCAATTATGTCCATGGACTCTGCTATAGGGGAATTCACAGCCTATTTGGAAATGGTGGAGATTAGAAAGCAGAAGGAAGAAAATTGACTGATGAATAAATTATCTGAATAATAACAATGTCACATCTAGGTCAGTGTTTCTCATGGTTTTGAACCAGAATAGCCAATGACCTATAGGCAATTTATCTAAATGTCAAAATTGAACTCATTTTCATCTCCCCCAGTATAGTAGTACCATAATATGAATTATCTTATTGAATCTTTATAATAACTATGAAAAGGAAGAGTTATCCCCACTTTTGAAGGTGCTTAAGGAAGATCTAGAAGATTAACAAATGGCTCATTCCACAAGCTGCAATTGTCTCCATTCAGAGCTGAGACTCTAAAACTTTATGTTGGTTGAGTGTGTAGTAATTGGCATCATTTAGGTAGAATTAGAGATGGCTGTATGTAATGGATCATTTGTGTCCACATGCTATATAGAGGCTGTATGCTCATAATTCAAGTGGTGACTTGAAATATAATAATAAAATTTTAAAGCTAGTGGAAAGATGAAGATTATTTAATCTTATACTCCAGTTGTAAAGGATGGGAAATTGAAGTTGAAAGGTTAAATGATTTACTTGTCTGATATTATACAATAAGACTTTATGAGGGTTACATCCTTGATCTGACTCATCTAGCTCCCAGCCCCATGCATATTCCAACAAAAACTTCCCTCTTTTATTTCAGGATTCTTTGCCTTATAAACTGACTCCCCATATATTTCTTTTAAATTATATGGTTAGCATGTGAAGTTTAAATATATTTAAATATTAAAAAAATCTAACTTAACACAGTCATTTAAATTAACCTTGGAATGCATATGTTTAAATATGAGGAAGATGAGAATAGACAAAGCCTTCTCAGGGTCAGGAATAGAATAATTATATTAATGAAATAAAAAGGTCCAGGAAGAGATTTTGAAGGACAAGATTCTGGCAGGGGCTTCTTGTCTAACTAAATGAGGTCTGGATTCCAGGCAAACAAAAGAAAAGGTCAAGCCCAGAGACAGAGTGCTAGATGGGTTAGAGATTCTGACAGAAAATGCAGTGTTCTGCCTAGCTCCCTGAAAGAGAAACATTAGGGCACATTGGAAGGCTCCTCAGAGCACTAGGGTAACTCCCTTGCCTCTGTCATCTCTGACACACTTGTCAAAACAACTTTACACCTCTGCGCCAGATTTAGTATTTTCAGGACTCATTCATTAACAGTTGTGGTAAGCAAGCCTGCAGCATGCGCCCCTTGACTGTGCCCACTACATTAATATTTACCGAAAATGCAAGCGTTGAGTTCAATTATATTTATCCAATACTCTCTCATTGGTCATTGCATCCCCTAAAGGACCAATCTTACTTTGTTCAGAAGCCAGAATTTAGCCTAATATGAGGGCTTTTGTATCTGCTCCTCTCCCAGACTCTCCCTTTTAATAGGGAAAATACTGGACTCCACAGAGACCTGGAGATGTTTAACCACAACAAACCATAAAAGGATCAGCAAAGCTCATCTTCAAACTCTAAACTTTCGTTCCACCAGATATTGCCGTTGTCTCGTGTTTCATGATTGTATAGTTTGTATATTTTGCATGTTTAATTTATATGGCCTGAGGTTAGGACTATACAGTCTCTGTGTATAGAGGTGATTAGTCATGTTTGACAAGTTGATGAGGAAATAATGGGAATATGCTATTGGGTACCAGACATTTAAAGCTTAAAGGCCTCAGGATTGATTGCTTTCTCAATGAGGACAGGCATGACAAATTGGTGATGTGGTTTTAGTCACAGTAATGCTTTTTAGAGGACCGTATAGATATACTTTATCTTAAATGCTAGGATCTTCAAAGAATGTAATATAATGGCCTTTCCTTTGTGTATGACTTATGTCTGAATCAATCACGGTTCAGGTAGAAACCATCTTGGGCAGTCTGCATTTAAATTATATTCTAATTTACGTTTGGCCTGAGCATGAAAGGATTTGGATTTCAAAACAAAGGCAAGTGAATAAAATAAAAAATGAATTTTTAGTGATGTTGTAGACTGCACCATTGTATGTTGTTTCAGAGTGGGGAGAGCATAATTCAATATTTGGTATGTCAAATAACAATGTAAATCCACTATTAAACAGAATCTGAATTCTCTTGTTGATGATAATCAGGATTCAAAAAAGGGTTTGACTAAAAATGATGTGAATTAGGAGACTGTCTGGCAACCATTTATTTAAGGAGATAGTAGAATGAAAATATATTGAGCTAAGTCTTCAGGACCCAAGAATATGACCTCAAAATGAGCTTCTTTTTATCAAGACTTTCTCCAAAATGGACGGGGATAGTAATAGTTATAAAGTACAAAATTAGATGTAAAGTGCATAGAGCCTCATGGATCTTACAAGTGAGTAATAGTTGTTGGAGTCCTTCAATTAGACAAATATTTTGCTATATAGCATGGAATTCTGTCCCTCCCTTAGAATAAGTTGGCCAAAGGAGATTTGGATGAAACTGCTAAGCAAAACTTATCTATAATCATTCAACAATTATGAAAACACATCAAAGCCTTTGGATTCATTAGGGTACTAGTCTGGAACAACATATTTAGATTTTCTGAATATCTGTTTGTGATAGCTAAGTTCTGGTGTTGGCCAAGCATTTATGCCCAGATGACTGGTCAGGCAAGCACTAGCCTGACCATTGCTGCAAGTATATTTTGTGGCTGGTTGATAAACAAGAAGGCTGGTGTATTAAGTAATCAGTCAGTTGATTGCACCTGTGACTGATTACATCTGTGATCAACTAAGGAGTGTTTCACACAATGAGATAATCCAATCTGTTGAAGACTTAAGGAAGAAGAGTGACTCTTTCACTGCTTCTTCAGTCAGTGAGCCTCTCCTGTGGAGTTCATCCAGACTCTTCATCGGAGATGCCAGCTTCACAGCCTGCCCTACAGATTTTGGACTCTTCTCTTCCCACAGTTGCATGAGACACCTTTATAAATTTCACACCTACAGAATTCCCTTGTTGATTCTGTTTCTCTAGGGAACCCTGACTAATACAGCTTGGTACCAGGAGTGGTTCCTGAGAAACAGAATCTTAAAAATGGGTTTTTACAATTGATTTTCTACTCTGACTATACTCAGAGGCACTACCAACTTTGTTTCCAGTAATCAAGATGGCATTGACAGTCCATGGTGTAAGTTGGCAAAGAGATATTCAAAATATCACCATTAGATTGTGCTAATTGTACACTTATATGAGGCAAGGCTCTGGGTGAGAGTGTTTTTAACATCTTTACAGAGTTTTGTGGAATTAAGAGGTATAATGATGTTGGTTGGTTGTTGTTAGATATGCTGGATACAGTGATGAGGGAAAGGGATGAGCTAAAGGCTTCAAATTTGAAATTTCAGTGCCATATTAACAATGTAAAAGTTTCCATGTGTGCACTGAAAGAAAATCTTATTTCCTGTGGTTGCAAACTTGAGAGCTCTGGAAACCAGACACAAAGCCTCATTGTACAAGTAGCAGATATACATCAAAAACTAAAATCTCAACCTTTCAGGGTGCTGCTATTAAGCTAAGGGCTTTTATTGGAAAAGAATGGGATCCTGAAATGTGGCACAGTGATATATGGCTTGATAATGATAGTGATGGGGAGACAGGATCCCTGGAATCTGTTGAGCCTTTGCTAGATAGATCTGTAATGGACGGCCCAGAAGAAAGCGATTCCTGACCTCCAGCCTGTCTTGAGGAAACCGCTTCCTGGCCTCCAGTCTCCTCAGTGGATTCTGTCATCCAACCTCCACCTAATGAGATTAACTCTTCACTGACTGCTAACCCTGTAACCACCTCCCTTGAGAAACAGCCCTTACTCCTCTGTCTGGAGCAACTAATTCTGTTTCACCAGATGAAACTGCAATGGAATTCCCTGATATAATTGACTTGAAAGCCACTTCTATTTCTTTTCATGACCCACCCCCACCACCCCTCTCTTCTTCAAGACCTATAACTGGACTAAAGTCCCAACAGACCCCAAAAGGTGAGGTACAAAGTGTGACCCGTGAGGAGGTGCATCATATTCCAAAAGAACTGCAAGAGTTTTCCAATCTATATCGACAGAAGTTAGAGGAATATGTTGGGAATGGATAGTAAGGGTGTGAGATAATGGTGGAAGGAATATAAAGTTGAATCAAGCTGAATTTATTGATATGGGCCTACTAAGCAGAGATTCAGCATTTAATGTTATAGCTTGAGGGATTAGAAGGGCATTAACAGTTTGGGTTGGTTGAAACATGGATCCAAAAGTTGCCAACATTACCTGAGGTCAAAATGCCAGAACTGCCCTTGTATAATGTAGATGAGTAGATCCAAAGGCTTAGAGAGATGAGAATGTTAGAGCAAATTTATCATGGAAGCCCTGTTCACATATCCCAGGAATGTCCAGAGAACACATCTTTCACCAGAACCTCGAGAAATAAATTCATGAGACTAGCTCCATCATCCCTGAAGAGCTCTGTAGTTGCCCTTCTCTTTAGGTCAGATATTACTGTGGGAATCCTTAAACACATGGGGATGATTATATCCTGAGTCAGCAGAAGCCATGTGGCAACAGTTAATCACCATTGAAAAAGTGGGCATGGCCACCATAATGGACAGCAGACTCAAAACATCAGTCAAAATAATCTGACTTGCAGAGACTTGTGATGTTTGCTAGTAGATGTTGGGGTACCTGGAAGTAAAATACATGAGTAGTCTAATAAATTTTTATTTGAGCTGTGTAAGCAGAAGAATTCTAGGTCAAGTGAACAGAATTCTAACTTGAATTACAAAAACAGAGGATCATGGTCCCTTATTATTTCCCAGACTTGAGTCAGTTTACAGAACCAGAGCCCTTGAATGAAGGAACGGCCAGGTATCTTTAGGGAAGGACCCTTTAACACTGCCCCCAATTTACACTGTTAACCTTCCTCCTAGCCTTCCCCAAGGAGACCTATGGCCTTTTACCAGGGTGACTGTGCACTGGGGAAAAGGGAATGATCAGATATTTTGGGGATTTTAAGACACTGGCTCAGAAGTGACACTGATTCCAGGAAACACAAAATGACACTCTGGTCTATCAGACAGAGTAAGGGCTTATTGAGGTCAGATGATCAATGGAATTTTAGCTTAGGCCTATCTCACAGTGGGCCCAGGATATCCCCAGACCCATGCTATAGTCATTTCTCTAGTTCCAAAATGCGTAATTGAAATCGACATACTCAATAACTGGCAGAATCCCCACATTGGTTCTCTGGCTTATGGAGTGAGCGCTATTATGGTAGGAAAGGCCAAGTGGAAGCCATTAGAACTGCCTCTACCTAGGAAAATAGTGAGTCAGAAGCAATATTGTATTCCTGGAGGGATTGCAGAGATTAGTGGCACTCTTAAGGACTTAAAGGATGTGTGTTTGAATCGGGGATGTGATTCCAACTGCGCCCCTGTTCAACCCTCCTATTTGGCCTGGGCAGAAAAAAGATGGGTCTTGGAGGATGACAATCGATCATCATAAACCCAACCTAGTGGTAACTCCAATTGTAGCTGCTGTCCCAGATGTGGTCTCATTGCTTGAGGAAATAAACATATCGCCTTGTACCTGGTATGCAGCTATCGATCTGGCAAATGATTTTTTTCTCAATAGCTGTCCATAAGGACCACCAGAAACAGTTTGCATTCAGCTGGCAAGGCCAGCAGTATGCCTTCACTGTCCTGCTTCAGGTGTATATCAACTCTCCATCCCTATGTCACAATCTTGTCTGTAGGAAACTTGATTATTTCTCCCTCCTAAGACATCATACTGGTCCATTATATTGATGATATCATGCTGATTGGACTTAGTGAGCAAGAAGTAGCAACTACTCTAGATTTTTTGGTAAGGCATTTGTAGGTCAGGGCATGGGAGATAAACCCATCAAAAATACAGGAGTCTTCCACCTAAGTGAAATTTCTAGGTGTCCAGTGGGGTGGGGCATGTTGAGATTGCCTTTCTAAGGTGAAGGATAAACTGTTGCATCTGGCCCTTCCTACAACCAAAAAAGAACACAATGCCTAGTTGACCTCTTTGGATTCTTCATTAGTATGTGCTACTCCAGTCAATTTACTGAGTGACCAGAAAAACTGCTAGTTTTGAGTGGGGACTGAAAAAGAGGTCCAGGCTGCTGTAGAAGCTGCTCTGCCACTTGGGCCATATGATCCAGCAGGTCCAGTGGTGCTGGAAGTGTCAGTGGCAAATAGGGATGCTGTCTGGAACCTTTGACAGGCCCCAATGGGAGAATCGCAACACAGACACTTAGGATTTTGGAGCAAAGCCTTACCATCTGTAACAAATAACTACTCTCCTTTTGAGAAACAGCTTTTTGGCTACTGGGCCTTAGTAGAGACTAAATGCTTAACCATAGGCCACCAGGTTACCATGAGATCTGAGTTGCCTATCATGAGCTGGATGCTGTCTGACCCACCAAGCCATAAAGTTGGGCATGCACAGCAACACTCCATCATAAAATGGAAACGGTATATAAGAGATAGGGCTTGAGCAGGTCCTGAAGGCACAAGTAAGTTACATTAAGAAGTGGCCCAAATACCCATGGCCCCTACTTCTGCCATATTCCCTTCTCTTTCTCAGACCAGAGTCACAGAGTCTTAGGGAGTTCCTTACAGTCAGCTGACTGAGGAAGAGAAAACTCAGGCCTGATCTACAGATGGTTCTGCACCATATGCAGTGGACAGCTGCAACCCTGCATTCCCATTCTGGGATGTCCTTAAAGGACAGCGGTGAGGGAAATCCTCCCAGTGGGCAGAATTTTGAGCAGCACATCTGGTTGTTCATTTTGTTTGGAAGGAGAACTGGCCAAAAGTGCATTTGTATACGGACTCGTGGGCTGTTGCTAATGGTTTGCCTGGATAGTCAGGGACTTGAGAGAAGCATGATTGGAAAATTGGTGACAAAGAGGTCTGAGGAGGAGGTAGGTGGATAGACCTTTCTGAGAGGGCAAAGAACTTGAAGATATTTGTGTCCTATAAGAATGCTCACCAGAGTATGACTTCAGCAAAGGAAGTTTTTTATAATAATGTGGGTAAGATGACCATCCTATGAATACACCTGCCATTGCCCAGTGGGCTCATGAACAAAGTGTGCATGGTGGTAGGGATGGAGCTTATGCATGGGCTCAGCAACATGGGCTTTTACTCACCAAGGTCTACCTGACTAAATCCACTGCTGAGAACCCAATCTGCCAGCAGCAGAGATCCACACTCAGTCCCTGATATGGCACCATTCTCTGAGGTGGTCAGCCTGCCACCTGGTGGCAGGTTGGTTGCACTGGACCACTTCCATCATGGAAAGAGCAGTGATTTGTTCTAACTGGAATAGACACATACTCCGGATATGGTTTTGCATTCCCTGCACACAGTGATTTTGCAAAAGCTACCATACATGGGTTTATCCACCGTTATGGTATTCCACACAACATTGCTTCTGATAAAGGGACCCATTTCACAGCAAATGAAGTGCTGGAATGGGCACATGCTCATAGAATTCTCTGGTCTTGGTATGTTCCCCATCATCCAGTGGCAGCTGGTTGATAGAACAGTAGAATGGCCTTTTGAAGACCCAATTAAAGTGCCAACCAGGTGGCAATACCTTGCAGGGTTGGGACAATGTTCTCTAGGAGGCTGTGTATGCTCTGAATCAGCATCTACTCTATGATGTTGTTTCTGCCATATCTAGGATTCCTGGGTCCATGAATCAAGGGGTGGAAATGGGAGTGGCACCACTCACTCTCATCCCTGGTGATCCACTATGAAAATTTTTGCTTCCTGTCCCTGACACCTTAATCTCTGCTGGTCTACAGGTCTTAGTTCCAAAAAGGAAGAATACTTCTTCTAGGAATCACAACAGTGATTCCATTAAACTAGAAATTAAGACTACCACCTGGCCACTTTGGGCTTCTCATGCCACTGAGTTAACAGGCATAAAAGGTGATTACTGTTCTGTCTGGGGTGTTTAATCCTGGCTATTAAGGGGAAGTAGGACTAGTGCTACACAATGGAGGTAAAGAAGAGTTTTCCTGGAATACAGGAGATCTCCTAGGGCATGTTTTAGTAGTCCCATGCCATGTGATTAAAGTCAATGGAAAACTGCAACAACCCAATCCAGGCAGGACTACTAATAGCCCATAAATTTCAAGGCTTAAGGTCTGGGTCACCCCACCTGGCAAAGATCCATGGCCAGCTGAAGGGCTTGCTGAGGATAAAGGGAACGTGGATTGGGTTGTAGAAAAGGGTAGTGATAAATATGAACTTCAACCACATGACTGGTTACAGAAATGAGGTCTGTGATTGTATGAATATTTCCTCCCTGTTTTGTTATAAGTATGTTTGCATTTGTACATAAGCAAATACCTTGTTTTCCTTTTATCATATGACATGTTGTATTGTTCATGCTAAATATTTAAGTCATAGGATATGAAGTTTAAGAGTCAATGTTACCTAGGGATTTGCACCCTTTTCTGGAGAGATGTGGTATGTTTCTGTTGTATGTAGGACAGTTGAGTACTGTTAGGCAAAATAGATGTCTATTATTGTGTTCCATTTGGAAATTAAGCATGTTTCAAGGTAACGTGTGGCTGTCGAGTTGACAAGGGGTGGATTGTGATGATTATGCTCTGGTGTCAACTTGGCTAAATGATGATGTCCAGTTGTCTGGTCAGGCAAGCACTGGCCTGACCATTGCTGCAAGTATATTTCATGGCTCATTGATAAACCGGAAGGCCTGTTTATTAAGTTATCAGTTAGTTGATTGCATCTATGGCTGATTAAATCTGTGATCAATTAAGGCATGTTTCTCACAATGAGAAAAATCCAATCAGTTGAAGGCTTTTAAGGAAGAAGAGAGACTCTTTCACTGCTTCTTCAGCCAAAGAGGCTCTCCTGTGGAGCTCATCCAAGACCCTTCATCGGAGCTACCAGCTTCATAGACTGCCCTATGGATTTTGGATTCTTCCATTCCCACAATTGCATGAGACACCTTTATAAATCTCATATTTATGGATCTCTCCTGTTACTTCTGTTTCTCTAGAGAACCCTGACTCACACACTGTGCTAGGTGACTGAAATGAGACAATGACAGTGATAAGGATGATGATGATATCCTACTATAATACTGGAAAAGCTCAGAACTTTAATTTTCTATAGATGGAAGAGTTATAAAACCAATTTAAAATGAGATAGGTCATATATATATATATATACTTTAATGAGTTTTAAGGAACTATTATTATATCATGGAAGTTTATGATTGTGAATTTCTCAAGTTGATCATGGAAGATGTTATACCCAGAGTGCTGATTGCAAATGATAATTGTATTAGTCATTCTTACTTTTGCAAATAAAATTCTTTGCCCCAGTCTTTGAAATAAAAGGTCAGATATTTCCCATTATAAAATGCATCCATACAAGAAATCATGAGAGAAATTATCCAGGCCATTAAAAAATAAAGATAAAAGTCTCTATTTTCCCATCACAAAAAATAACCATAATTAACACTTGGTTTTGTCCTAGTTTTCTATGCATTATGTTTTGTTTTGCTTTATAGTATACATAGAGTTAAGCTGATATGACAAAGAATTTATTAAGCTATTTTTAAAATTTGCCAGAGTAATATAAATATTTTCAACATTACACATTCTATTCATTATTTTGAACTAATATAAATACAAATTTTTACAGTTGAGTTAGATTATATCAAGTGGCTCTTTATCCATTTGGTACTGCTAAATATTTATGCAGTTTTCTAGCTTTAACTTGTATAAACAAAGCTAGATAAACATCATGTACTTAAGACTTTTTTTTATACTTAAAAATTCTTGCTTAGTATAGGTCCCTAAAAATAAATGATCAGGTCAAAGGAATTGCTTTCCTAAATATGTTCATTTATATTCCAATCAACAAACTGTGAGATAGCAAATTTTGCTACTAGGATATAGGAATGCTATTGAATTTTGTTTTCACCATTTTTCTATTAAATATTTTAGGTATATAAATATTGCATGAAATAGAATAATTTCGCCTCTTCATTTGTAAGAGTTATACTTATTTCTATTTCCAATCATGACCATCCTATTGACCAAAATTTCTGAATTATTGTTAGATAAATTCTACATACGTATATAGGGGAATAACACAGGATATGGTGTCAGAAAACTTGAATTTTAAAATGTTATTTGGAAAGTAATAGCAGAAGCTTGGCCACATTATGAAACACTCTGAGTTTCATTCAGGTCTTTGTAGGTAAACTAGGGGTGATTGTGACTATGTTAGAAGGATTAGTGTGAGGATTATCAGGGATCTATTTAAAAGTCTGGCATGTAGCAGGTATTCAACAAGTGCTAAATTTTACTATTCAGATTGCTGTGCATTTTTTGCTATTGTCATTGATGTTTTGTGATAGGTCCAAAATATGACAGAGATGGCTAGGTGTTGATACAGTGGAGCTGTTTTTGAGCCGTGGCTGCTCTGCCAGGGACTATGTTTCCTGGCTTTCCCTTCCACACAGATCCCTTGCATTTTGGTGGAGTTGGCCATGTGTTGCTTTCAGGCTTGGTCCATTGAAACATTCTGTACACCACTCTCTATGCACTCTATTACTTCTCCTGCTGTCTGGATTTGAGTGTTGACTTCCGGGGTGACCTGAAAACCACGTGAAGACAACAAAGCCTTTGCCATTCTAGGTCTCTGAATGAATGCACAGAAAAGAACTCCCCCATTGTTGCCATTTTGCTTTTACTTGGGTTGGAAATTACGTTATTGTGTTGACCTGAAACCCTAGGTTTTCTTCTAATATTTTTTTATATTGATAGACAAATTGGGATCAGAAGTGGTGTGGTGCATAATAAAACAAAGCTAAAGTATGTGGCTTTTTCTTAGTAGGTAGATGGCAAGTAGTAACAAAACTAATAGTGGTGGCTGGGAAGATATTGGCCTATGTTAGGCAGTAGCAAAGTATTTGGTTAAATTCTCACAGATAATAATTTAGAAGGCAGACCATCCCACACCTGCAGCTCTTGGGAAATAGGATAGGATAGGAACAGAATCTTAGGAGTTGTTCCAGGCTGAATTTAGTGAGGTATTAAGTGAAAATGCTAAATGGTCAATCAAGGGTTGGTCAGCTTGCAAATTTCTTAAGGCTCAAATTTTGCAGGTGGCTATGGTGGAGATTTCAACTCCACTGAGTCAATAAGAAATCTGGCTGAAAGAATTTTGCCATCTTCTATTAATGGTTCCCATTTTCCTTGGATATTGACAAGCTGTTAAGGATGAAAGACAGAGAGAGGATTGCATGTGTGATGTTTCTTTGTTCAGTTATAGACATTGTAAGTCATTTCTACCCAGTTTCTATTGGCCAGTCCTCATTCAATCTGAATGAGGGGGCTGAAAAACTAGGTCCTAAACTGGACAGTTGCCTCCCAGCAAATGTCTACTCCAAGGAAGTAGAGTCAACTTCTTTGCTAGATGGATAGCCAATTCCATCAAAGCCATTAGGTTGAGCCACTAATATTTCAGGATTTATCTGTTACCAAGATAGTGTCAACTGGAAGAAGTGTACAGAGTACAATGGGAATTTTATCAGTAAGTCAATGATGGAGTGTTGATATGGGCTTATTTCAGTATCCTAAGACAGCTCAGATAAACTGATTCCTGATGCTCAGTTCTGCCTCTCTGTCTATGACATTTGGTTTTCTCATTAAATGCAATTGAGATTCTCACTCTGGCTATACCATTTTTCATCAGTCCACAATAATCTTAGAGAGAGGTCAAACAGGGTTTTGAGCCCTTCTCTATTTGTACAGTCCTTATAGATGGTGCTCTCGATGGAATTGACCTGGATTGACTTAGATTTGTTCATGACTTTGTAGAAAGACTTGATGAAGACAAGAAATGAAAGTCCTAAGGTTAGTATGTATAAAAGAACCTGGTTTTAGAAGCATGCATTTTCCACGAACTCAAGAGCTTTCTTTCAATTTTGTCAAAGAAATGTCCTTCTACAGGAAAAAATAAAATAAAGCTCCATTAGGTGCTGCTGCTTTGACAAATTTAATAGCAATAAGCACAGACAGGAGACAGATGCTTCTGTGTTTTAGTTACACAGCTGGTGTGCCAGAACCAACATCTTAGTGTTCTGCTACCCTTGGTTTCATTAACCTTCAGAACTCCTTTTATTACTCTGTCTTAAACTAATCTTATTATTCCCTTAAGAGTCTGGCATAAACAACAGAAAGTGAGCGATGCCAGTGACCCTGTTAACCAATTAGGTTATCATTTAATGGAGACTGAAGTTTACTCCAATGTGTGAAGGTAAAAATGGAGGATCTCAGCTAACATGGTAAATTTTTCAAATATATCTCTTTTTCTCATCTCTTGATAAATTTGTGTCCAATCTTCATAAAATCTATTGCTGTAACTCCTAATTATGCTGTGTTCTTGAACTCTCCTAAACGCACATTGGAAAAATGGGATGGGAGTTAATCTCTCCTCCATGATATTATATTGTTATCAAGACTTGAAACCATGGCTTATTCTAATATTATTTTACATTCATTAGGAAATGATAGAGAGTTAGATCAGAAGTGTCATGTCAAACAGTATAAAAAGACATCTGAAAGCCCCCAATATTTTATTTACCCTGCTCAGTATTCTATTACTAATCTAGCTACTCTGAATATTCTCCCCTTTTCCCAATTTTGTTAGTATATATTGATATATCTCATTGGTGATCAATATTAGAGTATATTATAAAATGGAGTTAATATAATCAAACTCTCAGGCTTGACTTTTGGGCAGAAATTTTATGTGCTCATGGAGAAATTTGCTTTGGAATAGAATCTAAATCAATTCCCTCACCCAACCATTGATAAGGTGTTTTAGTCAAGAATGTGGGAATTTTTTGTGAAGTGTCTCATAATTTTCACAATTCAAAATTTATATCTCATTGAGAATGTATCATGGAAAACCTTTAAATACAAAGATTAGTGACTTTAAGCAGTTTTCCCCTTTTCTAACAAGTGAAACATGCTATTAAAGTGTCTGTGATTATTTTTATTATTTCCTTTCCTTTCCTTTCATTTTCATTCCTTTCATTATTTCCTTTTATGCTATTATTTCTTTTTAATCTTATCTATTTGCAAGTCTTTGGACTTGCTTTTCTATACATTCAGTGCTCATTACACTTCTCAATGTAGTAATAGCTACTACTCTTACTTTCTATTCAATAAAAAGGAACAAATGTTCACTTTATGTCAGGCATGCATGAGTTTGGAATATACTGTCATACCCAGTGGGTACTCAGCTTCTTCAGCACTGAAGGTAATTCTAATCCATAAGGTTTATTTATTATTAGCAAGCGATTTAGACATTCTAAGCCTTTCCTTCACTTCCTGAAAAAAAAAGTGAATAAAAATAAGTATTTTCTATAACTCAAGATTATTGAGAAGATTTAATAACATACTGTATATATATATAAGTACTGGACAGAGTTGGTGATATTTTTGTGCTTTTTTTTATTATCATTGGGATGAAAGAAATCTTTGCTATATAGGCAATTAGATCAAAATAATCCCAATTTTGGGTACCAAGCTTACATTTGGCTGGAGTAATCATCAATTCGTGTCATTTAACTTCTGGAATGCTGAACAGAGACTAGTGCTCTGAAATACACTTCTCCCTCTGCTCACTGGTGCCTGAAGGTAATTCCCTAGAGTGCCATTATTTTGACTTAAGGCTTCTTGGTCTTTGTTAACATGAAAACAGCCCTGGGAACATAGACATATTTATGTTGTACCTGTGCACATGATTTTTAGCACCTCTCTCTTAAGCCTGGTTTTCATTATCCAGGAATTAAGACCTTGAACGTCTTGGCAAGGTTTAGGACAGTGTTCTGCATCCCAACACTATTATATTTCACATTATTTGCTTCTTAAGTTAGGATTTTTGTTTCCTCATGGTTTATATTTCCTTATATCCCTACTTCCTAGTTATTGTACCTTCTGGGCATTCAATAACAACAAATTTAATTGAATGCAAGAGAGGATTGCAGTGGAAAGTTGAAGCGTTTTTCCATTTCTTTTAGCTGGAAAGCAAGCGTGGATTCAGATGCTAAAATGTGACAGACACATTTCTAGTAGCATATGGCTTCTTGGAAGACTTCCCTGCTTAGGAAACTGGCAGTTCTAAAGTTACCTCTGGCTGGTCACATGGTTAGCTTGCTAATAGGCTCTCTGAAACTTCCAGCAAACTTTCAGGATTATCAAAACATATTTGATTCACATTTAATCTTTGGTGTCACTACAAACACTGGAGTTACTTTCCTTCTATTAGAAGTGCCTAAAATTTTAGTGAGAGATCTAGCTGAATATTTTGCCTCCTAAATATTAGAAGCCCTCCTCCTCCAAATATTTTTCTCTTGTATAGAGGTATCAAGACGGATTTCCCAACTCAGCTGGTGGTAATTGGGTTGAAAACTACTTCCCTCCTGAATCATCTCAGATAAAGGCCTAAATAAATCTTTCTACTTCAGTCCAACTCACTTCAAAAGAAGAGCTTTTCATAGCTGTGTGGCTCGGTAGGCCCTGGGGATTGTACTGCACAATATGTTCAGTTTCTCTCTGCAAAGTCCTTTTGAGAGATGGAAATTTCTGAAAATGTAATGTTGATAACAGTCAAAGTCTTAATGATGTGGGATGTTTCTCAGAGGGTAATTTGCAAACAGGTCAATTTTCTTACCTTTGGAAGCAAAATATGTCTGTTCTCATTTGCACCAAATGTTTATTTTATAAATTGCTTTATGGCTAAATATTGGCCTAAAGGATTAAACCAATGAGTTGGGTAAAGGTTAGTCGCAGTACATATAAAGCAGTGTAGCAGATTTGTATAATTACAAATTACAAACTACATAGCTGCATTTTTTTTTTCTAAAAGAAAATCCAGTTTCTCAAATGCATTTTCTCTCACAGAAGTTTAAATATCTTTGTATTTCAAAAATAGGTATAGGTGACTAAATCTGATTTTGATAGTAAATTTTAGGCTAGATAAATATTTATAAATGATGTGGATCCAGTAGAAAGGTTGAAAATATTATGTACCCCAGAAAAGCCAAGTTTTAATCCTGATCCAATCTTGTGGAGACAGCCATTTCTTTCAGTCCTGGTTCAATACTGCAGAGTGGAAGCTTTTGATTAGATTATCTCCACAGAGTTGTGATGCGCCCACTTGTGGATGGGACTTTTTGATTAGATGGAGATGTGACTGCACCCATTCCAGGTGAGTCTTGATTAGTTTACTGGAGTCCTTTAAAAGCAGAAACAGTTTGACGAGAGCTCAGAACAGAAACATGGATGTTTAGAGATGTTTGGAGCACAGCAGAGGTCACCCCGTGCCTTCCCATGAGATGTTAAGTGAACCAGAACCTGGGGAGAGCCAAAGGAAGCTGAGATGAGAGCCAGTCTGAGAGAAGCAAAGTGAGGAACCCCACAGAAACTGATGCTGAAAGCAGAGGAACCCAGGAGCAAGGGACCAGCAAATGCCAGCTAAATGCCTTCCCAGCTGACAGAGGTGTTCCAGATGGCATCAACCTTTCATGAGTGAAGGTAACCTTTTTTTTTTTTTTTTTTTAAAGGAAAGACAGAGAGAAGGAAGGAAGGAAGGAAGAAAGGGAAACATCTTTAAACATTTTCTTGTTTTATTGTATTCTGTTTCTCCGTTTTTGTTACATGGGCTGGGGCCGGGAATCGAACCGAGGTCCTCCGGCATAGCAGGCAAGCACTTTGCCCGCTGAGCCACCGCGGCCCGCCCTGAAGGTAACCTTTTGTTGGTGCCTTAGTTTGGATATTTTCTTGGCACTAGAAGTGTAAACTTATAACTTATTAAATTCCTTTTTTAAAAGCCATCTCTGTTTCTGGTATGCTGCATTCCAGCAGTTTAACAAACGAAAACAAAAGGATCACTTGGGGAATCAAAAGGATAGGAATCTTCTTTCTGTTTTCCCAAAATCTAAATTAGTGATATTGGATGAGTTCTGAGCTCTACTAGGTCTCTGTTTATTCATCTGTCAGATGAGTGTTGAAGTACTTATGGATTTTTTGGAAGGCTAAAATGAGATTAAAGAGGTACAGACATTTTAAATTTTTAATGTGGTATTTAAGTGCACAGTTATTTAACATATTACACATCATTAGCAAATCATCTTGCTTGAATATTTAAATAGAGATATTATTAGTGCTAAATATAGTTGTGCCTCTCGGATCAGATTTCATCTGGTCTATATGTTTAAGAAAAGTATCCAAGGATTTCCAGTTAAAAAATCTAAGCTCTGGTATCTAATTTTGTTTTTTAATTTTAAAACAATTGTTTTTATTTGAAAAGGAACTACTGTTTTGAATTTAAATAAATATCAGTAATTCTATAAAATTGGCTGTCATTACAACTTGATCATATTTTCAGTCATAAACTGCCTCAAGTCTGAAACCTTCATCAAAATTATAAATATACATGTTTAGGGTACATGGGTGGTTCAGTAGTAGAATGCTCACTTGCCATGCAGAAGACCTGGGTTGATTCCCAGCCCATGCACTCCCCCCCACCCCCCCAAAAAACACTTCAAAATATATGTCTTTATTATACTATATGGAAGAGATGGTCTTTGCGCATTTAATTTTCTAATGCAATTTTACTGCAATATATTCACATACCATATAATAATCCAAAAGTGTACAAACAATGGATCACAGTATCATTATAAATAGTTGTGCATTCATCACCACAATCAATTTTTTTTTGGTGGGGGCACATGTTCTGGGAATCAAACCCGGGTCTCCCGCATGGAAGGCTAGTGTTCTACCACTGAACCACCCGTGCACCCAACAATCAATTTTTGAACATTTTCATTACTCAGTAAACAATAAAAATAAGAGTAAAAATAAAAACTAACACACCAAACAACCTATACCCCTTACCACCAACTATTATGTATTTATTTTTTATCTTTATTTACTTACTCTTCTGTCCATATACTGGATCAAGTGAGTATCAGTTACAAGTTTTCCGCAATCACATGGTCACACCGTAAAAGCTATATAGTTACACAGTTATCTTCAAGAATCAAAGCTACTACTGGGTTACAGTTGAAGAGTTTCAGGTATTTCCTTCTAGTTATAATAATACACTAAAAACTAAAAAAGATATCTATATACTACATAAGAATAACACCAGAGTGACTCTTGACTCAATTAGAAATCATTCAGCCATGAAACTTCATTTTGTTTCATTTCTCTTGTCCCATTTGGTCAAGGAGGCTTTCTTAATCCCGTGATGCAGGGCCAGACTCATCCCCAGGAGTCATGTCCTAAGTTGCCAGGGAGATTTACATCCCTGGGAGCCATGTCCCACATTAGAGGGAAGGGCAGTGAGTTTACTTGAAGAGTTGGCTTAGAGAGAGATGTCACATCTGAGCAACAAAAAAGTTCTCTGGGGGTGACTCATAGGCATAATTATAAGTAAGCTTAGCTTCTCCTTTGTAGGAGTAAGTTTCATAAGGGTAAGTCCCAAGATCATAGTCCCAAATGTCTTCAAGACTATCAGATCTTCCCCAGAAGGGGAAGTTTAATATTTTCACATTTTCCCCTAGACCCTCAGGGGAACTTCGCAAATACTTTCTGCAAAGTAAAAAGTACTCTGAGATGCACTGGGCATCATATTAACCTGAACAAACCAGCAAGATCTCACTCCTTATTCAAGATTTCATGTAATTATGGTGTTCAATTAAATTGGTCATACAATTTAAATTATATTCTATGCTAAAGAAAATATAAACTTTGTAGCAAATAAACATCTCTTCCTTTGGTCTCACACAAGAAGCTGAAGTTTAAAACACAGTCAATATAATCCTTTATCTTTTTGCTTTTTGCATGGGCAGGTACCGGAAATTGAACCCAGGTCTCTGGCATGGCAGGTGAGAACTCTGCCTGCTGAGCCATCATGGCCTGCCCAATCCTTTATCTTTTAGTCTGATTTACCTTAGTCCTAACCAGATCTGCTTCATTTATGTCTCTAATTGAAGTCTGCTCTCTTTTTTAGCTTTTTTAGCAGTTGTTGTTTGGGGTAATGCTGACTTTCATATGTACAGAACTCTTGCTCTGAGTCTCATGTGTCACACAGATAATCAAAGTTCCAGGGAATGACCAGCTTATATACAAAGATCTCAGCATCTCAGAATTTGCAAATAACCATTACAACATTAATAGCTGTGACTTCTATAAGTGCTTACAATCTAGGAGCCTTTATAATAAGCCTTCCCCTGATAACTTGTACTCTTGAATTCAATTCTGAGTTTGCACATTCTAGTTAGCCCATATTAATGAGGCATTATAATGTCTGACTTTTCATTTGTGGCTTATTTCACTCAACATATTATCCTCCTAGTTGCATACCTCACAATTTCATTCCTTCTTGCAGCCACTCAATATTCCATTATATGTGCACACTAAAGTTTGCCCTTCCATTCATCACAGTGCCCTTTAGGGCCACCTCCATCCACTGCAAGTCATGAATACTGCCACCATAAACACCAGTGTGCAAATTTCCATTCATGTATCTGCTTTCAGTTCTTCCAAGTATATAAGTAATAATGGGGTTGAAGGATCAAATGGCAATGCTATACTTAACCTCCTGTGCCAACCACCACACTGACTTCCAGAGAGGCTGCATCATTCTACGTCCATACCAACAGTGAGTAGGTATGTTCCTCTGTCCACATTTTCCCCAGCACATGTATTTTTCTGTTTATTTTTAAAACAGTTTTATTCATACACCATACAATACATCCTAAGTAAACAGTCAATGGTTCCTGGTATAATCACATAGCTATGCTTTCATCATCGCAATCTATTTGTGGACACTTCCATTTCTTCCACAAAGAAAGAAGAGGAAAAAAAAGAAGAAAACAATGAAAAAAAAAAACAGGAGAAACAATAACAAGAAGAATCCCATATTCCTCCCTTATATTTCCCTCTTATTGTCACTTATCTTTGGTATAATGCTTTAGTTACATTTAATGGAAGCATATTACCATGTTTCTGTTAAGTATAGATCCTAGTTTGCATCCATAGTATTTTCTCCATATACCATCCCATTTTCAAAACCTTGCATTGTTGACATACATTTGTTCTCCATCACGTAAAAACTTTCTTATATTTGTACATTTAATCACCATCATTGTTCACTCTAGGTTTCATTATTATATAGTCTCAGCCTTTATTTTCTATAATTCCTTTTGGTGTCATACATTCTCCTAGCCTTCCTCTTTCAACCATACTCGTGCTCAGCTTTTTTTCAGTGTCCATACAAGATTGTGCTACCATTTGATAGTATTGTGCTATTCATTTCTGGATCATCACAACTGTTGAACATTGTATATTATTTCAGTGCCAAATGCCCAATGTCTACCCTCTTTCTATCTCCTGTTAACCTGTGTTCTCAATTTTAACTCTCAAAGTCTGCTCATTAATGTCAGATCATATTATTGAGACTATACAGTATTTGTTCTTTGTTTCTGGCTGATTTCATTCAACTTAATGTCCTCAAGGTTCATCCGTGTTGTTGCATGCTTCAAGACTTTATTCTGTCTTGCAGCTGTGTAGTATTCCATCATATGTATATACCACAATGTGTTTATCCATTCTTCAGCTGATGGATATTTGGGTTGTTTGCATCTCTTGGCAATTGTGAATAATGCCCCTGTAAATATCAGTGTGTAAGTGTCTGTTCGTATCCCTGCCTTCAGTTCCTGTAAATATATACCTAGTATGGGATTTCTGGATTATATGGTAATTCTATATTTAGCTTCCTGAGGAACTGCAAATTGCCTTCTACATTCCCATCAACAGTGAATAGGTGTGCCTCTTTCTCCACATTTGCTCCAGCACTTTTGGTTTTGGGTTTTTTTTATTTATTATTTTTTATTTTTATGATAGCCATTTGAGTAGGTGTGAGATGATATCTCATTGTGGTTTTGATTTGTATTTCCTCAATAGCCTGGCTTTCATTTGATTGATGTTATCCATAAGTCTTTATCCTTCTAAGCCTCAGTTTCCATATCGATAAAATGATCATAGTAGTAGTACCTGTCTCAGAGGGATATGGTAAGGATTGACTAGCTTTCTGAGTGGGTATATATTTTATATTTTATGGAGTATTATGCTACTCATAATAATTATAAACCAATTATAAACTTTTAAAGCATCCATTCCTCACTATATCCCATGATATCATCGTAAGAGAATAAATGGATATAAATCAACAGCAGCAGCTGAATAGAAATTAGCCTCCAGCAATCCAAATCATAGAATTTATTTTCCAGCACTATTTTTAGTTTTCATCATATTTTAAGCCTCTGGGTTTGAAAATCAGAGCAAATTTTTAAAAATGTTCCAAAGTGCTCAGATCTTGTATATGTTGTATTTTTAAAAAACCCATTGTAAATTATTGTAAAAACACATGAAATTATTATATTCAAATGGATAATTTTCACTTGAAGCACATTGCTTAAATATTACCTTACTGATTCTAGATAGACTACAATAAAAAAAAATTTAACCCTACTATGTAAAAACACATATAAGGAAATGTTTTCTGAAGGTTTTCAGATTAACTGTAAATTTGCAGTCATCCACATATATGTTTAACCCTCTGCATTCATAAAATCTCTAGTTGCATTATTGTAAGGCAAAGTTTAATACTATTTTAATGTAAATGCTCCCTTTAAAATTATATTAAGAAAGTGAGAAAATAGACAAGAGACTCATGTCAATAACAATTGTAGGTGAAAGAAAATTGTTTTCTTAGTTTATTTTGTTCTCCATATTTTTCCCCTCCTCTCTTTACTCGGAGCCATACCAAGCCCACCATTTGCTTGTTGAGGGAATTTTGAGCAGCTGCAAGCAGACACTGTTTGAAGTTAAAGGCTCTTCCAGTCTCTGATAAAAGCCTATATTGACATGTTCACAGCTATTAATGTGTCCTAAAAAGGGAGAGATGAAAGGTGAGTTCTAGGTGCATTGGAAACAGTTTCCCCCAACTTGGTAGTGCCAGAGCCACATGGAGTGCCCAGGATGGCAGAGGGTCAATGGCACCTGCCATGGGGGAGGCTAAGGCCAGCAGGGGAGGGCCAAGCTTGGGCAGAGATGGGAGTGATAAGAAACAAGGTGCACCTATGCCTGCAATGGCACATTGTCACTGAGACTTTGTGCTCTTAAGACTCCTATATAGAGATAGAACTAACAACAAAGGATTAAAAGACCCATCACCACCACCAGAAGAGCAACCCATTTACATTTAAATGGTTCATCAATACATATATTCCACTTTTCTAATAAGAATTCTGGTTATTGTATTGTCTTGTTATTCAAAACGTAGCCCATGGGTCAGCAACTCTAGCATTATGTGGGAGCTCCTTAGAAATGCAGAATCTCAGGCCCCATCCCAGACCTACTGAATCAGAATCTACACTAGAACAAAATCCTCCAGTGATTCATAAGTACATTTAAATTTGAGAAGCACTGCTCGACAGGCCTATTTTCTTCAATAACTAAATATAAGGGAGAGAAAAAAAAAGGAAGAGGAAACAAGCATTAAAAGATTAATTAAAAGGACATATCAACACATGAAATATGTGGAAATTATTAGGATTCCAATTCAAGCAGACCAGCTGATTAGAATACACATACATTGAGTTAATTGGAAAAAATGTGTACTGACTATTTTATGATACTAAGAAATTTTTTGAGATGTGATAAAATCTTTTACTTACAAAAATAAAGCCCTTATCTTCAGAGATGTATGCTGAAGTATTTACTGTCATAAAGTTTATGAAATTTGGGATTTTCTTCAAAATAGTTCAGTGGGAGAGGGAAACGGTAGATGAGTACAGCTGAAACAAGATTAGACATGTTGAAATTGCTGACATGTGGGTGGGTCATAATAATATTCTCTTTGTGCATACACTGGAGAATTTCCATTATAACAAGTTAAAAAAGCTTTAAAGGACTTGTTCAAGTTAGACAACAAAAATACTAGTGACTGAAGAATTCAAATTAAGTTTGTTTCACTCCACAATCTCTGTTTGTATTCTTCTTTTGACTTTATCCCAAAACCAGAATACTTACCCCTCTTAGTACTGTTTCTTATTCAATCATTGTATTCCATGTGTCAGGCATCGTGTAACATTTTGAGTATACAGATTGATAGAGGAAATCAGTGCAAAGGGAAAAGAGAGAAATAAAAAATATGATAACTATAATAAAAGCACAGAGTCCAGAGACTGGTAAGAGGAAATATCTGGGTCCTGGGCATAGACACATATTTCACAGAAGGAATAGCACTGCGGCCAGGTATGAGGAGAAATTTCTTATTGGAAGATTGGTAGGTAATATGTCCTAGATAGAAAAATCAGCACATACAAAGACAATAAATTATGAAAAGGCCTGGAATATTGTTTGAATGTTAATGAAAAAATATTGAGGCTACATAGCATGGATGGGAAGGGAGTACCAGCAGATAAGCCTGAAGGAGTGAGTGCGAGCCAGGCTAGGAAGGGTCTGCTCACCTTGCTAAGACATATGGGTTCTCAAAGAGAATGCAGCTGCCTTGTTCATCAGTGTCGCCAACATCCTGGCCCAGTTAGTAGGACAGAGTGAAGGAATGAATGGTTTTTATCCCAAGGTGAATTAACAGCCATCCCATAACTTGAGTGTTAGTGACATAATTTCAGTTTTGGAAAAATAGCGATGGCAACTATGGAGAATTTTCTGGAGGCATAAGCAGCTGAGGAGGGGAGCAAAAGGATGTTTTGATAGTTTAGGAGAGTAATGGTGGGTCCCTACACTGGGGAGGGAACCGTAGGGTTGGGGTGGGTGTCAATATCAGCTTTTAAAGACAGTTCTGAATGGTAACTGCATATGACCACGACTAAAAAGGAAGGATAAATTTATGTTTCTGATGTTTTAACTTGTATGACTGGGTTTATGATGCTATTAACTGTGGCATGGGAAAATAACAAAGGCTTTACCTTGCAGAGGATTAATAATTCTATTTTGTGCAATAAATCGGAGATGTTGAGGGCAGCATTAGAATTATAAAGTTGAAGCTAATGCCTTTCTGGTATTAAATTTTCTTTAGAGTCAGGCGCTGAATATATTTCTTTTACATGCCAGCTAAAGCCATAAAGCCATTATTTTAAAGATAAATAACTGAAAGAGAGAGAAAAATGATTTAAAGCAGAATCTTGATTTTAACATTTCTGTCATTCACAATATTGACAATGTGTTCTCTCTCACTTCATAGCAGGAAAATTCTAGTTTCACTGTCCCTGTGGCCCAAGGGCCCTGACTTTCCTTTTTCTCCAAGCCCATCACTCTCTTCTAGCCTTATCTGCCTCTTCACTTAGTTGGGTTTCATAACCCATCTTTTCAACAATTTGTCTGGTAGCTCCTAAGAATTCCTCTATTCAGAATCCTTAGTGGTCCCATAATTCATTTTCTCTATTCACAAATGCTGAAATGCTCAGTATTGTGAGAAAATGTCTCAGTATCTTGTGGGCTTATTCATTCAAATATTTTTAAAATATATATATTAAAATCCTAACATGTGCCCAAACACTGTTCCGGGAACAAAACTATAGTAGGATTGAAACAAAGTTCCTGTTCTCATGAATGCAAACAAACAATATACACATTAATAAATAAGTGATATCAGATGGTAGAAAGCGCTGTGAAGAACAATGAATTAGGGTATGGAGATGGAAAGTGGAGTAGTAAGCATGCGTGTACTAGTGAGTGAGTACACAGAAATAGGTGTGTATGTGTGTGTGTGTGCACATATGTGTGAAATTCTAATTGAAGGAGTGTTGTTAGATCTTCTCTGATAAAGAGTTTCTCTTCATGAATCTATCATTCACCCCCTTACTAATTATGCACATTATAAAATGTTCAACAGATTTTGACTCCCCTTTCATTCAAAATAATCGATTTGTTAATTTTAATAACCTGAACATTTTTCTACTTTCACTATGCCAAGAATTATCAAAGGTGGATTTCTAGATATACTTTTCCTCACTACTGATAATCTAGGCTTGATCTACCAGCTGCATATGGGGAGTTTTCATCTGATAATTTTAAGTTCCTCACACCCAAAGAGTACAAAATAATTATCTCTTACTCTTAACTGATTCACTTTTCTTCTTTTTGATTTACATTTTTACACAACTCACAATTACCACCATTTTCTAAGCCACCGAGGATACAGTCAGCTGTAATTTTCCTGCCTTCTACTTCTACTTAAATCAATTTTCACATTTTAAAGTTCTTTTCATCTCTCTCAAATATGTCAACACAATGGAGTAGAGTCAGGATCCCAGTTATGGAGCATCTGATGTCACATGAAATCATGTTACCATTGCCCATAAGCATTGAGGAGCCATTGAAGGGTTTGGACAGGTCAGGGCCACGGTCCATTTTGTGTTTTGCTGAGGTCATTCTGGCAGTAGTATTGAAAACAGATTTAAGGGCAAGCAAGGAAAAGCTTTTAATGGAGAGGAAAGGATGTAGTCTTGGCCAGAGCTGAAGTAGCAACCATATTATTATCAAATGAGCCATTCTGAATCACTAATTTCAATCCCTATTCTAAAACCATGAGTAAGTCCTCATTTCCCTCAGAATAAAATACAAATTCCTCAGATTAGTATTCAGTTCCTCCATAATCTGATCTTAGTCCAATTTGCGACGTATTATTCCTACCCTTTATTCAAAATATGCTCAGGCAGACTTAAGTCCACCAGTTTCTTATTATACCCATCATTTTCCAGTTGCTCCTGCCTATCCTCCATCACCCTTGTCACAAAGAATGACCACCCTTAGGAACTTGGCTCCTGAGAGCCCACTAATTCATCAAGACCCTGCTGTAGCTCCACCCTTTCCAAGGAAGCTTCCTTAATAACCTTGGATGGAATGATCTTCCCCTCTGCAGAGTGACTGCAAGGTGTTTAGGCTTTGTTTTCTATGCTTATTACACCTATTTCTATCACTTATTTTTGTCATCTTGTCTTATTTAGTTGTATACAAGTTTAATATTCCCAACGAGATTGTAATGTCATGATAGTTAGGGTTATTTTATATTCTCTCAGAGCCTAATTCAGTAATTTGCTCACATGAAAGAGACAAATAATGTTGGTTGATTGAAATAATGTTTACAAACTAAAGGTACTTCAAAGCAAGGGTCAGCCATAAATATCATCATGTTGTGCCTAAACATAAAGCGAAGATACAGTATGTAGACTTTTTCTAGATTTACCATCCCAAATGAAAATAATCATGAGGAAAATCATGGGCAGTGAATCATTTTTATTCCAATCAGAGGCTCATCTTCAAATCCCAAGCAATTCCCTAATGAGCAGCACTTGCCCAAATGAACTCTGTCTTCTCAAAAAAATATATATATATATAAAGAAGGGGCAAAGTAGAGAGATCATTTCTCCTTCCTTCCTAAGGACCTCCACAAGCCATTCTCTTCTCAAGGCAATATGGGAGTCAAAGAACTGATAAGGAGAGGGAGAGGGAGAGAGAAAGGGAGAGACAGAGAAAGCATCATAGATAATGAAATACCTAATGTTTTTCAAAGGATAAAAACAATTTGATCCTCATTTTTAATCTACCATCCTTTTAGCAATTGCACCAGAGATGAGAGATCATCCTAAGGTATGTACCCATTTGCTCACAAAACTCCACCTATTAACTCAGTGACCCATAAAATATCCTTACACATTTCATGACCTCGATTCACAGTAGTGACAACATTTCTTGAGGTGTGAGAAGGGAATGGGAGAGGAAGGGCTGCTTCTCTGAGCTTACATAAGCAAACTTGGATTCTCCACTTCCTACTTAGTTTTTTGGAGGACTTCAAAAATGCTTTCAACCTCAAAGTTTTAGTTTTCATTGAGTGGAGATTTGATGGGAATGAGGAAGATATTGGTAATCTGTTTAAAGCAGTGTCCTTATAGTTTTCATAGTGACTGGAAGAATTTCAGGTTGCAAAGTTATAAGGAGAGCTTAAGGCTGAGGAGAAAGTAACGACAATTGAGAGGAGGCATTCTTGAGTGAATGCAATGGAAAGGACGCAGATTTTGGATAGTTAATGAAGGGTGAACAATGGAATAGTCTGCTTTTGGCACTCTTGCTAGTTTGTATTTCAGTTTGTTTGGTGATGAGTCTGAACTATATCAGTAAAAGAAACCAACTGCAGTTTTTTTGGATGTTAAGACATTTGATAAATATTCAATAGTGGTATCTCAAAGATCAATTATTTCAGCCTCCATTCCACTCTTTGTTTTTAATACCGCTTCACATGGATATGGAATACAGGTTCATTGTTTCTGATTCTATTGAGACATTATATCTTGTTTTCTCAATTCTGATTTCCCTGAAAAACTGTTAAATTAGGAAATGTAGGAGCAGGTCCTTTACCATATGGGGATTTCTACAGAATTAATTGAAGATTTATTATAGAATCTTTCTCAAATTGTTAGTTAATCTCTATTAGAAAATTAGAATATTTGTGTAACAAAACCAGTAATACAAAATAAAGAAAACTGAAGTGTTTCCACACATTCTAATTTTTGACTGGTCCAGCGCCTAAAAGCTTTCAGTTTGCTCATAAGTCAAACATCTCCAAGACATAGAAGTAAAAGCCTTAGCAGGAATAAAAGCAATATGCTTTCAATGACAAAAATACCAGATTGTTTTTCTTCTATCACAGAGCAGCCACCCAAGAACCCTCATATTCTCTCCAACATAGTTGACCTTTAAAACTTCACATCTTGGAAAAGAAAATGAAAGATGTCTGCTTTGCAAATTTCAGAAAACCATTTGGGGACATGTGGGAGGCAAGTGACACATCAGGATTCTGTGCAGAGGCCTGAGTGCGCTGAGCACCAACCACTTCATCGCACTATGAAGGAGCAAGGGCAGCTTTGCCTCGTCATTCCCGCCACCAACCGTCCAGATGGCTTCCTTTTTAAGTATGGGAAAGCCATTTTTCCTTTGTGCATGGCTAAAAAAGGTAGAATCTGCTATAGAACATTACCTTTTCTAGTAAGATGTGAGGGAGTTGGCTCCTTGGATCCCCCAGGGACATAGATTTCAAAACAGAGGCCCATGAAACACTGAGTGAATTGGACATTCCTGAAAGGACCATCTGTGATGGGAAGTGGAGCTACCGGCACAGAGCAGGGTTCGCGGGAGCCTCTCACAAATCCCATGGCCACAGCAATGCTTACGAGAACATTTCTGCCTCTACACACCTATCTGCCCACTCAACAGCAATGAAAATAAATAGGTGGTTAGAGGCTTAATTAAAGTCATTAATAAGGATTAGGTTTCCCTTTGTTATGAAACAGTTTTCAAACAGGATCTCACTGTAGAAGACTTTAATTCCTGTTTCTGCTATTCCTTTCAAAACATAGATTATCTGGTTCACCCATGACATGCCTGTATGGAAGCAAAACTCTTATGATTTATATTCTGTACCGTATAGTTAGATGCTTGAAGGACATTCCCCTTTTAAGGATTAGGACTGGCAGCATTATCATCTATGAATTGCAAAGAAGGCTTCCAGGTTTTTCTTTGCCTATTGTTTTAGGGAGAAAGGTGTTTATGACACATATCAACAGGAAGTCACAGAGTGAGAGTGCTTTGCTTAACAACTGTCAGTTAACAGCACCACCGTGGGGAGACTGGCAAAACCTTTTGGCCTTTAAGCAGGAGTCTATGTTTGTCAAAAGCAGCTTTCAGACTAAGACAATTTTCCATGAAATGGGATACACACATACTGTACAGAGAAATTTTTTTCTCTCTTCTTCCCATTACTACATTAAAATAAAATTTAAATCCTCAAGACAAGTCCTGCGTTGCACATGTAAGCTCAAAATTTTCCATTGCCTTTTTCATTGTTTTTTAAAAACATGCCAATGATACACAGTTTTTCTTAGTGTATTTCATTTTGATAAAGGATATAATCCCTTGGAAAAGAAGAAAGAAAAAATAGACGTGTGTTTATTCTGCTAGGAAAGAGCTAGGTGTTTAATTTCAGGGAGGTTGTGAAAATGTGTACAGAAAAGATATTTCTGTTTGATTCACCTTAAACGTAATATATCCAGTTGTTTTTGACTACTTTGAATTTTATTTTAAAAAGCCCTAAATTTGAAAGACTATGAAATGCTACCACATTCAGTACTGAATGAAATAAGCTAGTCCATGGTTCCGGAGTTAAATGAGCAGCATCCACATTTCCAGGAGCAGCTTTTAATTGGAGATTAATTTATAAAGGATGGAATGCTCATCAGTTCATCCAGATCAAAGGCACAGATGGAAGAATGCTGAAGATGATACTTCTTGAATAATTCAGAAGGATTTCACACTGCAATAACCAGTACCACCATTTATCTTTGTTTTATTCAAAAATGGAAATTATAAAAATAAATTACCAAAATTTATCTGTAATTGATTTGATAAATTTTTATGTGATTGTAATCATTCCATAGGAGATAAATTTATGGAACATCATTATTAATTTTACCCAAATTAATACATAAGATCAGTATGTGCCTTTAGGGAAGGAAATTATGGATATTCATGGCAGAGTCTCCTGCTTTGACAGCAAGGATACAAAATAAGAAGCCACTTATTAAACTGTCTTTCTAAAATGTTTGCCTTAAGTGGATCCAAAGACGGCTCTATTTTTCCCTGAAGTATTGTTCCTAATTAAAACAAAACAAAAAAATCACATTTCTATAAAATATTCAAAGGCTGTGTGCTTTTCCTTTGGCCCCTAACTAACTTTGATTCTCTTGAAGGCCAAACATTGACATTCTATCACATTTTTTTTGCATTGGAATCTGTTTTTAAGCCCAAGCCACTCTAACTCATAATTTATCCCCTCTGTGACAATTCTTTAATTTCAGAGGTCCATTCAGTCCCACCTCTCCAATGTCTGCTGGGCATTTGTGTTTGGCATACCACTACCACCTGTTTAATGCTGAATTTACCTTCCCTTGAATTCTTCAGTTCTCAAATTTACTTTTTATTTTTTTTATTTTGCATGAGCTCTTATGTCCTATCTAATCCATTGTGTAATATCAATTGCATCCAATGTTTCATATTTCTTTCTTTTGTTGTTACTCTACCTCAGGGCTGTATGACTTCAATGATTCCTGGATAAGTAATTTTCATAATAATGATAGTAATAAATAAATAATAATGATAAAATTTTTCTTAAGTGCATTCAGTTCTTAACGTCTGTTTCACCCTATACAAATGAATTCACCCTATGCAAATCTTGAGAACAATCTTGAATCTTGAGCTGAAAAGCATATAACACTTCTCCACAAAATGATTTTAGGGCACCCCATTATCTAAAGGATAAAGATCGACTTCTCATATTTTTGTTTTTCCACTTTTAGGACGTATCCTTCTTTTATGATCTCTCTTTTATTAATCTCTTACTTGAATCCACTACTTCAGCTATTTAACCTTTCTTCTGGGGCCGCTGCCTTGAGTATTTTACTCTAGGCATTGGACTAAGTGATAAGAAATATGCAGATCAATAGGACTAAGTCCTTGTCTTCAAGGAGCTCTCAGTCTATTCTGGGAGATAGTCAGCTCAAGGGACATTTACCAAGCCAGATACCAAGGGCTCTATCAGAGTGATAGTTCTACCTTTGAAATGTCAAAATCCTCTGTCATCTCCTATTTCTTTGTCATTTCCATCCTGCTGCAGGACTTAACCTTTTCATGGTAGTTTGGGCTTCATTGGAACAGAGTGTAGAGGGACAACCTTCTCCGCCCGGGGACATCAAAGAAAGCTTACCAAAGGAGGAAGTGTTTCAACAGAGTTTTAAAGCATGAGCAAGAGAACAGCAGGAAATAAGGGAAGAACGTGAAGCTTAGGGAGAAGGAAAACGGGTAACCACAGAAGTGTGAAATAGTATGACATATTTAAGAAAAGCCTGAAATCTGGAAATGGTAAAAGCTGGGACTGGAAAGGTAGACATAATCATTGTATGGCATTCTAAGATAAGGAATACAGGGGTGCGTCAAGAACCACTGATGCCTTGGTCACTTCAAGATTAATTAAATCATTAATGCTGATTTAAATAATAGATAGAGAGGAAGATCTGGGCATTGGTATACGTTTAAAAGTTTACTAGCGTGATTCTAATGTGTCATCATGGTTAAAAATCAGTGCTGCAGGCATACAGGAACCAAATAAGTTTAAGAAGCAAAAGGCATGATCAAATTTGTGCTTTAGAAAGCGTTCTTGCAACGGTGCAGAAAATAAACTGAAGTGTGGCAAAGCAGGAGGTAGGCTGCATTGTCTGTTACAATAGTCCAGGCAAGCAATGATAAACCCTTAAAATTATTTTTTATGCCTGTATGTCTTTAAATTAACTAGATTACAATTGTGATGTCTGAAGTTTCTTTTCTTAACTGTTTCCCGAACAGCATATTGTCTAATACAGTGTAGGTACCTAATAATACTTGTTAAATCAAAGCACTTCATAATAAGACAAAAGTTCATTTTTCTTGAAAAGTTAAAATAAGTTTTCTTTTTAAAAGTGTGTTTCATAACATTTTTAATAATAGTGCATTATTTTGAAGAAAGCTTGGAAAATACATACCCATATCACAAGAATTAAAAAGGACCATTAGTTCACCACTTTAGCATTTGCACTCTTCATATTTTATGTCCCCCTTCTCTGATTTTTTTCACATAGTTGATATTATCTTCTATATGTAATTAGAAAAATAGAGTCACACTGTCTCACAAGCTTTTTTTCTACTCATTAAATGCTCTTGATCGGGTGCGAGGGTAGGTCAGTGGTAGAATTCTCACCTGCTATGCAAGAGTCCCAGTTCGATTCCTAGCCCATGCATTTCCCAGACAAACAATGAAACTAAAAAAACACACACACAAACAAAATGGTGCTGCAATAACGGGCTACTCACATGGAAAAAGAATGAAATGTGACCCTGCTCAACAGCATACCAAAAAAAAAGCTCCTGATCAAGTTTATTTAAAAAGATTGCATGATAAGATTACATGATAAGATTAACATAGTATTCTTCTATTGGATGTTTCATGGTTTCTAATTTTTTACTATTGCAAATGATAACCATATTTGACAAACACCTTTGAATTTCTGATTATTTCTTTAGATCAAATTCTATTACATTGATTTATTGCAGAAAAGAGAAAGGATGTTTTAAAAGTTTTAGATAAAGATTGCAAAATTATTTTCCAAAGAGTTGCTTCAGTATCCATTCTCCCCAACCATGTACTCTATAATAGACTTAGTACTTCACACACATTGAAGAAACAATGGGTTATAAAACTCAGCTAAGTGAAAAGGCAGACAAGTCTGGAAGGAAGTGATGGCTTGGTGGAAAAGGAGAGTGAGGCCCTAAAGCCTCAAGGAGGGTGAACACTGGTATTTTGTAGTGAGAGGAAGCATTTTGTAGATTGTAGAAGGGACAAGAAACATCAAACTCAAGATACTGCCTTAGCTCATTTTTCTCTCTCCTTCATTGATTTATTTTAATCCACCCCTATGGCTAAGTAATATAAAAACAAAACCCTTGCCTTCGTTCAAGCTAGTGTGAGAGAAATAATGTAGTGGGGCTTTTACAAACCTGTGCACTTAGTATTTTATCTGAAAGATGTTTCTAACTTTGAAATGTCAAAATCCTCAATTATCTCCCATTTTCTCAGGGTGGCCTACTCTGCTTTCAGTCCTAATCTTTTTGTCCCTCTGTGTGTCTGTGTTTCTTGGAAACAGGGAGGTGACAAGAAAGGATTATATTTCATTATTTTAATTTGCATTTATGCGATACATAATGTCTACATTTTTAAATGACATATTTCCTTTTTTATAAATCACATGATATATATATATTTTCTGCATTTATAAAGTGGGACTTCAGTATTTTTTCCTGGATTTTTTATAAGATGATTTAAAGTTTTGTAAAAAGTAATTCTCCTCTTCAAGGAATCTAAAAATATGAGATGTACTAATTGTATCATTATTCTTTAAAAAATCTCAGCATAATTTACACAATCCATGTCTTCTTTAAACACTTTCTGCTTATAAATCTTTGCTATTAATTGGATTTTCAGTTTTGTTTTTCATATTTAAAGAGTAACTTTCTTAACTGTACTGATTTTGAGCTTATTAATTCAGTAATTATTTTCTAGATCTTTCCTTTTGCTGCCCATGAAGCTATTTTTAATACAAATAATCTATCATCTCCAGGTGAGTATTTTGTTAATTCAACTTTTCCATTTTAAAGCTATGCCTTTGAGAATTAGAATTTGCTTTATAAAATCATGAAATTTTTAGTATAGAGAAATGAATATCGAATAATATAACAAAACTACATGTAATTTTCATTGTTTTATCAATTTATAAAATTTTGCAATGCTTGCTAGTGTGGACTATTTTTTTTTCTTTTTGCGTGGGCAGGCACTGGGAATTGAACCCAGGTCTACAGCATGGCAGGCGAGAACTCTGCCTGCTGAACCACCATGGCCTGCCCTGGACTATTTTTTAAGAAATAGAAGTATTCTTGAAGTCTTCCACATAATCCTTCTTGAATCGCTTATTCCCTGCTGACCTAAATTTTTAAAATCCTTTCCAGGATTTTTTTTTTTAATATTTTACATATGACGCCATTCATAAGCAAGATACAAGTTTGCTCAACATATTTTCAATCTTTATATAAATAGTACATTATGTACTTATCATTCTCTAAAACTGTTTTTCTTTTTACAACTTAGGTTTTTGAGATCTCGTAATGCTGATTCATTCATTTGTAATTGGTGTTTGATATTCTTACATATAAACAAAAAATCATTCATACAGTATTCTGATGATGGGCATCTTGGTTGTTTCTATTTTTGTTATTATAAACAATGTAACAATAAGCAGTTCTGTATGAGTCTGTACAGTCATACATTGGATAATTTCTCTGGGGAATATATAAAAGGAATGGTTAGGTAGGAGAATATATGTTTCCTCAATTTATCAAATTACCAATTTGCTCTCAAACATGGTTTTACCGATGGGCACTGTTGTCAGCAGTGGAAAAGTTCTAATTTCCTCATCTGTAGTTATTATTGTTACAATTTGGAACAACATCGCCAATTCAATTGGTAAAATAATTTTCCTTTCTTGTTTAAAATGTGTGTGTGTGCATGTGTATGCCAATTGAATTTTGCTTATATGAACTGCTACCTTATTTTACCATTGTCATTTTGCCAGTGTTGTTATTTTTGTGTGTGCATGTGTTCATATTTGAGTGTTCTATGTACACTCTAAACACTATTCTTTTGTTAGTTTTGTGCATTTCACACATCTTTTCCCCATTTGTGGTTTCTCCTCTTTATTCATGGTGGGTACTGTGTGTGCGTATATATTGTAGAGAAGTCTTTAATACAAATGAAGTAAAATACATAGCTTTTAAAATATGTGTGTGCTCTTGGGACATTTTCTAAAAGCCTTGTCTTGAAATCATAAACACATTCTGCTTTCCCTATAAAATTGTCAGGGTTTTGCTTTTACGTTTAAGTTTGTAATCTAATTAGAAATTGTGTGTGCATGTGTGCGTGCATGTGTCCTATAAGGTAAAAATGTATTTTGACTTTTTTCCCGCCTGATTTTCAGTTACCTCAGCACCATATAATGGATCGCTCAAATGGCCCACTTGTTTGCAATTCTATCTCAGTCATACTTCACATATTTCCACATATATGAGGGTTTCTTTGTGGCCTCACTATCCTGTTCCTTTACAGCATTTGTTACGACAAATTTTCTTAATTGCTATGACATTATAATAACATACCACATATGCAATATAATTATTTTATTGTTTTTCAGAATTACAACTCTTTGCCTTCTTGGATCAGCTTGTCCTGTTCCTTGAAAACCCCTGTTGGAATTTTGATTGGAATTGTATTGAATTTATAGATTGAGAAAAATTTGACATTTTCGGGATATTGAGTCTTTCTACCCATAAACACACTCTACTCTCTATTTGTGTGTTCCTTTATGCTTCCCAATGTTTTGTATCTTTTCCATAATATGCTGCATATATTGCTAGATTATTTCTATATAATTTAAGATTTCTGCAAACAGTATTTTCTCAATTATACTTTCTAGAAAGATCATTGTGATATGTAGAAAAAGTATTAATCTTTGCATTTAGATCTAGTGGTAATTTCACAGAAATTTTTTCTAGTTTTAATAGTTTATAAATTCTCTTGAATTTTCTATGCACATAAGCAGAATGCACCTGCATTTTTAATTCAACCATTTGTACCTATATTTTAATAAGTGACTTTAATTATGTATTTGGGCTCATTTCCATGATAGCACTTGATGTCTGCCATTGTAATCTTTTACTTTGCTGCTGCTTTTTTTCCCCCACACTTCTACCTTCTGATAGTTTGATAAAGCTTCCTACACCCATCTCCTCCAACTGCTTTGGCCCTGCTGTTCAGGAAGCTATAGATTGTATTTCTAATTTTGCTACTACTTTGAAACATACTTTCTTAATTATAAATTAATGTGATATATTCAAAGTGATTATATACATTTATGAAAGAGAAAGTTTATTCTTGCAATTGTAGCCAAAGTTTAGGTTTAATTTCCAAAATATTTTATCAACTTCTGTGCTCAGTGTTATTTATTAGATCCTAGTTTTCATTTTTTCGTGAACCCCGTTCTAGTTTGCTAACTGCCGGAATGCAACACACCAGAGACGGAATGGCTTTTAATAAAAGGGGATTTATTTCATTAGTTCTTCAGAGGAAAGGCAGCTAACTTTCATTTGAGGTTCTTTCTTATGTGGGAAGGCACAGGGTGATCTCTGCTGGCCTTCTCTCCAGGCCTCTGGGTTCCAACAACTTTCCCCGGGGTGATTCCTTTCTGCATCTCCAAAGGCCTAGGCTGAGCTGCGAGTGCTGAGATGAGGCATACTGAGCTGCTTGGGCTGTGCTACGTTGCGGTCTCTCATTTAAGCACCGGCCAATTAAGTCAAACATCATTCATTGTAGCAGGCACACCTTCTAGCCGACTGCAGATGTAATCAGGAACAGATGAGGTTCACATGCCATTGGCTCATGTCCACAGCAACAGAACTAAGCACCTTCACCTGGCCAAGTTGAAAACTGAATCTAACTACCACAAACCCCCTATTTTTTTTTTTTTTTTTGAGTCAACTCAATTTAGGTCTGGTAAGATTAAAAATTACTTTATTTTTCCTGTGTTCATCATTTATAACTTATCAAGCTATAATATTTTAGTTTCACAATCAGTGTCCCTCGTGCCACATTACTTTTTTTTTTCAGATGTGATATCTTTTTACTGGTGGAATGGATTGAAGTATGTATCCTGATTTAGACAAATTCTTGGCCTTGATCCCCATTGTTGTGGATTTGAACCCATTGTAAATAGGTTCTTATTTTTAATTAAGGTGTGGCCCAATCGATTGAGGTTGGGCCCTAATCTTATGACTGGATGATTTATGAAGAGAAAGCCATGTCAAGGAATAGAGCTAGAAACAACAGAACCTGGAAGGGAAGGAGAGGACATTGTGCTAAGGAGGCCAAGGAACCCAAAGATTGCTGGTCAAAAAATTGCTGTTGATCCCAGGATGTAGCAAGCATTTTAGCCTCTGAAACTGAGCCAATAATTTCCTATTAAGACTTCCAGGAAATTAGCCAAATAATGTAGCTCAAGAACTAAGAGAAGGGACAGGAGGGAGACTGAGGTGGCAATTCGGGAGTGCAGCTGACCTGGGAGAGCCTTCTGCACCACATGTGGCAACCCTGGTTGCAAAGAACAAGGGACTGAGAGTCAGAAAGCTGGAGCCTGGCGTGGAGGTGTGGAGCCCATGGGAGTACATAGATGGTTGCTGGGGACTAGGAAGTAAGCCAGGCTGTGTTCCTTGGGCATGCCACCCTAACCAGCACAACCCCGATGACTGGTGACTCACCCCATACCCCATGTACCCCGAATGACGTCATCTGCTCCCATTCCCTGTGCTTCAGGCACCCCCAGCCCACCAGCCCCCAGTGCATGTACTTGCCCCACACCCCCACCCTAAGAGCAGCACAACCTACCTCTCCTGCACCCCTCATAAGCACCGCCTCCCCCTTCCCTGTTCCTTCCAGATTGCTGCCAGCACATAAAGGCTGCGGGCACTAACCTCCATACCTAGGCTACCCCTACCCCTGCCCAAAGTGTCGCACAGCCTCACCTCACCCCCCTGAACTTTATGGATCAGTTTATGGCACTCCTAGGCCCACACATGCACCTGGGCCCCCAATCACATCATTGGAAAGTGCACTTTATAGCAGTCCTAGAGCCTCAGATGTGCACGGCCATTAGCCACACTTACCAGCTCCGAGAAAGTGCTGACCTGCACAGCCATCCATGAAGGCATAATGGCAACCTACTGGCACAGCTCTATGCATGTGCACAAAGGACCTCATGCTTTATGCATGTGCACAAAAGTTTATGCCCCCCAACTGGTGCACCTGCATAGCTACAACCTCTCTGGCCGCTGGCTGCCCATGTTCACAAGCATCAGTGTGACATCCCCAACCTGCACCTATACCTGCCCTGAAACAAATCACCATACTGAGTGCCCCATCCCATACCCTGCTCTCTGCTGTACAAACTATCCCACAAATACAAGGCCTTAGACTACTGAAAAAAACAACTCCCAAACTAAATCAATCAAGATATTACAAGCCATGAAGACAGCAAATCACTAAGCATATAACAATGCAGACAGATATAACCCTGCCTAGTGACCAAATTAAAACACCAGAGGAAACACATACATTGGAACAACTAATCAAAGATGTTCATACAACTCTAGTTAATAAAATAAGTGGGATAGCAAATGACATAAAGACAATCAAGAAGACAGTAGAAGAACATAAAGAGGAATTTGAAAGAATAAATAGAAAAATAGCAGATATCACAAAGATTAAAGAATCTGTTGACCAAATAAAAAAACATACTAGAGGCACATAACACCAGATTTGAAGAGACAGTAGAAAGAATAAGGGCTATAGAGGACAGGATAACCGACTTCAAAGATTTGAAATAGCAAATGACAAAAAAGATGGAAAAAATTGAATTAGATCTCAGGGAAATGATAGACAAAACAAAGACACAAATATAAGAATCATTGGTGTTCCAGAAGGAGAAGAGAGGAGTAAAAGGGCTAGGAAGTGTAGTTGAGGATACAATGGGGGAAAATTTCCCAACCCTCATAAATGACATAAATGTCAAAGGAGCCTATAGAACTCCAAACAGAATAAATCCAAATAGGCTTTCCCCAAGTCACATACTAATCAGTGCATCAAATACTGAAGAGAGGCAGAAAATCCTGTAAGTAGTAAGAGAAAAACAATCTACTACATGCAAGGGAAACCAAATAAAACTGGGTTCAGATTACTCAACTAGCACACAGGAGGTGAGAAGACAGTGGTATGGTATATTCAAGATCATGAAAGAGAAAGACTTCCAGCCAAGAATTCTGTACCCCACCAAAGTGTCCTCCAAACTTCAGGGACAGATTAAAGTTTTCACAGGCAGAGAGGTACTGAAAGAATTTGTCAACAAGAGACCAGCCCTACAAACTATACTAAAAGAAGTTCTGCCAGCTAGAAAAAATAAAGACAGAAGAGGGAGGTCTTGAGGAGGGCACAGAATTGAAGAATACCACTGTGGGTATTTTGAAGAATACAAAAAGAAGGAAGGAAAAGAATATAGAGAGCTGACAAATAAAATAAAAAAGATAAGAGGGTAGAATCAAGAAATGCCTTTTCAGTAATAACTATGAATGTTAATGGACAAAATTTACCAATTAAAAGATATAGATTGGCAGAATGGATTATGAAACATAATCCAGCAATATGCTGCTTACAAGAGACTCATCTTAGATACAAAGATACAAATACATTGAAAATGAAAGGATGGAAAAAGATTTTCCACACAAATTGTAACCAAAAGAAAGCAGGATTAGCTATACTAACATCATACAAAATAGACTTTAAATGTAAAGACATCATAAGAAACAAAGAAGGACACTATATACTAATTAAGCAGTCAATTTACCAAGAAGATATAACAATCATAAATGTTTATGCTCCCAATCAGGGAGCTCCAAAGTACATGAGTCAGACATTGGCAAAACTGAAGGGAGTGATAGATGTCGCAACAATAATAGTAGGACACTTCAGTACACCACTCTCCTCTATAGATAGAACAACCAGACAGAAGATCAACAAGGAAATAGAGAAGTTAAATAACTTGATAAATGGATTAGACCTAAAAGACATATGTAGGTCATTGCACCACAAGCACAAGGATATACATTCTTCTCTAATGCTCATGGAACATTCTCCAGGATAGATCATATGCTGGGGCATAAAATACATCTTTATAAATTAAAAAACACTGAAATTATTCAAAGCACTTTCTCTGATCACAATGGGATGATGCTGGATCTCAATAACCACCAAAGAATGAGAACATTCACAAATATATGGAGATTAAATACCACACTCTTAAACAACCAGTGGGTCAAATAAGAAATTGCTAGAGAAATCAGTAGCTATCTGGAGATGAGTGAAAATGAGAATACAACTTATCAGAACTTATGGGATGCAGCAAAGGCTGTTCCGAGAAGGAAATGTATTGCCCTAAATGCCTATATTAAAAAACAAGGGCAAAAATCAAGGAGTTAACAGCAAACCTGGAGGAACTTCAGAAAGAACAGCAAAAACTAACCCCAGAGCAAATAAAGGAAGAGAAATAACAGATTAAAGCAGAGATAAATGAATGGGAGAATAAATGAACAATAGAAAGAATCGAAAAAACCAAAAGTTGGTTCTTTGAGAAAATCAATAAAATTGATGGGCCATTAACAAAACTGACAAAGAAAAAAGAGAGAGGATGTAAATAAACAAAATCAGAAATGAGAAGGGGTGTGTTACCACAGACCTTGAAGAAATAAAAGAAATCATAAGAGGATACTATGAACAACTATACACCAACAAGCCAGACAACTTAGATGAAATGGACAAATTCTTGGAGAGAAACAAATGTGCTACACTGACTTAGGAACAAATAGAAGATCTGAACAAACCAATCACAAGTAAAGAGATTCAATCAGTCATCAAAAATCTTCCTATAAAGAAAAGCCCAGAGCCAGATGGCTCCACAGGGGAATTTTATCAAACATTCCAAAAAGAACCAGCACCAATCCTGCTCAAACTTTCCAAAAAAATTGAGGAAAAAGGAACTCTACCTAACTCATTTTATGAAGCTAATATCATTTTAATACCAAAACTGGGTAAAGATGCTATAAGAAAGGAAAACTATAGGCCAATCACTCTAATGAACATAAATGCAAAAATTCTCAATAAGATATTAGCAAATGTAATCCAACAACACATTAAAAGAATTATACACCATGACCAAGTGGGGTTTATACCAGGAATGCAAAGATGGTTCAACACAAGGAAATCAATTAATGCAATACAGCACATTAACAAATTGAAAAGGGAAAATCACATGATCATCTTGATTGAAGCTGAAACAGCATTCGACAAGATTCAACATCCTTTTCTGATAAAAACATTGCAAAAGATAGGAATTAAGGTAACTATCTCAATATGAAAAATGGAATATATGAAAGAATGGTATCTAGCATCATATTCAGTGTAGAGAGACTGAAAATGATCCCCCTAAGATCAGGAACAAGACAAGGATGCTCACTGTCACCACTATTATTCAACATTGTGCTAGATGTTCTAGCTAGAGAAATCAGGTAGGACAAAGAAATAGAAGGCATCCAAATTGGAAAGGAAGAAGTAAAACTCTTATTTCCAGATGATATGATACAATACTTGAAAGATTCTGAGAAATCTACAGGAAAGTTACTTGAGCTAATAAACAAATTCAGCAAGAGGGTGGGATATAAAATTAATGTACAAAAATCAGTAACATTTCTTTACACAAGCAGTGACCTAGCTAAGGAGTCAGTTAAGGAAAAAACTCCATTCAAAATAGCAACTAAATGAATCAAGTACTTAGGAATGAACTTATCTAGGGATGTAAAGGACTTGTACACAGAAAACTATGTAATATTGCTAAAATAAATCAAAGGAGATAGAAATAGGTGGAAAGACATGGGCTAAAGATATGAATAGGCATTTTTCTCAAGAGCAAATGCAGACGTCTCAAAAGCACATGAAGAGATGCCCATTTTCATTGGCTAAAAGGGAAATGCAGATCAAGACTACGATGAGATACCAACTCACACCTATAAGAATCACTACTGTTAAACCAACAGGAAACTATACATGTTGGAGAGAATGTGGAGAAACAGGGACACTTATGCACTGCTAGTAGGAATGTATAATGGTGCAGCCACTATGGAAGACTGTTTGGCATTTCCTTAGGAAACTAAATATTGAGTTGCCCTATGACCCAGCAATAGCACTACTTGGAATATACCCAGAAGAGCTGAAAGCAATGACACAAACAGACATTTGCACACCGATGTTCATAGCAGCATTACTCACACTCGCCAAAAGGTTGAAACAAACCAAATACCCATCAACAGACAAGTGGATCAACAAAATGTGGTGTATGTATATATATATATATATATATATACATACATTGGAATATTATGCAGCAGTAAGACAAAATGATGTTCTGAAGCACATGACAAGATGGGTGAGCCTTGTGGACATAATGCTGAGTGAAATAAGCCAGATACAAAAGGATAGATACTATATGATTCCACTTTTATGATCAGCATCAAGGTATCATGAGAGGCTTATAATACAGAATATAAGGGACCCAGAGAAACATAAAAGCTAGAAATGGGTGAACTATTAGCTAATGAGGTTGAACTCCAATGTAAGGTAATAGATAGAAGTGAAGGTGGTTCTCTAGTAGATCTATAAGTAATATTACCTTATTGAAGATGAACAAGATTGAAAGCGGTTGTATAGACCTGTGTCCCACTGATTAACACCAGAAATATGAATTAGTTCTCACAAGAATTACTTAAAAGATATGAATCCTGTATAAAGAGTGTGTAAGTTCAGGGTAAAGGGGGAAAACTGCTATTGTATGCTATGAGCTATGTTCAAAAGGAAACCATCAGCACTACCACAGCAACAGCAGAGATAAATAATGGGACAAGAGTTAAGAGGAGGTTTAGATTTCCTATTTGGCAAGGGTGTGTTTAATTGGTTTTATTTCTCCTGGTAACAATGAAATTATCTAAAATTGAGAATGTTGATGGACTGTGAAGACACTACCTATGTAGTACATGTCTTAGACTACCTATAGACATGCCCAAGAGTTACTTCTGGAGGACCTCTTTTTGTGCTCAGATGTGGCCTCAGTTTCTCTAAGCCCAACTTTGCAAGTGAATTCATTGCCGTTCCCCCTAAATGGAATATTACATCCAGGGGTGAAATTCTCCCTGGCAACATGGGAGATGAATCCCAGGGATGATCCCAGACCTGGCACCATGAGATCAACAATTCCATCCTGACCAAAAAGGGGAAAAGAATTGTAATTAATCAAGTATCGGTGACAGAGAGAGTTCAAGTAGAGTCAGGTGGCTGTTCTGGAGGTGGTTCTCATGCAAGCTTTGGTTAGACCTTGCTACCTATCATAACCTGCCAACCCCCAACCAGGACCATTCCAACCAATCCTAAAGAACACCTAGGGAAATATATAAGATTCCACAAGGGTTCCATGCACTAATATAACTTTCCAGAAACCTACAATCTCTAGATGGGTCACTGGTCCAGATAAGTCTTGAAACCTGGCCCAGCCTCTCCAGAACATCAGATAGTTCCATCTCCCTAACCCATATAAGTGACAGACCCTTCCAATATGAAAAATTTAGAATGGCCATAGCCCAAACACCCCCAAAAAGAGGGATAGAAATGTAAAAGATGATGGTGGAGTGATACAGAGAAGATAGGATTTAACACATGAATATTAATGCTGAATCATTAAATTGATATCTTTTTTAATCTCCAGTATTTTAGAGCAGCTAGAAGTAAAAACCTAAAATTGTGAAATTGTAACGTATGTCAAACTCTGTAATACATTCTACAACTAACCGTGGTGCTGTGCTTTCAAATTTATTGCTTTTTTGTATATATGTTATTTTTCACAAAAAAAGAAGGAAAAAATCAATTGTGATGATAAAAAAAATATTTAAGCCCTCTAACCTCCTATATTCTGGAGAGCTACAAGGAAAAATCTGAGAGGATTATATAGTAGCCCATGACAAACTCTGGGATCTGTCCTGTGACTACTTGTGGAAGAGTGCTTAGAAAACTATTGCATTTTTATTTCTTTGCTTTGCATGTAAAGAAGGATTTTATAAAGCTTAACAGTAGCTAACTTTTCTTAGGTAAAGAAGGATTTTATAAAGCTTAACAGTAGCTAACTTTTCTTATGTAAAGAAGGATTTTATAAAACTTAACAGTAGCTAACTTTTCTTATGTAAAGAAGGATTTTATAAAACTTAGCAGTAGCTAACTTTTCTTGCCTAATTTAGCTATTTACATGTATTTTAGCTTCTGAATGATAGAAATATCTAGCAAAAGGATTTGTGTCATTTTATATTCACTACTATGCATTTGGTGTGAGTTAAGGATTGTAAAGGAAAGAGTTATGGGCCCCATCAGGCTAAGAAAAACAACTCGGGACCTTCCGGGGTGGTTATCTGCCTCTCCCAACCCCCATGACTCCTTGCACCAGAAATGCTTGTTGTGAAAATGATTGTTACCTGCTTCTTGCATGAAGCAACACCTGTGACCCATGCTCGACCCCCACCCCCCTCCTCCTCCCCCTTAAAAAGCTTCCCCAAACCCAGGCTAGGGGCTCTTGGTTCCTGCGTGTTCAGTGAGCCCCACGCATGTGTGGTAAATAAACCCCTTGCGTGTTGCATGAGAGAACGTCTCTTGGAGTCCTCCTTTGCATGGAAAAACTCTCGAATTCTTACATGTATATATGTTACACTATACAATAAAAAAAGTTAAAAGAGAATTCCTGTTAAGCCAACTCAATGTATAGTATTTGCCATGGAAGCAGAGAAACTAAGACAACTGTCTAATTGTTATCTAACTGTAGATAATCTGAATTTACTCTAGTTTCTTTCCAATATTTTTCTCTAGTATTTTGTCTCCCTGATGTTTTGTAGTTTCAGTGCATGATGGCTAGATGTGAATTTAACTTTACTGATCCTATTTGGTACTTATTTAGAATGATCTTTTAATCTGAGATAATGTGTCCTGAATTCAAGAAAATTTGCAGCTATTAGACCTTAAATATTACTTCTCTACAAATCCTTCAATATTTTATTCTGGAGTTGCTATTATATATTTTTTGGAACTTTCAAACTATCTTTCAAATAACCTAACACATTTGTCCCTCTGTTTGCTGATTCTGTAGAATTACCCTGCTGGCATATTAATTTCAGTGACTACAATTTTCATTTCTAACATTTCTAGCTGCTTCTTTTTCATATATACTTGTTTCATTTCTATTTGGTTTTGTTCCATAATTTCTTGTTTATTTTAATGTTTATGGGTACCATGTATTCATTTATCTCTTTGAGAATATTAAACAATTTTAAAATTCTTACTGACTTTCCATAAAATTTATCTCACCTACAGTGGTATACTCAGGGAGTGGGGGGGCAGTGGGGGCATTCTGTCCCAGGTAATAAAAAGATATATTATCTGTAGAGAATTTAAAACTCTTACTTTTCTTTTTTGAGAAACCATTTTTAAAGTGACAAATTCAGTCTGCTTTTTATTATCCTATGCTTTCAGAATTCTAAACAACATCATTTGTGATAAAATACTTCTGCTCCCACCATCTCCTGGAGTATACCACTGTTCTTATTAAACGAGATTTTATTTCAATTGTTATTTTTGTTTGTCTTTCTTAACATGAAGTTACTTTTCTTTTTATTTTTAACCAACTTTAAAAAATTGATGTGTTGAATCCTTTTGAGTAAAAGGATTTTTGCTTTTTTTATTTTGTTTTTCTTACTCTGAATTTCTACCTGGACTGATGGCTCTCAGCCTCCAATCAAGTGGTAAATTACATTTCTTGCCCTCACATTATAGTGATAATGGGGTTATTATGTAGCCAATCATGGAACCCAGAGGGGTTTAGCTTGGTTCTTTGTTATGAGAATATTTTTTCCTCACCCTTGCTCTAGACCTTTACAGGTGCTAGCTATTTTTTTTTTTTTTTTGAGTATCCTTTCACAAACATTAAAGAGATATTCAAGCCTTAACTCCAGACATAGGTCCTGGATTCAGTGGTTGGGGACCATTATTTTTTTTGCTTTATCTCTGTTTTCAAGGTGTCACCTCTAGGTGTTCCAGCAGAGAGAACATATCAAAGGATGAACTTAATGATGTACCATTATCAGAATTATTCTGAATTTACATTTGGCAACAACTTTGGAGGTCTCCCAGATGATTTAGTATATGAATGTTCCAGTTAAATTACCTTCTAAATCAATTATAATTTCATTTACATTTTGTATTTGTGTTAATAGTAGACCAGAACTGAGCTGAGCTGAGAGAGCACAGTGTTGAAGTTGTCAATTAAAATAGCAAGCCAGCATGGGTTTGTGATGAGAAATTTACAGTTCTAAGGAAGTGAAAGTTTCCAAATCAAGGCACCAACAAGAGGTTACCTTCGTTCAAGAAGGGCTGATGGGTCAGAAACACCTCTGTCAGCTGGGTAGTCATGTGGCTGTCGTCTGCTGGTCCCTTGCCCCTGGTACTCTGTTGCTTTCAACCTTTATTCCTGTGGGAGAAGTAAAGGATTTTACTCTACTTCCCCAGAGCTGGCTTTCAACTCTTGGTTTCCCTTGGCTCTCTCCAGTTTCTGGCTTGCTTAAAATCTCATGGGAACATCTGCTGAGCTTCAAGCATCACCAAACATCCTTGTCCCTCTTCTCCACATGTCCACATATGTGTCAGTTCTTCTGTGAAGTTTCTGTTGGCTCTAAGGCATCTGTTGCTTCTCTAGCCTCTGTCATTTCTGAAGTGTCTCCAAAATGTTTCCTCTTTTAAAGGATTCCAGTAAATTAATCAAGACCTGCCTGGAATGGGTGGAGTCACATCTTCATCTAATTGAAGGTTAACACCTACAAATGGGTGCATCAATCTCCACGGAGATAATCTAATCAAAAGATTCCAACATATATTATTAAATAAGGATGAAAACAAATGGCTGCCTCCATAAGATGTAATCAGGATTAAAACATGGCTTTTCTAGTATTCATAATACTTTCAAACCAGCACAGTATACTACAGAAAATAAAAATTTTGCATCAAATAAACATCTCTTCCTTTGGTCTCACACAGAAGTCAAAATTTTAAAATACAGTCAATATTATTTTTTACATTTTAGTCTGATTTACCTTAGTCCTAACCAGATCAGCTTTATTCACATCTCTAATTAAAGTCAGGTCTCTATTACAACTTTTTTAACAGTTGTGGTATGGAATAATGCTGACTTTCAGAGCTATAGAATTCAGACTCTGTGTCTTAGGTGTCAAAAAGATAACCAAAGTTCCAGGGAATGATCAGGTTATACACAAAGAGCTCAGCATCTCAGAATTTAGAAATAACAGTTACAACTCTGGAATAGTAGTGACTTCCATAAGAGCTTACAATCTAGGAACCTTTGCAATAAGCCTTCACCTGATAACCTTTGCTCACGAATTCAATTCTCAGGGTTTGCACATTATATTTCATCCATAATAGTGAGGCATTGTAATATATATCTCTTTGTTTCTGCTTTATTTCATTCAACATACTGTCCTCATGTTCATTCACCTAGTTGCATGCCTCACAACTTCTTTCCTTCTTGGGGCCACCAATATTCCATTGTATATGTATACCATGGTTCACCCTTCCATTCATCAGCCAATGTACACTTAGGCCACCTCCATCCATTGCAAATCATGAATACTGCCACCATAAACACTAGTGTGCAAATGTCCATTCTTTGTGTCCCTGCTTTCAGTTCCTCCAGTTATATAACTAATAATGGGATTGCAGGATCATATGGCAACCCTATACTTAGTCTTCTGTGGGCCTATCACACTGCCTTCCAGAAGGGTTGCACCATTCTGCTTCCCTACCAACAGTGAAAGATATATCTCTCTCTCCACATTTTTTCCAGCACTTATATCTTGAATACAGTTTTTTTCACATACCATACAATCCATCCTAAGTAAACAATCATTAGTTCCTGGTACAATCATATAGTTATGTATTCACTATCATAATCCATATGAAGATATTTCCATTTCTTCCACAAAGAAAGAATAAGAGGAAAATAATGAAGAATAAAAAATAATATAAATAAAATAGAAAGAAGAAGCACACCCCCACACCAAGAATTCCATATCCTCCCTTATTTCTCCTCTTGCTGCATTTAGCTAGGGTGTATTGTCTTTGTTACATTTAATGGAAACATATTACAATGTTTCTGTTAACTATAGACCCTAGTTTGCATTGATCATATTTTTTCCATATACCATCCCATTTCAAACACCTTGCAATTTGACATGCATTTATTCTCACTCATGTAAAAACTTTCTTATATTTGTACATTTAATCACCATCATTATCCACTCTAGGTTTCACTAAGTTATATTGTCCCAGGCTTTATCTTCTATCTTGCCTTCTGGTGCCATTCAGGCCCCTGAACCTCCTCTTTCAACCATATTCACATTCAGCTCTGTTCAGTGTGTGTACAATATTGTGCTGCAATCAGATAGCATTGTGCTATCCATTTCTATTTCAATCCTGTTGAATATTCTCTACCACTTGACCATCCAGTGCCCAATCTCTACCCTCTTTCTATCTCCTGATAACCTGTGTTCTCAACTTTAACTTCTAAAGTTTGCTCATTAATGTTAGTTCATATTAGTGACACCATACAGTACTCTTTCCTTTGTTTCTGGCTAATTTCACTCAACATAATGTCCTCAAGGTTGCATGCATTGTGCCTTTATTCTGATATATCTTATTTTTTTCTCTCTTTCTATCCTTACTGATAGTCTTCATTTCTACTCACATCACCAGACCTCTCTCTCCTGTCTTTTCCTATCTTGTAGTGCCCTTTTTAGTATTTCTTGTAGAGCAGGTCTCTTGTTCATAGACTCTCACAGTGTCTCTTCCTCTGAAACTGTTTTAAACTCTCTCTTATTTTGAAGGACAGTTTTGCAAGATACTCTATTCTTGGTTGGCAGTTTTTCTTTCAAAATATCTTAAATATATCAAACCATTGTCTTCTTGCCTCCATGGTTTCTGCTGAGAAATCCACACATACTCTTATTGAGCGTCCCTTCTATGTGATGAATCACTTTTCTCTTGCTGCTTTCAGAATTATCTCTGTTTTTGGCATTTTCCAATCTTATTAGTGAGTGTCCTGGAGAAAATCTATTCAGATTATTCTTTTTGGGATATGCTATACTTTTTGGATCTTTAATTTTATATCTGTTAGAAGAGATGGGGAATTTTCAGTGATTATTTCCTCCATTATGCTTTCTGTTCCTTTTTCCCTTCTCTTCATCTTCTGGGACACCCATAACACATGTCTTCATGTACTTCATTCAATTCCCTGAGACTCTGCTCATATCTTTCTGTTCTCTTCCCTATCTGTTCTTTTGCATGTAGGATTTCAGCTGCCCTGTCCTCTAGTTCACTAATCCTTTCTTCTGCACCTTCAAATCTACTGTTTTAGGTCTGTGTTGTGTTTTTCATCTCTTCTTTTTTGCCTTTCATTCCCATAAGTTCTGTTATTTGTTTTCTTAAGGTTTCAAGTACTTCTCAAAAGTCCAATGTCTTCCTTATAGCCTTCATATCTTTTGTCTTAACTTCCTTTAACTCATTGATTTGAATTTTTAAATTTATTTAGCATGTTTATTGGTACATTAATTAGTTGTTTTCACTCCTGTATCTCCTTTAAAATGTTCGTTTTTCCTTTGACTGGGTCATATATTCATTTTTCCTAGTATGACTCATAATTTTTTACTGGTGTCTAGACATCTGAATTCCTTGATTAGTTTATTCTGGAGATCATTTTAACAGTTTTACCTAGAGTTTTCTTGTTAGTTGACTTTGTTCTCTATCTGTTCCTTGGCATTCAGTTCAAGACCTCTAACATAGCTTCTGTTTAACTGGTCAGAATTTTTTAGCTTTTGTTTTCTTGTTCTTTCTCTGCCCTTATGGAACCTTTTTTTTTTTTTTTTTTTTTTTTGAGGAGGGTCTTCCTAGATATAATCGACCCTGATTAGATTTTCCAAGACAAGGCAGGCCCAGGTCTCAGGAGGAGGGTGTAATCAGTATCAAGTTTCCCTGAAGATGAGACCCAGCAGGTTGTCTGACTTTCCTGTGGAACCTCGAGACTCTGTGCTTTCCCTGTCCTGTCCAGTGGGTGGTGCTTTCCAGCCACATTCCCCACTGGTGTAAAGGGGTTTGAAGTATTTAATTCTCAACTTGCCAGAGGTGTAGTTGAGACAGAGGCTGAGTTGGAAGGAAAGCTCCAGCTGTTTCTGGTTTCCAGTACCTAGGATCTCAGATGCTCTTAAGAGGGACAGCCAGTTGTGCTGGGTCCTGTCCACGTCCTTTTCTTGGGAAAGTTCCATCTTTTGGGGAATAATCTCCTTAACTTAACTTGTTACTTTGTCTCTCAGACCTATTTTAACCCTGTCACTGCCTGGGTCAGTGCTGACAATTGAAAATGGGTGAGGATTTCTCTCATGACCTACTTAGAATACTTTTTAAAAAAAGAAGAAAGAAAGAAAAAGAAGAGAGAGAAAGAAAAAATAAAAATAAAATCCCTTTTCAGTGCTAGAATTCAGCCTCTATAATTCACTAAGCAAGAGCTGGAGTTGGTAACCAGCTCTTTTCCAGTATTCTGAGTTAGGCCACCTCTGTTGTTTTTTTTCTTCATCAGCCCCATCTCATCTCTGCCAGGTTATGTTCCTGCTTTCTCTGGGTTTATCTGTGCTTGAAACTTATATTCAGCCATCCAAATTTGTTAACTAAAACCACATTTAGAACATGGTTGAGCTGCCTTGCCTTGCTCCTTGTGCAAAGGGCTTCTTTTTCCCGTGGGAAAGTGTCTCCACTCTGTGCTATACCAGTGGGGGAGGGGTGCTAGCCTCCAGGGATTGGGGACTTTACACTTCTTTGCAATGATCTTGGCCCTTCCACCCATTCCAGAGAGGTGTACAATGTGTCTGATCACAGATGTCCCTCACACACTTGCTCCTAACAGCTCTTTCTTGTCTGTTTAATAAGTTGTTTCGGTGAGAGAAATGAGTCCTGGAGCTGCCTACTCCATCATCTTCCATTGAAGTCACCAACAATGAATTTTTGATGATTGATTTTCTTTTTTCTTTTTGGCACGGGCAGGCTCCAGGAATTGACCCTGTGATTATTGATTTTGTTTATTAAGCAAAGTTGTATAGCCTTATCAATTCTAATGCATTTTAAATTCTATAATTTATGAATAATCATAGGTTTTTCCCTTTCACCCAGTGATTACAAACTTTACTTCTTTTTCTTACCTGATTTTGGGCATGGTAAAGCAGGAGTGTTTATTAAAACCTCAAAGTCAAAAGCTGACTTTCAACATTCCACCATGGCGATTCTGCAAGTTCTTTGTAGGGATTTCTTATCAAGTTATGTAATTTTTCTAGTCCTACTTTTTACTAAGAATATAATGAATAGATGATACATTCTATCAAACTATTTTCCTGAATTTAGTAAATTATATTATTTTTCTCCTTTGAATTGAAATATGGTGATTTTAATTAATCAATTTTTTAAGTTAAATTATCCTTCCATTTCTTGAATAGAGTCCATAACCAATTTGGTTAGAATGGATATTTTTATACATTGATTCAATTGCTCTCAATAATTTTCTTTTGATTTTTCATATCAATGTCCTTTTTTATTTTTGCATGGGCAGGCACCAGGAATCAAACCCAGGTCCCCGGCATGGCATCAATGTCCTTTTAATACACTTTGAGAAACAGATTTAAATTATCATTATATAATTTTGAATTTTTAACTATATAAATCTTTTCAAAGAAAGTTTTGTCAGTTTTATTCAAGTTTATGATATTTATCTGATATATTTATAATTAGCTATATATTTAAATGGTTTCTGTGTTCATCACCACTAGTTTTATATCACACATTTCTCATTCTTTAATCATTCAAACTAAGTTCTCATTCAGTTATTCTATAGTATATTACAGCATTCACAAAGAAACTGTGCTAGAGTTTTTTTCTTTCTTAAAGCTTTGCACTATCTGAAATGGTTCTATTGTTTTATGCCAAAATAAAAATTTGGCTAGCTATTTCTTGTGTTTCAAGTTTCTTCCCAATCAATGTATGTAGACATTGCTCCACTGTCGTCTGGAATTGAGTATTGTAGTAAAAAAAAAAATGCAGTCTGTCTAATTTTAATTCCTTTACAACTTATCTCCTTTTCTCCCTTATGTTTACAGAATATTTTCATATCTTTGACATCAAATGAAGAAGTTAATATATTCACCAGTTTGAAGTTATTTTTTCTGAAACATTTTTGCTGCATAGCCCTATCAACTGATAACAATATATTGATTAAATACCTATACTCAGTTATACTCTATTATTTTTTAACATTGTGATAAATGCACTCTCTTTTCAAATCTAAAACAATACATATTCTGCCAAACTTTAATCATTGCTTTTCTTCCTATGGTTAGGTTCTTCTATAAAAATGAGATTAGATCTATAGTTTGGCTATCCAAATCTATCAGCTTCTCTTATATTACTTTTATCACTTTAAATTTTTTTCACTTTCTTAGAGAGTTTCTGCAATTTTTTCTCCACTATTGGCATATCAATTTTCTACAATGTTATTTACTAATTTACTGTTATTCTTTTATTTGCGGGGGGGGGCAGTACACTTCTTGCTTCTTTTTGGTCAGCTGTTTTTAATCTCTGAATCACATTAGCCTATTTTATTTACTTTTATTTTTTTACATCTATTTTCTTTTCTTGCCTTTTATTATTGTTAAAATTGAAATGACAATAATAACACCTACTTTATAAGTTTATATAATTATTGAATGAGATCATCTATATAAGAAGTGTATCATTATGTCATATCACTATTAATTTTAGTGCTTATTGTTAATATTATTTTATTAGACAATTCATTGTTGAGGCCATTATTAAAAATACTGCTTAAACTTAAGGTTACAGGCTTCTTTTGCCATTAGTTTCCAGGACTGTGGCTGTTGACGTCCTTGAATATAAATGATTGAATGAGCTGTTGCTTACATTATAGCAATTTCTCTTTTCTTCCTTACTATTTAGTGGAGTGTGATAATATATCCAAATAAAAGATAATACCTTACAAGTACCAGTGGCGAGGTGATTAAATTCTATAAGAAGAAGTTGGGAGAGGCCTGCAGAAAATAACCTTAATAGGGTCATTGCCTTACTTGGCTTATAATGTAGTTCCCAAAGTATTCATGGAACGTGAAGGAAGAGAGGCAACATGAAGTATGCCATACCTTAGAGGACTAGAAGGAGCTTGGATCTCTAAATCTTAGAGATATAATATTAGCCCTGGATTGTCTATTGCCTAGACTTGTCATTACTGAGAGTAAAATAAACCTCCTCTGTTTAAGCTGTCATTGTTTAGGGCTTCTGTGACATGCAGCTGAACTCAAACCTTAAGTGATAAAGTTTCCACGGCATATACAATCTACTACAAGGAATTTATTCTTTAAGGGGAAAAAAAATTACTTTTTTGAGTTTTGCAAAGCAATACCATTTTGTTGCACAGGATGATGGGAGTGTAGGCCACTGACTGTGTCTCTCAATGATGTGTCTCCTGATGAGTTAGTCAATTTTCTTTCCTGGAACTTACAAAGCATAGATTTTTTTTTTTTACTTACTTTTAGATACCAGCTTAGAACAAAATTCGCCAAAAGTTTTTTAGAACAAAATTAAACACACAAAATAGCAGTAAATCTGTACTCCACGAGTAAAAATCGTGGGACAAATTATTAGCAGAGTGGCATCTGGACTGTGAGAAGAATATCAGACTGACCCCAAATGGTGCTGTGTACTGTAATGGGGTCCATTAGCCCGTAATCATATCAGCTCATTATCTTGCATTACGAAGTATTTTAAAATGCTATTTTTTTTTCTTTTTGGATGCACAGTAGTACTTTCACTCAATTTCTTCCCACAGTCACAGATGTGCAGGTGCATTTCTCTGCATGCTCAAATTTCTAAACATAAGGGAGAGCACTGAGAATAAGTCATACCACCTGATCATCAGGCTTACTTGTTTTTCCTATATAACATTAGAAATCTTTATTCCAGATCTCAGTTTCCATATTTCATTGTCAAATAGCATTCTATTGATGTTTAGTATATATTTTCAACACCCACATGAAGAAGTACCCTTTTAAATACTGTATTAAATTTGTCAAGTAACAGTTAAATATTTAGCAATACCCAGGAATATTACATTTGTGAAAAAAATAGTTGCCCCTGGCTGTTTGAAGCTCAACTATTTCATGCTTACTAATATAAGTATTTGGAGACCACACTACAGTTTTACTTCACATAGGAAAAATAGTCAACCAAAAATAATTCCTGCACTACTTCTAATTCACATTTATAAAAGTAAAAATTTTGGTGAAAATCTTAGTTTAAAATCATGTACAGATAGACAAACTACAAGATTAAAGGTGCAGTCCTATAGATTTTATATGTTCCCAAGAATTCTGACCTCAATTTCAAGGAGTTAGGGTTTAACTATAATTTAGAGGGAAGAGTTCACACAAGACCACCCTCACTGCAAGTTCAGGGTTTTCCCAAAAGCATCCTTAGTTTCAATAACTCAGTAGAATGACACAGAACTCACTGTGAGCTATTATACTCCTGGCACAGTTTTACAGGGAAAGAATGCAGGAAAATCAGCCAAAGAAAGAAATGTATAGAGTCTAGGAAATTTCTAAACTTGAAGTTTCCACTGCCATCAGAATACATTACCCTCAAGTATTGATGTGTGGAGTATTGCCAGTCGGAGAAGCTCACCTGAGCTTCAGTGTTCTGAGTTTTTAATTGGGACTCCATTCTAGAGCAATTAATTGATTAATTTCCCACATAGTTGAACTCACTCTCCAGCCTCACCCCTCCCTGGAGACTTATATGACATGAGAAAGCCACCATGAGTCACCTTGCTTGCATCATTATCAAATAGCATTCTATTGATTATTAATTTATATTTTCAACCCTTGGGTGAATAAGTACTTAGGTGTGATTCAGGGGGGCTCACCATAAAAAACAAAGACACTCCTATCACTTGGGCATTCCAAAGGTTTAGAAAGTTAGCTTTCTGGGTGCTGGGGACAAAAGCCACACTTTTCTTTGGGTACAGTCACGTTCTTTTCTACACAAAAATATATTACAAACCAGCAATTTGGAATGAATAAAATACTGTCACAATTATATCCAGTAAAGATATTTCTGCTTTTCAAGCTATATCCCTAAAAATCATATTCTACACAATAGATCAATGCCTCCAAGTATAATATGAGTATCACAGAGAAGATTTATGAATTAGGATTTGGATTTACTTTGATGTAAAGCAGGTCATTGCCTCAGGATGTCATTTGAGGACATCTTTGTGCTCAAACACTCTCTTCCACATAATGCCATACTATTTGGAATGCTACACTGTTTAGCAAATGTCTATAAGAACCTGCATTGTTTAGGATGTAGGTATATAATACTATGTTCATATTTTTACTTCTTAGGATTCTCAATTTTGAACAACAGAAACCAATTCTCATTAACTTAAACAGAAAAGGAGTTTATTCAAAGGGTATCAAGTAGCTCAAAAGATCAATGAGAAGACAGAAAACTAATTTGTAGAAGGTACCAAGGAGTTAGGATTCAGCCATGGACATGGTAAGTGGTGTAGGATAGATGACAGAGTATTTTATGCTCCCAATTCACCATTCCCTTATATTAGCATTGTATGTTCACATCCTTGTCAGGTTCTCATGGCAGGCAAAGTATATTTCTGAGCCTTTTCACTTTGGCCATTGGGATGTTAGTAAACATGATGCAGCAAAGGCTTGGAATTTGCCTGCCCCCGGTAGACTGCTTGACTTAGAAACCTGTAAACTATATAGAGAAGATGTAAATCCTAGCCACAGTCTTGAGTCAATTTCAGCCATGCCCAGTTTAGAACAGCTGAGCCCCAGTTAACACTCAGTGCATGAGTGAGAAGCAAATGCATTTGCTGTGTGCCACTGGGTTTGTTTGTTTGTTTTTTTTTTGGTTGATTGCTATGCAGTAAAAACTGAGTGACACAGATAAACAAAGTCTCAGTGGACACCAGCAGCCACTGCTCTTGCTCTAAATCATTCATAAATATCCTTGCTCTTTTATGGCTCTCCCTCAAGTTTCAAATTCCCAGATTAAAATAGGTGACCATTTATCTAGTGTTAAAAGGGAATATAGCCCCTTCTGCTTCATGATGGTGAGTGGGGTCCAATTGGCCAAATATCTATGGGTTACTCCAAAACAGAAAGGGTGTTCTAACATTCAATTGGCAAATCAGCAAATATCCACTACAGTTCTGTAGTGAAAGGTACAGGCATAGAAAAATAATCATGGCTGAGGTAATTAAATGCTAACAAAACAGCATACTCAAAAAGAGTTTCTTTCATAAATATTACAACAAAATAGTTCAAAGTTTATTTTTTTTTTAATCTGGGGAGTAAATGATTAAACAAAATAAAGATGACCATCTTTCCTTGAAGACTTCTCCAAGCCTTTAAAATGTTAATATAGTTCATGATTTTTCAAGGTGCAAGAAGGGATCATGTATAGCAAGAATAGCACTTCCTAATATTTGACCACAATGACCTGTTTGGCAAAGCATCTCATAAGATTTGTTTCCTATAACACAAGTTGAGAAATATCATTAGAGACAAGTACAAAGTACTTTTGGAGTACAAGGAAATAATGACTAATTATGTCTGCAGAAGTTGCAGTTGGAGGATTGCTAGTAAGTGTAATCTAGGATGAAGTGCAGAGCTTTTCCAGGAAAAAAATTGAGAAAAGACATTTCAAGTATGGGAAAGTCAGTCTAATATGAAAGACAGACGAAAAATGAAATAGTTGGAAGTTTCAATAAGTCTATGCATAACAGAAGTGAGTGATGATGATGGCAGTATGCAGAGATGATTGTGGTGACAGTGAAGGCCATGCAGACAGCATTGTATGGTACTTAAGAGCATGAGCTACGGGCCTTAACATATCAGGGTAACTAACTGGTTGACCTCAGGCAAAGAATGTTCCTTCTCTATGCTTCACTTTCTTCATTTGGAAGGTGCTACACTTGATGACACAGTCAAAGAATGTCAAGTAATTCAAATGGCTATAGTGAAACAGGTGAGGTAGGGAAGGGAAAGTAAGAGGCAAGGTTACAGAGCTGGGCTAGGAGCCAGATTAAAAAAATAAACCACCGAAATAATTTCCAAAAAATATAGTTGCCAGTTTTTTGAATACTGATTTTGAGTCAGGCTTTTTCTATACAATTTAATAAATGAGTAATCACTCATTTATTTAAAAATAATCCTAAAGGTTGTTATTATTCTTAGCATCGTTAAAAATTACACAATTTTGCAGAGTGTATTTGGAGCCCTGGTCATTTTGCTCCAGAGGTCCTTTGCTCATAACCACTGTACCAGGAGCTTTCTAATTAATTTTTAAAATCTTAATCCATAGTAAATGTATTTTACACCATGACCCAGAGTATGCAAGCATGTACCTATTATCTGTCTATCAATCAATCCATCTAATCTTTATGTGTATGTGTGTGTATATCTCAAGTCCCTTGAAATTAAAGTTATCCTTACCACCCATGAATGATGTATTCTGATACTTGTTCTAGTCTAGTCTTTTTCCTTTTTGTAAAATGCTGACAATAAAAGAGCAAATTTATTTTACAACCACTAATTGATCAGAGTTTGAATAATATTACAGTGTTCCATAATTCACATCTTTCTAAGGAATTTAGAATTTATCCTACACAGAATAAAGAGCAAGTGAAGGATTTTAAATACGTGAATGACCTAAACAAATTACATGTTTTAGAAAGATCGTTCCCAGCAGTGTAGAGGATATATTGCAGTGAGTTGGCACAGCAAGTAACAAGCCTATTTAAGAAATGATTGTAATTCTCTAAAAGAAAGTGAAGCATGGAGAATGGGAGACAGGAAATGCAATCAAAGGACATAGTGACCGATAAAATTATGGATGGTGAAGTAAAGGAATGACTTGAGAATGAGTCCTATGTTTCTAGTTGCAGGACTAGGATAGTGGCATCATTAACCAGGCTAGAGATTACAGAACAAATAAGTTTTAACAAGAAGATCTTTAAAATTCAGAGTTCCGGATTTTGCCCTTTGAGTGTTAAAAAGTAAGTAGAATCACTCTTTGACATGACAGTCCCTGCAGTGAATCCATGGTACTAATAAATGACTACTCTCAAACCTGATATTATATTGCAACTCTATAGTCTAATAAAAGCAGATTAACTTCTGTATCAGTTTTTTCATATTATTGACATATTGAGTTTGTAGTCAGCTAACACCCCCATTTTATTTTCATATGAATTCTGGACACTGGTATTGTCTCTTTGTTCCAAGTTTCTTTTATTATCAAAAAGAGTTGGATAGATAAGTAGATTACTTATCTAATCCATTCCCATTCCTGTTCTCAATTTTTTTTTCAGTTATGAATTTATTTGATAATCATTATGACTAAGTTGACTTCTTAGTGAATCCATGTTGGATCCTAGCTGTTACCACTCTTTTTTTGGGGGGAAAGGGATTCATAAGTCATTTCTTCTAGAGTTTTACAGATGGTTTGAATTTTTCAGACTTTTTTTAACCTTGATTAAAGATATTTTAAGAAACATTTCCCACCCTCTGGCATCACTTCAATTTTTCAAAATTTAAATATGATAATTCTTACTGATTCCACAATTAAATTCCTTCCACAGTATGATTTATAATTAGTTTGAGCTTGGGACTCGAATTCACTAAAGTGGCTATCTATTTTGATCGTTATGCCAGACTGTCTAGAGTGTTTGACAAACCATTTATTCTTCCCTGGCACACTGAAGCACTACTTTTCTCAGCCTTGCCTGCAGTTTTGTTCTAGCCACGTGACTGAGTTTTGTCCAGCAAGATGTGCAGTGGCATCATACACATTACTTATCCTTGTAGAATAACCTACCCTTTTTATTCTTGCAGTGAACTTGGGCAGGAACTCAAGATGGGAAGAACCTGGAGAACCATGTATCCTGGAAAGTCCCAGGCCTACATTGGACCATGAAATTTGGGGGGTTGTTTTACTTCCTCATAGCCTGGTTTGTTCTGACTTGTACAAAGATTTATTTCCTTTTTCATACTTACTCTTTTCTGTACATACTGAAAACATTCTTTGCTATGGAAGAAGTTGGGCTTTCTTTCTGTCATTAATGCTATGTCACCTTCCCTAAGCAATGAGTTTGTCCCATTGTATTTCTACTTGATCTATTATTCATTCATTCATTCAACATGGTCAGTCAACAAATATTGGAACTACTGTGGGGCAAGTACTGGTCTTGGAACTTGATGTATAGGAGTAGGCAAAACACAACACAATCCCTGCCTTCAAGTAGCTTACTTTAAAGGAGAGGAACACAAATTGAAATCAAATGCATGGATAAGACATGTTCTTTCAAATGATGATAAGTGAAATGGATAAAAATTAAGAAGGGAAGTGGAATAGGGAGTGTGAGGATGGAGTTCGGTGGGGCTGATGATCTTAAGTCTGGGTGATCTGATAAATTATATGAAATTGTGGTCCTTTTGTTTTCTCTAGAAAATATTTTAAAGTCTCATTATCTTTGGTACTTCAATTTTCCTAACTTTATTCATATTTATTATATTTATCTTTGTATAGATGCCCCTTCTCCTACTTCCTTTTGACCAAGAGTATTGAATACTTATAAATCAGGCACTGAGATAATGACTTTAAAAATGTACTCTAATTTAATCATCAAACCCCACATTGAGACAGGTAATTGTATTATTCCCATTTACAGATGAGGAAATAGTTCCTTAATTGCTTCCGTAACTTGTTCAAAGTCACAAAGCTGGTGAGAGAAGAAAATTTTAAACCCAAACTCCAAAGATTAAACCACTAAGTTTCTTAACCTTTATTCTACACTAACTTGTTTTTACCTGCCTGCTTGAAAATATTAATTTATCTGTAAATTACACTTTAGTTTCTTTGGATTGCTCTGAATTGTTCCTCAATGTGAGTATTTGTATTTGTAGAGTCAAAATTTCCTTTTCCAATCATCTGATTTTTCTTGAAATATATTCTTTTAAAAATGATCAAGACAGAAGAATTATAACAATTTTTGTCAAAATATTATATTAATAAACTCTAAGACATGTTCTAAGTTTTGTCTTTGCTGTTATTAATTTCATATTGATGGAGTTGTTTCCACCAAGGAACTTGTACAACACATGCAAGCTTTATGGAACACTTCTCAGTGAGCCTGGCTGAATGAGTACAAAGAATACATCATAAGTTATAGAAATGGTTTACAATTCTGTATTTGTGTGTGTGTGTGTGTTTGTGAACGGTTACTAGAGTATTTCTGAGAGATGCAATAGGTTACTTTTAACCTTGAAAATTAACAATCAGAAAACAAGAGGAGACTGAACAGAGAACGGCTGCTCTGGAGATTGGTCGCAGGAGTTCATTATGAACCCTTGCATCTTAAAAGAAGATTGTCTGAAAGATTGTGATGAAAAGGAGCTGGAGAGGATGCTCACCACTTTGTAAATCAAGTAATAAGAAATACATTAATGAAAAAAAAAGATCAGGAACTAGACATTTGGAAAAATGAGCTTCCAGTGCTGGCATAGCTGTTTTTCACTATTCAGTACGACTGGTAATGAAGGATAAGATTAGATAACATGTCTAATGTGAAATATATAGAGTTTTGAGATCTATACAGGTTTAACTCAGTATGCAGTCTCATGGATTTTTTAACAAATTCCCTTTCTACATTTTCAATGATTCCACCTGGTGATAAATAATCATTTCACCCCAATTTTTTCAATTAAATACAGTGCAGAAATGAGCTTTGTGATTTCAATTACTTTTTGAAAATGTAAAGTATATGTGAGGTAAATGAATATGCATCAGATGCTCTCTTAGTATAATTTTAGCGTCTAAATGCTATTGGTATATCTGGCTTCTTTCTTCATCAGTAGATTATTATTAAGAAATTGTCATTTGTTTCTCTAAAAAAGTACAAAAGTGTAAGAAAAGTTAAAAAATTATCTCTGATTCCACTTATGGTTGAAAAGAGGTGGTGGGAGGGGATGAGGAAGCAGGGGATGGAACCACCAACCTGTCAGGCAGATGCACATTTATTGCTAAGAACTTGATGTGGGATGGCATATAATCTTCTATATTTGTTAACGTCTGCATGCAGTGCTTCTGTTACCTGGAGCATGCACAGTGCCATATTGCATGGTGTTTCTGTAACCATTAAGAATAAGAGTCCCCCCCAAAATAGATTTTGAAGCTGCAGTGAAATTTTCAGGGCAATTTCATCATGCTATGAATCAAGGGATAAATGACTCATTGTTTTTAAGCTGAATTTTTACAAGGATGAACTCCTGAACCTTAACTGTTCAAAACAATTCATTTTGAACTATTTGAGCTCCTAAAGGAAATAAAGTGATCATGCTTAGAAAGGTTTTGCTTGGGTGTGTGTTTATCTTTTTCTAGCTTTATCTGTATATGTTACATATGAAACTGTTTATAGATAATTGTTCTATTTTTAAATATTATTCCTTCTAAATACGTACAGTTTACTAGCATAGGATGTGTTTTCCCCATTGCCATACATTCAAGTCTTACTTATGAAAAAAAGTAGAGAGTAGAATGTATTAAGATGACATCTCATGACTTATGTATTCTCTCTGTCTACCAAGCCCATCCCTATCTTTTAATAAAGGAATCTAGTAATGTCAAAAACTATCCAAACATAATAGCACATTGAGAAAAATTCTCCAATAGTGAGCAAACTAGAGGTGTTAACCAGAGAGCTTTAGTTGTAATGCATGAACCTATGGATTCATATACATAATAGGAAGTTTTATCATGAAAATTTACAATTAATTTTGAAGTCTCAATGCTATACTGTTGTATATTTAATAAAGGAAATGAACAGCTTGAAATCGCATATATATATATATATATATATATATATATATATATATATATATATATATGACCAAAATCAGATCCATATCAGCGTCTAGCATCTTATGACTTTAGATTCCTGAGAATAATGTCCAAATGGTTTTGTTCATACTCTATCCTAGCACCTATCACTATGATTGTCTGGCGCATAGTATACCCTCCATAAACACAACAAATTGACTTAGCAGGTAGGCAATATTTTGAATTGATTTGTTTCACAAATGCTTGCTACAATTGTCTACTTGCATATCTCTTTATTTTACACTGGAATGCTAGGGTTTGGAGCCTGAGGTTTGTCTCTTTTTCACAAGTGTTTGCCTATGAAATAAGTATGTCTCACACATAGAAAATTCACAAAAATGTTGTTGAATGACCATATGAGCAGCCCTTGATACTTAAAGGCTTTGCTAGGCATAGGTTATCATAGCCTTGTAACTGATAGCCATTTCTGCTCTGTGACCTGGAAGTGTGGCTGTGAACTAGGCAGCAGCCTCTGTAGTCCATTTTCAATGGAGTAAATAATTTTCAATCCTCAGCTCAAATGTCACCTACTCTGTGGCCAACTTCTGCTTATTCCAAGCAGAATGCACCCATTTTCCTATAACTTTATTCCACTTATACAGCATTTGTCATACTTTATTATGATTAATTGCTTATATGACTATAAAGTACACTATCTTGTTGGTCCTTTGATGTCTTCCCCTCATTATTTTTTTTAATCTCCAGCCTTAACACAAGGTTGGACACATTATAAGTTCTCCACAGATACTTGTTTAATTACCAAAGAACTCCCTGGTTCGGTAAGAGATACATTTCATAGATAATCTTTTTTGGTTTATTGTTAAATGGTAAGAGTGCAAGAACTTGGCTATGGCTGAAGAAGGGGCATGGTCTTTAGGAAGCATGTATGTCTCAGCAGATAGAAACTCCCAAAGAGTATCAGAGTGGACAATTGCCCATTCTTTGCTAGGTACAGATAGATTCTTGAAGGTGACAAAGCCAATGAAATATCCTGATACTGTCAAATGATTTCACTTAACTCATTAAAAGAGACTGTCTCAGGTGGTGTGATGGTGGCTCAGTAGCCCGAGTTCTTACCTGCCATGCTAGAGACCTGAGTTTGATTTCTGGTGCCTGCCCATGCAAAAAAAAAAGGGGGGGGGGGGGGGACTGTTTCTAAAATGAAGTATAGCCTCTCTTTAGCTTCTTAAGATTGTGTTATAAAGGAATAAAAATATTATTCTTCACAGTTATATTTTCAAATTTCTCATAATTTAGTAATTTAGCGTGCCAGTTTAAGATGCATAAAATTAATATAATTCAAATTTCAAGTTAATAGAATGAACCTTGAAATGGATGTTAATGTGTAATTGTTTATATTGCTCTATTTACTCAGGTTTGCTAAATACTTAAAATAAATTAAGCTTTAGTCATTTCTCAGTTCCACCATGCTTTGGTTCTTGGCATTCGTACTGAAGATGACTTAGGAAACTTCCTAGCTATCAAGGAATAAGAGGCAGAGCTGCTCATATCCACAGCTGGAATGGATCTGTGTCTATAAAAATGGGAAGTAGCAGCTGCAGGGAACCTAAGTTGTACAATTGATTTGATTTTGCAAAGCAAACACATTCATGTCATGATTTAGCTTGCTAATTAGGCCTTACCAAATCAAGGGAATTTTGGAAGAAAATAATTCTGGATTAAGTTCAACTTCCACACCTTCTGAGCTCCTTATACATTTTCACCCTTTCAAAATAAGTGTATTTCAAACAGATTGCCTCAAACAATGAAATAATGATCTGCAGATTGTCTCAAACAATGAATGATCACCAATCCAGTTGGTGATTGTGTCCTGTGTCACACTCCTATTATGACTGAATAAAGGGTGAACTCAAAAAGAAGAATATCAGGAAATCTATGACACCTGGGTCTAAGGAACTATGCAAACAATAGCATTACATTTTTTCTTACTTTATATCGAGTATTGGCATACTTTTTCCATAAAGAGCCAAAGTGAATATTTTAGGCTTTGTGTGCCATGAGATCTATATTGCAATTACTCAACTCTGTCTTTTAGAGTGCTGGTTTAAGGCTGCTCTGTATGCAGAAAAGCCATGATGTGGGGGAAGACCTAGTGTTTGGGTGGAATCTTTTTGATTAAGTTGTTCCCATGGAGATGTGACCCACTCAACTGTGGATGGAAACTCTTGATTAGGTGCTTTCCATGAAGATGTGTCTCCATCCATTCAAGGTGGGTCTTAATCCTCTTAATGGAGTCCTTTAAGAGGGAACCATTGTGTAAAAAACTCAGAGCAGACCTAGCAGAGACATTTGGAGATGCAGAAAGAAAATGCCCCCGGGAAGCTGTTTGAAACCAGAAGCCAAGGAACCAGAAGACACCAGCCATGTGCCTTCTCAGCTGGCAAAGGCGTTCTGGATGCCATCAGCCTTTCTTGAGTCAAGGCCTTAGAACTGTAAACTTGAAATTTAATAAATCTGCTTTATAAAAGCCATCCCATTTCTGGTATATTGCATTCTGGCAACATTAACAAACTGAAACAGCGACTATAGACAATACATAAACAAATGGGTTTGGCTGTGCTCCAATTAAACTTTATTTACAAAAACAGGTGGTGGGGCAGATTTGCTAAGCCCTGGTTTATAATTCTCAGAAAGGGAACACTTTAATGATAGTTTGTGTGATGGGTAGTAAATGTAACTAAGTTGCCAAACCAACACTGTGGCATATTTAATATCTGATTATGCTAAAAATAGATACAATCTACATGTCTGGGATGTATATATGTTTATGTTTAGGTATTTTGCATATGCATATGTAAATGTATATGTAGATATAACAAAAAAAGAGAGAATATATTCCGAGCATATTTTTAAAAGTGTGTGTGGGATAAGAGGGGGAAATGGGAAAGAATTGTGGAACTAGCCAAACAACTAATAAATGGAATAAGAACAACATATAGTAGCAAATTCATGAATTGTGCTTATTTATAATTTATATATAGGGTTTAATAAATCAACATACATCTCTTGAGTATTTATTACTCTTCTATTGCTAATAAAAATTAAAAAAACATACTTTCCTTCAGAAACTCACAATTATATAATTGTGTCACACATCTTCATACATGCATACATACTCATAAATAGGAAAATTATAATATAAGAAAAAAATATATATCATACTGATAGTGAATACAGCAAATGTCATCAAATTGGGAAGGAAGATCAATAATTCTGAGCTGCGGTGATAGTGAAAGTGCCTTAAAAGAAGTAGACTTTGAAATTTGAGTAACATGAATTAGATTTATATTGAAGGGAGGGAATGTTATTTTAGGTGGTGCAGAATACTGGACACAGGGAACAGGTAGAAAATTTCAGGTATGTTAATGTGGGAGATAAAAATTTTAAATAGTGAATTAGGGCCAAATGCTAGGGAGTCAGGGACACACCTAGAGGCTCCCTCCCAGCTCCTCTCCACCTTTCCCTTCTTTTTGTATTGTGTGCAAATATTTCAGTGTGTTTCCATCCCACAGCCTGGGGGAAATGTTAGATCTAATAGTTTAACCTGACCATTCCTTAACCCTGGCATACAGGAACAAGCAATTCCAGCTACTTCTCTGGGCAAAAACTCTCAGTGGCAAGAGTCCCTTCCCTGGAGCATTTCAATACCTTGTCCTCAGGCAGCACCGGTTTATCTCCTCTCCCAGAGCTCCGCCAACGCTGACCCCAGCAATTGGCCTCCCCAGGAGATCAGCCACTATGGGATCTCTTCTCTAACTCTTTCATATCCTTTGTGTTATGTAATAAAGCAGCGATTTGCTGAAAGTTTCTATGGTGCCTGATCCTGTGTTCCCATGACACAATACATATATAATAGCTTGCTCCAGCAAACTGAATAAATAACCTTGAATATGAAATAAGAAAATTTCAACTTTATTCTGTAAATCAATTATTCACCAGAGAAGCAACTAGATGAAGGTGCTTTTCAAGGTGATTACTCTAACAGGTGATGTAGAATGTGATAGACCCAGAAAGCGGCAAAGACAGTGGACTAGTTGTGGGGCTGGAGTGGTGGTGGTGATTCCCAAGTTATGTCGACAGTGATTGAAGTAGTGAAGCAGGACAAAATGGGAGAAGTGCAAGTCCCTGGTTTCCTATATAGCTCTGAAAGAATTAACAGACAATTGCAATTCCCTTATTTCTTACTTAGCTCCAAGGGAACTGATGCAAAATGCAAACTTCCTGGAACAAAAAATTTCCCTAAAGCCTCCAAATTTCCCAAAAGTATCAAAACCTTCCCAAACCATAAAAGCTTGTAATATCACGGGCCCAAAGCAAACTCTTATTTAATAACAGAAAGCCTGGGGTTGTAAAGACCATCTGCCCAAAGACAAATTTTGGATACAAGACAGGCTGGCCACAAACATCAATAGTTATCTCTTCCTGAAACAACGCTAGCCCCGTAAGCACCTGGTTAATACAAACCACGTAAGCCTCTAGTGTTCAGTGGTTACTATGGAAACCTGCCACTAGCAAAAACCTCCCTATAAAGCAAGCTAACCCACTCCCACTCAGTGCATGCCTCTCCCTTGGGCTCATCTGTGTTAACTGCTTTAATGTGTATTCTCTCTCTTTTTCTTTAATAAACTTTGCTACTTATTCCTACTGGCCCTCTTTTTTGCCTAAATTATTTTAGTGGTGAGACTCCTGAACCTGGAACAAGGCACTGATTACAGTAGTGTAGTGGCAATACCAGTAGAAATGAAAATATGCGTCACTGAGCTAGTCTAAAGGAACTATGATAATAATACCTGGTGTTTCATTCACTTAGTGTAAATTTGCTACTCTGAATCAGGCAATATGCTAGGCACTGACATTTTTATTTGCATTCATGTGTTTTACATTCATGTATTTCATTTACCAAATAAATGACAGAACTTGTAAAACAATTGGCTTTAGAGGGGCAGACATTGGGACGTTCATGTGAAATATGCAGCGTGACACACAGGTAAGTGCCTAAAGAAAAACAACCCCAATAATAACAAATACAATTCTGGAGTCAAACAAATTAGAGAAATAAGATAATTTTTTAAAAAGATACTTTCAAGCAAGACTTGTCAGAGCCTTTAATATGCCATTGTGTGTAATAAATCTCTGCACCAAGATCGCCTCTAGTTTAAGGCCTTTTACTATTTCCTTTTTCTAGGATGTTCTTTCATCAGACACACTTGCTCACATCATTTTCAGTAGGATCTCAGCTCAAATGCAACCTCTCTGAAGTCTCCTCTGTCTGCCTGCCTAATCTCAACTAGCCACCCTCCTCCACAATTACTTCCTATCCTATTATTCCACTTGATTTTTTCAATTCTGACTATTATAAGTGATTTACTCATTTGCTTTTCCATGATCTATGGATGTAAATTCCTTGAACATGGGGACTTACCCTTTCTTGGCCATTGCTGTATCTCTGAGGCCTGGAGTAGATCTTGACCCTAGTAGACATTCAGTAAATATTAGCTGAATGAATTAAATGAGTGAACACGTTTAAAAATAACTGCCCTTTCCAGACCTGGCTGAGTAGGTCAAGCTGTACAGGTTTCTGGTCAGATGAACCAACTCTACCTTCAGCCAAGTTATATTGTCCATGGGTCACACCAACCAGCTTCCCCAATCCCTTTCAAGGATAAACCAGAGGGTGAAGTTTCCTGGCAGGGAAAACAAAATTGCTGTGGTTGTGGGACCAAAACAAATGAAGCATGGGTTCAGGAGGTACCCAAACTGAAGGTGTGCGGCCTGGAGTCACATCCTAAAGGCCAAGTGCAAGAGTCTCACCTCTGATGCACAGGCCTGCACCCCTCCAAGGGCTGCGGCACTGTCCTGCTCTTTGGTCCCCATAAGGACTGGGAAGACCCTGGGAACCTCGCACAGCCACACCAAATCCTACATCTACTCTAAGAGCAGGAATTTCCAGGACACCAGAGGCTGCCAGGCAGGTAGTGGCTACAAAAACTACCCCCAGATCCTGCTGGTTATTAAAATGATTCGAGATGCTTAAACAAAAAATAACTGTCCTTGTGAATATTACTACTTTTCTCATTACCACAGCACCACCAGTAGCCTAGGCCCAAGTCACTCCCCAGACGGGTTGATACGAATACCTTCTCAATCTCTTAGGTTTCCAAACTCCCACTTCAAACAGTCCTTGCACAGAAAGGGTGATTAATCTTACTAGAATTCTGCTATGATCAAGTCAGTTGAAGTATTTGAATGGCTTCTCCTTTTCTGTGAAATGAAACTGAAATTCCTCATCCAGGAATTCAAAGATCTCAGGAATCTCACTGCCCTTCAACTATCCAATGTCATTTCCAAAGACATAAAACACCATCCTCAGTCACAGTGCTTTCCTAAGGTTTGCCTTCAAGCTCTAGGCTCATTTTTGTCTTGTTGTTTTTCCATGAGCTGTTCTTAATACACAGAAGATATTTTCCATCCAAATTCATTCATCAAAATCCTGTGAAGTTTTCGGACTGTCTCAAGTGAATTATTTGCCTTGAAGTCTTCTCTGACCTATTAAACTTTTTATCTTCATCCTTGAGTTCAATATTTTTCTCCTTTTGTTTTCTGTTACAGTGTTTCAGGATGACTCCTCATATTCTTCATGGCAAAGTTATAAACATCTCAAGGGAACTGATCTTTGGCTATTATAAAAGCAATATCTCTATACGCTGCATGGAATCTACTACAAAAAGGGATACTTATATATAAATGCTTCTTGACTTGTTTTTCAATCCAATTAGTTGTTATTTTTTGTTATTAATATGCATCCCTTTTTTATATATACTTATTTATATGCATATATAGGTAGTTAAAAATAATTTCTAATTCCCAAATTAAACTGTATAAGGAATATTCCCTTTACAAAGTTCTACCATTGATATTGCCCTTTGGTGGACAGCTGAATTTGGTTTACGAGACTTACCACTACTTGAGTCTCTGCTTCTTTGCCCCATAGTGTGCCCTACTTCATTGAGTATTGCTAGGATACATCGGATATCAGATGATCTCTGTTTTGTATCACTAGAAGCAAAAGTGGTTGTATGCTTCTTTCAGTTATCCTACAGCTATGCCACAACATGCTACCTTGTGTCCCAGCATGCTTTATCCTTTTTGTTTCTGCTTTTCAAACAGGAAGCTGTATCACTTCTTCACATGCCACAGCTGCTTGACAATCTTATGACAATCTAGCTTATGCACACACACTGCATAGTTGAGATGTACCAAGTACCACCGCAGCGATTATACATGAACTGCATTCTAGAAACACATGGTGGGCCCTTATACTGCTGCTTTATTGTACATGAGTCTTATAATTCCTTTGAATATTGCACTCAAAAGGAACACTTTTATTCGCATCTTCTAAGAGTGATATTGCATGGACGATCTCATTTCATCTTTATTTTGGCACACCTATTCTGTTGAAAATGTTTTAGGTTTGCTCTTCCTAGTTTTTTGTAACAGTTAATCAATTAACCTCTGTAGAAACAATTTAGTGCTTTTTTATAATACTAGTAAAAATATGACTGCCAAATTCCTGTTTTAGCATATATACAAATTCCTGTTTTAGCACTCTTACTTTCATGATATGCTGATTTGAAACTGTTATGGCATGGCAGGCGAGAACTCTGTCACTAAGCCACCGTGGACGTCCTGGAAAGCTTATGTTCTTTTAATCCAGTCTTGCGTGGACAGACCTATTTTTGGGTGAGACCTTTGATTATGTGTTTCCATGGAGATGCATCTCTGCCCATTCAAGGAAGGTCAATCCACTTATTGGAGTCCATTAAGAGGCTGACATTTTGGAGAAAGCATAGATGCCTGGAGACAGAAAACATCCCAGGAGATGCTAAGCTAAGAGATGAAATTCAGAGTTTGCCTCAGAGAAGCTAAGAGAGGACCCACAGATGCTTAGAGAGAGAAATGCCCCAGAGATGCTAAGAGAAGGCCAGCAGGACACAGAGAGAAAGCTGCTGGAACTAAAGGCTGAAAGCAAGTAACCAGGAGCAATAACCAGCAGACACAGTCTGCTTCCTAGCTGACAAAGGTGTTTCAGATGACACAGTTTTTCTTCAAAGTCCAGATATCATACTGCTGATGCCTTAATTTGGACATTTTAATGATTTTAGAACTGAAAATTTGTAACCTAATAAATCCCCTTTGTAAAAGCCAATCCATTTGCATTCCAGCAGGTTTAGCACACTCAGCAGGGATTCCTCAGCAGGGATCCAAGAAATGAACAAGAGAATGGGTCACAAGGGCACTGGGAAACAAGATGGCCAGATCTGGAATATATACTGGATTACTCCATCTAACCATTTGCCTTCTCATAAGGAGTAGAAATAGAAGCATACACAGAAGGCTACCTGCCATGCAGGTCTAGGCCTTGGGTGGTACTCTCCCCCCATGAAGGCTGGCAGCAAGCAGTGCCAAAGGGGAAACTGCACATGGAGTCTCTGCGCCCAGTTAGATAAGACAGTTTCTCTTTGGGGGAATTTATGAAATGCAAAGTGCCCTCCTCTATGGAGCATAAATAAGTGAGAATACAGAGAGAAGAAAGCAATGAGCAAGTACTAAAATATGGAAATTTCTCATATTCACAAAGAATGCTGAGGAAAAAGACATTAAGATGCTAGGAAGATAAGGTATGAACTTGGAATATTGTGCTTGACAGCAAAAGAGAGATTTATGAAAAAGTGATTAATGGTCTGGGATATTCCTGAAAATTTGAGAATCACGAGAAAGGGTCATTGATTGGGTGATTATCATTTGAATTTTATGATCCATGGAACATCATATTACTTAGTTAGTTTCTGAACCCAAATGATAAAGTCTAAGTAATTTTATAACATGCAATATGTAGCCCAGTACCTATTTAATGGAATGAAGTTTTTGAAATAAACTTACATTAGGCAAACCTATATATGTCAGAAAACTGATTGCTATAACATGGAGCTAAGTTCAAGGTTTAAAAGAACAGCATTTATATTCTAATTTTACACACACACAGAAAGTCATTGCTGTATATTAACGAGATTCTCATTCTTATTTCCTCCATCCCTAAAATTGCTAGCTTATGCTTAGTATAATCACACATAGATTAACATAAGGCAGCTTATCAGAAAGCCTTACCTGATTCTCTTCTGCACTCCACAATAATAATCTCAAATCAACTAGAATTTGATTATTCTCCCAAACTAGAATAGTTTATTGCCCGCTTTTGGACTCAGAATTTAGCAATGTTTCTGAGACATAGTAATTAAGTAACAAACATTCATTGAATAAATGAAATATTGGCAATCAAGTCTTTGGGGAAATAAACATGGAAAATGATGTTATTGGTATATTTTGCTGCTAGTATGGGACATCAAACCTGCAGAAATGAAATTCACAGTGCAGAATATCCACTTATATTTAAAAATAGTACAAAGTTTGAATTGAGCAGAGGCATACAGAATGAAAATTAAGGAGTGCAGGACTCTGGTTAGTTGTGGAAACTTCCTGGGGAAAGTCAATTTCCAAGCTAGTCTTGGAGTATTTAATGGAAATGGAATAGTTGTGTAGTGGGAGTGTGCAGCTGTAGGGATATGGAGCTCATTCAAGGCTGGAGGAGAATAAGGAGCAGAATCTTTGAGATAAGCCAGTTTTCAGGGGGAAAAAAATGTGCAGAGAAAAACAAGCCATTACATTTGAACTGACTGAAGAGGCCCTGTTTGCTGGCACAGTAGGGGCAAGGATCGCTGGAAGGACGGCCACTGGGGAGGCCAAGCTGAAGAATTTGGATTTAATGTGGTAAAAACCAGGGTGCCCTTCCCTGAGGGTCCTTGAGCAGGGAGGACATGATGAAAATGGTACTTGAGAGAGATTAATCATGCAGCAGGGGGCCAACAGCCCAACACTCTACAGGGGAACATTTAAACATTTAAACACCCAAACATTACACTTCCCCATCCTAAAAGGTTTCCCTGATTGCAAGAGACTCTTTTTGAAAGGCCCTGCACTTTTGGTGATGTATCATTCCAGCTGTTTGCCGTAGGATTTCTCGTCCCCTTTCTCTTCTCTTATCTCTGCACTTTAACAAATGCCCTGCCACTGGCAAAGATGGGAACCACAGTCATTTGTTTTCTGGTGCCTGTGGCAGGTTGATGAAAACAGTTGCATTTTAAGCTACTTCTTGGTGTTTGCTTGACAGTGACTTCTGCTGTGACGGGGGCATTAACCTTAGGGGTGAGGAAACGATTCTTACTTCATGCTCTCTCAGTGCAGAGCTTCTCCTCAGCAGGGAGAAAGCAAATCACTTATATTATTTGAAGCAATTTTGTGATTTATCCACCGGGTACTGACCTACAATCAAGTGAACTTTGCTTAAAACCTCGGATAGATTTTGAACTGCTGCTGTGGGTCAAAAGGGAGACATGTTCACACAGCCACTTTCTCAAAAGCAAACTTCTCTAAAAAAATTTCCCCAAAACTGAAAGGGCATGCTGCATCTTTAACCTAAAATTGGCTTGTACCCTGTTTCAAAGATAGAGCTGTAGAGCTTCCTTAAAACAAAGTTTCCCTAAAAGTGTGTGCTATTATGTAAACATACCAAATGCAATTAATAGAAGACTCCTTGAATTCAATTTTCTATAAATTTAAGTCACCGAGTTAAACACTGTTGTGATTTTAGAAATGGAAACTAAAGATTGACCCATATCAAATTATTCTCTGTGTATTTCCAGTCGAATCTTCCTAGAAGAATTCAAACTGGAGATGTCTTACGAAACTCACACCTTATGAATTGTAGATCAAAGTATACAGATGTTCTTCACTGACAACTTCATTGGTTGATAATTGCTGAATCAAATTGATAAATTTAATACTCAAATTATCACTAATCGATTTCCAGTAGGATACATATGCCAAAGCAATAGCTAACTCCCTTCTGAGATTGTACCACTCGGATACAATTTAATCTCATGCCAACCTCATTTTTTCCTTTCTACAAAATAAAATAAAGTAAGTAAATTGAAAAGAATTCTATTTTGAACTTTAAAAAATGGATTGATGCTTTGAGGATGGAGACTTCTTAAGATGTCATATCACAGGGCTGAATATCAGGGTGTCTGAGAAGTGGTGCAGCTATTTTGCAGAAGAGGTTTCTGAGCTGTCAGCTCTAGAGGCTGCCTGAGGAGGGGCCTGGCAGGCAGCTGATGAAGAAGGAAAGAGCAAGGGTGGTGCAAAGTGACAGTCATGTAATCTGGAATGTGATTGCTTCTCTACAATGTCAGTGGTAAATTTTATGATCATCTGAGTGACTGGCTAAAGTGCTAAATAAACGATGAATCAACAAGAGCAGAGAAATTGCATGTAGAAGGAATGCCTCATCCTTAACCATGTCAGAAAGAACTCTCCATGTTCAGGAGTTCTGGCCATGGGTGTAAGAACGGGCAGAGTATCATGGAAATAATTATAGTAGGTAATAATGACTTAGTGCTTACTATCTGTTAGATGGTGTTCGAATTGCTTCACATGGATTATCTCATTTAATCCTCACAACTAATTTGGGAAATATTTTATTAGCATTGGTTGTTGTAGATGAGGAAAAATTGGGTATAGAAAAATCAAGTAACTTGCCATAAGGTCACACAACTGATAAGGATGAGAGAGAATATGAAACCAAATATTATAAAAATAACATGTAAATATTAAAATAAATATATACTGGTATGTATATATGCATGTATGCATATATGCATTATGGATGTATGTGTACATTAACAGAGAATAATGAATAAAGGAATTAAAAGAAATTTATATACCGTATGATTATATTTATATACCAGATATATATGCATAGATATCTGAATACATAAAAAACACAAATACATAATACAATAAATATATATATTTAACTACATAAAAAATACATCAATACATCAAACTCTTTATAATAGCTACTCTGAGAGAAAAGTGGGTTATGGAAGGAAAAGCTGAACTTTCACTTGTTAATATATGTGCATATTTGTATCAACTGTTTATAATGTATATGCTTTATTGTGTAGTGTAAAATAATAAAAATAAGTAATGCGTCTTAGTTCCTCCGACTCCAAATCAACTAATAGGTGAACAGAAACAGTACAGAACAGCTCCTGGGGCTACAGCAGGGAATGGACACACAGCGTAACCCAGTCTGGGCTGGTTAGTCTGACTGCGAAACTCGGCTGCGGTGAGTGAGATCCCCGAGCGGCGGGCGATTTCCTGAGCAGCCACAGCTGCGGCGGTCCGAGCTAATCCCTCCCTCCTTCCCGGGCTGGCTGAGGGATGCGGAGAGACAAGCTTCCCAGCCAAGGCGGCCGGCGCCACACTTTTGCGGGCGGCTTCGAGTCTCGGCTTCGAGTCCGCAGCTACGAGTCTCGGATCAGAGGGCTATCCAAAGTCTGGGCTGGCAAGTCTGATTGCGAGACTTGGCTGCGGCGAGACCCCCGAGCGGCCGCAGCTGCGGCGGTCCGAGCTAATCCCTCCCTCCTTCCCGGGCTGGCTGAGGGACGCGGAGAGACAAGCTTCCCAGCCAAGGCGGCCGGCGCCACACTTTTGCGGGCGGCTTCGAGTCTCAGCTTCGAGTCCGCAGCTACGAGTCTCGGATCAGAGGGCTATACAAAGTCTGGGCTGGCAAGTCTGACTGCGACTCTTGGCTGCGGCGAGACCCCCGAGCAGCGCGTGATTTGCCCAGCAGCCGGAGCTGCGGCGGTCCGAGCTAATCCCTCCCCCCTTCCCGGGCCGGCTGAGAGTATCGGAGAAGCAAGTTTCCCAAGCCGAGGCAGGCGGCGCCCTTCTTCTGCGGGCGGCTTCGAGTCTCGGCTTTGAGACCGCAGCTACGAATCTCAGATCAGAGGGCTATCCAAAGTCTGGGCTGGCTAGACTGACTGTGAGACTCGGCTGCGGTAAGACCCCCGAGCGGCGCGTGATTTCCCGATCAGCGGCAGCTGCGGTGGTCCGAGCTACTCCCTCCCTCCTTTCCGGGCCGGCTGAGAGTATTGGAGAAGCAAGTTTCCCAAGCCGAGGCAGGCGGCACCCCTCTTTTGCGGGCGGCTTCGAGTCTCTGCTTCGAGTCCGCGGATACGAGTCTCGGATAGGAGGGCTATCCAAGCAGCGGTAGCCCCCCCCCACGGGAGGCTTCCTGGTCCGGTGGGGAATCCCCCAGGCCCGCTGCGGCCCGCAACCAGCCACAGGGTCCCCTCAAGCCGCGGCAGCTGACGCCCCCACCACACGCGGCCCCTGAACCAACGGAGAGAATTGGATCCGAAATCCCCAGGCCACGGAGATCGGTGACTGGGGGAGACCCATTCCAAACACTTGAGACAAACGTGTGCCACGTGCGCCACATACTGGGCAAGATAAGAAAAACAGATCCCAGAGATTTCACAGAAAAATATTACAACCTTGCTGGGTCCAACACCAAGAGAAATCTGAATAAATGCCCAGACGCCAGCAGCAGAAGATAACTGTCCACGCTCAAAAGATTGAGAATATGGCTCAGTCAAAGGAACAAACCAATAGCTCAAATGAGACACAAGAGCTGAGACAACTAATGCTGAATATATGAACAGAAATGGAAAACCTCTTCAAAAATGAAATCGATAAATTGAGGGAGGACATGAAGAGGACATGGGCTGAACATAAAGAAGAAATAGAAAAACTGAAAAAACAAATCGCAGAACTTATGGAAGTGAAGGATAAAGTAGCAAACACAGAAAAAATAATGGATAGCTACAATGATAGATTTAAAGAGACAGAAGATAGAATTAGTGATTTGGAGGATGGAACATCTGAATTCCAAAAAGAAACAGAAACTATCGGGAAAAGAATGGAAAAATTTGAACAGGGTATCAGGGAACTCAAGGACAATATGAACCGCACAAATATACGTGTTGTGGGTGTCCCAGAAGGAGAAGAGAAGGGAAAAGGAGGAGAAAAACTAATGGAAGAAATTATCACTGAAAATTTCCCAACTCTTATGAAAGACCTAAAATTACAGATCCAAGAAGTGCAGCGCACCCCAAAGAGATTAGACCCAAATAGGCGTTCTCCAAGACACTTACTAGTTAGAATGTCAGAGGTCAAAGAGAAAGAGAAGATCTTGAAAGCAGCAAGAGAAAAACAATCCATTACATACAAGGGAAACCCAATAAGACTTTGTGTAGATTTCTCAGCAGAAACCATGGAAGCTAGAAGACAGTGGGATGATATATTTAAAATACTAAAAGAGAAAAACTGCCAACCAAGACTCCTATATCCAGCAAAATTATCCTTCAAAAATGAGGGAGAAATTAAAACATTCTCAGACAAAAAGTCACTGAAAGAATTTGTGACCAAGAGACCAGCTCTGCAAGAAATACTAAAGGGAGCACTAGAGTCAGATACAAAAAGACAGAAGAGAGAGATATGGAAAAGAGTGTAGAAAGAAGGAAAATCAGATATGATATATATAATACAAAAGGCAAAATGTTAGAGGAAAATATTATCCAAACAGTAATAACACTAAATGTCAATGGACTGAATTCCCCAATCAAAAGACATAGATTGGCAGAATGGATTAAAAAACAGGATCCTTCTATATGCTGTCTACAGGAAACACATCTTAGACCCAAAGATAAACATAGGTTGAAAGTGAAAGGTTGGGAAAAGATATTTCATGCAAATAACAACCAGAAAAGAGCAGGAGTGGCTATACTAATATCCAACAAATTAGACTTCAAATGTAAAACAGTTAAAAGAGACAAAGAAGGACACTATATACTAATAAAAGGAACAATTAAACAAGAAGACATAACAATCATAAATATTTATGCACCGAATCAGAATGCCCCAAAATACGTGAGGAATATACTGCAAACACTGAAAAGGGAAATAGACTCATATACCATAATAGTTGGAGACTTCAACTCACCACTCTCATCAATGGACAGAACATCTAGACAGAGGATCAACAAAGAAATAGAGAATCTGAATATTACTATAAAGGAGCTAGACTTAACAGACATTTATAGGACATTACATCCCACAACAGCAGGATACACCTTTTTCTCAAGTGCTCATGGATCATTCTCAAAGATAGACCATATGCTGGGTCACAAAGCAAGTCTTAACAAATTTAAAAAGATTGAAATCTTACACAACACTTTCTCAGACCATAAAGGAATGATGTTGGAAATCAATAATAGGCTGAGTGCCAGAAAATTCACAAATACGTGGAGGCTCAACAACACACTCCTAAACAACGACTGGGTCAAAGAAGAAATTGCTAGAGAAATTAGCAAATACCTCGAGGCGAATGAAAATAAAAACACAACATATCAAAACTTATGGGACGCAGCAAAGGCAGTGCTAAGAGGGAAATTTATTGCTCTAAATGCCTATATCAGAAAAGAAGAAAAGGCAAAAATTCAGGAATTAACTATCCATTTGGAAGAACTGGAGAAAGAACAGCAAGCTAACCCCAAAGCAGGCAAAAGGAAAGAAATAACAAAGATTAGAGCAGAAATAAATGAAATTGAAAACATGAAAACAATAGAGAAAATCAATAAGGCCAGAAGTTGGTTCTATGAGAAAATCAATAAGATTGATGGGCCCTTAGCAAGATTGACAAAAAGAAGAAGAGAGAGGATGCAAATAAATAAGACCAGAAATGGAAGAGGAGACATAACTACTGACCTCACAGAAATAAAGGAGGTAATAACAGGATACTATGAACAATTTTACGCTAATAAATACAACTATTTAGTGGAAATGGACGGGTTCCTGGAAAGACATGAACAACCAACTTTGACTCAAGAAGACATAGATGACCTCAACAAACCAATCACAAGTAAAGAAATTGAAGCAGTCATTCAAAAGCTTCCCAAAAAGAAAAGTCCAGGACCAGACGGCTTCACATGTGAATTCTATCAAACATTCCAGAAAGAATTAGTACCAACTCTCCTCAAACTCTTCAAAAAAATCGAAGTGGAGGGAAAACTACCTAATTCATTCTATGACGCCAACATTACCCTCATACCAAAACCAGGCAAAGATGTTACAAGAAAAGAAAACTACAGGCCGATCTCTCTAATGAATATAGATGCAAAAATCCTCAATAAAATTCTAGCAAATCGTATCCAACAACACATTAAAAGAATTATTCATCATGACCAAGTAGGATTCATCCCAGGTATGCAAGGATGGTTCAACATAAGAAAATCAATTAATGTAATACACCATATCAACAAATCAAAGCAGAAAAATCACATCATCATCTCAATTGATGCAGAGAAGGCATTTGACAAGATTCAACATCCTTTCCTGTTGAAAACACTGCAAAGGATAGGAATACAAGGGAACTTCCTTAAAATGATAGAGGGAATATATGAAAAACCCACAGCTAATATCATCCTTAATGGGGAAAAATTGAAAACGTTCCCCCTAAGATCAGGAACAAGACAAGGATGTCCACTATCACCACTATTATTCAACATTGTGTTGGAGGTTCTAGCCAGAGCAATTAGACAAGAAAAAGAAATACAAGGCATCAAAATTGGAAAGGAAGAAGTAAAACTATCACTGTTTGCAGATGATATGATAACATACGTCGAAAACCCGGAAAAATCCACAACAAAACTACTAGAGCTAATAAATGAGTGCAGCAAAGTAGCAGGTTACAAGATCAACATTCAAAAATCTGTAGCATTTCTATACACTAGCAATGAACAAGCGGAGGGGGAAATCAAGAAACGAATCCCATTTACAATTGCAACTAAAAGAATAAAATACCTAGGAATAAATTTAACTAAAGAGACAAAAAACCTATATAAAGAAAACTACAAAAAACTGCTAAAAGAAATCACAGAAGACCTAAACAGATGGAAGGGCATACCGTGTTCATGGATTGGAAGACTAAATATAGTTAAGATGTCAATCCTACCTAAATTGATTTACAGATTCAATGCAATACCAATCAAAATCCCAACAACGTACTTTTCAGAAATAGAAAAACCAATAAGCAAATTTATCTGGAAGGGCAGGGTGCCCCGAATTGCTAAAAACATCTTGAGGAAAAAAAATGAAGCTGGAGGTCTTGCACTGCCTGACTTTAAGGCATATTATGAAGCCACAGTGGTCAAAACAGCATGGTACTGGCATAAAGATAGATATATTGACCAATGGAATCGAATAGAGTGCTCAGATATAGACCCTCTCATCTATGGACATTTGATCTTTGATAAGGCAGTCAAGCCAACTCACCTGGGACAGAACAGTCTCTTCAATAAATGGTGCCTAGAGAACTGGATATCCATATGCAAAAGAATGAAAGAAGACCCATATCTCACACCCTACACAAAAGTTAACTCAAAATGGATCAAAGATCTAAACATTAGGTCTAAGACCATAGAACAGTTAGAGGAAAATGTCGGGAGATATCTTATGAATCTTACAATTGGAGGCGGTTTTATGGACCTTACACCTAAAGCAAGAGCACTGAAGAAGGAAATAAGTAAATGGGAACTCCTCAAAATTAAACACTTTTGTGCATCAAAGAACTTCATCAAGAAAGTAGAAAGACAGCCTACACAATGGGAATCAATATTTGGAAACGACATATCAGATAAAGGTCTAGTATCCAGAATTTATAATGAGATTGTTCAACTCAACAACAAAAAGATAGCCAACCCAATTACAAAATGGGAAAAAGACTTGAATAGACACCTCTCAGAGGAGGAAATACAAATGGCCAAAAGACACATGAAGAGATGCTCAATGTCCCTGGCCATTAGAGAAATGCAAATCAAAACCACAATGAGATATCATCTCACACCCACCAGAATGGCCATTATCAACAAAACAGAAAATGACAAGTGCTGGAGAGGATGCGGTGAAAGAGGCGCACTTATCCACTGTTGGTGGGAATGCCAAATGGTGCAACCACTGTGGAAAACAGTTTGGTGGTTCCTCAAAAAGCTGGATATAGAATTGCCATACGACCCAGCAATACCATTGCTGGGAATCTACTCAAAGGAATTAAGGGCAAAAACTCAAACAGACATTTGCACACGAATGTTTATAGCAGCGTTATTTACAATTGCAAAGAGATGGAAACAGCCAAAATGTCCATCAACAGACGAGTGGCTAAACAAACTGTGGTATATACATACGATGGAATATTATGCAGCTTTAAGGCAGGATAAACTTATGAAGCATGTAATAACATGGATGGACCTAGAGAACATTATGCTGAGTGAGTCTAGCCAAAAACTAAAAGACAAATACTGTATAGTCCCAATGATGTGAATCGACACTCGAGAATAAACTTGGAATATGTCATTGGTAACAGAGTTCAGCAGGAGTTAGAAACAGGGTAAGATAATGGGTAATTGGAGCTGATGGAATACAGACTGTGCAATAGGACTAGATACAAAAACTCAAAAATGGACAGCACAATAATACCTAATTGTAAAGTAATCATGTTAAAATACTGAACGAAGCTGCATCCGAGTGATAGGTTCTTGTTTTGTTTTGTTTTGTTTGTTTTGTTCTTATTATTATTACTTTTATTTTTTTTCTCTATATTAACATTCTATATTTTTTTCTGTTATACTGCTAGTTCTTCTAAACCGATGCAAATGTACTAAGAAACGATGATCATGCATCTATGTGATGATGTTAAGAATTACTGATTGCATATGTAGAATGGTATGATGTCTAAAAAAAAAAAAAAAAAAAAAAATGGTCAGCACAATACTGCCTAACTGTAATGTAATTATGTTGGAACGCTGAATGAAGCTGCATCTGATCTATAGTTTTTTTTTGTTTTTTTTTTCTTTCTCTTATATATTTTTGTACTTTATATTTTTATTTGTGTTTTCTCTGTGTTATCACTTTATTTCTTTTTCTGTTGTCGTGCTATTTCTTTCCCTAAATCGATGCATATGTACTGAGAAATGATGACCATACACCTATGTGATGATATTAAGAATTACTGATTGCATATGTAGAATGGATTGATTTCTAATGTTGTGTTAGTTAATTTTTTTTAATTAATAAAAAAAAAATTCTACATAGTAAAAAAAAAATAAAATAAAATAAAAATAAGTAAAAGAAGTAAATTCAAGAGTGCAAAGCAGATGGTTACTATATTGAAAATATGTTTGAAAGTTTTTCTATGTTAGAATTCTTAAATGTATAGAATAATTTTTAATATGATTGTGTAAGTGAGGTATGATTACTGGTCAGCCTAGAAATTTGAGGAGATTCTAGGGAAGAAAATAAAAATCATCCTGTTTTAGTTTCTTTTTGTTGCTGTAACAAATTACCACAAACTTAAACCACAGGAATTTATCTTACGGTTCTGGCAGTCAAAAGCCTAGTATCAATGACCTGGCAGGACTATATTCCTTCTGGAGGTTTCAGTGGAGAACGTGTTTCCTTGCCTTTTCCAGCTTCTAGAGGGTACTTGTATTCCTTGGTTCTGGCCCCTTCCTTGCTTCATTCCAACCTTCTACTTCCACCATCACATCTCCTCCTTCTCGTTCTGATCTCCTGCCTTCCTCTTATAAGGATTCTTATGATTACATTGGGTCCACCTGGTTATGACAGGATACTGTCCTTATCTGAAGATCTTTAATCACATCTGCAAAGCTCCTTTTGCCATAAAAGGTAACATTCACAAGTTCTGGGGATTAGGATGGGAACATCTTAGGGGAACAGTTATTTAGCCTATCACATACCCCAAATAACCGCTACTGATATTTTTATGTATTTTCTTTATATTTACATATAACTGACATTTCACTGAGACAATTGCACATTGTGCTGTTTAATTTAAAAGTATATCAGAGTCAACTTCCACTTCCAATCAAGACAGTATTGGAAAGGACTAGACTTCTCCTCCTCCGTGAAAAAACAAAGCAGCAACAAAAAACCCAGACAAAATATAAGAAACCAATATGTTCAAGGCACTGGAAACCAGGCAACAAAAGATAGCGATCCCTGAGAAACACACAAAAAGTGAGGTAAGTCCTGTGATCTTTCTTGCTTGCTGCCTTGAGAGCTTCCAGGCACAGAGAGGGCCTCAAAGGCAGAGCTCAGGAGGGTTTGTGAATTGAGGAGAGAGAGCTGAGAGTCTAGAGAGATCCAGGCAGCTGGAGTTCACAAAGCAGAGTACTGGGAAAGCAGAAAGTCAGAGAGAGAGAGAGAGAGAACTCTGGCTCTGTAGAGTACCCCCTAATTTTCAATTTTCTCGTGCATGTGAGGAAACTAATGAGGCCAAAAAAAATAAATACCCAAAAGGAGTGGCGGTAACAGTGCCCAGAATTCATACCAGCAACAGTGTCTGTTCCCACCTATCAGAATAGAAAAATCACAAGATTCACAGGTGGTAGTAGCGTGCACAAAACTGTCTAGCCTCAGTAGTGGGGAATGATTAGCTGGAGTGAGCACCTCTCCAGTACTGCCTAATAAATCCTAAAATCAAGACCTGAAAGGCTCAAACTGCTTATGACTGTATATCAGAGCAAAGTTCAAGAATATTTATGGTAATACAAAAATATTCAATAACTGACAAGATAAAGCTCACAAGGTCTGGCATCCAATGAAAAAATATCTAATTTGCAATGAAGCTGGAAAATATGGGAAATGAGGAGAAAAATCAGTGAATTGTATATGACCCCAGAAATGACACAGATATTGCACAATAACATGAAAGAATGAAAAACAAAGATAAAAAAGAATTAAAAAAATTGAAAAGAGCATACCAGTAGAGCTTTGGGACAAGTGCCTGAGTATACATATAATTGGAAAATCCAAAGAAAAGGTGAGAATTAGAACAGAAAAAAATTTTCGAAGCTATAATGGCTGAAATTTTTTCAAATTTGATGGAAACTATAAACCTACATATCCAAGAAAACTGAGAAAAATCTAGCATAAGAAACATGAATAAAACAACAGAATCAAATATCTCAAAACCAGAGATTAAAAAAAATGTGGAAAGTAATCAAAGAATGAACACACATTATGTATAGAGGAAAAGATGGTATATTTTTAGTCATAAACAAAGGAAAGAGACAATGGATACTGAGAGTACTTAAAGAAAGAAAAGTGTTAATTTTAAATTCTGTAATCAGAGAAAATAGCTTTCAAAAACAATGAACTAAGGACCTCTTCAGACATTCAAAAGCCAAAAAATTTATGCCTAAAAGAAATGTTAAAGGAAGTCCCCCACAAAAAAGGAAACTGATACCATAAGGAAAAGTGAATCTACACAAATGAATAAAGATAATTGGAAATGGTAATTAAATAAGAAAATATATGATTTTTTCCTCATTCTTCAAACCCTTCAAAATAAAATTGAAGATTTAATGAAAAATGATAAAAATGTAGCATGGGATTTATAAAATTTTTAAAAGTAAATTTATGACAATAATTGCTCAGATGTGTGGATGGGAAAATGGAGTAAAATATTGTGAAGTTATTGAGCTATATATAAAGTGATATAATGTCACTTATATAGAGAACGTGATAACATAAATATGTATACTTTATACCATAAAGCAACTAAAATAACAAAATAACTACAGTTTAAAAGTCAAAATCTATTATGAACAGATCCATAAATATTCAATTAATACAAAATAAGACATATAAGGAGGAAAATAGAATGAAAGAGAAGTTGGGACAAAAAAACAACAAAAAGTATAATGATAAATTTAAATCTAACCACATCAATAATCACACGAGTATAAATGTTCTAAATATCCTAAATAAAAGCTGGAGATTACCAGATTGAATTAAGAAATCAAGATTCAATTACATGCTGCCTGTAAGAAATATATAATAAATATAAAGACATAAATCCGTTAAGAGTGAAAGGATGTAAAAAGGACCCACGTGCATCCTAATTAAAAGAAAGCTGGGATATCTAAGCTAATATCAAACAAAGAAGATTTCAGAGCAAAGAATATTATCAAGTTTATTTAAAGATGATTTGATAATAATAAAAGAGTAAATTTATCAGGAGGATATAATAACAATCCTAATAATTTATGTTCTTAATAACAGAGTTTCAAAATGAATGCAGCAAAAATGTGTCTAATTACAAAGGGAAATAAATGTACATGATTACATTCAGAGATTTCAACACTCCTTTCAATGACTGACAGAACAAGTAGATAGAAAATTCAGAAGGATACAAAGGTTTAAACATTGCTTTCGAACAGTTTACAAAAATTGACATGCTTTATTATCCAATACAGCAGAAGTATACATTCTTCTCAAATGCACACTATGCTATAAGATCAATCAATTGCTGGGCCATAAAACACGTATTAGTTAGGTCTCTAGAGAAACAGAATCAACAGGAAACACTCGCAAAAATAAAATTTATAAAAGTGTCTCATGTAACCGTGGGAACGCAGAGTCCAAAATCTGCAGGGCAGGCTGTGAAGTCAACGATTCTGATGGAGGGTCTGGATGAACTCCACAGGAGAGGCTCACCAGCCCAAGCAGGCAGAGAGCCTGTCTCTTCTGAATCCTCCTTAAAAGGCTTCTGGTGATTAGATTAAGCATCACTCATTGCAGAAGACACGCCCCTTGGCTGATTACAAATGGAATCAGCTGTGGATGCAGCTGACATGATCATGATTTAATTCTATGAAATGTCCTCATTGCAACAGACAGGCCAGCACTTGCCCAACCAGACAAACAGGTACCACCACTTGGCCAAGTTGACACATGAACCTGACCATGACAAAGCATATCTCAATAAATTCAAAAGGATCCAAGCCATGCAAGTCATTTTCTCTGATCATAATGAAATTAAATTAAGATAAAAAACAGAAAGACCTCTGGAAAATACCCAACTAGGTAGAAACTTCTAAATAAAATGTGGGGCTAAAAATAAATCAAAAGAAAATTAGAGGGTGGGCCACGGTGGCTCAGCAGGCAAGAATGCTCGCCTGCCATGCCAGAGGACTCTTGATTCCTGCTGCCTGCCCATGTAAAAAAAAAAAAAAAGAAAGAAAGAAAATTAGAAATTATTATAAAGTAAATGAAAATAAATCACAAAACATCAAAATATGTGGGATGCTGTTAAAGTAGTATTTAGAGAAAAATGAATAGCACTAAACACCTATATTAGGAAAAAGTGAAGATCTCAAGTCAATAATCTCAGCATCCATCTTAAGAACTGGAAAAATGAGAAGAAAACTAAGCCAAAATAAGAGAAGTGAAATAGTAATTCTTAGAGTGGAAATCAAAATAATAACAATAAAGTATAGCAATGAAACCAAAATCTGTTTCTTTGAGAAATCCAATAAAATTGATAACCCCCCAGACAGAATAATCAAGGAAAATAAAAGACACAAAATACAATAGCAGAAATTAGTGCGGTGTATATTTCTACAGATTTTACAGATGTTAAAAGGAGAAAAGAGAATATTATGAACCACTTTATGTCAATAAAGTTGGCAACTTAGACGAAATGGGCATATTTCTCAAAAGACACAACCTATCAATGTTCTTTCAAGAGGAAATGGATAGCTTGAATAGCCTATACTAGTAAATAAATGAAAGTTGGAGTTAAAATCCTCTTTGTGTGCACATACACACAAGCACAGATGACTCCATTGGTTAAATCTACCAAACATTTAAGGAAGAAATGATACCAATGCTACACAAAATTTTCCAAAAAATTAAGAGGAAGAACTATATCTCAACTAATGCTATGAGGTCAGAATGTTGGTTTGAAGCTGTATGTACCCCAGAAAAAAACACGTTCTTACATTTAATACATTCCTGTGATGCGAACCCATTGCAAACCTTTTGATGAAGCTACTTAAATTAAGGTGAGACCCACCTTATTCAGGATGGGTCTCAATTCTATTGCTGGAGTCTTTTATAAGGGAATGAAATTCAGACAAAGAGGAGAGAAAGCCATGGAGGCAAGCAGCTGAAATCAATGAAATCCAGAGGCAACAGGAGAGACCAAGAGACACTTCCATGCGCCCTGCGTCGTGGAAGAGGAATCAAGGATCGCCTGCAGCTGGTCTTAGGGAGGAAAGCATCGCCTTGATGATGGCTTGATTTTAACATTTTAAAGACATCAAAATTGTAAAATAATAAATCCCCATTGTTGAAGCCAACCCATTTCATGGTATGTACTTTAAGTGGCCCAGAAAATGAAAACAGCCAGCATTACACTGAAACCAAAACCAGACTAAGACATTATAAAAAAAAATACAGACTAATGCCTCTTATGAATATATATGCAAAAATTTAAAACATAATTTTAGGGAACCGAATTTGACAATATATGAAAAGAATAATAAATCATGAAAGGAGAGCAGGTTGGACTTAACATTTGAAATCCAATCTGTTTAATTCAACACATTGGCAAACTGAAAAAGAGCAAGCACATGTTAATCTCATCAGACACAGAGAAAAACTCATTTAAACAAATCCAATAGCTATTTCTATTTCTCATTAAATTAGAATTAGAAAGAAACTTCCTCAACCTAATAAAGAGCATCTATGAAAAAAACGAGAGCTACTGCTGTTCTTAATGAATGAAGACTAAATGCTTACCCTCTTATTCCCTACCTCTTCACTCCCTGATTTATAAAAAGACAAAGATGTAACTCTCACCACTTTTATTCAACATTGTACTAGAGGTGCTAGTGAGTGCTGTAAAAATGAGGGAAAAATGCAGAGAAATACATTATTCAGGGGTTGGAAGACAATATTGTGAAGATGGCAGTTCTCCCCAAATTCAAATATGGATTCTATTCAATCCTAACTAAAATTCCAGAAATATTTTTCTAGTAGAAACTGTCAAATTGAAATCTAAAATTCATTTAGAAAAGCAAAGGATCAAAAAAATTTTGAAGAATGAAGGATTCTTACTCTCCTATCCTTTTAAGAATTCTTAATTCTTATGTAATTTTAAGACTTGTAAAGCTACAGTAAATAAAACTGTGATATTGACCTAAAAATAGACAAATAGATTAATGGAACAGAAAAAATTCCAAATATTGGCCCACACTGATATGGACAATTTATTTTCTTAACAGCCATACTGTGGTATAATCCACATATCTAAAAATTAATACATTCAAAGTGTACAGTTTTAAGGCTTTTAGTATATTCACAGAGTTGTATGACTATCAACACTATCTAATTTAGAACATCACTCAAAAAAGGAATCCCCTTTTACTGTTACTCCCCATTTTCTCCTACTCTTCGACTACCCATCCCTAGATAACCAGTACTTTACTTTCTATCTCTACACATTTGTCTATTCTGGACATTTATATGAATAGAATCATACACTCTGTTGTCTCTTTATGGTTGGATTTTTTCAATAGGCATCAGGTTTCCATTATGTGAATGCTGGCATACTTTTCACAGCTGGGATTCTGAATAGAAGGTTTGTACCTGATATAACAGGGTCATTCAGATTTAATTAATTTAATATGATAATTTTCATATTAATATTTCAAATTTTTTTATTTAGTAAATATTTTAAAACTATGCACAACAAAACACGTCTGTGGGCCAGATTCTACCAGGAAGATGCTAGTTTTGATTCAGTTCCTAATGGTGACTCTTGGAGACAAATTGAGTTTGATTGGATGACTCCACCCTGATCCAATAGCTCCGATCTTGAAGATACTTTAATACAAGAGAGAAGGTTCTAAAGAACTCCCTCCATGTCTGCAAATGGGCCATGGGATTTCCTCTGAAAATCCAGTGCATCCTCCACCCATCTTATGTTTATTAAACATTATTCATTAAAAATAAATGAATTAATTGTTCTATTTAAATATTGAAGCCTATCTATGAGTAAAAATTATCAAAATTTTATATATCAGAAACTGAGGCCCAGATAAGTGACTTGTTGCAAGTTCATACTATGAACAAGCAAATAAATGGCAGAGTAAGTCTCCAATTGAAGTTAATCCTGTTTCTAAGATATCACAGTTATTCCTATGAGTGCCAGAGCTGATTTCTAGAGTGAAATTCCCTGTAGAAATCTCAGATCATATCCCGAGCTACTCTGTGTTGCATGTTTAGGCATCAAGAAATTAAAAGTCTTAAATTCAGGCCCTGGCACCACGGTGGCACAATCCAACTGACAGTTATCTTTCAGGGTAATTCGTTGCCCCAATATGGGCACTGGAGCATTATACAACATTATCAGCCAGGAAGCAAAACCTACAAATAGTCAGGACTCAACATTTAAAAAATAAGTTCCTAAGAAAGTGAGAAATAGCAAGCACATTTCTAAGAACACAAAAGTGACAAATGTATATTTCAAAATGTCACAGTCCTTTGAAAGGCCAGTTATAAAACTTTTTGAAAGTTACTTGAAATTAGTATTTTCCATGGGTAATAAAAATCTCATATATTCTAATCTGCTCAATAAAGATCAGCACGACTTTGTCAAATTAAATTGTAGAAAATAAACATTTTCTTATTCACATATCCTTACTACCTGACTGTCCCCTGAATACATGCGGGTTTGTTTTTCCTGTTATTTACTATGTATCAATTGCAATACACAACTCAATTTAAATTAACCCAACTCTTCCAATAAGCATGTGCATTTTAGTGGAATCAGGAGGTGGGGGTATTAGGGAAAAAATAGCCTGACATATTTTTACCTCAGGAAATGCTTGTTTATGACTTCAAATGTCATGCAGGAAGCAACATTTATAATATTTAAAATAAAGGTTATGCTTGGATACTTAAGTTCTTTGTCAAAACGGCAATGAGCAAAGAAGTTGTGATGAGGTTGCTTTATGTATTTGCTTTTATATTTGTAAGAAGCTTGTGTTGATTAAAGGTCAGAGATTATAAGTGATATTTTTCCCTGAGGTCTCAAACTGGTAAAGTGGAAATGATAATTAAACTGAGTTCTGTAGGACAAAAAAAAAGCTTGTGTTGACACTGCCTGTTTGAAGGGCAATTTAGCAACAATTGCCAAAGTTTTATGGGTATACTTTTTGATTAAAGAAACCTATCTTACAAAATTAGTTTCAACTGTATACAAAAATATTTGTATAAGAATGTGTGATATGCATAATCACTAAATATGAAAAAAAACCACAATTGCAGACTACTTAAAGGCTTGTTAGTAGTGATATGGTAAAAGAAATCATGTACATCCACTTCATGTAATGTACTATAAAGCCATTAAAACAAAAAGTTAGATATGCACGTATTATAGAGTATAAAAAGCAAATTCCAATATAATATGAATATGTATACTCATATAATTATGTTGCATATAAAATATTCTTTAAATAGACTTATATGAAACATTAATAGTCATTTCCTACTTTATTTTTTTGATGTTTGCATTTTACAATAATTATATTAGGTATAATTATAATAGGTATAATATATATTATACCTATAATTTTAAAAAGCAGAACAAAAAATAAAAGAACAGAAAAAATAATACCACAATAAATGATTAATTTTAATCTATTTTAATCTGCATATATCTTTATATATTTATTGAGCAATTACTAAGCCTGAGACACTGAGTAGAGAGTGGTAAACAAAACAATCCTCTTTTCCTTTTGTGACCTTACTTCATGCATAAGTTTGGATTTGGATTTCTCTTTCCTTAGCTTGAGAAGAGTTCCTCCAGTGTAATTTAGATACTTCTGCTTACTGTGATTTTATTTCTAATAATGCCATTTAACTAAATAACATATTGAAATGATGTCTTTCAACACCCCTTCTCCAGGTTTTCTTCAAACCCCCTTAAATAACAACTTCCTCAAAATATGTCTTTGGCTCTGTCACCTTCTGTTTAGATTCTTCTTTCTCAATTCCCTGATTCAAATGTCACCTAATATTTATCTCTAGCTATTATTTCATGCAAAATTCAGGCTTGTCTGTCCAAATACCTATGATTGAATGTCTAAAAATAATATCTCTGACACCTTAAATATATGTTCAAAACTTAGCCCTTCGTCTTTCTTCAAAATATTATTTGTGCCTTTTTGTCTGTGTTCATTATACCATCAAATTTGCATACCCCAGATTGAAATCTAGGAGCCATCTTTGCCTCTTCTTTGACACTAATACCTTGTCGGTTTTCAAACCCTGCCAGTTCTACCTCTGAAATATTAGTTGTAACTTCTCCTCATGGCCCAGGCCATGCCCAAATCAAGTCCCAAAGATGTTCATAGCTGGTCTTTGCAATAATTACCAAATCACTTTCCCAGTCAATGGTTTTCCCCCCATTCAATTCATCTTGTCCATTGATATAAAATGTTTAACAATTAAAAATGAAAACACTTATGAAGCATTTGCTTTTTTGCAGGGCGCTTAGGTACAAGAGCATCAAAGTTAAATGAAGCACATCTTACATTTTTAGAAATCCAGTCATGTTCCTCCCATTTCCCAAACTTAAAGACTTCTAATATCTCCACAAATAGTTCCAATTCCTTCTTATGACATTCAAGGTCCCTCATGCAATCCTTGCCCCACCAAGTAATCTTTATTTTCCAATCCAACATTTCTAATGAAACACTAGGTAAATGGAGCAAACAGAATCCATCACAGGAAAGATAAAGAAATTTTTAGAAATACCATTGTCAGATATCACACATATCACCCCCAAAAAGAAAAGACTGATAACAAAACAACTGAATTCCTTCCTCACTAGAAGATGCTTCATAATTGCTCTGAATTCCTTTTATATACATCAGACAAAAAAGCTGGGGTTGATTTTGTCCGTGTGTCTGAGGGAGTATCACACAAGATTGAAAGCAAAATTACTGCCTCTTAAGATTCAACTGAGAAAAATTTTAATTTTAGATTAGGTCCAAGAGAAAGCAAAATCATGGACACTATCCTGCAACGTATTCCAGTGTCTGAGTTTCCCAGCTGTTGGGGCAAATACCCATAATTGATTGGTTTAACAATGGGAATTTATTGGCTCCTGGTTTCCGAGACAAAAAGGCTTGTCTCCTCCAGGGCTGGGTAGAGTACTAGCTGATCTGCAATCTTTAAATTCTTTGGCTTCCTTATCACTTGGCAACATCCTCTCCTTTTTCTTCTGGTTTCCAGATGCCTTCCGGTTTCCATCTCCTTCCCATGGCTTTGTCTCTATAAGGCCCCAGTAATGCGATTAAGATCCATCTTAATTTAGTTAGCCACACCTTAACTAAAAACAGGTCCTATTTACAATGAGTTCACACCCACAGGAATGGGGTTAAGATTAGGAACATGGCTTTTGTTTTTTGCTTCCTGTTATTTTTCCTGGAGTACACAATTTAACCTACCATAGCCAGGCCTTGAAATCCTCTTCCAGCCAAACACTAGCTTTTAGTCATTCTCCCTGCTTCCTGTATTGATCCTTATGATGCTCCTTTTCTCTGCACAAATTCTTCATTTTCTTATCTGTAAGTCCAAATTCTATGTATCCTTGAACTCAGCTCAAATTCTACCTCCCTCTTAAATCTTCCCTGATTATTCAATTGCATGTAATCTTTTTCTTCTTGGTAATATCACTGATCACTACAACACCTTTTAAACGGTACTTACAGCTTTTTATATTGTATTATAGTTATTCAAATACAAACCTATTCTTTATTCCACTATAAACCACTTTATGATAGGATTCGCAATTCATTCTTTACAGTAACCCAATGAACAGCTCCTTGCATGTACTACATATGTTTTTAAAGTATAGGAATACTCTAATTTCTATCAGAAAATAGGTAACATTTAAGTAGCTTCTTGAAAGAAAGAAAATAGTCATCTTTCTCCGTAACATTGATTTATGTTGTATTTTACTTCCTTTGCAATTAAAAATTGTGTGTTCTAGTGGTGGAACTTTTTCTCTCATCACTTCCTAAATTATCCAATAACTCATTGGCATTGCAACCAAAACAAAAACTTTTTAAATTCGAATTTTTGATACATTAATCAGGTAGTATGAAGGCTCAAAATTTCCATTTATTAGACTATAACAAGTATCATCAAATGAAAGCATTGGTCTGCAGTTTCGTTATTTCTTTCGTAGATCACTTTCATCGAGCATGGAAATTTTTAATGAAGAGATATGTTTCATGAAAGAAATTCCACATCCACATTTTCTATATTAGCTATAAAGGAGATTTTCTTTACTTTGCTTAATTTATAGCCAGTGGGAAAACAGCATTTTATTACTATCTTCTAACCTTTAAATGGCTGTGCTCCCCAAGAAGCTTTCTTAACTTAGTTGACTTCTTTCATAAGGAAGCCTAAATTTAAAATATGATCTACTTTGTTGGTCTGAAATTCAAAATAAATGGGTTTCCAGCAGTAAGCTTTAGGTTGTCCCCATTTCTGAGTGCTCCTATAGAGCAGGAGCTATGAGAGAATTATTTTTGTGCCTACTTTCCAGCATAGCTGCTGCATACCTCCCATTTCTATGCAGTAGACTCCCAGGAATCCACATTGTTCTGTTGCAGCATTTCACCGCATGCTATTCTCCTGAACCTCTATGATGGACAGAGATCACAATGAGAAAGAAGAGACTTCTAATATGAGTGACTCTCTTCAAACCCCAAAGATTTGAGGTCACCAAGTAGGACTTGGTCAAATATTTGAAAAGAAACAATATCTTTATCACTAAAAAGGAAATAAGGCATAATGACAAAGATTTTTCTTAAGAGTGAATGAAATATCATGGTTAATACTTTGAGATGTGGGCAAACCTGGAATCAAGTCTTGCATCTGATGGACTACCAGTAAATTATATAATCTCTCAAAACTTCTATTTCTTCAGTTGAAAACTGGATATAATCAGGTCAATTAAACAAAGGGTTTTATGGACATTGAATGTAATAATTAATATAAAGTGCCTGACAATTTTCTAATACATCACTCTAAAATTGTACATATTATTATTTCTACCTTAGTACTTGGATTAGTTAGTTAATGCTGCCAGAATGCAATATACCAGAAATGGATCAGTTTTTAAAAAGAGAATTTATTCAGTTGCTAGTTTACAGTTCTTAGGTCATGAAAATGTCCAAATCAAGGCACCGTTAAAAGGTTACCTTCACTCAAGAAAGGCTGATGCCATCTGGAAGAACTCTGTCAACTAGGAAGCACCTGGCTGGCATCTGTTGGCCCCTTGTCCCTGGGCTCTGCTTCTTGTGGGGGTTCCTTACTTGGCTTCTCCAAGGTTGGCCTTCAACTCGACTTCCCTTGGCTCTCTCCAGGTTCTCTACCTTGGTTAATATCTTATGGGAAGGCAAGTGGCAATGTCTGCTGGGTCCTGCATCTCCAAACATCTGGGTCTTTTGTGGGCTCTCTCAGCTCTGTTGCTTCTATGCTCCAAAAATCTGCATCTGCGGTTTCTCCAAAATGTTTCCCCTTTTAAAGTACACTAGTAAACTAATCAAGACCCATCTTGATTGGATGTAGTCACATCTCTATCTAATCAAAATGTCATACCCACAACTGGGTATGCCACATCTCCATGGATGTAATCTAACCAAAATGCCACACCCACAGCTGAGTGTGTTACGTTGCTATGGGAACAATCCAATCCAAGTTTAAACCCTAAACAATAGGTCTGGTCCCACAAGACTGGATCAGAATAAAATCATGGCTTTTTTGGGGGTACATAATACTCTCAAACTGGCTCAGCATCTAAACACTTTGCAATGGACATTGCTGACATTGAACCCCTAATAGCCATTCTGCTTTCTTCTTTCTTAACAGGTCTTAAATTGTGTGTATATTTCCAATCTCTCTCACAATATCCACATGGCTGAGGGAAACTGACTTCACCTATTTCTTAATTTGCTTGAGCCACGTGTACAAAATTCACACAATGGGTTGGCTTAAACAATAAACATTTATTGGCTTACTGTTTCAGGGGCCAGAATTCCAACATCAATAAATAAGCAAGGCCATGCTTTCTCCTCACATACTGTACTGTTTCACTGTTGAGATCCAGCAATCCTCAGGGTTCCTTGGCTTTCCCTTCACATGGCTGCAGCCTCTCCTTTCTCTTTTGGGTTCACACTGACATCTGGCTTCTCATTCATTATAAAGCCTCCACTAATCCAGATTAAGACCCACTTTCATTCAGTTCAGGCTATCAAATAAAAGACAAATTTTAGGAATTTAGAAAAGAGAAGAATGGTTATTATTAAAAAAAAGAAAATTACAAGTGTTGAAGAGGATGTTGGAAAAATAGGAACACTTATTCATTGTTGATGAGAATATAAATTGGTGCAGCCACTATGGGAGACAGTTTGGCAGTTCTTCAGAAAATTAAGTAAAGAATTACCATTTGACCTGGCAATCTCACTTCTAGGTATATACCCAAAAGAACTGATATATACCTAGACTTTAGGGACTTTAACAGGTATTTTCACACTGATTTTCATGATGGAATTATTCACAGTTGCCAAAATACAGAAGCAACCGAAGTGTCCATCAACTGATGAGTGGATAAACAAAATCTAGTATATACAAACAATGGAATATAATTCAGTTGTAAAAAGGAATGAAGTCTGATATATGTGAAAACATGGGTGAACCATGAAGAAATCATGTTACGTGAAATAATACAGACACAAAGTACACATATTTTATAATATCATTGATTTGAATTCATTAGAATAGACAAATTCCTAGAGTCAGAATCTAGAATATAGGTTGCCAGGGGATGGAGTAGGGGTAGGGAATAGGGAATTAATTCTTAAATTGTACAGTATTTCTATTTGGGATGTTGGAAAAGTTTTTGGTAAAGGATGTTTGTGAAGATAGCACAAAATTATAAATGTAGTTAACAGCACTGATTTATATATTTGAATTTGGTTAAAGGGGAAATTTTAGTTTGTGTATACGTTACTAGAATAAAAAACAAGTAAAAGAAATCCTTGGGTATGAAAAAGACAAACAGTGAATCCTAAAGTAAACTAGGTCTATAGTTAATACTACAATTATAAAAATGTGCTTTCATCAATTGTAACAAATGTAAAGGGTTGTGTATGGGAATTCTGTATTTGATGCAGTTAATAATAGGGTTGCATATAGGAATCCTGTATTTGATGCATGATTTTTTTCTATAAGTCCACAACTTTTTTTTTATTAAAAATAAAGAGAGAGAGAGAGAGAGAGAGAGAAACAGAGACTTTATTTATCAGAAGGAGACAATCTGCAAATTGGAAAATGATCAATGCTGAGACAAAAGTGCTCAATTTTTCCCTGAGAATGAGGTAGCTTATTTAGTAAATACAATGAGGTTACACAAAGAAAAATATGGTAGGTTAAGGAAAAAACAAAAACAAAACACACTTTATAAAGGGATGGAATGCTAACTAACAAAACTTATTTATCCCTGACAAACATTTTAGTTTTGAGGAAATCAAGACTCATTTTTAAAGAATGTCATAACATAGCTTGGAGAGTGTTAGATCACTTGCCTCACAGATAATTTATCTCAGGCATGTGTGGGCAATTTCAAGATGTACAAATAAGTTAGTTTTTACTTTAGTCAGGTATAGATAAGTTGGCATTTGCTTTCGACATGTATGGGCAAGATGTTTCCAAGCCCTTGCCAATTTATTTAACAGGCGATATCTTAACTAAAAATAGCATTTTCAAGAAGTTCTAGCCAATGTATTCACACACACAGGAAAGCAGATTGAGATTAACAAGTCTAAATTGAGGTTCATAATTCAATCTACCATACCCCCTTCTCTACAGATGGATTTGATTGGTCTGAGAGAAATTCCCATCAAGTAATCCAATGCTGGTCAATGATACATGAGGGATGGTTAATTGGAGGTTTCTGAGACTGCTTTTTCTGATTCCTAAGAGAAAAGTACAGGAAGTCCCTCTTTACACCTTTGATGTGTTTGTGTTTGCTATAGGAAGCCATCTTGCCACCATGAAGAATCATGAAAGGAATCAGCTTCCAAATAGAGCCAAGGTCAGGATGAAAATACACCGCCCTTCATGCTATCACTAAACACCTCGCTCAAACAACTCTAAACCCTTTCCTATCACTGGTCTTTCTGTGTTTTGATTCAATAAATGCGTAATTGTTGACACTGCTTTGATTTATGTTTTCTATTCATTGACAGCCTAGAGAATTTTGACTCATACACTCAGTGAAGGGCATAGAGATTCCCATTTTAAAGCAAATATAAGGAAAAATAAGTTCAATGATCTATTCAGCATTGAAATCCATTATCAATTGGAAGCAAGAGTAAGAGAAGGATGTTCTTTAGTTCCCTTGCAAATTGTATTGGAATAAAGAAAGAATATGAAGGAAAAGCAAAGGTACATTTGCATGCCACTTGGTGAACAAAATTCTCTAATAATTTCTGTGCCTCCCTTAACCATTTGTTAGTCATAAAGATTTCTTAAAGTCATTTTCTTGAGCAGTCCTAATATCTGTAGCAAGTAACTTTCTTAAACCTATATATATATTTTTTCTTGACATATTCTAGCACAGAAATTAATGACATTTCATCGCTCTTCTAGTATAACTTCCTTCTTCCCATAGCTTTGCTTATGGATTATGCTCATGATTTCTATGTATATCTGTAGTATTTTAAATTCCAAAACTGTACTAGAAATCTTTACCTTTGATTTGGCAACTTAAATCTAATATCCAAAACTGGATCTCCTTTTCTCTACCACCACCCTCCCATACCTCCCGTTTCCCGCCAGACCTAACCTCTCTTTTTCTATCCCCTCCTTAGTGAATACTATAGTTTTTCATTCAGTCTCCCAGGGCACCCTATATTCCTCCCACATTCCCACTTGTCCCAGTTTCCAATGTTGACTGAGAACTGTCAGTTATGTCATTTATCATCTTTCATACCTATCTTTTTTCCTTGTATCCCCATTTTTTACTTTTTAACTCGGTCCTTCATCAATTTTTGACTTATGTAGTAAAACACATTTCTAACTTGTCAGATTGCCTTTAGCCTCTTTTCAGTTGCCTTTATGAGCTACACTATTGTTACCACAGTCTGTTAATTTATTAAACCTTTTGTGATGCCATCTCTGCAACTCATTTCCTGTTGAAAAAATCTCTAAACAATCAGGTGTTTTTGATCCATCCCCTGGCTACTTTCCAACTTCCACTCTCATGCCTCACCATATACCTCTCACACCTGTGATTGGGTCATATTAACCTGCTCGCTGGTTTTTAAATGCACCAGGATGTGTAACTTTTCCATGATCGGAAGGCCTTAATTCTTTTGGCACGATGAAATTTCCCTGAACCACTGAAGCTTTCCCTGAACTTCTGTTTTAATTTCCATGTAACAGTCTTTATTTCATTTCTTGGACCACAACTCTTTCTAACCAGGATGCTATTTTACCATTCAAACCATTTAATTGCCAGCCTCCCCCAATTAGATTATGAACTCTCTTTTTCATCTTGAATACGCATTTCTTAGCTAATAATGGCACAATAATTCTATATTTATTGAATTAATGAGTAAGTGAATAGCTAACTTCCAAACTTGTTACAAATGATGACAAACGTATTGCTGATCAACCGTAAATTAAGAAACATTTTATTGTGTTCATACATTGGTGGAAGAAGGCAAAAAACTAACCATTTATAAGGTATTCTGAAAGAGAATTTGCTTTCTTAGCCTATCTTTCTTGAGCACAAAATTCTTTGCTACAATTCATATATTTGTCTTGAACAACATATGTTGATTCTTTTACTCAATGCTTTATGTACAAATAAATCAAAAGTTTAGTTCTGCCTGCCTGAACTGTGAAATAAGTAATGTTTTCTATTTCTTTCCATATCATTGCCTTTTCCTTTTTAAGAGATTTTTAAAGAAACAATTCCTTTTAAACTGGAGTTTTAAAGACTGACCAAACGTGGAAATATCAATGAGACTTTAAAGAATATACTTATACCAGCCTATGCATCCAAATGGCATTGATCTGTCAAAGTATACAACTATGCTATTTTTTCTGAAAAGTTTTATGGAAGTTCCCTTTTAAAATCATTTTAAGAAATGAACTACAAACCCAAAAAGTAACCAGCACTATTAATTATTCCAGAAATACATTTATTTGATTTTAAATACCACAGTGTTTTCATTCATTGTGCAGATATTTTGTAAACACCTACCCTGTGTTATTACTGGGAAAGGAACAGTGATGAAAACAGACAAAAATGCCTGCCTTCTAATGAAACTCAATATCAACTTCACCTTTTCTGCTTTGTCAGCCTACAGACAAAGCACGTGCACTCACACAATCACAAACACATAGACTTAATGCACAGACACACACACATACACTCATATGCAAACTGGCTGGAATATGGAGAGAGTCCTAGGTCATATTGGTATTGGTGAGCTTTAAGCAATGAAGTCAGGAAGTTTATATTACTTGATATAAGTTTATGAATTTTATACTGATCTAGTTGTAGAATTGAAATTACTACTGTTATTCAGTGTTTTCAGTTTAGTAATGGATTTGTTTGTATATCATAGTAATCACTGTGACTAAGAGAGATAAAGATAAAGTCTTCATTTGTTAACAGCTGCAATCCTATGTAAAATACATTTTAAAACATAGTATGCTAATACTATTTTTTACCATTTTTTTTAACATTTACTTTTATTTATATTATGAATTAAGATATTTCACTATCATAGAATAGGAATTACTTGCAGTACTGGTGAGCCTGTGGGCTGGTGATGATATGAGGATAATACCATCAAGTGTCTGCTGATATGGAATAATATGTTGTATTCAAAATACTTGGCTATTCTGTAATAGTTATTAATTGCCAGCACAATACAGTAGTTGTTCCTTTAACCAAAGCTGATTGAGTTAATAATTGAATGTCTGGAATAGTGATTCACAGCTGGCTTCCTGTATGTGTTTGAATTTACCTTGGTAACCATGAATTTGTTTTGTGGCTGTGTTGTGCATTGCTTTAAATGAGACTGATGAGATTAATAATTGAATGACAATTGTAAAAGCTGTACAGCTGATGTTTCATTATATTGTTTTTTTATCTATTATACTCCTAATCAAACCCCATAACTTCCTTCCTGCTTGTCACCATCAACAAAGCAATAGGTTATGCCTGTTAAACATCAAATAGCTTAATCAATGCACTAATAGGGACATCATTTTTACATTTTTGTTAGTTTGAATGCTAAAGGAGTATTTGAGAAGTTATAATCTTGATATCAACATCTATATATATGTATGTAGTAATATTAAGAATTTGAGTAGTTCACTGTACTGGCCAAATAATTTTTATTTCTTTATCTTTTCTTTGCAGGTATTAAAACATTTATTTTGAAGCATCACATAAATTCATATATTTGTTTTTGTAAAAAAGTAGGCACATATCTACTTATTAAAACATCAATAAATTAATTTATTTGTTTTTGTAAAGATATAGGCACTTATCTATTTCATAGACTAGCAAATTAAAAATTAATTTTGGTGCTTTTTACTCCAATCTGTCAGTAAAAGAGCCAAGAGTAAAGTGAAAATTTTCTACTTAACTTACTGCCAGTCTATTCTTTGTGAACTATGTTCTGCCAACACTCCTAGAATGCTTTTCCTTGAAAAAAAAAAACTTTTATAGTGTTTTTCCCTGCTCCAAAACATTTAATGACTTGTCATTACTTATATGATTTTCTCAAAGTCGTTGACCTGCCATTCAATGCCATATATAATCTGGCCGATTTTCAAATTTTATTCATTTTTCAAGTAAGTCCAGCTTAAGTCCTACCTTCAGCAAAGACACAATAAGCTGTATATTTTTATGTATAATCAATGTGGAGGATGGATTGGGAAATAAAGAAACCTAAGGCAAGCAAACTGGCTAGACTATAATACTAGCTCATGTGAAAGACAATGAAATGAGCTCAGAAGAAAGAGACCAGCAGAACCGTGTCAAACATGCCTTTTATGATGGTCTTCAAATATGTAAACATTAAGAAATATTGGATATAAGATAGCTGATGAATTTAAGACAGATATGATACTTAGATTCCCAATTCACTTCATAGCTGGGATATATCCTCTCTGTTTAAGCCCAGCCAGTCATCTGACAAATATACACTAGTGATCACATAGGGGATCAAAAATATTTATGTGCCTTCTAAAAAAAAAAAAAAAAGTGACATAAAAATCTTGCTAGGCTTTTTTGGTCAATCTGTGTTAAAATCATGTTTGGGGTTGGTTTTTGTTGTTGTTTTTGTTGTTCTAGGTGCAAAATTTCAGGTGGGCAATAGAAGAGTTATACATAAGGAATCAAGATGAAAACCTCATAAATAAATCAATTCATTTGAATTAATTTCAGTAGGTTACCCTTGAGGGTCCACTGCATTCAATGAGTAAAGAATGATTGATGGGACTGTTTTGACTTGAAAAATGAGAAGACTTCAAGGTTGGATTTGGGTGAGTGTCATCAGAGCTGGCTTTTACCTTTTGAAAGAGAAAGCACATATTCTTTTTGTACCGGATATAAATGCAGGTACAATGAATGATAATTTTCCAGAGGCAAGTGTCAGCTTAATGTGGGGATGATTTTAAGAATTTAGAATTATCAAAAACTTAAATGGGAGACTGTGTGTTAAATCTCTGTTTAATCAGAAAAGATATGGCCTTCATTTTTAGATTCTGTAATCTGGATTAATATATTGAGTGGAGGGATGTCCTAAATTATTTTTAAGATCATTTTATGCATGGCAATATGTGGTAGAGAAGAGAACAAAAAACTAGGAGTTTAAATACTTGGTTCCGGTTATTATAGATGCCAGCTGATTGAATTGAGCCACATATTTCAACCTTGAGTCTTCAGTTCCTTCATCTCTTGCTATTAAAGTAATTATTTCCTCACTAACAATTAATTAATAGGATTATACATATATATATGAGAGGGAATAAAAAAGAAAATAATTGTCATTAAGAAAAAAAAGACAAGCAAGAAAAAGTATTTTAAATATCATTTAAAAGAGGACAAATTTGAACACATTATCATGCCCACAAAATATTTTTAGTAGAATACTTTTAATTATAACTAAACTATCTACAACCAGATGTAATAGCATTCTGTATATGTGACAGGTAAGGTTATTATTACAGAATTATTTTTAAGCAACTCATAATTGGAAAATCTAAAGTTATTCATGTCTGTGCTTAAAGTTCCAGAAGGGTTCTCATTCCGATAAAATATGGGATAAATTTATTTGACTTCTATGCATATATCCATGTAAAGTTTAGTTGAATTTATGCCTCGGGGTTCTAGTCAAAGATCAGTTAAACATTAGCCACCTCAATTAAGGTTGTCATTGGAGGAACATGAAATTATTCTTTTCTCAGGTCTTCCATCAATATTTTTTAGAACTGTGTCGATCTCTATGGGTTTATTTATTCCAAACTTGTTTGTTACCTCTGCAAAGAACTCAAACCACTTTAATTTTGCAATTTATATTAAAAATCATAATTGCTGTTTATAACAGCTATTGAGCTCTCTGCTGTTTTGTTCAGTGAAGAGTTTTAAAGCATATCGGAGGAGTGATTCCTTTAATCCCAGGCCATTCTATAGGGCTTGAAGGGATTCATCCCAGAAATAAACATATTTGTTACAGTTCATTTCCTTGTTGTTTCTTTGGGGAAATTAATATAACACTCCATTGACAGAAAAGAAAGCGTTATGTGGATAAAAACAAATAGCTACATTTTCAAATGTCAGAGTAGGCCCCCATGGCATCTGACCTAGAAGCAAGTTCTCAAAAAGATGATTCTCCCTGCCCTCACTCTCACACTGACTGGCCTGTCACTGCTCTTGCTGAAAGGTAGATAAGGAGTGCTTTTGTGCTCCTCAACTGGAATATTTTGTATTAAAAACATACAGCATTTAACTCATCTGTGTTCATCTAGAGCTACTAAGTGAATATTTTTAGAGACACATTGAGGAGGAACAGATAACTCCAAAATAAGAGTGATATTTGAAGAAATTATCTGTTCACTAGTTTACAAACCGATCTATTATAATATGGAATCTTTTGACACATGCAAAAAAATTTCCAATGCATGATCACTAAGCGTTAGAGCTTCTGTTTTACTAATCATTAGATCATATTACTAGTTTGTATTTGTTTAGTATTTGTCCATATGACTTCATGAACATCATTTCAATTTATTCTCATTGCAATGTTTTAGTTGCACAGAGCAGAGTTTCAATAGCCTAATTTTTGAAATCAAGAAATAAAGTATATAGGGATTAGGCAAAGTCAACAACAACAAAAAAACAATATTTATTGTGACAAGATGTGTCAATGAGATTTGGGGCAATAAATTACAATATATACAATCGTGGTAGGTACTAGTATCAACCAGATGTGAATTTGGGTAAAACTTTTTTTTTTTTTTTTTTTTTTTAATTCTTTTTTTTTTTTTTATTTTTATTTTTTATTAACGGAAAAAAAAAAAGAAATTAACACAACATTTAGAAATCATGCCATTCTACATATGCACTCAGTAATTCTTAACATCATCACATAGATGCATGATCATTGTTTCTTAGTACATTTGCATCGGTTTAGAGGAACTAGCAACACAACAGAAAAAGATATAAAATGTTAATATAAAGAAAAGAAATAAAAGTAGTAGTAATAGTAAAAAACAACAACAACAAACAAACCAACAAGCAAACAAAAACAAAAAGAACCCTATAGCTCAGATGCAGCTTCATTCAGTATTTTAACATGATTACTTTACAATTAGGTATTATTGTGCTGTCCATTTTTGAGTTTTTGTATCTAGTCCTGTTGCACAGTCTGTATCCCTTCAGCTTCAATTACCCATTGTCTTACCCTGTTTCTAACTCCTGCTGAACTCTGTTACCAATGACATATTTCAAGTTTATTCTCGAATGTCCGTTCACATCAGTGGGACCATACAGTATTTGTCCTTTAGTTTTTGGCTGGATTCACTCAGCATAATATTCTCTAGGTCCATCCATGTTATTACATGGTTCATAAGTTTATCTTGTCTTAAAGCTGCATAATATTCCATCGTATGTATATACCACAGTTTGTTTAGCCACTCTTCTGTTGATGGAGATTTTGGCTGTTTCCATCTCTTTGCAATTGTAAATAACGCTGCTATAAACATTGGTGTGCAAATGTCCGTTTGTGTCTTTGCCCTTAAGTCCTTTGAGTAGATACCTAGCAACGGTATTGCTGGGTCGTATGGCAATTCTATATTCAGCTTTTTGAGGAACCGCCAAACTGCCTTCCACAGTGGTTGCACCCTTTGACATTCCCACCAACAGTGGATAAGTGTGCCTCTTTCTCCGCATCCTCTCCAGCACTTGTCATTTTCTGTTTTGTTGATAATGGCCATTCTGGTGGGTGTGAGATGATATCTCATTGTGGTTTTGATTTGCATTTCTCTAATGGCCAGGGACATTGAGCATCTCTTCATGTGCCTCTTGGCCATCCGTATTTCTTCTTCTGGTAGGTGTCTGTTTAAGTCTTTTTCCCATTTTGTAATTGGGTTGGCTGTCTTTTTGTTGTTGAGTTGAATAATCTCTTTATAAATTCTGGATACTAGACCTTTATCTGATATGTCGTTTCCAAATATTGTCTCCCATTGTGTAGGCTGTCTTTCTACTTTCTTGATGAAGTTCTCTGATGCACAAAAGTGTTTAATTTTGAGGAGCTCCCATTTATTTATTTCCTTCTTCAGTGTTCTTGCTTTAGGTTTAAGGTCCATAAAACCACCTCCAGTTGTAAGATTCATAAGATATCTCCCAACATTTTCCTCTATCTGTTTTATGGTCTTAGACCTAATGTTTAGATCTTTGATCCATTTTGAGTTAACTTTTGTATAGGGTGTGAGAGATGGGTCTTTTTTCATTCTTTTGCATATGGATATCCAGTTCTCTAGGCACCATTTATTGAAGAGACTGCTCTGTCCCAGGTGAGTTGGCTTGACTGCCTTATCAAAGATCAAATGTCCATAGATGAGAGGGTCTATATCTGAGCACTCTATTCGATTCCATTGGTCGATATATCTATCTTTATGCCAATACCATGCTGTTTTGACCACTGTGGCTTCATAGTATGCCTTAAAGTCAGGCAGCGCGAGACCTCCAGCTTCGTTTTTTTTCCTCAAGATGTTTTTAGCAATTCGGGGCACCCTGCCCTTCCAGATAAATTTGCTTATTGGTTTTTCTATTTCTGAAAAATAAGTTGTTGGGATTTTGATTGGTATTGCATTGAATCTGTAAATCAATTTAGGTAGGATTGACATCTTAACTATATTTAGTCTTCCAATCCATGAACACGGTATGCCCTTCCATCTATTTAGGTCTTCTGTGATTTCTTTTAACAGTTTTTTGTAGTTTTCTTTATATAGGTTTTTTGTCTCTTTGGTTAAATTTATTCCTAGGTATTTTATTCTTTTAGTTGCGATTGTAAATGGGATTCGTTTCTTGATTTCCGCCTCAGCTTGCTCATTACTAGTGTATAGAAAAGCTACAGATTTTTGAATGTTGATCTTGTAGCCTGCTACTTTGCTGTACTCATTTATTAGCTCTAGTAATTTTGTTGTGGATTTTTCTGGGTTTTCTACATATAGTATCATATCGTCTGCAAACAGTGATAGTTTTACTTCTTCCTTTCCTATTTTGATGCCTTGTATTTCTTTTTCTTGCCTAATTGCTCTGGCTAGAACTTCCAACACAATGTTGAATAATAGTGGTGATAGTGGACATCCTTGTCTTGTTCCTGATCTTAGGGGGAAAGTTTTCAATTTTTCCCCATTGAGGATGATATTAGCTGTGGGTTTTTCATATATTCCCTCTATCATTTTAAGGAAGTTCCCTTGTATTCCTATCTTTTGAAGTGTTTTCAGCAGGAAAGGATGTTGAATCTTGTCAAATGCCTTCTCTGCATCAATTGAGATGATCATGTGATTTTTCTGCTTTGATTTGTTGATATGGTGTATTACATTAATTGATTTTCTTATGTTGAACCATCCTTGCATACCTGGGATGAATCCTACTTGGTCATGATGTATAATTCTTTTAATGTGTTGTTGGATACGATTTGCTAGAATTTTATTGAGGATTTTTGCATCTGTATTCATTAGAGAAATTGGTCTGTAGTTTTCTTTTTTTGTAATATCTTTGCCTGGTTTTGGTATGAGGGTGATGTTGGCTTCATAGAATGAATTAGGTAGTTTTCCCTCCACTTCGATTATGTTGAAGAGTTTGAGGAGAGTAGGTACTAATTCTTTCTGGAATGTTTGATAGAATTCACATGTGAAGCCGTCTGGTCCTGGACTTTTCTTTTTAGGGAGCTTTTGAATAACTATTTCAATCTCTTTACTTGTGATTGGTTTGTTGAGGTCGTCTATTTCTTCTTGAGTCAAAGTTGGTTGTTCATGTCTTTCCAGGAACCTGTCCATTTCTTCTAAATTGTTGTATTTATTAGCGTAAAGTTGTTCATAGTATCCTGTTATTACCTCCTTTATTTCTGTGAGGTCAGTAGTTATGTCTCCTCTTTCATTTCTAATCTTATTTATTTGCATCCTCTCTCTTCTTCTTTTTGTCAATCTTGCTAAGGGCCCATCAATCTTGTTGATTTTCTCATAGAACCAACTTCTGGTCTTATTGATTTTCTCTATTGTTTTCATGTTTTCAATTTCATTTATTTCTGCTCTAACCTTTGTTATTTCTTTCCTTTTGCTTGCTTTGGGATTAGTTTGCTGTTCTTTCTCCAGTTCTTCCAAGTGGACAGTTAATTCCTGCATTTTTGCCTTTTCTTCTTTTCTGATAAAGGCATTTAGGGCAATAAATTTCCCTCTTAGCACTGCCTTTGCTGCGTCCCATAAGTTTTGATATGTTGTATCTTCATTTTCATTTGCCTCTAGGTATTTACTAATTTCTCTTGCAATTTCTTCTTTGACCCACTTGTTGTTTAAGAGTGTGTTGTTGAGCCTCCATGTATTTATGAATTTTCTGGCCCTCCGCCTATTATTGATTTCCAACTTCATTCCTTTATGATCCGAGAAAGTGTTGTGTATGATTTCAATATTTTTAAATTTGTTAAGACTTGCTTTGTGACCCAGCATATGGTCTATCTTTGAGAATGATCCATGAGCACTTGAAAAAAAGGTGTATCCTGCTGTTGTGGGATGTAATGTCCTATAAATGTCTGTTAAGTCAAGTTCATTTATAGTAATATTCAGGTTCTCTATTTCTTTATTGATCCTCTGTGTAGATGTTCTGTCCATTGATGAGAGTGGTGAATTGAAGTCTCCAACTATTATGGTATATGTGTCTATTTCCCTCTTCAGTGTTTGCAGTGTATTCCTCACGTATTTTGGGGCATTCTGGTTCGGTGCGTAAATATTTATGATTGTTATGTCTTCTTGCTTAATTGTTCCTTTTAATAGTATATAGTGTCCTTCTTTGTCTCTTTTAACTGTTTTACATTTGAAGTCTAATTTGTTGGATATTAGTATAGCCACTCCTGCTCTTTTCTGGTTGTTGTTTGCATGAAATATCTTTTCCCAACCTTTCACTTTCAACCTATATTTATCTTTGGGTCTAAGATGTGTTTCCTATAGACAGCATATAGAAGGATCCTGTTTTTTAATCCATTCTGCCAGTCTATGTCTTTTAATTGGGGAATTCAGTCCATTGACATTTAGAGTTATTACTGTTTGGATAATATTTTCCTCTACCATTTTGCCTTTTGTATTATATATATCATATCTGACTTTCCTTCTTTCTACACTTTTCTCCATGTCTCTCTCTTCTGTCTTTTTGTATCTGACTCTAGTGCTTCCTTTAGTATTTCTTGCAGAGCTGGTCTCTTGGTCACAAACTCTCTTAGTGACTTTTTGTCTGAGAATGTTTTAATTTCTCCCTCATTTTTGAAGGACAATTTTGCTGGATATAGGAGTCTTGGCTGGCAGTTTTTCTCTTTTAGTAACTTAAATATATCATCCCACTGTCTTCTAGCTTCCATGGTTTCTGCTGAGAAATCTACACATAGTCTTATTGGGTTTCCCTTGTATGTGACGGATTGTTTTTCTCTCGCTGCCTTCAAGATCCTCTCTTTCTCTTTGACCTCTGACATTCTAACTAGTAAGTGTCTTGGGGAACGCCTATTTGTGTCTAATCTCTTTGGGGTGCACTGCACTTCTTGGATCTGTAATTTTAGGTCTTTCATAAGAGTTGGGAAATTTTCAGTGATAATTTCTTCCATTAGTTTTTCTCCTCCTTTTCCCTTCTCTTCTCCTTCTGGGATACCCACTACACGTATATTTGTACGGTTCACATTGTCCTTGAGTTCCCTGATACCTTGTTCAAATTTTTCCATTCTTTTCCGGATAGTTTCTGTTTCTTTTTGGAATTCAGATGTTTCATCCTCCAAATCACTAATTCTATCTTCTGTTTCTTTAAATCTGTCATTGTAGGTATCCATTGTTTTTTCCATCTTTTCTACTTTATCTTTCACTTCCATAAGTTCTGTAATTTGTTTTTTCAGTTTTTCTATTTCTTCTTTATGTTCAGCCCATGTCTTCTTCATGTCCTCCCTCAATTTATCGATTTCATTTTTGAAGAGGTTTTCCATTTCTGTTCGTATATTCAGCATTAGTTGTTTCAGCTCCTGTATCTCATTTGAACTATTGGTTTCTTCGTTTGACTGGGCCATATGTTCAATTTTCTGAGCGTGATCCGTTATCTTCTGCTGGCGTCTGGGCATTTAGTCAGATTTCCCCGGGTGTTCGACCCCACAGCTTGAAAGATTTTTCTGCGCAATCTCTGGGTTCTGTTCTTCCTATCCTGCCCAGTAGGTGGCGCTCGTGGCACACGCCTGTCTGTGGGTTCCACCAGCGAAAGTTGCTGTGGGTCCCTCAACTCTGGAAAACTCTCGCCGTAGGGGAGGTTCGGCAACCTAAGCGTCTTGGAAGAATGCCAGCCGGCCCGGGGCTCCAAACGTGGGGAGGGTCGCCGGCCGTCGCAGCACAGGAGAGCGTCCGGCCAAATTAGTCAGTCGGCGCGGGGCACCAAGCGTGTCGGGAGGGCGCCAGCTGTCGCAGCCCGGGAGAGTACACTGTTCCCAGCCGACGGGGGAGTCACGTGTTTGGAAGGGATCCCCCGGTCACTGTTCTCCACAGTCTGGGGGTTTCCGACCCAACTATCTCAGTTGTTCCGGGGGGCCTCGTGTGGTGGGGGCACCAGCCGCCGCGGCCTAAGGGGACCGCCTGTCCAATTCTACCAGCTGGCCCAGGAAGGTGGAAGGGAGGGACTCCGGTCGCTTGTCGTCCCACCCAGGAAAGCCCGTGCCCCTTGGTGATCTCACCGGAGCTGGTTCTCCCAGATAGTCAGCCGTTCCAGGATGGGGTCCGCTGTCCCTTTGATCTCCGTCGTGGCTCCGGGAGCTGCTCTGTATTATCTCCACTCCCCCAGTAGCTGTTCTGGAGGAGGAAAGGTGAGGGTGGCAAGGCTGTCGAGGCTGGTGGCGGAGGAGCACGGTGAAGGCGGGGGAAGAGGGCACCGTGGTGGTTGGAGAGCAGCCGGAGCAGGAGGGGGAAGAGAGGGGAGAAGGAGGTCGGGCGGCTTGGCTGCTGCGGGGCGTGGGCGCCGCGCGGCGGGCCGGCGGAGAAAGAGAGGGGAGAAGGAGGTCGGGCGGCTCGGCTGCTGCGGGGCGTGGGCGCCGCGCGGCGGGCCGGCGGAGAAAGAGAGGGGAGAAGGAGGTCGGGTGGCTCGGCTGCTGCGGGGCGTGGGCGCCGCGCGGCGGGCCGGCCGAGAAAAAAAAGCTGGGTAAAACTTTTAACAACTCCATGCCAAAGTTTCTCTATATGCAATGTCTGCCTATGAACTAGGAAGGGAGAATCAATTTAAAAAGAAAAAGATTAACAATTTCCCAGAAGACATGCAATAAACATGTTGTAACTATTCTGTTGTATCTTACAGGACATGGGTCATAAAACCAAGCTCTTTATAAAAGTATTGCTATTCCTTTCCCCACCTTAACAGTAAGACATTGGTACTGATCAAACATGGGGATCTCTGCCCGATGCAAATAACAGCCAATCTATTACAGTGGGGTTTCAAAAGAAGAAAGAATTTATTGCTACACAAAGCAAGGAGAACAGATGGTCCATCAACCTAAAATCTGTCTCCCTGAACTGTAGTAACTCTGAAAGTTCTATAGTACTGAAAGACGTGCAGGTTTTAGGATAATGAGTTAATGGCTTGAGATGACGAAGTTAGAAATGATCTCATTATTGAGCCTGCACAGAATGATTACATTCTTAGTCAGAGAATGTTTGTAAGAAAATGCAGCCTTAATATGATTAAGGGCAGATTTTGGTATTATAATGAAATATAGGTCACTTATAAGTTAAAATTTTAACTACTATAAATGCCAGTGGGGGGCACAATTTTAGTTAAATCTAGCTTCGTCTAGTAAAATAGTTTAGGAATTGGGGTAGGTTAGTTCTGGGTTGACTTAAGTTCCTTCACCAATAAACATTAGATGCTATATTTGTGATGTGATTCCAAAGTTGTAAAACAGGATAAGGGGGTATATGCAGGGCCAGTCATGAGGTTTTCACAATCACAAGATAAAAGCTCTATAGTTGTACAATCATTATCAAAGATAATCTGGGTTACAGTTTAGTGAGTTTCAGTAATTTCTTTTTGGTTCTTCTGCAATATATTAGAAAGTAAGGAAAAAGGCATCTATGTAATGATTCAGTCATCATAATTATTGGTCAATTCATAATTTCTAACTTACAGTATGCTGCAGTTTGTGTTAATTTGATATTCCGTGCACTCCAAGGTGGGCTGGAAAGATGGGATTTTGGTTGTCCTTCCATCTTCCATTGTCTCATTTTTCTGCCAGGAAAACCCTGGCTAACTTCTGGGGAACTTCCTTCTTGGTGGTTAAATAGCAGTTTTGCATTTTATTGGGGTTGATGCAACAACTGATGGGCACATATTGCAATGCAGACTATTGAAAATTATGAAGACTGATCAGAGTTTCTGGAGAACTTGCCCTGTTTTCTTGGCACGTAATGTGCTGCACTGAGGCCAGAAACAGCTGCAGCTTGGCGCACCAAGAGGAATGGCAGCAGGGGATGAAGCAGCTACCTGGTGATTAGAGATGAATGTCTTGATGGTATCCTGTCCTCCCTCTAGAAGTTGTATTACATAGGAAATTTAACTCTTTAGTTTTTTCAAGGAAATGGGCTTGAATTTTCTTTTGCTTGAAAATAATGTTATTTTTCAATAACCTCACTCTCTATAAGCCCAATTCTGCAAGTGAAGTCACTGCCCTTCCCCCTATGTGGAACATGGCATCCACGGTTGAAGGTCTCCCTGGTGATGTGGAAGAGGACTCCCTGGGATTAATCTGGCCCTGGCACCATGGGATCAACAATTTCATCCTGATCAAAAAGGGGAAAAGAAGGGTAACTAATAAAGTATCAGTGGGAGAGAGAGTTCAAATAGAGTCGAGAGACTACTTTGATGCAAGCTTCAGTTAGACCTCTCTACCTATTATAACCTGCTAAACCACAACCAGGACCATTCCAGCCAATCCTAAAGAACATCTAGAGCAATTTTTGAGTCCACAAGGGTTCCATGCACTAGAGTAATTTTCCAGAAACCTCCAACCTCCAGATGGGTCCCTGGACCAGATAAGTCCTGACACTTAGCTCAGCCTCTCCGGAATATCAGATAGTTCCATCTCTCTATCCCATTTTAGTGACAGACCCCTCCAAAATCAAAAATTTAAATTGCCATAGCCCAAATAACCCTAAAGAGAGGGATCGAAAGATCAAAGGTAATGATGGAGTTATATAGAGAAGCTAGGATTTGACAAATGAATATGATTGCTGAATCATTAAATTGATATCTCTTTTAGTCTGTTATTATCTTAGCATCTTACTGCAACTAGAAGTAAAAACCTAAAATTGTAGAATTGTAACCCAAGTCAAACTCTGAAATATGTTCTACAACTAATTGTGGTGTTGTGCTTTGAAATTTATTGTTTTTTTGTATATATGTTATTTTTCACAAAAAAGAAAGAAAAAAAGTCAATTGTGGTAATAAAAAAAAATTAAGCCTTCTAGCCTCCTGTATTCTGGAGCAAGTAGAAGGAAAAATCTGAGAGGACTGTATGGTAGTTCATGACAAATTCTGGGATCTATCCTGTAACTACTTGTTGAAGAGTGCTTTGAAAATTATCACTTTTTTATTTTTTTGCTTTGTATAATGTTATACTATACAATAAAAAAAGTTAAAAAAATATGTAATAGCACATTAGGTGACAGAAAGGAGAATTCAACTTAAAGCTTGCCAGTGGATTCCTCTGGAACTATAAATTGTATTAATTGTCATATTAATTGTTCCTATAATATAAACATGATGTGATGATATCTGCATTGCATCATAATTTTTAAATTAATTTTTAACTTGTACATAATAATTATCTTAATTTATTAACTGCCTCCTGCTTGTTACCAGGGTGATCTTGTCATGTCTTTTAAATATCCAAAGACATTAAAAATAGAGGTAGTAAAATAATCTCCATTTAAAGTTTCTTGTGTTAGTTTATAGGAAGGACTGACTTCTGGACTGTCTACCTGACTGTTAATCTACCTTTTGGAGTTAGAAGTTTTTCTGAACTTAGTGATTGAAATGGTGAAAGAGAAAGAAAAGGAAGGGCAAAAGGAAGGGCTCTTTACTAGTATCCCTTTATCTAAGAGACAGTTTTAGATTATAACCATGTGTTCTATGTGCATTTTTTAGTAAAATACCTGTTTTTATTGTGGACAAGATTCATTCTTTATTTCACAATATCTAAGCTTTTTAGATATCTTGTGGTGTAATGTATGATAAAATGTAGAGCTAGTGTTTGTGAAAACCTTGTGCCTGATGTTCCTTTTATCTATGATATTGAGAGAGGAATAAAAAATATGGATTAAAAATAAATAACTAATAAGGGGAACAAATGTTAAAATGAGTAGATTGACATACTAGGGAACAATGAGGGAGTGGTAAGGGATATAGAAAAAAATAGAGGAACAAAAAGATTAAAATCTACTGAGTAGATGGAATGGTCAATGAGAGGCAGGGATAAGGGGTATGGTATATGTGAGTTTTTTCTTTTTTCTTTTTCTTTTTTTTCTGGAGTGATGTTCTAAATGTTCTAAAAGTTGATCATGGTGATGAATATACTACTATGTGATGATATTGTGAGCCATTGATTGTACATCATACACGGATTGTTTGTATGGTAAGAATGTTCATGTTTGTATGTTGTTTGGTTTGATAACACAAAATAAATTAAAAAATAAATTTAAAAAATGTAAAGCTAGTGAATTCATGAATTTATAAATATCTTTTTGTTAAATTGATAGAAAAGAAGCACTTTTTCCATGGGATTGTTAAACCACCTTTGAGCAGTATCCAACAGGATTTGTTTATTGAGTTGGTTGCAGAGGAATTGCAGAGGGAGGGATATATGCAGACATGTTTATTTTTCCATTTTTGTGTAACCATTGTATGCGCATATCTCTTGGATAGCTCTTTGGAAAATGTTGAAAAATAATTTAACGGAAACATACCTCCTTGCTAATATTTCAATATAGATCTAATGATTTCTCTTAGACACACTATACTTATTTGCACTCATATGTCTCATTTTAAATTGAGCGTTAAGGGAATGCAGTATTTGCAACTTGACAATATCTATAAAAGCCTGTTGCATTCTTGCCTTTTATGAAATTTTTGTACCCAAGAGAGACAGGAATACATTTTTTCCCCCTGATTGAGTTGATGTCATGTATTTTTGGTTATCACAGTACTCATGGCTTTGGAACTTAGAACTGGTAAATATTCATGAAAAAGCATGATATGGTCTGTGTGATCTCAACCACATAAAAATGTATGATCTGTGTGTACACATAAAGGACCTAGAAGGATATGCCAACCTAAACAGCTTGTGATTATGGATGACTTTTGTATTCTTTGTTTCTTGTGTTTCTCAGTTTCCTATATTGCACAATTATCTTAAAAGTTTGAAAAAAATGTTATTTAAAGAAAGAAAAAAGATGAAGGAAGGGCAGAGAGAGAGGAAAAAATAAGTTCACTGTTATTCTTAATTCAGAGACAGGGAGCAACTGTAGAAAATTAGGTTATTTTGAATACTTTAAAAATAGGATGGAATCACAAATTTCTTAAATGCTATCCTGAAATACTTTCTTTTTGAATTAAAACAAGAGGATTATAAAACTTCAACACAAAGTAAAAGTTGTTTGAAATAATTCCAGGTAGTCACACCAGCACTTAAAATATTTACAGGTTTACTTGTATATATTACTTGTATACAAGTAAGCTTGTAAAATTTATTTTTTTTCTAATATGTGATATAGGACATACAAACTACAATAAATAAATTCAACATTAAAAGCTGTATCTGATTTAGCATGACCTTATTAACAGCTACTTCAGATTTCAGAGCCAACAAAGAAAGGAAGACGACAATTTAAAAATTCAGAATCAATGCTTCAATGTACTCTGTTTTAATTTCCTTTCTTCCTTCTTTCACAACAAAAGGACACCTCAATCTGTCATCATTTCTAAGATACCTCCCTGAAGTGTTTTGATTTCTATAAAGTATGTCTCCTCTTAGACATAGTATTAACTTTGAGTACATTATGAAATTCAAATACTGGTTAGCTGAATATGTTTATTTAACTGTCTACATTTATTTAAATGGATTTTCAAGATTTTTTATGAAGTTTACTCTTTCCTCTGTTCTTTACATGCAATCACAGTAATTTCAACACCTTAGACTTTCAACTTTCTGCCTCACAATTGTTTGCAAATAGATTATTCTGATGGATTAAATATACATTTTTCTACAATGCACATGAACTTGGTATGCATGTCAGAAATCTCTCAGTCCAACATTACCTTTATGCTACAGGTGTATTATATTATATCCAGACAACTACCCCTTGAAAAACTGATAGCTATAATTCCTAATATTGACTAACAACCCTCCTTTGGACTTCAAATCTACATTTGCCAATTAAAGCAAGTAAGTGTGTGAAGAGGTATGTATGTAACTAAATATACTTTATTAAAATGTGGTTTCTATTGAAAAATGAAAGATTAAGAAAATTACCACAAATATAGGGTTAATTCAGCACCTGCTGAGCTTCTCTTATGTACACATTTATAAAATTGTTTGAAAAAATACTACCTAGAATATTAAAAAATATCTGCTTTAAAAATATCTGAAAGCAACCAAAAATATTAGGATATATCAGCACGTAAAGTGGCATTGGTTACATGCTACAGATCAACACCGTCCAAAGGAATTTTCTCCACTGATAGAAATGCTCCACATTTTCCAACACTGTAGCCACTAGACATGTGGATACTGAACATTTGGAGTGTGGCAGCATGGCTGAAGATGTGGGTTTTAATTTTATTTAATTCTAATTTAAATAGCTACATGTGGCTAGTGGCTTCCTTAGTGGACAGTGTAGCTACAGAAAGCCCCAGTCTTTGGAGCTAAACACTATCTCTACACACTCTCATCTTCCTTCTCTACTAACTCTTCTTTCCTTTCTCTTTCTTGCTTTCTTCTTTACCCTCCAAAAATTTCACAGAGCGATTTCATCTTTGTTTAGCACTGTTATTCACTGGTACAAGATACAGAATAAATCTAAGCCACAGGATTTGTTTTTATGAGTGATTAAAGTCTAAATGGTGTATGAATGAACCTCAGCATCACAGGTGAACCAGCAGATCTTAGGACCACCGTTAGCCACACAAGAAAATAGGCATATGTATATGTGTAGATGCATATATGTATACAGCTACATATATCCTGACAACATTAAATACTTTTATACATAATTCAATTCAGAGGAAGAGAAGATTACTACAAGCACAATATCTCAGTATGGCTGAAGCATGGTGTGGTAGTTAGATTCAGCTGTCAACTTGACCAGGTGAAGGTACCTAGTTCTGTTGCTGTGGACATGAGCCAATGATATGTGAACCTCATCTGTTGCTCATTACATCTGCAGTCAGCTAAGAGGTGTGCCTGCTGTAATAGATGATGTTTGATTTAATTGGCTGGTGCTTAAATGAGAGAGGTCAACATAGCACAGCCCAAGCAGCTCAGCATGCCTCATCTCAGCACTCACAGCTCAGCCCAGGACTTTGGAGATGCAGAAAGGAATCACCCCAGGGAAAGTTGTTGGACCCAGAGGCTTGGAAAGAAGGCCAGAAGAGATCGTCCTGTGCCTTCTCACGTAAGAAAGAGCCTCAGTTGAAAGTTAGCTGTCTTTCCTCTGAAGAACTAACAAAATCAAATCCCCTTTTATTAAAAGACAATCCATCTCTGGTACGGTGCATTACAGCAGCTAGCAAACTAGAAGACATAGGGTGATAAAAAAGAGTTCCTTAAGAAGTAGAACTAGAAAAGTATTCCAGGTTCAGGTCATAGAAGCTCTTGTATGGCTGATGAGTTTGACCTTTATACATTACACAATGAAAATTATTCAATTATTCCAGTTTGAAGTTGGGGTATAACATGGTTAGTCTATTTTTTAATATCATTCTGGAAGCACTGATTTGCATTATAATAAGATAATGTATGTTAATTGCCTCTATGTTGTATTATAATTATCTATGCACATTTCTGTTTCATTGACTAAGAGTACTAAGGAAAAAATTAATCTCAGTCACCTTAGTGATTCTAGTACCTAGCAGTGTGCCTGGCTCATAACAAGTACTCACATATTTTTATTAATTATTTCTGGAATGCATACATCATATCTAAGATTACATACTGACTATGTAATCCTGAAATAGTTTGAAAAGATGCATAATGGTGGTATTGAGTTTTTCTTCTGTGCAGCAGGAGTCTCATCTCTGCGTTCAATATTTTGTCCTTTGCTCAGGAGCAATGTAGTGAGTTTGTGAACTTGAGGTACAAAAATCAAGATTGTGGTCTCTGGTTTGCTAGTCTTATGGGTTGCTCCTCCTAGAAACACTGAGGGATTCCTTCCTACTCAACTGACAGGAGCAAGAAAATTTATTCATTTCTTGTACCTAGACATTAGGGATCGAAAAACCCTGTTGATACAAAAGAGACAATGGGAATGTACAGTTTAGAGTCAGGCTAGGCCACATGAGACCATGGAGATCAGAAAAAAACAGAATGATGATATACCTAAAAGTCACTGACCCTGTGGCCAAGCAGCAGACAATATTACTGAGCAGAGGCATTCAACATTTTGTTTCTTCTGCGACCATCTGAAATATATCATTCACATGAGCGACAGGCTACCATCAGTAATGGTTACTCATTCTACACTTTGTACAGAAATCTCTATCCTTCTCTTTTTTTTTTTTTTTTACCAGTAATCCTAGATGAATGAGAGAACCTCAGCACCGCAGGTGGACCAGCAGTTCTTAGGACTGCCATTAGCCACACAAGAATATATTTTTATCCTTAAGAAGTAGGTACAGATATTAATACAAGAAAAAAACCTCACTTAGAGTAACCCAGCAGGGAAATTAAGCCTGAGAGAAATCAATTCACAGATGTCAACTGGATAGATTAAAAAATAAATGGGGATATCCATGACTAAATAGAGATAAATATCCCTTACCAGCAGGGTAATGCAATGCACAAAACATGCAAAATGCAACTGTTTCCTAAATATCTTTCTTATATTTTGATTATAATGTTTCAGAACTCCTGAAAAATTACTTTTATGAAATGCATAAAATGTAAAAAAAAAAAAATGATTCATAGCACCTGCCTTAAGGGAAATTATATTCCCCAAATTGAGTCATATATACAAACAGTAAGCATTAATGTGATAACTTAGGTGTTGTAGTAAATTTATATACAGAATTCACTGAAGACAGTTGAGGGAGTTGATCACCTAAATGCCTTTAGGCAGGAAAGGTATCAAGAAAGGCGTCAGAGGGAAAGAGTACTGTAGCTGTTTGATGGATGAATAATGATTATCTGAGTGATCAAGGGGAGAGAGTATTTCAGAGAGTGAAAGCAAACTGCAGAAAGGCATAGGAACATGAAGATCTAGAGAAATGTCTAGGGAACTTCAAATAGATTAATCTGGCTAAACTGTAAGGTATGATCATAGAAAATGAACATGAACTTTGAAGACAGACAAGCTTAGTCTTAATAGCACTGACTCACCAGTGGGTGACTTTGAGCATATTAGTTAACTTATTTGACTCTCATTTTTTAAAAGGAGAAAAAATAATTATCTTGCAGTATTGTGGTGAAGATTAAAATAAACAGACATCTATAGTACCTGCATGTGTCTAAGATAAAGATGTTCAACAAATGATAGATGCTGTCATTATAATCATCATCATCATCATCATAAGATTGGAGAGGCAGAGCATGGAATACCTTGTGTTTCACACTGATTTTTATATAGGAGACACTTAATGACTTTGAGCAGAAGAAAAAGTCCAAACTCATGTTTTAGAAAAATCACACTGGTTGTGGAGGGTGGAAAGAATTAATCCTGGAATCAGAGATATCAGCGAGCAAACAGTTGCAATAGAGCTGGCAGTATATGAGTGTAGTACTAAGGCACTAAGAGTTGAGATGGAGAAAATGAACATGGTCATCTCTAATTTTTCCTTTTCTCCTTGCCCCATGCAAAGTACAAATGGCTTATAGAAGGTGTGAAGTACAATCAGAATTGAGGTTGCTGAGATTACAGTGGGAAGGAAGAAAATACTGTAGATCTTTTTTTTTTTTTTTAACATGGGCAGGCACCGGGAATCGAACCCGGGTCCTCTGGCATCGCAGGCAAGCATTCCTGCCTGCTGAGCCACCGTGGCCCGCCCACTGTAGATCTTTTCTTCCTGCTGCAATCTTAAAACAGTAATTTTTATCACACTGTATTTCAGAATATTGTATCAGTAATTTTTATCACACTGTATTTCAGAATATTGTATCATAGCTACTCTTCTGCTAGGAATATCTTTTGCTCTGGGTTTTCAAAGTAAACATAAGAAGCGTGTCCCTCAAATATAACTCTTGGCACTCCTGAAGGTATTTGAAATTTTGTATATAATATCTGATAAAATGAGTTCAGAGGGACCCTTATGGTATAAGGTGCTCCAGGATTCCAGTCACCACAGAATTTTTGAACAACTAGCAAAATCTGGCAGAGTCATCTTCCTCAAAACTCTGGAAAACAATTACAGGGGTGCGGTAATAGATCGGGTATTAAATCAAGAATATTCAGCTTGAAAAATTGCACGAGAAGCTCATGGTGCCCATGCAGACCTTCCCTCAAACTCTCCACTGAGCAGTGTGGAGCCAGTCTATGTCCCCATTGTGGGTCCCTAGCCCCATTCTACAGAGAGTAGAGTTAACCTTATACCAGAGTATCTGTTTGTCACTGGCAATCTAATGGGTGGCAGCTTGAAAGAATAAACCAGGATGAACTAGATATCTATGTGCAAACGAATGAAGGAGGACCCCTTTCCACACAATATAGTTGAAAAATTAACTAAAATGGATGAATGACCTAAATATAAGAACCAAAACTATCAAACTCATAGAAGGAAAGGTAGGGAAACATTTTCAGGACCTTGTGTTAGCAATGGTGTTTATAAACCTTATACCAAAAACACAGGCAATGACAAGAATAGAGAAATGGGCTTTATTAAAATTAAAAACATTTGGACATCCAAAGACTTCCTGCAGAATGGGAGATAATATAATCTACATAAAGGGAGAAAATATTTGAAAACCACATATTGATAAGGGTTTAATATCAATAATATATAAAGAAATTCTACAACTCAAGAAAAAAAAGGACAGAACAGACAATTAAAACCGGGCAAAGGACTGGAATAGATTTTTTTTCCCAATGGAGATATTCAAATAAGTACCTGAAAAGATTCTTAATATCATTAACCATTAGGGAAATACAAATCAAAACCACAATCAGATACTATTTCACACCCACTACAATGGCTACTATTAAAAAAATGGAAAATAAGTTTTGGAGAGGTTGTGGAGAATAGGAATACTCATCCATTGTTCTTGGGAATGTGAAATGATGCAGCCACTGTGGAAAACAGTTTGGTAGTGCTTCAGAAAATACAGAATTACCAAACGACTTGGTAAATCCACTTCTAGGTATATACCCAAAAGAATTGAAAGCAGGGATTGAAAAGAGATTTGCAAATGATGTTCATAGTGGCACTATTCACAATTGCCAAAAGAAGGAAGCAATCCAAGTGTCCATCAGCTGATGAATGGACCAACAATATGCAGTATATACTTACAATGGAATGTTATTCAGCTGTAAAAATGAAGTTTTGATACATCTGACAGCATAGATGAACTTTGAAGACATTGTGTCGAGAGAAGTAAGCCATACACAAAAGGACAAATATTGTATGATCTCACTGAGGGGCAAATTCAGAGTCAGAACTCTACAAACTTTGTATTTTCTGAATGATTTTTCTATGGCACCACAACTTCTCTAACAGAAAATGAAGACGTTCAGGGTCATTTAACAATGGATAGAATCATTCAATGAACATATGAAGGTGATTCCTGGGCACTGACTCTCACAGTGTAGAGAGCACCAACAGGACACATTCTGTCATGACAGTGCTGTTTTTTGTCATAGAGCTGTAGTTTTCATAACTACAAAATTAAGAAATCGGGGAGATGAGAAAGAACAAGCAAAAGGTATTGAGAAGCAGCCTATAATGTAGAAAGGAAACCAGAAAAGTTTGTTATAACAGCTACATAAATAAAGGTATTTCCCAGAGGAGGGAGAAATAAAATGTGCAAGATGAAGCCTGAGCATTGACTAATGGATTTAGCAATACAGCCATCATTGTGGAGACGACATGAGCAGTTTTGAGGTGGGGGTAGGGATTGGCAAGCCTTATCAGAGTGGGTTTCAGAGAAAATAGAGAGCAATTGAAGATACTAAATATAGAAATCTCCTTCAAGGGGAGTTGTTGAAAAGGGTAGCAGAAAAAATGGGGACATTTGCAGAAGTGGAAATAGAGTAGAAAGAGGGCATTTATGATAGAAGAAATAACATAGTTGTGCGCTGATGAGTTATATTATTTTATAATCCAAATGACCCTGCGAGATATATGTTATTTATACCCATTTTACAGGCAAGGAAACTAACAAAAAAAAAAAGAATGAATCAGTTTGAGTCTTGCCCAAGAATTTTCCCTCAGAGTTAATGCTGACACATGGATTTACCAAGAGGTCTTTTGATTTCTGAGTCTTCACTCAACCTATTATAGCAGGAAGCCTCTCCTCTGTAAGAACAAGCAATGGAAGAGAAGATGAGATGGATTCTTCTCCCAGTGATGACAGGCCAGAAATCCCCCAGTGAACAAGAGACATCGCCTATCTAATGATAAATTTTCCATTCACATTATTATTGATGCATATGCTCATTTTCTGGGCTGACTATTGTAACCACATTTAAGATTCTCTCCTAATACAACACCATACACCAAAGCATTTTTTTCTTGTTTATGATAGTAACTGTCTGTGACCTGAAATGAGAAAATAATTAATTATATCCATTTATAAAAGCAATTGCTTGCAACTTGATATAAACATAGCCAGCAAAGCCAAGTGAAAATTAGTTTTGAATTAAAATAGGTAGTAATGATGAAAAAATAAGATTAACAATATATTAAAATCCTGAATGGTTTAATTTTTAATATTATGTTATTTTATTTTACTGAGTTATATTCTTTTTAGGAGTTAACACGGACACCTGCTAATATGGAATATACTGAGAGAGTCAGTTAATATCCTTTTAAAAACTGAAGCAGTGATTTTTTTTACCTACGAAAGTGCAAAGATTTATACATTAAAAATGTCTAACAACTCTTTTTACTCTAATTTATAGCAGACATTAGGCTCGATGTATTTTCCTTGGTTGAAATTGGTCAACTAATATTTATTTTATTTATTCTACAGGTCTTAAACCAGGATCCATAGGTCAGGAAATAGTACTATAGGTAGAATATATTTTCATTCTCATTGCAGATATCTGAGGTTTAATTTATTCCATAAAGCACTAAATACATTATGTATTTATCCAAAAACTAATTAATTCATTTTCTTCCTCCAACATCATCGAATTAGGCTACCTGCTGATGAGGAGTGTGGAATACCAAAAGAAAAATCACTTTGAGATGGTTTAAATTGATACTTGTGACATTTAATGACTGTGTGAGGAGAAAAACATGCTTCCAGCAAAGAAGCTAACACAGAGATAATTAGTGTGCATTCAATAATAAAAAACTAATATTTTATGACTCATATTCATGTTCTTTCATTTGATGATAAGTTCAAAGCTTGATAAAGGACATGTTAGCAATTACTTTCTTTGAAAAGTACATCCAACTGCAAAGAAACTATCAAGCAATTGTTAAGGATTATGGGTGATGTTATAGAAATATTCATGTAGTAATGGGCATTTTTTGATATACATATGACTTCCTTTGATTTCACAATATCATATTAAAATGCATTCACTTATACTCATGCATATTTTGAATGAAACAATGGCTTAGAAAAATTATTTCTACTTCTCTTTCGACACTATGAGTGATGTATACCGAAACATGTTCCTGAAAGAATATATTGAATTACCTTGATAGGAACAATGCACAAGAAATGATATAAAAACAAGGCTAAATATTGCTCCCTACATATAGCTCTTATTTCCATTCCTATCAAACTGTGAGACAACCATCATAAATGATTGTCTAATATTCCTATAGTTTTATTAGTTAGTAAGTAAAGACCTAACTCTTTTATTCCTCTATTATTCCATATGTGCACATATACTTACACATATATCTATGTAATTCTACATGAATGGAATCATAGACAAAATTTTGGTGGCATCTCCTTTTATATAGCTACTTCCCTCTTTCTTCTCCTCTTCATTCCACCCCAACCTCATATTTCCCCCCCTTTTTTTTACATGGGCAGGCACTGGGAAATGAACCCGGGTCCTCTGGCATGGCAGGCGAGCATTCTTGCCTGCTGAGCCACCGTGGCCTGCCCTCATATTTCCCCTTTACCACAACCACAGCCAGAAGCCCTAGATAATGTCTCAATCATCTTGATAAAAAAAAACCTGAAAAACCTGTTTTTTCTCATATAGCAATGAACACATGCACACATATATGTAGGATATTTTACATGATTTATAAAAATAAATTTAATATAATAACCACATCTCCCTGTATGTTATGTTCAGTCAACAATAGCTTTGTGAAAACAGCAGCTCCCTCTAGGTCAAGTGGACAAGCTTCAATTCATTCTTTAAAATAGATATATATTATTCTGTATTGTAAATGTGGTTATTTATTCAAGTAAGCTCGCATAATTCTTGTTTTTACAGAATTTTGAGATACTAACTTGATATAGCAATTGCCTGGGTGCTCAGGTTTGAACATTTCTGTACCATGTCCTCATCTCCCAGGTAGGACCTTCTTCACTGGGTTTGTTGAAAAAGTAAATAAACCTTTAGTAGATATGCTAGTACTGACTGCAACTGAATTTCATCTCAAAATTTTTCTGACCCAATTCAAAATAAGGCTGATGTAAAATGATAAAAAAGTAACTGAATATCACTCTAGAATCATTCCAAAAAACTCTAACAGCTATTCAGATTTTAAAGTCTCTCCATCAGTCTTTCAGACAATGCCAAAAAGTCCTCTTTGAAATTATCCTTTATTCCACATCCAGATTCTGTGCCCTTTGGTACATTAAGTGACAAATTAATTTTTAAAATTCATTTTAAACTACTGCAATATTAATTGAAGAAACTGAACATACAGGAATATTTGAATTCATTAAAATGTAGGGTTATATGTTAATATATAACTATAAAGTTATATATTTAAGTTTTAATAACTAAATTTCAAAGAAATTTGTTCCCAGTTGATAGTATTAAAAGTGTGTGTACAGAGCATGTTCAGAGAGTTGTCTGGATTTATAACTATGATTTTGCCATGAACTATTCGAATAAATGTAAGCAAAGTATTTGACCTCCTTGAACCTCAGTTTGCTCACCCATAAAATTGATTATACTCTTTACTCAGTGGTGAGAGCAAAATGTGGTAATGTGTAGTTATGCTTTATGTATTTACAAATACTATATAAAGAAGAGTGTTACCATAAAGTTCATCATTTTAGAAAGGACCTAAGTAAACTATTAATCTTTAATTTATTCACTTAACAAATATATTCTGAGTATTTCCAGGTACCACAAATGGGCTAAGACTAGACAGGAGAGTACACCAACCATAATGAATAATAATAAGTAAAAAGGTGCTTCCTTTCAAAAGGGCTTTTCCGTCTCAGTTGTATATTAATCTTCATAGAAAATTAAATATGTCGCCATGTCTATTTGCCAACTTGGCTACAAATTATTCTATATGCCACTTGGTCATCATATTCCTCTGATGAAGAAGAGTTGCACTGTAGTCAATCAGATGGGAAAAAAATCAAAGCTCCAAACACATGAGAATAATTTACTAAACCTCCTTTAGTTTCACTCTTCAAACGTACAATGGGGACAAAATGAAACATTTGTTAGAGTTATTTTGTGAAATTAAAAATATCTGTGTATTAATTATCAGTAGCTAGCTCCATTTATTCATCCATCTGTCCTTCTATTTAAATGTCTGACATATAATGGACAATAAATATTAGGTCAATCCTTCCTTTTTAAATATCTCTTTAATTCTTAGAGTATAGTAAAGGACAAAGTGCAATAAAGTGAAGAATGTAGAAAAGGGAGGCTCATGCTGAGATTACTCAGTAAGCAAATAAACCCAATATTTTAGATGCCAGCAACATTAAGAAGAAAAGTGTATTTTTTAGTGGTAATTTCTAAAAAAGTATCAAAATATTATTCTGTGCACTATCTTCAAGCTTTTGCTGGTGAATAATGCTCTATTCGGTTTGGTGTGTGCAATGCTTGGCCATATGTCCTTCTTGGTTTATCATTTCCCTTGACATTTAATATCTCCCTTTCCCCACCTTTCTTCAGATATAGACTATAGACGAGAATGCTCTTCTAAAGCAATTCAATATTGTCCTGTTTTCAGGACGGGGAACAGGGGGAAGTTTGAATTAAAGATTGTTGACCACTTCAAATTTGCCAGGTGTTAAGCTATTTCCTAGATGGTAGCTACTCCTTCATCTCCTTTTTCTTCTAGTTCTCCTTTTAAGAAGAAAGTACAGGACAGAGAAATATATCTTTCCGAAAGCCCATCAATCCTTAGTAAGTGAAACTCAGCTCGACAATAATGTCTAAAGGGCAAATTGTGGCATTGAGGTAAAGAATCCAGTAAAACTAAGTTAGGGAAGACTCTGAAATCTTTTATTCCCTTAATATTCCCATTTTTAAACTCTCATTTTTAGTTCTTCATTTGGTTCCTGAAATAAATCTCAAAGAACTTTTTTACAAATGAGAATTTCACAAATGAGAGATCACTGGGATGGGTAAAACATTCTTAGATTACAACGCCATCCCACGCCATCCCAACAAAACACACCCACACACATGCACACAAACACATATCCCTGGACACTTCTACCTTTGATTTTCATTTTACAAAGATTTTTAAGAGCTTAATTTTGATCTTTTTGATAATATGACTTTTTTTCTGAAATGTATAGACTGTTTCTCTTTATATTTAAAGGGCAAAATATTTCATAGACTATTTCTCAGTACAGGGCACTTTCCGTTGGTTTTAATATGACCTACAATATACTCCAATAATATAAATGTATAGATACATTTTTCATCTAAAAGGTATTTTGTACATTTTATAATCTCACCCAGTGTAGCATTTAATGCATTTGTTCTGCTTGCTTCTTCAAGATCAAACAGTTGTGTATAATTGCTTTTGAATCTTTTTGTTCCATATCTATTCATCTTGTCCATAATTTTTGTATCTCTTTGTTTTTTTCCTTTGCCTATAGGGAGTACTTCCAAAATTTTTACTATATTAGAGTTAAGCTTTTTCACAGAATTAATTCCCATCAAATGTAGATTTTAATTTTGTTATTAATAAAATTGAGGAAAATTTTCTTGGTCCAGATTCAAAAGCTTCAAAGTTAATAAAGTTAATACCACATTTTAACATTAGGAGTTGATCAGTCTTGTATTTTAATATTATTATGTTTTTGTTGTTATTAATGAATCTTCCAATAAAATTATCTTTAAGAAACAAGGTGATTTTTATTCAAAATTCTTGTTAGAGTGTACTTCTAAACAATGTGCTACTAATCCGATTTACCTTCCTTCTAAGCATATAATCCAGAGTGCCTTTTTTTCAAACAAGACTTGGAGAATATGGTCAAGGCTATAATGGTTTCAAATGGTTCTCAGAAAAGAGGTAAATATACATTGTTAAGTTATTCTTTCAAATAAATTAAAAATAGCAAATAGACTTGATCTCCTAGATTCTATAAAGAATGGTTACTAGTCTTATTTCTTGATCTGAATAATTCAATTCAGGTCAACAAATATGTGACTACCTCTCTTGTGCTAGATACCCTGCTGTTATTAATGATATAAATAAATGCAATAATAATGTATTAAAATCCATACCATAGTTTCCCATCCATGATGGAGTAGCAGGGAGCAAATTTACTTTCCCACCTCTACAATGAGAAAACTAGATAAATATATGGAAAAAAGTAGATTTCAGTGTTCAGACAACAGAGAGTGCAATACTGTAACTCCTAACAAAGGGAAAAAGTAAGTAAGTCTTATTACCCAATCTAACAGCATGGAGTTTGTTTCTGGGCCAAGGCATTGGTTAGTTTTGGCGGGCAGAATGATGACGTTCTCCCCCACCAAGTGTCCACATCCTAATCCCCAGAACTTCTGAGTATGTTATTTTAAATGGCAAGGGGAAGTATGATAGCATATGGAATTAAGGCTACTAATTATCTGACTTTAAGATAATGAGATTATTCCTCATTGTCCCGGGAGTTCAATGTAATCACATGGATCATAAATGGGTAAGGAAGAGGCAAAACAGAAACAGAAGAACACATTGAGAAACAGACTCAGTAAACCATTACTGGTGTGAAGGTGGAGTGGGCATGATCCAAGGAATGTGGACAACATCTAGGAACTGGAAAAGGCAGAAAAACAAATTTTTCCCTAAAGCCTCTGAAAAGGAACATATACATGCTGACACCTTGATTTTAGTCCAGTGAGACCCATTTTAGACTTCAGACCTCCAGAAGTGTAAAATAATAAATCTGAGTTGTTTTAATCCATTAAAACAATCCACAATGATGAGTCTTCCCCCGGCACTGTGGAATCAACAAATCCATCCTTACCAAAAGGGGAAAAGCTTAACAAATAAGATATCAGTGGCTGAGGGAGTGCAAACAGAGATGAGACACTACTCTGGGGTTTGCTCTTATATACAAGCTTCAGTTAGACATTGCCAAACCCCAACCAAAACTATCCCAGCCAATCCTAAAGAACATATAGGGCATTATATAAGATTCTACAAGGTTCCATGAACTAGGGTAACTTTCCAGAAACCTACAACCTCCAGATGGATCCCTCGGCCAGATAAGCCCTGAAATGTAGATGGGCCAGCCTTTCCAGAATATCAACTAGTTTCATCCCCTATCTCATATTATCAACAACCCCTTCCAACATGAAAAAGTTAGAATGGGCATAGGCCAAACACCCCTAAAGAGTGAGAGAAGAAACAAAGGCAATGGTGGAGTTATACAGAGAAGGCAGGGTTTGACAAATGAGTGTGATTGCCAGATCATTATATGATATTTCTTTTAGTCTCCAGTATCTTAGAGCAGCTAGAAATAAAAACCTAGAATTTTGGAATTGTAACCCTATCAAACTCTAAAATCTTGGTCTACAACTAGTTGTTGTGATGTACTTTGAAATTTGTTGCTTTTTTGTATAAATGTTATTTTTCACACACACACAAAAAAAGTCAATTGTGATGATAAAAAAAAAAAAAAAAGTCCTTCTAACCTCCAGTGTTCTGGAGCAGCTAGAAGGAAAAATCTAAGATGACGGTGTGGTAGCCCATGATAAACTCTGTCTGCTCTGTAACTACTTGTTTATGAGTGCTTTGGAAATTATTTTTTTTTTTTTCTTTCTTTGCTTTGTACATATGTTATATTACACACACAAAAAAAAAAGTTTTAAAAAATTCATATGCGTTCTGGTTTGCTGGTTGCCAAAATGTAATATAGCAGAAATGGAATGGCTTTTATGAAGGAGAATTTAATAAGTTGCTAGTTTATAGTTCTAAAGCTGTGAAAATGTCCAAATTAAAGCAAGTATATAAGAACCTCCAAATTCAGGCACCAACAACAGGTTACCTTTGCACAAGAAAGGCTGATGAAGCTCAGGGTTTCTCTCTCAACAGGAAAGGCACATGGTGAACATGGCAATGTCTGTTAGTTTTCTCTCCAAGCTTCTTATTTCATGAAACTCCTCCAGAGATGTTTTCCTTCTTCATCTCCAAAGGTCTCTGGCTACATGGGTCTGGTAGTTCTCATGGCTATCTCTGAAGCTTTTTCCCAATATGCTCCCTCTTTTCATAAGATTCTGGTAAACTAATCAAGACCCACCTGGAATGGGTGGACACATCTCCCTCTAATCCAAGATTAATACCCCCAATTGGGTGTGTCATATCTCTGTGGAGTTAGTCTAATCAAGTTTTCTATGTACAGTATTGGATAGGGTTTAAAAGAAATGTCTACCTCCTTAAGTGGATTAAGATTAAAACATGGCTTTTCTAGGGTATATAAATCCTTTCAAACCAGATCAATATGTTACAACAGCAGTAATAAGCCAACATATATGGGAACCCTAAATAGCACAAGTGGTTTTGTTGAGTTGAGTTGCTAGAACTGAGTTCAAAAGTACAAGACTACTATAATTTGAGAGAAAGAATATGGCAGTAGGGCATGCTGCACAAGGAGGGCACTCTGGAACTCTGCAGAAGAATCCATGTGGGTCTTGGACTGAGTATTGCTTGGCACTTGCATGAAAGGAAACTACCTATGGTCAGAGAAAAAAGTTCTCAGAACTCACACAGGGCTGGGAATAGATTGCATTTCCACCAGTCAGAATGGAGAAAGCTGGTAATACACAGCCATCAAGTAGATTCCTCAAATAGATCTCAGCTTAGAAGTTGAACTAAATTGACCTGAAATTAAATTTTGCTCCAGATCTTCTCTCACAGTGCTTGAAAGAGAGCATCAAAAAAGATCTAATTGATTTCAAGTAACTTAATTCTGTGCCAGAGCAAGTCAAACACTTTAAAAATATATAATTTTGGCATGTACAACATAAAATCACAATACCCAGGGTCTAGTAAAAAATTATCAGCCATGTAAAGGAGTAGCAAAATTAGAAAACAATAATGAATAGAATCAGACCCAAAATGACAGAGATGATGAAATTAGCAGGCAAGGAATATAAAATAGATCTTATGATTCTGCTTCATATATTCAAGAAAGAAGAGGAAAATCTTATCATGATGACACAAGGTAAGTAATGAAATGCAGCTTATATATATATATCTGAAATTAAAAAATGCATTGGCTGGGATTGGCTGCTTAGTAGAAATTGCAGAAGAGAAGATCAGTGAACTCCAATATCGGGCAATAAATAATATCTAAAATTAATCTCTAAAAGAAAAAAGTATAAACATTTGTGATCTATGATAAAGTAGGGAAATAGGAAGTGAACTGAAATGTGTATAATTGGAGACCCAAACGAGAGGTGGAAGGAGCTTCAGAGAAAAATATTTAAAGAAATAATGATCAAATTGAATGCAAACATTAAAGCTCAATATAAGAAACGATGAATCCAAAGCAGAATAAGCCTAAAGTAAAGCACTGCAAGGTACATAATAAAACTGCTGAAAGCAAGTGAAAGTAGAGCCGACCATAAGGATGACAGCAGTCATCTCTTCAGAAATGATGTAGACCAGAAGTAATATCTCTAAAGTATTGAAAGGAAAAAATGTTAAACTAAAATTATATGCTCAGAAAAAATATATCTTTCAAAAATGAAGGCATGAGAGTGTTCTCATGTTGACTGCAGCAGTGAGTGCACAGCTATGGGATTGTGCCGGAAGCCTTTGGGTGTACACTTGGGAGGACTGTACGGTGTGTGAATAAAACTGTTTTGAAAAATGAAGGCCCAATAATGACTCCTCAGAAAACAATTGAGTTGACTGCCAACAGAATGGCACTACAAGAGAAGTGAAGTGCAGTTCTTCACATAAAAGGAAAACATTGCCGGATAGAAACTCAAATATACACAAAAGAATGAAGGGAACTAGGAATAGTAAATATGGTGATAAGTTGAAATGATAATTTTTCTTTTTAAAAATATTTTAATAATAGAGTTGGGTATTTAAATCACATATAATGACCATATATTTAGGGGCTTAGAACATGGAATCGAAAAATATATGGTAAAAATAGCAAGGATGAGGGAATGGAAGGGTACTATTGCAAAGTTCTATAATACATAGGAAATCATATAGCATTTAAATACATACTATCGTAAGCAAGAGACATATATTGTAAATCTACTGCAATAATTAAAAATTAAAATAAATTAAAACAAAGATCTATGACTAATAGTAGCACAGTGGAGACAAAATGAAATCATGAAAAATAATCTCTAGCTTCAAGAAAGCAAGAAAGGGAGGGCCATGGTGGCTCATTGGCAGAGTTCTCACCCGCCATGCTGGAGACCCAGGTTTGATTTGATTCCCGGTGCCTGCACATGCAAAAAAGATTTAAAAAAAAAAAAAGCGAGAAAGAAGGAAAAAAGAACAGCAACTAGATAGGATGAATACAAATAAAACAGTAAGACTGTAGAATTAAGCCTATCTGTATTGATAATGACATTATATGTAAATGATCTAAACATTCCAATTAAAAATCAGATTGTCACTTTGGAAAACAGTCAAAGGAAACATACTTTAAGTATAAAGATACAGATGGGTTAAAAGTAAAAGAATTGAAAACTACATACCATGCCACCCCAATCAAAAGGAGCTTTAGTAGCTATATTAAAAATGCACTAAAAAGATTTCAGAACAAGAAATATTAACAGTGATTAAAAAGTAAAATTTTATGTATAGGTACCATAGCACTTAGTAAAAGAGCTGCAAAATATAAGAAGGAAAAAATGATAAAACATTTTTTACAGAAAATAGAGCATGTTTACAGAAAAATGGCTACATCTCGTAAAAGTAAAATACATATCCCTTTCGAGTGCACATGAAAGATTCACTAAGATAGATTGTAATTTGGGTCATAAAATATATTTCAATAAATTTAACAGATTGAAACTACACAGATTGTTTTCTCTGACCATAATGTAAACTAGGAATGCATAACTGAAGATACCTGTAAAATTCCCAAATATTTACAAACTAAATAAAAGACTTCCTTATACACTATGGGTCAAAGAAGAAACCACAAGAGAAATGAGAAAATAATTTGAACTGACTGTATTAAATCACAAATACCAACATTTGTTTAATGTTGCTTAGACATTTATGCCAATAAACACTTGATTTAGAAAACATCAAAAGTCTAAAATTAATAATCTAAGCTTTCTTATAAAAAGGTAGAAAAAGAAGAGCAAATAAAAGTTAAAATAAATAGCAACACAATAGAAAACAGAAAAACAACAGAGAAAATATTTGAAACAAAAAACAATTTCTTTAAAAAAAGTGAAATTAATAAAGTCCTATTCAGATTAATCAGGGAAAAAAGAGAAAAGACATAAATTACAATATCAAGAATGAATGAGGGGTTATTCTTACAAATCCTATAGCACCCTAAATGTTAGGGGAATACTACAACCAACTTTATGTCAATAAATTTGACAATTTAGATGAAAATGGCAAAACTGCTGAAACACATGAACTGCCAATGGTCACATTAGAAAAAGCAGATAATCTGAATATCATATCTATTATAGAAGTAAAATTCATGGTTATAAACCTTCCCACAAAGAAAATCCCAGGTCCAGATGACTTCACTGGGAATTTTACCAAACATTTAAGGAAGAAATAATTACAATTCAACACTAACCCTTTCAGAAAATAAAAGAGAAGGGAATATGCTTCACCCCATTGTATGGGCTCAGCATTATCCTGATGTCAAAATTTGAAAAATATATTCCAAATAAAGAAAACCAGGGATAATATATCCCTCTTGAACATATACGTACAAACCCTTAATAAATTTTGGCAAATCAAATTCATCAGAATATGAAAGGGATAATGCATTAAGATCAAATAAAGCTTATTACAGGAAAGCAAGGCTGATTTAATGTTCCAAAATCCATAAAAAGAGTTACCATATAAGCTAAGCATTCCAAAAGATAAAAAGCATATAATTATGTAAGAAGAATCATACATTTAAAAAAAATCATTTGCTAAGATTTAATACCCATTTATGAGAAAATACTCTATAGACCAGGAGCATAACATTTATGATCGTTATATATTCTTGGTGAATTGGCTGCCTAATGACAATTAAAACACCAGAGAAGACACACACATTGGAACAACTAATCAAAGATGTTCATACAACTCTACTTAATAAAATAAGTGGGATAGCAAATGACATAAAGGAGATCAAGAAGACAGTAGAAGAGCACAAAGAGGAATTTGAAAGAATAAATAGAAAGATAGCAGAAATCACAGAGATTAAAACTCTATTGACCAAATAAAACACATACTAGAGGCACACAAAACCAGATTTGAAGAGACAGAAGAAAGAATAAGTGATATAGAGGACAGGACAATTGACTTCGAAGATTCAATGCAGCAAATGGTAAAAAAAGATGGAGACAATTCAATGGGAACTCAGAGAAATGATAGACAAAACAAAACATGCAAATATAAGAATCATTCGTGTCCCAGAAGGAGAAGGGAGGAGTAAAGAGCTAGGAAGAGTAGCTGAGGATATAATGGGGGAAAACTTCCCAACCCTCATAAAGTACATAAATATACAAGTCAAAGAAGCTCAAGGAACTTCAAACAGAATAAATCCAAATAGGCCTTCCCCAAGGCACATACTAATCAGTCTGTCAAATGTTGAAGAAAGCAGAAAATCCTGAAAGCAGCAAGAGAAAAACAATCTACTACATACAAGGAAAATCAAATAAGACAGGTCAGACTACTCAACTAGCACCCTGGAGGTGAGAAGGCAGTGATATAATATATTCAAGACCCTGGAAGAGAAAGACTTCCAACCAAGAATTCTGTACCCAGCCAAATTGTCCTTCAAAATTCAGGGAGAGATTAAATTTTTCACAAAGAAGTCTTGAAAGAATTTGTCAACAAGAGACTGGCCCTATAAGAAATACTAAAAGGAGTTCTGCCAGCTGAAAAAAAAAGACAGGAGAGGGAGGTCTGGAGGAGGGCACAGAATTGAAGAGTACTGTTCTAGTTTGCTAGCTGCTGGAATGCAATATACCAGAATCAGAATGGCTTTTAAAATGGAGAATTTAATAAGTTGCTAGTTTACAGTTCTAAGACAAAGAAAATGTCCAATTAAAATAAGTCTATAGAAATGTCCAATCAAAGGTATCCATCCAGGGAAAGATACCTTGGTTCGAGAAGGCTGATGATATTCAGGGTTTCTCTCTCATCTGGAAAGGCACATGGTGAAAGCAGTCACAGTTTCTCTCTTGGCTAGAAGGGCACATGGCAAGCAAGGCATCATCTGCTAGCTTTCACTCCTGGCTTCCTGTTTCATGAAGCTCTCCAGGAGGCATTTTCCTTCTTCATCTCCAAAGGTCGCTGGCTCGTGGACTCTGCTTTGTGGTGCTGCACCATTCTATGCTCTCTCCGGATCTCTCTCTTCTCCAAAATGTTTCCTATTTTATAGGACTCTAGAAACTAATCAAGACCTACCCAAATGGGTGGAGACATGTCATCACCTAATCTAGTTTAACAACTGCTCTTGATTAAATCTCCAGGGAGATGATCTGATTACAGTTTCAAGCATACAGCATTGAATAAGGATTATTTTGCCTTTATGAAATGGGGTTTAGATTAAAACATGGCTTTTCTAGGGGACATACATCCTTTCAAACCAGCACAAGTACCACTAAGGGTAATTTAAAGAATACAAAGAGAAAGAGGGAAAAGAATATATAGATCTAACAAATAAAATAAAAAAAGATAAGATGGTGGAATCAAGAAACGCTTTTTTAGTACTAACTTTGAATGTTAACAGACTAAACCTACCAATTAAAAGATAGAGATTGGCGGAATGGATTAAGAAACATAATCCAGCTATATGCTGCTTAAGAGAGACTCATCTTAGACACAAGGATACAAATTGATTGAAAGTCAAAGGATGGAAAAAAGACTTTCCACTCAAGTTGTAACCAAAAGAAAGCAGGAGTAGCTATACTAATACTGGGAAAAACAGACTTTAAATGTAAAGATGTCATAAGAGACAAAGAAGGACACTATATACTAATTAAACAGCCAATTCACCAAGAAGATATAACAATCATAAATGTTTATGTTCCCAATGAAGGAGCTCCAAAGTACATGAGACAGACATTGGTAAATCAAAGGGAGCAATAGATGTTTCAACATAATAGTAGGAGACTTCAATACACCACTCTCCTCTATAGATAGAACAACAAGACAGAAGAAGATCAACAAGGAAACAGAGAAGTTAAATAACTTGATAAATGAATTATACCTAAAAGACATATATAGGTCATTGCACTCCAAAGCACAAGGTTATTCTTTCTTCTCTAGTGCTCATGGAACATTCTCCAGGATATATCATATGCTGGGGCACAAAACAGGTCTTTAAAAATTTAAATATATTGAAATTATTCAAAGCAAATGAGACAACATAAATGAAATGGACAAATTTCTGAAGACACACAAACAAGTTATACTGACTCAGGAAGAAATAGAATATCTCAATAAACCAGTCACAAGTAAAGAGATTCAGTCAGTCATAAAACATCTTGCTACAAAGAAAAGCCCAGGACCCAATGGCTTCACAGGAGAATTTTATCACACATTCCAGAAAGAACTAATGCCAATCCTGCTCAAATTTTCCAAAAAATTGAGGAAAAAGAAACTTTACCTAACTCATTTTATGAAACTAATATCATTTTAATATCAAAACTGGGTAAAGATGCTATAAGAAAGGAAAACTGCAGGCCAGTCTTTCTAATGAACATAGATGCAAAAATTTTCAATAAAATGTTAGCAAATCAATTCCAACAGCACAGTAAAAGAATTATACACCATGACCAAGAGGGGTTTATACCAGGAATGCAAGGATGGCTCAACACAAGAAAATCAATTAATGTAATACAGCACATTAACAAATCAAAAGGGAAAAATTACATGATCATCTCGATTGATGCTGAAAAAGCATTAGGCAAAATTCAACATCCTTTTCTGAGAAGAACACTCCAAATGATAGAAATGAAAGGTAGCTACCTTAATATGATAAAGGGAATATATGAAAAGCCAAAAGTTAGCATCATACTCAGAGAATAGAGACTGAAAGCCTTCCCCCTACAATAAGGCACAAGACAAGGATGAGCACTGTCACCACTATTATTCAACATTGTGCTAGAAGTTCTAGCTAGAGCAATAAGGCAGGAAAAAGAAATAAAAGGCATCCAAATTGAAAAGAAAGAAGAAAAACTCTCATTATTTGCAGACGATATGATACTATACTTGGAAGGTCCTGAGAAATCTACAGCAAAGTTACTTGAGCTAATAAACAAATTCAGCAAGGTGCTGGGATGTAAAATTAATGTGCAAAAATCAGCATCATTTCTATACACAGCAATGACCTAGGTGAGGAGTCAGTTAAGGAAAAAATTCTATTCAAAATTGCAACTGAAAGAATCAAATACTTAGGAATGAACTTAACTAGGGACATAAAGGACTTGTACACAGAAAACTACATAACATTGCTAAAAGAAATCAAAGAAGGTCTAAATAGGTAGAAAGACATTCCCTGCTCATGTACAGAAAGGCTAAATATAGTTAAGATGTCAATTGTCCCCAAATTGATTTACAGATTGACCACAGTACCAATTAAAATTCCAACAACCTACTTTAAAGATTTGGAAAAGCTAAATACCAAATTCATCTGGAAGGGAAAGAGACCCCAAATAGCTAAAAGCATTCTAAAAAAGAAGAATGAAGTGGGAGGATTAACACTCCTGACTTTAAAACCTATTATAAAGCCACAGTGGTCAAAGCAGCATGGTACTGGCACCAAGACAGAAGCACTGACCACTGGAATTGAATTGAGAGTGTAGAAATAGACCACCAAATCTATGGTCCACTAATTTTTGACAAGGCCCCCAAATCCTCTGAACTGGGACAAAATAGTCTTTTCAAAAATGGGACATGGAAGAACTGGATATCAATAGTCAAAAGAATGAAAGAATAACGCTGTCTTACACCCTCCAAAAAAATTTGTGGATCAAAGTGGATAAAACACCTAAATATAAGAACTAGCACCATAAATCTTCTAGAATAAAATGTAAGGAAACTTCTTTAAGACCTGGCAATAGGAGGTAGCTTCCTAAACTTTATACCCAAAGCACAAGCAACAAAAGAAAAAACAGATAAATGGGAACTCCTCAAAATCAAATGCTTCTGTACCTTAAAAAACTTTGTCAAAAAGGTGAAGAGGCAGCTAACTCAATGGGAGAAAATATTTCAAAATCACAGATTAGATGAAAGTTTGATTTCATGTATATACAAAGAAATCATACAACTCAAGAACAAAAGAACAATCCAATTATAAAATGGACTAAAGATACGAATAGGCATTTTTCTCAAAAGCAAATGCAGATGGCTCAAAAGCACATGAAGAGACATTCATTTTCACTACCTATAAGGGAAATGTAGACCAAGACTACAATGAGATACAACCTCACACCCATAAGAATGGCTCCTATTAAGCAAACAGGAAACTATAAATGCTGGAGAGGATGTGGTGAAACTGGGACACTTATGCACTGCTGGTGGCAATGTATAATGGTGCAGCCACTATGGAAGATGGTTTGGTGGTTCCTTAGGAAACTAAATATTTGAGCTCCCCTATGACTCAGCAATAGCATTACTTGGTATATATCCAGAAGAGCTGAAAGCAACGACACAATCAGACATTTGCACACTGATGTTCATAGCAGCATTATTCACAATCACCAAAAGATGGGAACAAAGCAAATGACCATCAATAGATGAGTAGATCAACAAAATATGGATATACATATGATGGAATATTATGCAGCAATAAGACAAAATGACATCCTGAAGGACATGACAAGAGGGATGAGCCTTGATGACATAATATTGAGTGAAATTAGCCAGACATAAAAGGACAGATGCTGTATGATTCCACTTTTATGACCAGTATAAAGGTATAATCAGAGGCTTATAATACAGAATATAGTGGACTTTGAGAAACATAGAAGTAGAGATGGGTGAACCATTAGCTAATGAGGTTGAACTCCAATGCAAGGAAATAGATAGGAGCGAAGGTGATTCTCTAGTGGGTCTTGAAGTAATATTACCATACTGAAGATGAATAAGATTGAAAGGAGTTGTATAGATCTACGTGTCCCACTGACACATACTAGAAATATGAATGAGTTCTCATAAGAATTATTTCAAAGACATGATTCTTATACAAAGAGTTTTTAAGCCCAGGGTACAGGGGGAAACTGCTATTGCATGCTATGAGCTATGTTCAAAAGGAAACCATCAGCACCACTACAGCAACAACAGAAGTAAATAATGGGGGGAGGAACAAGACTTAAGAGGAGGTTTAGATTTCCTATTTGTTGAGGGTGTGTTTATTGGTTGTTTGTCTCTTGAGAACAGTGAAATAATCTAAAAATGAGAATGTTAATGGTCTGTGGACTTTGGGCCCTCTACATGATGCCCTGTGAATGCAGGTGACTGAAGGATGCACTGATGGAGAAGTAGATTGGCGAACAATGCTGCATATTTATGAATGAAGGTTGTGCTACTACAAAAAGGATCCATGTCCTCAGGCATGCAACGATGTGAATGAACATGCAGAACATTTGGGGAGACAAAATAAGCCAGAAACAAAAAACAACAATGGTATGGTCACATTTAGTAAATGCTTACAAGAAAACAGGAGCTTAGATTGCAAGCTTTAAGAGCAGACACATTAAGTCTGGAGTGGTGATTATTATTTCTGGATTTTGAGAGGTATATAACCTGATATTTAGAGATAAGAATGAAGCCAAACAGGTTGGGGTTAAAGTAATTCAGAACAGAGGGGTAAGGAAGACAGTGTCTATATTTTAGAACCACACATACTCTTTGAGACAAATGGATGAAAGGTTTCTTTGATCTGGAACTGAAACTTTCTGTAGTGCATAATCTAATTCAACCTGTCTGTATGGCTCATTCGAACAACTGAAACACAGGGAGCACAGAATAAGAAAGAGGTCCTTTAATCCTGTATACATTATTGCAACGCCTGGATGTATCCTAGAGTATATTAAGCAGATAATCAAAAAGTATTGGCAAAGTCCCCTGAGGGATGGGAGAAAGAATTTGGAACTATTAAACCTTACCATCAGGGAATCCCCTGATACTGTGTCAAACTTAAGGAACACCCAAATCAGTAGGCCATGCCCTCGATCATGAGGCTTACTCTTGTAAGGCGTATGTAGGTAGCAGAGAAACTTAGACTACCTATCGGCATGTCTAAGGGTTACTTCTGGAGGATCTCTTTTGCTGCTCAGATGTGGCCTCAGTCTCTCCAAACCCAACTCTGCCCTTCCCCCTACATGGGACATGACATCCAGGGATGAAAGTCTCCCTGGCAATGTGGGAGAGGACTCCAAGAGATGAATCCAGACCTGGCACCGTGGGGTCAACAATTACATCCTGACCAAAAGGCGGAAAAGCAGTGTCATTAATAAAGTATCAGTGGCAGAGAGAGTTCAAATAGAATCAAGAGGCTACTCTGGAGGTTGCTCTTACACAAGCTTCAGGTAGACCTTGCTACCCATCATAACCTGCCAACCCACAACCAGGACCATTCCAGTCAATCCTAAAGAACACCTAGGGCAATATATAAGATTATACAAGTGTTTCAGGCCCTAGAGTAACTTTCCAGAAACCTACAATCTCCAGATGGTTCCTGTGCTAGTTTGAAAGGGTGTATGTCCCCTAGAAAAGCCGTGTATTAATCTAATTCCCATTTTATAAAGGCAGAATAATCCCTATTCAACACTGTATGTTTGAAATTGTAATCAGATCATCTCCCTGGAGATGTGATTTAATCAAGAGTGGTTGTTAAACTGGATTAGGTGACCACATGTCTCCACCCATTTGGGTGGGTCTTGATTAGTTTCTGGAGTCCTATAAAAGAGGAAACATTGTGGAGAAGAGAGAGATCCAGAGAGAGCAGAGAATGGTGCAGCACCATGAAGCAGAAAGTCCACGAGCCAGCAACCTTTGGAGATGAAGAAGGAAAATGCCTTCATGAAACTGGAAGCCAGGAGAGAAAGCTAACAGATGATGCCATGTTCGCCACGTACCTTTCCAGCTGAGAGAGAAGCCCTGACTGTGTTCGCCATGTGCCTTCTCACTTGAGAGTGAAACCCTTAACTTCATCCCTGGATGGATGCCTTTGATTGGACATTTCTATAGACTGTTTTATTTGGGACATTTCCTCAGCCTTAGAACTGTAAACTAGCAACTCATTAAATTCCCCTTTTTAAAAGCCATCCCGTTTCTGGTATATTGCATTCTGGCAGCTAGCGAACTAGAACAGTTCCCTAGTCCAGATGGTCCTGAAACCTAGCCCCACCCCTCCAGCATGTCAGATGGTTCCATCTCCCTAGGCCATATTAGTGACAGACCCTTCCAATATTAAAAATTTATAATTACCATAGCCCAAACAACCCCAAAGAGAGGTATGGAAAGATCAAAGATGATGGTGGAAATATATTTAGAAGATAGGACTTAACAAATGAATATGAATGCTGAATCATTAAATTGATATCTCTTTTAGTCTCCAGTATTTTAGAGCAGCTAGAAGTAAAAATCTAAGATTGTGAAATTGTAACCCATGTCAACACCTGAAATATGTTCTACAACTAATCGTGGTGCAGTGCTTTGACAATTATAGCTTTTTTTGGTATATACGTTATTGTTCACAAAAAAAAGAAGGAATAAAAAGTCAATTGTGGATAATAAAAAAGTAGTTAAGCTCTCCTATATCCGGAGTAGCTAGAAGGAAAAATATGAGAGGATCATATGGTAGCCCATGGCAAACTCTGGGATTTATCCTGTAACCACTTTTTGAAGAGTGCTTTGAAAACTATTGCTTTTAATTTCTTTACTTTGCATATATCTTATACCATACAATTAAAAAAATTAAAAAAATTAAAGTCAATGAGGAGGAGAGTCTTCCCTTAAATGCACTGAATGGAAGCAGAATCAGTGGGAATGAAAATGCTATAGTTTCTAGTCTTGGCTCTGCTGATTTTAACCTCATTAAGTCTCAGTTTCCTCAAGTGGAAACTTACTGCTTAGATGAATTTTGAGGACCAGACATTCCAACTGTAATACCTAGCTTTAAGGAAATACCAGTATCCTTTACAGTTCATAGGATGCTTGTTGGGCATAGTAATAAAACCTATAAACTTCTGCAACAGAATGAATTGTTCCTCCGGGATGAATGATTTCCACAAATCGTGGTGTCATAGCATGACAGAAGTGGATTACTCCCAAACAAAGAAAGTCTTTGCATTAATGTCAAGAGTTCACACAGATTTTCACTCATGATCCTGCTCTTGTATGGTTGGATTGGATTAAGCCAAAGTCAAAAGTAGATTCCAACTCTGCCTATTGCAGGGAGTAGATCAAGTATCTTCTTCAAAATAGAAAAAAATGACCATATTTCATGCTCATATTTTTAAAATCAGATTTATTGAGATATAATTTGCCTGCAATAAAATTTATGTTTTAAGGGTAAAAAAAAATGTTCGAATAAAATATGTTCAAAGTTTTTCAAACTAAAATCTACAAAATTTTGGTCCGGAGAGATTAAATAAATGGGGACATTTACCATGGTTATGGATTGAAAGGCTCATTTCTAAAGTGTCAGTTCGCCCCAGCGCAATCTAAATTCCTGGAGACTTTTTGTAGAATTTGATAAACAGACTCTAAATTTTATTTGGAAATGTCAATGATCTAGAAGTGGCAAAAATCTTAAAAGACAGAACAAAACTGGAATTTTCTACTAACTGGTTTCAAGCCTTAATAAGAGATACAATAAACAAGACCATGTTGGATTAGGGTAAGCAGAATGTAGGTTAATCAAGAGAGAATCCTGAAATTGATCTACTCCCATATTGTTTTCTTTTATTCCTAGCTTGCATATGTTTTTACTTCAGATTTTCTATTTTGTTTGCGTAATTGGGGGAGGGGTGTATATTAGTTTTCTTTGGTTGTTGTAATAAGTTTCCATAAACTTGTACTTAAAATAACAGAATTTTTTCTCTTTCTCAGTTTTAGAGGCCAAAAATCTGAAATCAAGATTTTGGCAGGGCCATACTCCTGGAAACTCTGAGGGAGAATTTGCTCTTTCTCTCTCAATTTATGGTGGCTGTTGGCTTTCCTTGACTTGTGACCATATTACTCCAATCTCTGCTACTGAGGTCACATCACCAACTCTTCTGTCTGTGTCTGCATTTTCTTTTCTATCTGTCTCAAATTCCCCATGTCTTTCTCCTATAAGGACACTTGCCATTGGGTTTAGGGCTTACAGGGATAATTCAATTTGATCTTCTCATTTTAAGATCTTTAACTTATTTATATCAGAATGACTTTTTATTTTTCTAAATAAGAAAGGTTCCGAGGATTAGGACACTGTGGTGGTTTAAGGCTGTTCTTAAAGGTATGTTCTTAAAATTAATCCATTCCTTTGGGTGTGGACCCATTATAAGTAGACTCTTGTTGAGTATTATCTTAAGTTAAAATGGGACTCACTTCATTCAAGGTGGCTCTTAATCCTCTTATTGGAGTTCTTTATAAGAGAATGAAATTCAGAGAAGGAGAAAGAAAGCCACAGAAGGAAGAAGTTTGAAACAGTGAAACCTAGAAGAGAAGGTAGAGACCAGAAAATGCAGCCATGTGCCTTGCTATGAAACAAAGGAGTCCAGGATCACTTGCAGCCAGTCTTCAAGAAGAAAGCATCATCCTGATGATGCCTTGATTTGGACATTTTCATGCCTCAAAACTGTGAGCTTGGAAGTCAATAAATTCCCATTGTTAAAAGCCAACCCATTTTATGTTATCTATTTTTAGTGGCCCAGCAAACTAAAACAGACATACACATATTTTTTGATGACTACCATTCAGCCCACTGCAGCAACGTTTGAGAAGAATGAATGTTGAATTTTAGCTAATCATTTTTTTTTGGCATTTATCTAGACGATCTTATGTGCGGTGTCCGGGCTTGCCTAGTCCGACCGCACTGGGGTCTCTTCCTCGGATGTGGTTCAGCTGGAGAGCGGCGTCAGCCGAAACCACGGGGCTCGAAGGTCTGGAGGGCGCGCGAGCACAATAAACCGAGACTAAAGAATAATAGCAGTAGTTTATTGCATAGGTTGCTCGCGGGACCTAGCTGGCTGGCAAGGCTTACAGGCTAGGCTCCCGACAGGAGGAAACACATGGAATATATAGGGTGGGTGAGGGGGAGTTAACGGAGGTGGAGAAACTTTGATGGACAGCTGGTATGGTGTCGTGTAGGATGTGGATTGGTTAGGGGGTGTGTTAAACAAAAGTGAAGTACTGTAAGTATATAATGGGCGGAGAGATGGGGAGTGTGCCTGGTCCAATGAAGAAGGGGTGAAAGGTTAGTGTGATATATGCTCAGGAGTTGCTAGGCAGAGGACTAGATTGGCAGGGCCTGCAAGATTAAGAGATGTTGGGGCATGTCAGGGCATGTTAAGGCAGATAAGAGGAGACAGTTACAAATATACGCAGCACTTATGATTTTCCTTTGACATTAACTTAATACATATATGTGAATAGACCTCTCTGATCTTATTTAATTTTAACGTCTCATCCCCCAAGCAGATACTACTGTTGTTTTATTTAAGGGACCCTGAAATTATTATAGATTTTTAGTCACTATCAGTTTTGAAAACCAAATTTCTTAGATATTTGATGTAGGTTATTTTGGAAGTATCAGGACAGAAAAGAATTAATGAGCCCTAGCATTGGCCTCAGTCAGCCCTCAGAGGGAGTCTTCTAGTAATGCATCCCTTACTAGAGACTTATTCTTGGACAAGATTTATTCTTGGACTTAGTTTTCCTAAGCCTCAACCTAATGGTGATTCAAATAACACTTCTCATAAGTTTATTTTGAGGATTAAATGAGGTACTGAGATAATTCAGATAAAGCACTTAGCACAGAGGAGGGTACATTGTGAATGCTCAGTAGATGGTAATGATGCTTATCATTTTATTGCTTCTACTGTTGTTCCTGAAAACGCCCACACTCCAGGGCTTTCTAGATAGTCTAACATTGATATTCAGGCCTATCTATTCCTGTTTCATATTGTATCTCCAGAGATATAGTTTGTGCTCATCAGCACACAGAGCCACTGCTACTGAGCCTGTAGGGTACTTGTGGGTTGACAAAACCCTGAGACAAAGTTCATGCTTTGGCAAGCAAAATAAGGGCTGAAATTGCTTACATGCCCTGTTCATCTAGCTATGTTAGTACAAGGCAAGAATTTCATAAATGTGCAGATGTTTGGGTGGTAGACCTGATAGTACATCGGGCAAATGGGCCCAGACTAAAAATGTAATATAAGCAATGGTGTTGCTTTTTTTTTTATGCCCATGTTAAGACCAAAAAGATTACCCCTCGTTTTTCATTTAATCATAAGTCTTTTGTCAAAAGGACATGTTTCATGAGGGACACGGTGGTTTTGAAGAGTGCAAGCTGCCCCTGAAACAGCTACATTCTCTAACTTAGGCAGATAGGAGAAGGACAGTGTGTCCTAAAAGGAGCACACATTTCTCATGCTTTGTCCTTGTGCCTGTAATTAAGGACAGGTGGGGGACAGAAGGAGGAAGTAGAGGGGGAAAAGGGGAAAGATCCTGAGAGTAAGAGAAGAGGTAGGGTTTCTGTATTGAATTAAATTTGAATAAAAAATGAAAATTAAACATGACATGTTAAATTTATTGATGCTAATTTAAATCAGAGTTTTAAATTGTATTAGATGATATGGCATGCACTCAAATCTTGTCATAATATGAAATAATTGCTAACTTTTAAGATGCATACACTTTTTACATTTTATTGTGTCCAATCAGGATGCAAATATTATGTCTTAAGAGTAAAATGAAACTTTTTCCCTCAAAACATTATCACATTGATCTATCTTTCATTCACTGATATCCTAAGAATTAATAACTAGAACAATAAAATATTTAATCATGTTTTTTACCAGTGAATGAATATTGGTAAATATACATGTATATATCATTTTATTTATCTATGATACACACACATATATATATATATTCTAATTTTCTCCAATGAAATACAAAGCTCATTTACTAGGCCATCTGTATTAAATCCAGACCCAGAGCAAAACTGGAATCCAATTGCTTGGCCCTTGTCTTTAGGTGCTGGTTTTGATGCAGCAATTTGGAGTAGGAAGCTCTAACACTGAACTAGCCATGTGCTCTCTCACTTGTGTAGGACCTGAAGTAAGACATTGACTGTTTTGAACTTGTTTCACAGATGGATTATGGTCTGCCCCATATACATTTTTTTATTTTTCCAAATAAGTGAGGGGAAAAAGGAAGAATATAAACTCTCTCCTGCTATTCTTATTCTGATACCACTACATGTCACTTTCTTTCCTATTAGTATCTGCATCTACTTCTTGCTACCATGGTAACCAACTGCTTTTGGCAAGGTCCTCGATACTAGTTTCCCATTTTCAATAGATAATCTGCATTGTACATTTTTTTTTCCATTTCAGGCTCGAAATTTCTGTATTACCCAACCCATCCTTCTCTCACAGACAAAAGCGGTTTCTTTTTGTTTGTACTTAAAATCTCTTTTGACCAATTATAAGTTTGCTTATAAAATAGCATCACGCTTTTAAGCAAACATTAGAAAACTGATTCCTAAACACTTTGATTTTTTGCCTCCAGAACAACCTAACAGTTCTCTGAGGAGTCCCCTTTATCTTTAGGGGAAAAATAATTGTGGTTTTTAGAAGTTACACAATTGTCTGTATATTCCAATAACATGCCAGCTTTAAAAACTAGACCATGACTCATCTTTGGGTTTTAGTCCACTGGCTAACCTTTTTCTGCTACTACATTGATGTAAAAGCAGATCACTTAAATGCTTAATTCAGAATATAGCTTTATTCCTTAGAGGACAACTTATACCGAAATTTTCTCTAAAATTAGACGGAAATTTAACTTGACAAGAGATGTCTACTTCTCCACTAGGCCGTTTGGGGTTCTATTTCAGTTATACAAGATTCTAGAAGGAACCAACTAATCAGGTATGCTGAAATCATCACTCAGGCTCAACAGTCACTGTGTCTTACTTTTTTATTTACAAGCTTATAGTAGTTTTGTTTTCCAAGAAATGCAGCAGTTTCTCTTTAGCTGTTAGGGAGAAAACAACAGAATTTTTCAAGAATGATGTGAACTTTCAAAGCAAATAGCCTCTTTTGAGCAAATGGTTATGTGGACAAGTGAGATGATTGCATTTTAACAGAGAACTATGAAACTATTTACCACAAAGAGAAAGAAGTGGAAACATAAGGAAATTGTAATTTAGGTCTACTAATAAAAAAGACAGTGAAGTATCAGACTAAACGTTCATTTAAAAGAGCCCCAAGCACACCTTATATTACTAAGATGTACAAACTTCACAATTTTTAATGTTTTATGAAATTTCATAGAAAGACCTTTTGAGCTTATAAGTATTTTATCAAAAGAAACATTCCACAAACACTATTTCTATAATGACTATATATAGATATAGACTAAATCATGCCTAAATATATGAATTCTTTTGCAACTCAGTATTCAAGATGCGTTGCTGTAAATGCCAAGTAACCTGAAGTTTGGAATATCTGTAAGTGGAAACTTCCTGCCATGTAAGGTCAGGGATATGTAATAGGAATCAGCATGACATGACACACCAGCCAAATCATCAAACGTTAATTACCAAGGACTCTTTGGGAGTCAGAAATGCCTTTTTTGTACTTCTTTTCCATTCTGTGGTATACTGACAAACCTTTCAATAACGACCTCCACTTCCTAATAAAAATTTTACTTTGGTTATTTTAAATCACGTTTCTTTGGGAAATTTTTGTATTTCTTTAGACAAAACCCAGCTGTTCCACAGCAATATCACACATGATTGTGTAGTGATGGAAGGAGAACTGGATTTGAAAACAGAATGCACCAACAGAGACATGGTTTAGGACAACTAATTCTCTATTTGTATTCCTCAAGTGCAAAGGGATGGTTGTTCTAGAAAATGAGAGTGGTTTCTTATCAGTCTTTCCTTCCTTTTATCCACCCTAAAAAGAAGAAACATCAATCTGGCGGATCACATTTCCTGCATTGAGTTGGACCACAGTTGTGTGGATGGAATTTTCAAAAGGTTAAGGATATATATCAGGTAAAAGCAGTCTCTTCCTCTTTACACTCTGTTTCAAAATAGTTGAAGTGATAAGCCCTAGCCATTCCTCTCTCCATTGGGGAACCTCCCCTCCTGCACTGTTGCAGGTAATATTTTCACAGGCATTTGCAGCTGAATAGTGACTTGAAAGAGAGCTTGATTATGAAGAGACACTTTGAAATGTCCTATAAGTTTACCCCTGGAATGATATGTATGTATGTATGCATGTATATGTGTATATAATTATGCTACACAGAGCTTTCCAAGAACCAGTGTTTTGATACTAGCTAGCCACGCATTACAGGATTTTAACTTCATTCCCATGGCTGAAAAAAAAATGCCTCAATATGTAAACTATCAGAAATCTAGTATTCACATGTAAGAAAAATATGGCCATATTTGTGAAATTTTTCCTGATCTCTTCTGCTTTTCCACATGTATTGCATCAAAATATTTATTGAAGACTATGCTGGTTTGAAACTATTATGTACGCCAGAAAAGCCATGTTTTAATCCTGATTCTATCTGGTGGGGGCAGCCATTTCTTTTAATTGTAATCTAACACTGTTGGACAGAAATTTTTATTAGATTACCTCCATGGAAATATGACACACCCAATTTTGATGTGACCTTTTTAAAAAAATAGCCACACATGTACAGTCCAACCACGTTACACAATGATTCACAATATCATCACATAGTTGTGTATTCCTCATCAGGATCATTTTTAGAACATTTGCCTCACTCAAAAAATAAATAAATAAAAAGAAAAAAAAAAAGAACTCATATCCCAACCCATTACCCTTCCCTCTTAATGACCACTAGTAGTTCAACCTACCCAATTTTTGCCTTTATCTCACCCTATTATTTACTTATTTGTTTTTCCTTTTTTTTTTTTTTTTTTTTTAACTCACCTATCCATACCCTGGATAAAAGGAGCATCAGACAAGATTTTCACAACCACACAGTTACACTGTAAAAGCTACATAGTTATACAGTCTTCTTTAAGAATCAAGACAGCTAGAACCCAGCTGAACAGTTTTAAGACTCTGGCCAGTCCAACACACTATAAGCTAAAAAGAGATATCTATATAATGCATAAGAATAACCTCCAGGGTAAACTCTACTCTGTTTGACGTCTCTCAGCCACTGAGACTTTATATTGTCTCATTTCTCTCTTTCCCCTTTTAGTCAAGTATGTTTTCTCATTCCAATGATGTCAGGTCCCAGCTCAGCCCCCAAAGTTAGGTCCCACATTGCTAGGGAGATTTATACCCCTGTGAGTCATGTCCCATGTAGAGGGGAGGGCAGTGAGTTCACCTGCCAAGTTGGCTTAGAGAGAGAGGCCACATCTGAGTAACATAAGAGGCTCTCCAGGGGTGACTTTTAGGCACAATTATCATTAGGCTTAGCCTGCCTTTTGCAGGAATAAGCTTCATAGAGATGAGCCCCAAGATTGAGGGCTCAGCCTATTGGATTGGTTGTTTCCATTGCTTGTGAGAATATCAGGAATATCCCAGATAGGAAAGTTTAATATTTTTTCCTTTCTTCCCAGTCTCCCAAGGGGACTTTGCAAGTGCTTTTTTATTCTTTGCCAATATTACTCTGGGATATACCAGGTCATCACACTAAATTGTACAAACCAACAAGATCTCATGCCCTATTCAAGATTTCATGTAATTATGGTGTTCAAGTAAACTGACCATACAAGTTAAATTAGATAATGTGATGCTCAATATATAAATTTTGCACCAAATAAACATCTCTCTCTTTGATCTGGCACAGGGTTTGAAGTTTGAAAATATATTGGGCCATATTTTCTTTTAATCATAGTTCAATATTGTAGGAAAGAAACTCTTGATTAGATTATCCCCATGGAGATGTGACATGCCCAATTGTGGGTGTGACATTTTGATTAGATGGAGATTTGACTCTGCTCATCCAAGGTGGGTCTTGGTTAGTTTATTGGAATCCTTTTAAAGAGGAAACATTTTGGAGAGAGCAGAGCTGACACAGAGCCAACAAACAGAGCAGAGACAACAGATGGCTGGAGATGCTTGGAGCTCAGCAGACATTGCCATGTGCCTTCCCATGAGATGTTAGGCAAGCCAGAACCTGGAGAAAGACAAGGGAAGTCAAGAGATAAAGGGCACCATGGAGAAGCAAAGTGAGGAATGCTCAGAGGAATAGAGGTTGAAAGCAACGGAGCCCAGGAGTAAGGGACTAGCAGATGCCAGTCATGTGCCTTCCCAGCTGACAAAGGTGTTTAAGATCCATTGGCCTTCCTTGAATTAAGGTATTTTTTCCATTGGATGCCTTAATTTGGACCTTTTTATAGGCTTAGAACTGTAAACTTATAACTTATTAAATTCCCTTTTTAAAAGCCACTCCATTTCTGGTATACTGCATTCCAGCAACTTACAATTGGGTTTGTAAATAAATAAAAGACCTAATATATGCTGGGATTTTCAATATAATGGCTTTCATCAGCTTTTTGTTTGTGACTATGAATAACTATGAATTGTGTTTATGAATTAATAGACAAAGAAAAGAAACAGAAACTGACTGGGAAGCCCACTTAGATACGATGGCAGTAAAAGCCACAATGAATCTTCAGCACTTATGTCAGGCCTAAATGATGAGAGCAGTGAGCCATGCAGAGAGTAGGGATTGAGCAATCCAAGCAGAGTGAGGAGCCTAGACAGGCAGAAGTCTTAAATTGAAAAAAATCTTGGAACAGTTAAGAAACTGAACTGCAAGGAGACCTATGGAGTTGGAGTAAAGTTGCCAAGTGGGAACATGCAAAAGGAGATTGGAAAAGGAAGACAATGTTAAGGAGTTTCAGGATTCTGTTAAATACAATGGACTTCAAGCATTTTTAAGACAGCTATAATTTCTCTGACTAGGTTGTTCGCCTTTATTTTGATACCAATAACTACCCTCGAATGCTCCACTTTCCTCTACAAACTTGAGCAACTTTACACTGATAAGTTTGTCTTACTCATCTTTAAATCCTAAGGTCTAATATGGCACTTGACACATTATATGATCTCTATTAAAGTTTTGTTGAATGAGTGAATGATTGAATTAAATACAAGATAAATACCAAGTGTTATTTCCACCATCTACTGATCTACCATCAAGAAAAATTTGACTTTTCAGTGGCAAATTTAGCCACTGAAGTTATGCTCCATTAGTGTAACTCATCAATATTTTTATGTATGATGTCTAATATACAAATCTTTGATTACTGACCACATTTGTATTCCCCATCTATATGGTCTTAAAACTTTTCTACATCTATATCTCCATGGCTTCACTCCTTGCTCAAGGCTCTTAAGTAATTACCAGAGTGCTAATCAGGACGACAAATAATGTCTAAACTCAATTATTTCCTGATGCCATGGGTAGTTCAGCCTATTACAGTAATTATTAAATAGTAATTAGCACAATTCAGTTCAAGTCCTCCTAACAGTAGTTGCTATGAATAAAATATTTAAAAATTTATAGAGCAACTTGCATTTTCTGGTAGGCTTTGTTTATCCAAATTTTGAAACAAACTAAAAAAATTACCCTTCCATATTTTTTTTTACCAGTTTGAAAAGTGGAAAAGGAAATCTAAATAGTTTTCTTGAAATGTCAGAAGAAATCCCGCAGGAAAGGAGAGATGTATTATTTCTCAGCAGGTTATAGGCCCTATCTATTTGTGGATAGGTAATAATAAGTGTTAAATGTGATTAAAAACTAGAATAAAACATATAAGAAAAATATGAGCCTGGGGTGAGGATCAGGAAAATCCCTTTTTTTTTATTGCTACCATCTGATCACATCTCCCATAGAGTATGAGAGACAGGAAATATTGAGGATCTCACAGTTATGTTAATAAATGATGTTCCAAACATTGTCTCTTGAGAAGTCATCCAATCTTTACTACTGAATAGTGTTGCTTTTGTCAAATGAAGGCAGATTGTTACATGATTAAATGAGTATGCGTGTGTGTGTGTACCCATGTGGGTGGTTTAAACCCATTTTGTTCCCAACCTTCCCTGAATCCTTTTACATAATCCAAGCAGAACAAAACCCATTGCTGCCCCACTGGGCAATCCACCACACTCAATACAGATACATCCTCTTCTTAAAAACAGGACATGGTGAGACTTTTATTTGAAACGTGCATTTGACCTCTTTACAGAACAGCATATGCCCTCCGGCTCCTCTTCATGTAATCTTGCTTGGCTTCTATTTAGCATTTAGCTAGGGCAGGTCTAACCTGTCGAGAATTGGATAGAGAACACTGTTATTTAGAGCTCTCTGCTGAAGACTGCCTTAAGGACCTTGATTGAGCGTTGACGTTTGGATCTTAGCAAATTCCATATCTTTAGTCTTATCATGAATATTTTGATGCACGTCCCTTAAAACCTGGTCCTTAAGTAACCCTGCTTAGAGTCAAGACAGATGCTTTCCTAACGTCTCACTTGACTGTGTAAAAGATGAATTTTTCTTTCACACGAAAGGTTGTCTGTTGAAATAGATCAATAAATAGAAGGAAAAATATATTTTCCTATTCAACAAAATTGCTGAAATAATTAACAGGGGAGACTCATGAATTCTTCAGATAATTGTTTATTCTGTTTTAGAGGTCAAGATAGAAGTACAGGTATATGAAAGATCTCCATTATCTTGAGGGCCTGGGGATGGGGTGTCTTGCTTTGTGGTGAATTAACACAAAGAGAGTTCATTAAAGAGAAAAAGATTGAACTGTGAAACTTTAGAGAATAACTTTCTGCCTCCTAGAGGGAAAATATATATATATGTATATGGGAACAAGGAGAGCTGATGCCTTATAGAGACAACAATAAATAAGGCAGTTGTGAGAAAGTATCTGGTTAGATGGTAAGAACTGGGAAAATCCAGAAGATGGATGGTGTGCTGGTTTGAAACTGTTGTGTATCCCAGAAAAGCCATGTTTTTTAATCCTCATTCAATATTGCTGGGTGGGATCCTTTTGATTGTCTCCATGGATAGGTAACCTACCCAATTGTGGGTGGTAACCGGATTACATGGTTTCCATGGAGATGTGTCTCCACCCATTCAAGGTTGGGGTTGCTTACTGGAGCCCTTTAAGAGGGAACCATTTTGGAAAAAGCTTGAGAGCAGACAGAACCCGCACAGCCAGAGATCTTTGGAGATGCAGAAGGGAAGCACCCCCGGGGAAGCTGTTTGAAGAAGCCAATAGAGAAAATTAGCAGATGTGGCCATGTGTCTTCCCAGCTATGACAGAAACCTGGAACTTTATCAGCTCTTTCTTTGGAGTTAAGGTATCTTTATCTGGATGCCTTAATTTGGACATTTCTGTGACCTTAGAACTATAAACTTGCAACTTTATTAATTCCCTTTTTAAAAGTTGTTCCATTTCTGGTATTTGCATTCTGGCAGCTTTAGCAAACTAAATCAGATGGAGAATTCAAATAGAGGGAAAATGTATCTTTATAACATGTGTTTAATGGCTATTTCCTGTGAGAACTTGGATTGACTTTGTCTGCAAAACCAGGTGTACTGGTTTGAAAATGTTATGCAGCCCAAAAAAGCCATGTTCTTTTAGTCCCCTTTCAATATTTTTTAGGGTGGAACCCTTTGATTAGATTGTTTTCATGGAGATATAATCCACTCAATTGTGGGTGTGACCTTTTGATTCGAGGGAGCTGTGACTCTTCCCATTTAGGGTGTGTCTTGATTTGTTTACAAGAGTCCTTTAAAAGAGGAAGCATTCTGGAGAGAGACAGAGCTGACAGAGCCAACATGAGACCCAGACGTTTGGTAATACGGAGATCAGCAGGTGTCGTCATGTGCTTTCCCATGATATGCTAAGCAAGCCAAAACCTGGAGAAAACAAAGATAAGTCAAGAGATGAAAACTAGCCACAGAGAAGCCAAGTGAGGTTCCCCTACAGGAACAGAGGCTGAGAGCCATGAAGCTCAGGAGCAAAAGACCAGCAGATACTAGCCAGATGCCCTGCCAGCTGACAGAGGTGTTCCAGGCAGCATCAGCCTTTCTTGAGTGAAGTTTACCTCTTGTTGGTGCCTTAATTCAGACATTTTCACAGCCTTAGAACTGCAAACATATAACTTAATAAATTCCCTTTATAAAAGCCCCTCCATTTCTGGTATATTGCATTCTGGCAGCTTTAGAACCAAAACACCAGGCATCCTGTGTTGGCAAAATATAAAGAAGTAATTTAAAAAACTATAACTTGATATGTAAAACTATTTTTTCTCTCAATAATAAGTCTTGGAGTTTACCAAGTTGCCTTAAGCCTGATTTCAATAAATGAGAACTTGATGAGGGCCCCAGTTAATTGTTACTAATTTCAAAGAACATTAATTTGTCTCTTCTGGTATTTGATGTATTATTTCTATCTCAAGGAAAAACAATCATATAACTCTCTGTCCATTGTTAATCATGAAGAAAATGCTTTTGTTCATGATCTCCTCATAAACTATTACAAGACCAACCTATGAGAAAGATGGAATAATAAAATACTGAATTTTAATGTAAAAAAAAATGTGTCAAATTGAATGCCTTGCACATGGTAGGTACAATGCTGGGTACTCCAGAATCAAACATTAGGTCTTATATCAAAAGAAGATCACTGTTTAATAATGAATTTTCATTGGGCCCATGTAGTTGCAAGGATCAGGTATTCAATGATTTACTCCAGTAAACTTAAGAATAAGTAAGTTTATTATAAGGAAATATATATATATATATATATATATATATATATATATATATATATATACCAGAAAAGGAGCTGACAGAGGCAGCCCAAGGTGGTCTCTCCTTTATTCTCTCTCCTTCACTCCATACATATGTTCTATTCTTCTCCCTCTGCTTACAAGAGTCCTTATCTTCAATACTTCATCTTTCCTACCTTCATAATTATTTAGCTTTCATTAACCATTGCATCCATTTATTCACTCATTCAGAAAACATTTTTTTTTTAAACATAGACCTTGTACATACACAGTTTTCATTACAGGGTATATAGAAGACAAAATATTAGACAAAAATCCCTGCCTTCATTCAACTTATATTCTAGAGGTTTATGTTAATAAAGAGATATTCAAATGAATAAGGTTTGAATAAATTAAAAACAAGCCAGTATATCTTACTGGGTAAATTCTATGGTGAAAAATAAAGCAGGGAAGAAAGCATGGGCCACAGTAGACAAGGAGATATGTGCAATCCTAAACAGGGTGGACAACGAAGCCCTTAATGATAAAGTAACCTTTGAAACAAAATTACAGAGGGAATATATCAAGCCAAGAGCATATCTAAGGAAAGAGAATTCCAGGCAGAGGTGAAAGCATTTGTAAACTCTCTGAGTCAGGAGCATGTTTGATGGGAACCTGAGATCAAGGGGGAGAATAGTAGGAGATGAAGTCAGGGACAGAGAGGTCTTTTTGAGGTATAGACCAGAATAGGGACTTTTAGGTCACAGTGGAAACTTTGACTTTTACTCTGCATGACTGGGCTTCAGAGAAAAAGTAGCACAATTTGACTAACTTTGTAAAAGGATTATTCTGGCTACTGCATTAACAAAAGTGCTGTCAGGGAAAGGGTTGAAGGGGACAGTCCAAGGGCAGCCTTCTGCATTTCCCTGGAACCCACAAATAAATTCTGTGCTTGGGGTTAGATGTGTTTCCCTGGTGTTTTAGTTTCCTAGGCTGATCAAGCAAATACCATGAAATGGGTCAGGTTAAACAATGGGAATTTATTCACTCATGGTTTGAAGCTGAGAAAAAGTCCAAATGAAGGCATCATCAAGGCAATGCATTCTCTCCAAGACTATGGTGTTCTGGGGCTGACTGCTGGTGATCTTTGGTCCTTGGCTCATGACATGGCAAAACAATGGGGGCATCTCCTGGTCTCTCCCTTGTCTTCTGAGTTCTCTTGATGTTCAGCTTCTTGCTTCCTGTGGTTTTCTCTAGCTGAATTTCACTCTGCTTATAAAGGACTCCAGTAATAGGATTAAGATCCATCCTAATTGGGCTGGTTCACATCTTAATTGAAGTAATCTCATCAAAATTTCCTATTTACTATGAGTTCACACCCACAGGAATGGATTAGATCTAAGAACATAGTTTCCTGGCATACATGCAGCTTCAAACCATTAACAGCTGGCTTCTAGGATGGGACAATAATTGTGGGCTGACTCCTTTATTGGAAAGGTCTAGAGGTAAAACACATCACACATCCCTCAGCAGATAGTGGCCTGTCCACACATTGTTTCAGCCAGTGCCTGTGTGAACTGTGTCTTTCTTGGCAACTTTGATATCTGTATTGGAGAGGACTGACATTTCTTTGCTGTCTGATATACAGTAGAACTACTCATCTGGAGGTGGTTACAGAAAGGCAGCCCTTTCCTCTAACAAAGAGAAAATACAGAAGCAGAAGGCATAGAGATGGATACATCTAGGAGGTTTTGGAATCCAGAGTTGAGAGTATTGCAAGCTGGAGATAAAAATGAATGAAACATCAAAGAATAAATTTATTGTGAAGTCACCTGACTGGGTGACTGTATTAGTTAGGGTTCTCTAGAGAAACAGAACCAACAGGGAACACTCGCAAATATAAAATTTATAAACGTGTCTCATGTGACCTCAGGAATGCAGAGTCCAAAATCTGCAGGGCAGGCTGTGAAGCTGACGATTCCAATGGACAGTCTGGATGAACTCCACAGGAGAGGCTCACCAGCCGAAGCAGGCAGAGAGCCTGTTTCCTCTGAATCCTCCTTAAAAGGTTTCTAGTGATTAGGTTAAGCATCATTCATTGCAGAAGACACTCCCCTTGGCTGATTACAAATGGAATCAGCTGTGGATGCACCTGACATGATCATGATTTAATTTGATGAAATGTCCTCATCACAACAGACAGGCCAGCACTTGCCCAACCAGACAAACAGGTACCACCACCTGGCCAAGTTGACACATGAACCTGACCATGACAATGACTATACTAAAGGGATCAGCTGGGAAAGAGAAAAGAGGCATGAAAACAAGGAGAAATCAGCAAGAGAGTGATCAAAGTAGGGCTAGTGAGGTAGAGAGAAACCAAGATTAGTGTGATCTCCTGAAAGGAAGGCAGAGAAAATGTTTCATGTGGGAGATTGGAATATCTGTACAAAACCAATGATTCATCAAGGAAGACAAAAACTAAAACCTGGCCTCTGGATTTGTGGAGCAAAAGCTTGATTGAGAGGGTTTAGAGGACTTTAACATCTATTGTAGATGATGTTTTCCAGAAATTTTATTATAGTTAGGAGATAAGAAATAGTAGAAACTAGAGGAGAATGTGGAAGAAAGAGGACTTTTTTTTTTTCTTTTAGAAATAAAGTAATTATAGTTTATTTCTATGTTGATGGGAACAATCTGGTAGAAGATAAATTTTAATATAAAAGAAGGGGATTGATTTCTTTAGTATGAGATAGGACAGTATAAGTGTAGGTGCTCCTTAAAAAAGAGCATTACAGTAAGCATGTCTGTGGTAAAGGTAGGAGCAGAACGTGTGGGCACCAATGCAGGCAGGTGAGCAGACATGGAGGTGGGAACTACTGAAATTACTCCACGGAATTCTTTACACTTTCTGTTAGAATACAAAACTTCCCAACTCTATCTACAGAGAAAATCTTATCACCCTAGCTCAAATGTTTGTGTTTAATATGACGCTGAGCATAAGTCAGTGGGCACTGAATATCCTTGAATTATCTGCCTTCATATCAGTTGAACATTCTTGGTCAAAATACCTTGCCGGGAAAACGCGGTTATATGGTTCAGGTCACGGACCTTTAAACAGCAGGGGTTGGGGGTGTGCCATTTCCCCTGGAAGAGATTTTGAGCGTCAGTTTCTGTAAATATGTCTATATGTGAAAGAATACGGATATAAACACAAATAGAGTTGAAATGCTGTGGGCTGGGACATAAGTATTATGAGCTATAACATAAGGGAGGAGAAGGTCATTGCAGAATGTCATCAGAACATGGACTAAAGTTAATTATACAGTTATAAAAATGCTCTTTCATTAATTGTAACAAATACACCACGCTAATGCAAAGTGTTAGTGATAGAGGGGTGTATACGACATTCTATATTTTACGTATTTTTTATGACTTTTCTGTAAACCTACAATTTCTCTAATTAAAAAAAAGTTAAATAGAAAAAGTCAAAGGTTAAAAAAAAGAACATCAGAACAAAAAACCCTGAGTCTGGAAAGCAAAATCAAATTTTGCAAAAAAGATATCTAAAGTAGAGGAAAAAGTGAAGCCATAAAAATACAAGACATATTACATTCTAGGAATTGTTAGCTGACAACACAGCAGGAGCATGGGGGCTGGGGTGGGGCAGGGGGAGTGAAATAAGAGGCTAGCCTAGCAAGAAATAAAGATATAAATGCGTTAAGGGCCTTAATACATGCAAAGTTCTGACTTACCTTGTGTGTGGTAGGGAGCCAGTCAAGGTTAAGTAGTGGAGTAATGTGGTTATACTTGTGTTTGAAAAAGAACTTTCAGGAAGGAGAATAAGGGACAAATTTTCAGTGAGAGAGACTGGAACCTGATTGTAATAGTCCAGATAAGCAGGGATGAAGATTTAAATTGAAATAGCAGCAGCAGGGAAGAGAATTGAAGACTGACGTGAGAGGTGGCAGGACTTGGTTCTAGCATGGCAAGGAGAGGACAGAGTCTGAACCACATATGTCTGGGTAAAATATGGAGTGTCATAGAATAAGCACAGTGACAGAATTATCATATTAGGAAATACTTGCTTATAAAAAAATTAACCAAATAAATTATATCCTAGAATTTATGCCCTAGATAGAAAAATTCATACAAAATACCCTCATAAATTCAGATATTTTCATAGACTGTATAAATATTTAGATATTACAACAGGAATTCCGTCATCAATGAAAAAAATCACTTAAAAATCAGTTTAACATTTTGAACAGATGCATTCATTTTCTCATTTAATCCTCACAGTATTTTTCTGAGGTAATTAATAACACCCCATTTTACAGATGTAAACTCAGAGGCATAGATTGGCTAAGAAACGTCTTCAATTTAATAATTGTTAGAGATCGTATTTTCTTGTTTGTTACAAATATTAATAAGACATTATTATTGATAAATATTAATAAAATGAGTCCCAGAATTTGAGTAACTTACTGTATAAAAGGAAGAGACTGTTATATAAGCAAAGGAATTATGTAAGGTCTATGCTAAAAGTAAGTACCGGATAGATTCACAGAGGCTCACACAGAGAATAGTTAATAATGCCTTAATACATGAAAAGACTCACGAATGTTTTGTGGCTCTTGGCTAGGAAATGGGTACATACCAGAGCATTCCAGGTAGACGAGAAAAATAAGAGGGGCTCAGGATATTCAGGAAATTGAGAGAATTCAGGATTTTAAGAAAGAGGTGCTGGGAAGAGTAGAACAGATTAGAGATACAATGGGGGAGGAAGGCAGGCTCGGACTTGTCAGTCTTCTTAAAAATCAAGACAGCAATTTTTAAAGTATGCTTTGCAGGTAACTTTGTTGAGACCCTTTGGCGAAACCCACAATATCGAAACTATTTTCAAAATAATACTAAAGCCTATTTGGCATACATTTTCTTAAAAATGAGAAAAGTGATTTTGCCACTTTGTAAATAACTGATAGTTATCTGTTGTCAGTAACAGAATTCAAGTATTTAAGAGAAAATGAGAATTTTGGTAAAGTTGGAAAACTTGATAGCTGCCCAATACTTAAGACATTTTAAATGAGATTTGGAGTGATATCAATGAATGTGATTTTTTGATATTATATAAGGAAATGCATCAATATTTGGAATATCTGCATAACTCAGTAAGCAATATATTCCAAATGACCAAAGCATGATGCTACAAATATGGGTGAAAGCTCCTTTCAATGTGAAAGATAGATCAAATGGATTTTTAACAGAATACAAGTTTTATTAATATGATATCAGATTACACATCACTACTACCCTTTAAATTATTGTCATTTGTTGAGATTTGGTGTATGTGTGGGTTTGAAAGGATCATGGACCCTAGAAAAGCCGTGTTTTTAATCCTGATCCATCTCCTAGAGGCAACCATTGCTTTTAATCCCTATTCAGTGCTGCAGGTTGGAAGCTTGTTTACATTATCTCCACGGAGCTGTGACTCACTCAGTTGTGGGTATTAACCTTTCATTAGAGGGAGATGTGACTTCACCTATTCCAGGTGGGTCTTGGTTAGTTTACCAGAATCCTTTAAAAAAGGAAGCATTTTAGAAGCTTCAAAATGATGAGAGCCATGAGGACAGCCTGTGCAGTTAGAGACCTTTGGAGACCAAGAAGGAAAACGCCCCTGGGGGAGCTTCATGAAACAAGAAGCCTGGAGAGCATGCTGGCAGATGTACCCATGTTTGCCATGTGCCTTTCCAGTTGAGAGAGAAACCCTGAATTTCATCGGCCATTCTTGAATGAAGGTAACCTCTTTAGGGTGCCTTAATTTGGACAATATTGCAGCCTTGCTTTAATTGGGACATTTTCACAGCTTTAGAACTGTAAACTTGCAACTTATTAAATTCCCCTTTTTAAAAGCTGTTCCATTTCTGGTATATTGCATTCTAGCAGCTAGCAAACTAGAACAGTGTAGTATCAAAGAATATCCATAATTACCTGAAAAAGACTGTTTAAATATTCCCTCCTTTTCCAACTGCATATCTCTCTGAGGTATGATTTTTGTCACTCCTTCAACCAAAACAACGTATCACATCAGCTTGAATGCAGATATGAGAATCCAGCTGACTTTTATTATGCTAAATATTAAGGATATGGATCAGAATAAAACAATGACACTGCTCACATTTTTTCTGTTTTGGAAAATATATTATTTTTCATATATTATGTTATTTTAATATATAATGCAGTTCTGTTTACTTTAAAGGAATTAATAAACATTACTTAAATTTCTAAGTTTTAACTTACGATATAGTAAACAAAAAATAGATTAAAACTGCAAAAACAAAAACAGAAATGTTTGGAACTCATCAATGAAGAGTATAAAGGGGTCATGAGACCAAAAAGTTTGTGAACAACTATACTAAGCTGGGAAGTTTTATTTATAATAATGAGTAGAATAATGGATTTGTATTTAGAGCATGACTCAGTAAGCAGGCTGGAGCCTGGCTAGGAAATTACCACCTTGCTGAAAGTTTATGAGGGTTTATCTTATACATAAATCTTGGAGCCGAGTTTATTTTTCTAGTTTCAATTACCAAACAAATTTGAGTTAGGCACAAAATGTTCCATCCTATTCTGATTCCCACTCTAGCATAAACAATTTTTGAAGTTTCCAATATATTCATTATACTTAAAAAAATAATAAGTAACAACAAAAGTTCATGGCAGATGCCCAACTGGGAAAAAATAAGGACAGACAGAAGCTGTGTTCCACTATCTTAAGGGTATTCGTGTGGAAGAAGGAATTAAACCTTATCTGCTCCAGTGAGCATAATGAGTTCCAGTGGTTGGAATTTGCAGGGAGGCAGATCTTTTCAACAATTAGAACTGTTGAAAAACAGAATGTACCGCTTTCTTTGGTTGCTAAGTCCTTGAAAATAGCTACTATTTATCAAATGTCAATTCTATGCTAGCCACTATATAAGGCACTTAATGTGATATTGTCACCCTAAGTGATAGGTATTATTACATCCCCATTTTATAATTACATCTGAGTAAACAGGTTTCACTGATGTACCAAGGCTGCTCAGCCAGTGATGGCTGTACCTGGATTCTAACTCAAGGGGCCTCGGATTCTCCTGCCTGGGCTGTTGCCACCGTGCTACACAACCTTTCTGTGAAATATGGAGCAGCAGCTGTGATGAATAGTGTGAGAGACTGGATTAAAAGTGCTCTCAAATTCCTTTTTGGACTAAGATTTCTGAGCTACTCAAAGAGGGGATTCTGCCATTTATTCTTATATTCTCAAAACTTTTCCCAATGCCTGCAACATAGTTTATTTTCCATAAGCCTGTGTGAAATGAACACATGAACAATTAATAATAATAAAATCAAAAAGAATATAAAGTATGTTTGGAAAAGTTTCTGATATGTTATGTTCAATCATCCTAGTTATTATGTTATGTTTACTGCATGTCAGTGTTACTTGGTTTGGCTAAATGAAAGAACCACTGAAAATTGTTGAAAATCTTTAATTCAGCAATTCTACATAGTCTACGATGTTGGGCTGATGGGGAGTGAGTCTGTAAGACATTTATTATTACATTGTTTTTATATGAGGAACTCATATGATTGGTTTTGTATGTTAGAAAAATCAGAGTAAGTCATTTCCTAATGTATTCTTCCTCAGAAGTTGAGTTGCATGAATTTCAAGTCATTGGTTACTTTCAGCTTACTGGGGTTGGGGATGGAGAGATCTACTAAGTACTTGCAATAAAAGGGTGTTATCTCTGAAATCTTTCTTATTCTAGGTATGGTTTATTGTATGATTGAGATAGTGTGAAATAATAGAAACACAAAATAATAAGAATCAGAAAGACTGTCCAATTCTTTGTGAAGCTTCTAGATTTTGAGACTACTTAGATATATAGAATTAAAATTTAAACTTTTTACCCTCTAGAAAGAGAAACTGAACAGAAAAGATCTTTTCTTCCCATTTGTGACTGTAGGCATCATCTGAAACTTGATTCCCTGTAATTGCCAAGAACAGGGTCACACATTGTCCGCTCTTATTAGGCATAAAGGCACAACTTAATGTGTATTTCGGATGCCCAGACACAACCACTGATATCAAACAAGAACATTAAGTTCAAGAAGTCACTTAGATTTCCCACTTGGAGTTAAGAACTCATTAATTCCATATGCAAGTTTATGCATACAGCATGCAGACTTCATGGTCCCTAGATTCTCTGACAATATATCTGGTAGCCTTATTGCTTACTGACCACTACAGGCATGGGATTCCACTGAGCAGATCTGGACAATAAAATCTGTCACCTATATGATCACTGCCAGTCTGAAGCCATATCTGTTTATTTAGCCCTTTAGTGACAGGTTTCAGAGTTTAACCTTGTCACATTGAAGCACAAAAGGAATTAATAAAGATATTTTGAATGTGTCAATTAAAACGAACTTGGCATATATATTTTATTTCTGGGAGAGGAAAATATGCTTGAAAGAGCACAGTGGCCAGCTGTGCAGAAAATTATGCACCTGTAATTTTGTAAAATTGAAAAAAAATCAATAAAGACATGCATTTTTCTTCTTAAAATTCTGTTTGGCAAATATTTTTAACTTTGGTGACAAGCCTATCTGAAAAGACCCAAGAAACAGCTGTGCACAGGATATAACTTGGAGATATAAACTAGAGAGTTGTTTGTGTGGGGAGGAGATTTTCTCCACTCTGTTTAAAGCTTTGGTGGAAACTCTTAATTTCTATTAAAAAAAAATTCACAAGCTGAGTCGTGTCTCACAGCTTATTTTAATAGAGTTATCAGCTTGAAGGTACGTTAGCCGTGTTCATATCAACAGAATAGTCATTTGTAGCATATTCTTTTTTGCACTAGTGAAAAATGAAAGTGGAATGGAAACATTTTGGTAATGGATGATGGTGATGGTCGCACAATATTGTAAATACGTTTAACGACACTGAATTACATATTTGAATTTGGTTAAAAGGGGAAATTTTAGGGTGTATATATGGTACTAGAATAAAAATCCACAGAAGTGGACATAAACAGTGAGCCTGAAGTTAAACCATGGATTATGGTTAATAGTACAATTTAAAAATAAGCTTTCATCAATTGTATCAATAATAGGGTAGTATATGGGAATCCTGTATTTTATGTGTGATTATTTTTTGGCACAGTTGGACAAGCATCCAGAGACTGAATCTCTCAATTTAAAAATTGCTTGGATTATAATAGATTCTTCAATGACTTTCCCTAAATTATTCTGCAAGTCTCTGGCCTCTCCCTCAGACTGCAGCAAAACTCAGTGGCTGAGTTTTCCCCCTGTTCTATGCTACCTCAAGGCCCACTCTCCTTAATACCCTGCTCTCTGCTACAGTTATCACCATTTGCTTCCCAGGTGGTGAATGCTCTTGACTGATGCGCCATGAGCCATAGACTCACTAACAGTGAAACGAGCACTGGTTATGCCAAGAAATGACATGGGAGGGAGACAGTCCCTGAATGTTTAAGACCAGGGGCACACGTTTAGTGTGAATTTTAAATACTGTTCAGTTCTTGGTATCTCACTTATGTAAGCTCTATTGCTCTTGGGCTACTTTCTCTTTGTCCTCAAAGTAGGGGGTTCAATTTATAACCAGAATGTCACTTTAATTGGCCATCGACAGCCACAAGATATCATATGTCACTTAGGAAATCTAGGATCCTAGAGGGACATCCACGAATTGGCTTGTGTTACTTTAATTTTATTCCTTCTTTCCCTCAAATGTTTCCAATGTATTGGTGTTCCAATCTGAGTAACTTTTGTTTAGAAAAAAAAAAAAAAGCAGAAAAAAATCCCTGACAGTTTGACCACATCTACGGCTAATACCCTGTAGTTGGCCCAAACTTAAATTCTGAGAAAAGAACTGAAATCTAGACATTTCCCCTGCCTTGTTGCTAAAATTCCCAGAAGACTGATAGGCTTACTTCATTAACTGTTGAAATAAAACTCTTCATGATACAAAATTGTTAAAAATTAATTTTTAAGTCAGTTTTTGATAATGTTTAGGGAGCTGTTTATTCCAATGGCTAGGGTTAAAATGTAAGCATATTTTTAAATGGTAAAAGCTATTTTCCTATTTTAAATACGTCCTAATACCAATTGGCATAATACTCTCATTAGGGACGTTTATCCCCAACCGCCACATTGGGACACTGGAAAGACAATGGACAATGAGAGGTAATGGGGTTGGAGGTTTGTCCCAAATTAAGGCTCAAAGATACCGAGAATTGCTGCTGGATTTCCGGATATTCTACTACAGTAAGAATTCCAAATAAAGTCTAGAGATGGCAAAATAAAAAAGGATGGAGTTAAAATAAAACTAGCTTCCCAGCCTTTGAATGACCTGGCTGGGAAGCTAGTTAAAATCCAAAGTAAGCAGCTGGTTTTCAGCGCTGCATTTGAGATGTTTCACTTATTCCCTCCTTTTCTTGTGCTTCCCCTAAATATCTCTCTAGAGCATAGGTTCAGTAAATATGCTTGGTTGGAATTAAAGACACTTACCCCTGCCCTGGTATTTGCTCTGCCTTCTTTGTCACATGACTGTCCTACTTCTTACTCTTGTGGTTAATGTCCTTAGGGAGCCCCACAAATGTGAGGGTATCTGATAAGCCTCCACAGATTGCCAATAACCTTTACAGTCTATGCAAAGCTCTTCTAGAAACCGACAGTGACTTTTTCACTCTTTTCAGTTCTTTGGGTCATAATACATTCTCACTAGAACCCACCAATCTGAATTTATTTGTATTTTAAAAATTTCTGCTTAATTTCCAGACACTGAAATATTTTTAAAATCCCTTAACACTTTCCATTTCCATCTAACTAAAATACTTAACATTTATAGACTATGTATATCACATATATATTTTTCAAAGAACATTGTTCCAATTAGCCAACTAGTGTTCAAAACATTCTTCGGAAGTGTTTTCAGATATGAAAAATGAGACATCTCAAAGCTGCTGGAAGATTTATGGAGAGATTTGGCGTTCAACTTTCTTTCCTCTCAAAACGGTACTCTGATGATCGCAAAAGAAATACTGACTTATTTTCAGTGAATGGTGTTACAAATGAACATGGTCTCCCCAGACCTTTGCAGGGAATGTAATGTGCTGTACATTTGGCCTCTTACAGAATATTCAGAACAATTAGTAGTGATCAAGTCATATAAACTCTTCCAGTTAAATGGAATTATATATGTTCAAAGGATATCCAATTTCTGATGTTTATTCATTCATTCATTCATCAGAAATGTATTAAGCACCTACTATATCCCAGGCACAATAACTAGCCAAAAGGATTGTTGACCCATGCAATAATAGTTGCTGCTATTTATTGAGAGCTTTAAACACATTAACTAATTGAAGCCTAACTTCAATCCTGCAAAATTAGTATTAAAAAATACTTATTTTAGTCATAAGGAGATTGAGACTAGGGAAAAATTTAATAGGGTTTACTCATAATATTTGAGAATTTGGGATTTAGACCAGTTTCATCCTAAAACCATATGTTTTCTCCTACATCACAATATATGGTTTGCTGTAAAATCAAAGACATAGTCCTTACATTTTAAGTGTTTAGAATTATTTTTTGGTCAGGAATAATTCACTTATTCAACAATGTAATAACTATTCATTGACCTACTGTGAATGTAATTAACAGCACTGAATTACATATCTGAATGTGATTAAAAGGAGAAAATGTTAGATTGTATACATGGCAACAGAATAAAAATTTAAAAAAGAAAACCCATGTAACAACACTACACAGTGAACCTTAAGTTAAACCATGGACCATAGTTAATAGTACAATTATTAAAATGTGCTATCATCAATTGTAACAAACGTTTCACACAGTGAAAAGTTTTGGCATAGGGCGATATATGGGAACCCTGTATTTTATGCATGATTGTTCTCTAAACACATAACTTCTCCAATAAAGAAAAAAAAAACTGCAAAACTAAAGTTCAGAAAACTTGTGAGAAAATTGATGATCTTGAAAAATAAAATTCAAATACAACTAATAAAGCATGAAAAATTAAAAAAAACATTGAGACTTCACTGTATAAAGAAAGGTCACTGGGCTAGGAGCTGGAGATAAAATAGGAATCAAAACAGAAAATGGTCCTGCCCTCTAATGGGGGAAATTGATAATAAACAGAGAATTATATATATCAGATGTTACAAGGAAAATGAAATCATATAAGAGTGGTAGGGAATGGTTCTCTGTGAAGATGATATTTGTGAAGAAAACTGACATGTAGGGGGTAAAAAAATCATGCAGATAGATGTCTGAAAAAAAAAACATTTTCAGTTGAAGAGGAAACCAAGTGCAATGCCCCTAACATGGGTGAAGAGACCAGTGTGGCTGCAGCAGAAAGATTTAATCAAGCTTGTAGAGTCACAAATGAGCAAATTCAATATAGCACAAGCAGAACATAATTGTTCTGAAAGCACAGGGAAACAAAAAAGTGGTTAATTGGGGAGAATTTAGTAAGGAAAAGACTCTTGAAAAGCAAGTTCTAAGCGAGATTTGAGGCTGATGAAGTCTGACATTTCAGAAAAAATAAAGAAAGGAAAAGCTGGAATGACTTAGGAGAATGCACTGGACCAGGTGGTATATCAGATCAAAATGAAGAAACAGGGGTAAGTAAATAGTTGACTGAGACAGAGACTATATACTGTGCAGAAATCATATTCTTGATTGAAGAATTAAGGACCATAAAGGAGAGAAAATAATAGGTTTATGTAGAAGCTGAATGTGAGTTTAAACTGGTATCAAAGAAATTAGGGGTGGAGAGATGAGATGGAGGTTAATGGAGAACTCAAATTCAATTTGATATAACACAAAGAAGTGATCATTACAGGTGTTTAAAGCAGGAAGCTGTTGGGGATTGAATCATGTCCTCCACAAAAGGCACGTTCTGGTCCCAACCCCTGGTCCTGTGGGTATGAATCCATAGGACCTTTGAAGATATTATTAGTTAAGGGGTGCCCAAACTGAACGAGGGTGGGCCTTAATCCAATATGGCTGAAGTCCTTAAAAGCAAAGGGAATCGGACACAAAGAGACAAGTCACCATGGGGGAGCATCCAGAAGCTGGAAGTCAGCAGTTCCAGGAAGAAAAAGGAGGCGATGCCACCAGCTGGCAGAAAAGCCAAGGAACCCCAAACATTGTCAGCCAGCCAGCAGATACTGACCCTAGAATGGAGCAAGCCTTCCAGCCTCTGAAACCATAAGTCAATAAATTCCTGCTGTTTAAGCCAACCCGTTGTATGGTGTTTGTTCTAGTGGCTGGGAAACCAATATAAAAGTCAAAACTAAAAGAAATATTTGGGGATAATTAGTAGTAATAATTAACAATTACCTATACTTTCTACATGTTAAGCATATTTATATGCATTGTCTCCTTTATTTTACATCTCTTTAACTCAGTTTCCTTCTTAAGTTCTATAGCTAATAATGTGTTGAGTTGGCTTTTAAACCCAAGGAGACTGACTCAGAGACAAAGCTCTTAAAATAGTCCTCCCAGAGGAGTCTAGCAACCCCATTTAAGATATGGCCTAGCAATCTCCATAACACATAGCAGGTTCAAGTTATGTTGGTTAAATTAAACAAAAAATAATTATATTAAAGGAGATAGAAAAAGGCACAGAAATTTGGATGAATGTATAGTCATTCTCAAGGTTTGAGATGATGGTCTTGATTAAGCTTGCAGTTTGGACACAGAAAAAAGAGGGGCCCAAAATTAATAGAACATGGTAATGGTTTGAGTTGGAAGGAACAAAGGAATTAAAGATGTTTTCAATGTTGGAAACATAAGACTGGTATGAACTTGGTAGTGAGAAGAAGGAGACAGCTATTTATCACTTACAATATGAAACCTTAAGTTTCATTCTTTCACTTCCTACTCCAAGGCTAAGAGGTTTCTGGAGAGTGTTTCATTTTTACATCATCCAAATAGTACATACCCAAAGCTACACTGAAAATAAGCAAGTGAGAGGCCAGATTAAACCTGGATTGCATGAGCCCAAACCATGCTCCTCCTGTTATTCCTGTCACCTCATTTTCTGACAGAGGATTATTGAAGTTATGCCAAAAAAAGATTAAACCACAGAGACACTGGGTTTCACGGCTGCCAATGCATATTTAGAAATGATCAGCAAAACATATAAGTCAGTGTGCTTACAAAAAAGCAAAATTCAGAAAAGAACAATTGTGATTCAGAAGTGGGGGATAGGAGGTCAGGAGGAAATGGAGGCAAAAGTGGACACCAGCCACTGAAAGAAAGTGAAGGAGTCTAAGAAGCTGTTTCTCTTTCACACACTAGTTCTTCAGAGAAACAAGCTCTCAAACCTTAACAGTGGAACGACACCTCCACAACGTACCTTCATCTGTGTCCTCTGCATAAGAGAACACCATCTGCTGTGGAGGCGGAACAGTGGTGAATTGCAATAGCAGTCCAGACTCATTTTTGAAAACTTGGCAATGACACTACATGGCAATGTGACTAAAGTTTGCAGGGATGTAGGAGCTTCCTTGCATTGGCCAACTTAGTATGCGTTCTCAAACAGAAAAAATAAAATAAAATAAATAAACAAATGCCCTGTCCAATCCATGAAAGATTTCCTGTGGTTCTATCCTAAGAAACAAACTTTCAAAATAATAACCTAACTTCCAGAAAAGATATTCCTATTACCGCTTTTGGTAAAATTCCATCTTACACAATTAATTAGTGGGTTGTATGTGTATAGGGGAAGATGGGGCATTTGGAGGGGAAGCACTGACTCAGAATTTTGGTAGCCACAATCTGTCGCATGGTGCACCAGTCTCTTTCAAATGGGGTAATTTATTCTTTAACATTTAATTCTGGCTTTGGAATATTCTACAACCAAATAAACCAAAATAAGTCATGTATTAAAATGTGCATAGACTTCCATGGAAACTATTTGATCTTGCTGCTAAAGGAAACCCAAAGGAGCTAAGTTTTCCATTGACTATAATCAGATCATTGTAATACAGAGTAAATATTTATGTCCTCACATTTTCCACTTTTTCAGGGGATAGAAAGAAAGCATTCTGGGGACAGAAAAGTAGGCTTGTGTGAGGTACACACTCCTAACAGCCAACACTGGCTTGTTTAAACCCCTAAAGTACCATTCGAGCAGATGGAAAATTCTGCTTGCCTTAGAAACTACTCATCCATCCCTTGGGCTTAATTGTTCCAGGTGTTGTGGCCATCTGCCAGACTTATTTACAACAACTGCTTGCTTAAAAAGTTGGATTCTGAAATCTCATGGCCTCCTTAGGACATGGTCAAAGAACAAATGGAATTGGAAATTAAAGCTAATCTTATATTCCCCCTACTAATACGGAAGTTTCTACAATGGAAAAGACAAGAGAGAGAGATTAGGCAGGGTGAGTTGTCGGCATGAACTAAAAGCAAGAGACTGTTTTGAGGTTAAAGGGTGAGGAACTCAGGGATACATTAGAAATTAAGAGCTTAGGAAACAATGAAATTCTCAGAGAAACATTTCATTCAATATTTGAGGTGAGAACTAAGGGTCATTTAGGTTTACATTAGCAAACATTCCAGGGAGGTAAGTTAAAGGAAGAGGGAGGAGATGAACATTTATGAGGAAACAAAACAGAACAAAACAAAAAAACAATGCACATCAGTTCAATAGCTTAAGTCCTTATGATATATGAGTATTAAGATACAATTTTTTTTCCTTGTGCTACTGTGCTTTCCCCAGAGAAGGCACAGATATGCTATATAATTAATTAACCAAAGCTGTCATTTTAGGAAAGAATGGGATATTTGTTTGTTCATGAATAAACAACATCATAATCCATTTTTGATCTGCTTCAACAGCGCTAAGAAAGCTAAGTCAAGCACAGGTATTTCCTAGTTTCTTTGAGAAAAAGCAAAGTTTAGTGGTTTTGAAAATAAAGGAGAAAGAATGAAGGTAAGAAAGAATGAAGGGTATTTTAAATAACAAATAATAAATAAAAATAAAATAAAATAATAAACCTTGAAATCCATTAAGTGCTCTAACTCCATTAAGGAGTTAGGTGACAAAGAATAAAAACAGAACTCCAGCACTTTATCACCAGACATTTCTAAAAGAAAACTATACTTCTTGTTTGCCTCTTTCTTTACCCCAATATTTTCCTCATGCAGTCCTATTTCTCTTTTCTTTACCTAAAAACTGAAGACTTAGCTAAATGTCAATGCCACTTGATCCTCTAGTAGGTATTTCTATTTTTTTTTTTTGTTCTGCATAAACATTTTAAATAATCTCTGCTTTCTGGTTGTACTTAAACACAAATGATTCTTGCTGCCATCTCCATCTTAACACAGCTTTCATGGTATAGAAAAGTCTAACCTACATGAGAATCAGGGAGACTTGTGCCCTTCAACTTCTGCTAGCTCCTAGGTTTGTACAATAATATGAATATTAGTAGCTCCTGGACTGCTATCAAGGATTCCTTTGCTCTCTTCCTCTGGCATATAAATCCTCCACTCATCAAAACTCCTACTGATTACTGATCCTCAGTTCATCAATAATTCTTTTGTTTGTTGTTCAGGTTATAACTATTCTTATGTTCAACCACAGCGAACAGAACTTGTAAGATAGCTTTCTGCTACTTCACTGAAACAATTTTAGAGCATTTCCAAAGCACTCCTTCTCCTTGTTAAAAACTCACAGTCGCTTAGCTACTGTGTCACAGGTAGCATGGCTTTTTCAGGAAAATAACTGCTGCTTATTTGAGCTGCCCAGGAAAACAGCCTGTGTAGAATAATAAAATGTGTCCCAACTTCCCCACATTTTTCTCTTTCTCTTTGTGCTTTGACATAGAAACCCTAGATCCATGTGAATTCTCATATGATTTTCAAAATAAAAATGATTAAATGCAAAAAAAGCCCCCTAGATTATGTGGAGAATATAAATTTCAATGAAACATGATCTGTACCCTTGAAAACCTTAAAATCTAGTTTTGAAGATGACCACGCCCACAATGAATGTAAGGAGTGAATGAAGGTGTTACGGGAGAAATTATGGAACATAGAACTCAGCTGGAGCATTACAGGGAGACACTTAAAAATAATATGTAAAACCCTGGGATCTTCAATATTAGAGATGTTAGTTCTGATGAAAACAGAGTAGATCAAATGCAAATGATGTTCTTAGGTTTTATCCCAATAGCATAATGGATGCTAAGAATCAGATTGTGTCTGTGGTCATAGTAAACCTTTCATTCCTGATAGCAAATTTCAAACTTGAATAAGCAGAGAATTTGGAATCCCGTCAGCATAAGCAGAAAGACATGAGGATTAAAGATCTGAAACAGATACGGACTGGATTATTTAAGTAATATAGTGAAAGTTATATTCAAAGTATGAAGACTGATGGCAGTGATGCTACCACTCCTCAAATTGTATCCAAAACATTTCTTTAAAGTTATCTTTAGATCCTAGAGCAAATTATTTCGAAATGTTTAAAGGTAGCCAATTTCTATCTGCTGTGTCTGTCCCTACCTGCACCAGGCAACAATAGACCTAGTAAGCAACACTGAGAACCCAAACTGGTAACATGTCAGATGCTCCATTCCATTGCCCTCCAATGATTGGAAATCACAGACTATTTTTTTTTTCCTCAATGGCTTATCTCAAATACCTGGCAGAATTAAGCCCCGAGAATTTATGAAGGCTGTAATTTATACCCTCTCCATCTAACTCCCATTCATGAAGCCAGTTTGCTGCTCTTCTACCAGAGTTTGTTTCTTACTTTCAATTCATGATCTCACTGATCTGGAATGCACCTCGTCCATCAGCCACCTCGTTATGTTCTTACCAATACTTTCTCTTCTTCCAGCATCCCTGCCATAGAAAGACCTTCCTGAGTTGCTACTGCTATACTGCTGGACCTTGAGAAACACTGCTGCATAAAAGTCCTGCCTCTGTGTCTCATCCCCTTAAGTTAGATGACTGAAAATCTGATGATAGTCCAGATCTGCCTTTTGTTAGGTTTAACTTACTTGGCCTTTGTAATTTGGAGTTCAGACTTTTCTTCAGCGATGGTGAGGCAGGAGGTGAAGTTCAAATTTTCTGTATTATGCAGTGAGCCATATTTTATATGGCACTTGGAGAGTATAATAGATTTGTTTACTCAATAAAAGGTATTTTACAAAATTCAATGAATAATGTGACAATATTGGTAATGCGCTTTAGGGTATCAAATATGGGGTTATAATATAAAATCTTATTTTCATGTATGATTCTCATTTTGAAGATACGAAGGAACAAGGAGTTCACCAAATTATCTATGCTACCAAGATGATTACATTAAAGACCACTTTCAATTTGGAAATACATTTCCTCGTTTTCTTCCCAAAACATATCACTTTATCATATGTATCTGAAAGTAAGTAAATATGCTAAACCTTAGTGATAATATTAAATTAGATTTGCATTCATTCTCTTCATACATTTTTTCTTAAATTTTGCATATCATGGGATATTTTGCTACATATTAAAAATTTTTTTTTGCTTCCAAAGTTCATTCATTTGATGAAGATACCGGAGGTATAATATATCTTTTCCACTGCTTGAAAAGATTTTCACAATTAATGCAAGTACTAATTAATGTACATGTTAATAATTTATTTCTCTAATTTTAGCCTCTGTAGTTCATTTTTTACTTTAGGAATATATCAAGGAGATGCAAAGTAGAAAGTTTATTTTTCTTTCACAAAGCAAGATAAAGTTCTTTAGCTTCCTTCAAAAACTATGCCTGCACTAATTCTGTCCTGCTTTTTGTAGTAGGAGGACACTTTGTTTCTTCTACCCATTAATTATTAGTTTTGTTTGTGAGACTCAGTAAAAATGCAATCAGGGATTCTTTGGGTAAAACCGTGATGATATACACATTATGATTTTAGAACAAAGCTAACAAACTGTGAGACAAACGTACCATAAAAATAAATCTAAAGCCTTTATACATTTTCATAATACTCTGACAGGAGTGTGGGACCTGCAACCCAATAATTCTCTTTAGCTTGGAAAGAGTCAACTCTTGTAAAACCTTCTTTATGAATTTCATTTCTGGCTCTGCCGACTTCTTAAGGAATATGGTTCCATTGTAATAAATATAGCCACAATCAACTTTTAGTAGGATGTGTTTTACATTTGCAAATGACTTAGCTAGTCCTTTAGCAGGTTTTCAGAAAGAAAAATTAATTTTAAAATATTAGGAGTCAAATAATCCCTTCCTTAAACCCTTGGTAGGTCCGTAATAATTGAAGTCCTGCAAATAATTCAGGCTCTATGTGCCACAAGTTCAGCTGGATTCAATTTAGCAATATTCCAGGGAACTTGGGAGAGTCAGGCCTCCCCTTTGGCAGTGCAAAGACCAGGCTGTTTGCTGGCATGTCCAGTGTGCACACCTGCAGCATGTCAGGGCAGAGATGAGTGCTCTTTGGAGATCACTGCCAGCAAACCTTTGCCTTGAATATTTTGCCATGCTTTGTTAGCTTTTTAGTGTGGACTTAATTATTCCCTTATCAGTTTATCCAGCAGCAGTCACAGGACATTTGGTGATGAATTTATTTTGAACAGGGTTGTGTAAATGATGGATGATCAAAGGTCAGGATTACTGAAGATATTTTGTTTTTTGATTCAGATGTGACTGGCATGGTGGTTGATTATTACTTCTGCCCCATTCCTCTGTCACTAGGCTAAACAGCTGGGGTGTTATTTATGTAGACTAGACGGATGGAAGCATGAAAATTTAGATAGAAAAATATTGAGCTTCTAAAAGCACCAAAGCCTTCAATGATAAAACACAAAGTCTCAGAGACCATAACACCTACATAGTGAAAAAGTCAGTTTAGCTCAGCTTAGACATTTCCCTTTTTCTACTAAACTTAGTAAATAGAAAACCTAACTTATCACTGCAGTGCCTCATACAAGTAGAAGAGGTCTGAAAGAAACAGAAAATATGCAGAGCAGGAGAAAAAGCAGCTACAAGTAAGAGATACAGCCAGTATTTTTAAAAGAGCTTTTCTGGAGGAAAGTATACTTCTTTAGAAATGAAGGAGATGAAACCTCTGTAGCTGAAGTATAAACTTTGAAGAATTAAGGAGAAAGAAAGACAAGTATTCCTAATTGGCAGAAAAGGAAATGGCTATTCCAAAATTGACAGTGGCAGAAGCCAGATTGTTTCCATTGCTGAAACTCCATGGAATCTGCTTTTAGCAGATGAGATCTTTGGTACTAAACCCAAAGATTGCTTGTTATTCTTTGGTTTACTTAACTTCTTTAAGGAGATGTCTAGCTCACTTAAAGAAAGTAGACTTCTTTTTGTCTATTCTTAATTCTTAGTGTTTCTCAGCATTTGGACATATCTTTTCTTAGCCAGAAAATTCTCCATAGATTTCATAGCTCTTAATGGTTTCAATGACTATCTAAATGCCAGCGACTCCCTATTCTGAATGTCTAATGGAGTCCAGACTTGAGTCCAGACTGCTGTCTCAGACTTGTTACTACACAGGTTATACAGGCTCCCTTTAACTATTTTCTTCAATCAACTCCAACCTGCTCCTTCTATGGTCTATACCTTGGTGAATAGCATTTATCACCCCATCAGCTGTCGAAGAGTCTGTGGTACACAAGAAGGATATGGTCTCTGCTCTCTTGAAGGAGCAACTCAGCAGCCAACATTGGAATGCAATGAAAAATAATAAATATTTAGACTGATACAAAAGTATGTGCATAGGATGGTTAAAATTATTGGGTGTACGGGTGGTGAGGACTGAAGTTAAGTTGTCTAAACCAGGGGATTGAAATTACTATGAATTTTCCACTTGTGCTCAAACCCCGTTCTAGCACCAAGTCACATAATTCATAGCTCCTTCTACATTTGAATCCTTTCAATCCCACTGCCTCCATCTCAGTTCAGGCTATCCACTTCTACTTATATCACGATCCTCTTTGCCTTCTTCATGTTATAGAATGTAATGGAAGCCCAGAAAATGATTGTTATTGTTGTTAATATCACTGAGAAATACAGTAAAGACAAGTTTGGCTGTGATGGAGAACCACCTAAGGCATTTCTGCCATTGGATTGAAGAACAGTTGCAAATATACAAAATGGTTAGCTGTTGACAGAAAGCCTGAGAAAGTGTCTGTCATGTAGTGCTAACAAAGCAAAGAACAACCTTTTCTGCCACACAAGTGAAAGGAAGAGACTCAGCTGGTAGGAAAGCAACTTCATACACCCCCAAGTTGTCAGCTCCTCTGGTCTAATTAGAAACTTGAATCCAGAATAGCGTGGAACAAATCAGATTTTCCCATCTAAGATGTCACGGTTGCCTCAACTTTTAATAGCAGTGGCACGAAAGTTAGCTGTGAGATGTACCCAAACAGAGGGAACACCTACACCTTGCTATAAACAGGGACACATAAAAGGAGCAGCTGCACATGTCTGAGCTCTAAGTGTCTTCCTTGGAGCCGAAGACACCCTTCCTTGAAGATTGCTGGCAAAATTCTGTAACTCAGAAGACAGATTGGCAGCAGGCTGCCTAAAGGAAGATATCTAGTTGCAAATGGAAACTTTTCTTGTTTGATTAATTCATGACATGGGAGAATCCCCAGACTGAGTTAGTATTAACAGACGAAGGAAGGAATGTCTCCAGGAACCAATTGTGATATGAGGAGATTTAGAGTTGATGAACAAAGAAGTAGAGCATCTGGGCAGAGAGTCACAAATTCCTTTTCCTTCAGTTAATCCTCAAATTTTCCATTCCTAGGGATTCTTTTTGTGTATACACCCTGTCGTGTGGCCTACTCTGAATCTATGCCTAGAATCATTTACACACATACTTTCTCAGCGTGGGCCTCTTTGCTAAGCCCCAACCCCATATGCAATAATTGCTATACTATTTGTGGACCACCTTCTATATAAGAGGCTCTAGGAATTTGGTCATTTACCTAAGTCAGTATTTATAAAGTCGCTCCCATGTGCCAGGTGCCATTCTGAGGTACAGAATAAAATGAAATAGATACAGTCCCTATCCTCAAGGAGCAGATAATCCATGTGGGAAGACAGATAAATAACTGCTTGTGTGATCACATTAAATCTTCAAAAAAAATTTCAGTCTCATTATTTCTAACCCAATTTTACTAGATGTGAACACAGATTATAAAATATTAAGAATTTTGCTTAATGTCACACAGCTGGTAGGCAGTAAGCAGGGTTTTAAGTTCAGGTTCTTAAGCTTCACAGTCTTGCATAAGTGTTCTATTACTTTCTCCACACACACAAAAATGATTGTCAGACACACCCTTTAGTATTCCAAAGACACCTCACCTACAAAACATGGTGGTTTGGAGTGGTAAGTACACCACTGTGGTGGTTTGAAATGGTAAGTACACCAGAAAAGCATGTTCTTATGCTTAATCCATTCCTGTGGGTATGCACCCATTGTAAGTAGGAAATTTTCATCAGGCTAAGGTGGGATACACCTTAGTCAGATGGGTTTCTATCACTCTTACTGGAGTCTTTCAAAATGGATGAATACAGAGAAACAGAGAATGCCACAGAAGAAAGAAGCTGCAAGCAATGAGACCTGGAAGAGTATGGAGAGACCAGCAGACAGATCCATATGCCTTGCCATGTGACAGAGTCCAGGACTGCCAGGAGCTGGTCTTCAGGAAGAAACCATTGCCTTGATGATGCCTTCTTTTGGACATTTGCATGGCCTCAAAACTGTAAGCTTTGTAAGCTAATAAATTCCCATTGTTAAAAGCCAACACATTTCATTGAATCTGTATTTTATGGTAGCCTACAAAACTAAAATACTAGCCCCAGTTATATTCTGAAGAACTTACATTCATGTATAACTCACTTATACTCTTTAGACCTGCCCCAGTTTTCTACTGCGGTAAACAGCAATATCATCCATTTGGATTTCCAAGCCAGAAATCTTGGAATTATCAGAGATTTTCTTTTCTTCCCACCCCAAACATAAAATCATTTATCAAGTTCTATAGATTTTTACTTCCCTAATTTTTCATGTCTCTTCTCCTTTGCCATTGCTGTGATTTAAGCTTTCATCCCTTCTCGCCTGTTGGCTTTCTTATCTCTGTGTCTCCAACCTTGTACTACCTCTAGTCAATTATCCATTTTGCTACCTGTACGAGATTTCCAAAATACAAATCTGCTTATATCACACTTAAGTAGGATCCCCATTTTCTAAAAAGAAAGCAGAAATCAGGGTCTTCAGGGATTAATATCCCTCTACTTATCTCGCTCATGTTCTTCCCACCCCCCATTCTCCATTTCAGTCACTCTGCAGTAATTTTCTTTTTTTAAATATTTTAAAAACATATTTCTAAAATATTTTTACTGACAAACCTACATACACACATACATTCATATACGGTATATAAACAATCATTCACAATATCATCACATCGTTATGTATTCATCACCATGATCATTTTTTAGAACATTTGCATCACTCCAGAAAAAAAAATAAAAAGAAAAAGCTCATACATGCCATATTCTTCACCACTTCCTCTCACTGACCACTAGTATTTCTATCTACCCAATTTATTTTACCCTTTGTCCTCCCTTTTACTCATATATTTTTATATATATATTTTTCTTTATCAGTCTATACCCTGGGTAAAAGAAGCATCAAACAAAAGGTTTTCACAATCATGCAGTCACATTGTAAAAGTTATTTCCTTACATAATTGTCTTCAAGAATCAAGTTTACTGGAACACAGCTCAACAGTTGCAGGTACTTCCCTACCACCACTCTAATACACCATAAACAAAAATAACTCTCTATATAATGCATAAAAATAACCTCCAGGCTAACCTCTCAACTCTTAAATCTCTGTCACTGAAACTTTATTTTGTCTCATTTCTGTCTTCCCTTTTTTGGTCAAGAAGACTTTGTCAATTCCTTGATTGCCAGGTCCTGCCTCATCCTCAGGAGTCAGGTCCCACATTGCCAGGGAGTGTCACACTGGGGAGTCATGTCCTATATAGTGGGAGGGCAGTGAGTTTCACCTGCCAAGTTGACTGAGAGAGAGAGGCCACATCTGAGCAACAAAAGAGGCTCTCTGGGAGTAACTCTAAGGCATAATTTAAGTAGGCCTAGCCTACCCTTGGCAGAAATAAGTTTCATAGGGACAAACCCCAAGATCCAGGGTTTGGCTTATTGATGTGGTTGTCCCCACTGCTTATGTGAATACCAGAAATTCTCCAAATTGGGAAGTTGAATATTTCCTCCTTTCTCGCCAGTCCACCAAGGGAACTTTGCAAATACTTCTTTATTCATTGCTCAAATTATCTGGGAAACATAGGGGCATCACACTAACCTGGACAAACCAACAAAATCTCATGCTCCATTCAAGATTCCCTGCACTTATGGTGTTAACTAAACTGACCATAGAAGTTAAATTAGGAAATGTGTTACCCAAAATATAAATTTTGCACCAAATAAACATCTCTTCCTTTGGTCTCACATAGAAGTTGACGTTTTAAAATATGGATGATATCATTCTTTACTCTGTAGCCTGAGTTATCTTAGTCCAATCCAGACCAGTTTCATTCACATCTCTACTTGAAGTCTAATCATTGTTTCAACTTTTTAAACAGTTCCTGTATGGGGTAATGCTGACTTTCGTAACTTCAGAGCTCTAACTCTGAGTCTCAGGTGTTACAGAAATACTCAAAGTTTCTGGTAATGACCAGGTTATAAACAAACAGCTCAGTATCTCAGAATTTAAAAGTAACAGTTATGACTCCAGAATATATGTGACTGCTGGAAGAACTTACAATCTAGGAACCTTTACAAAATGCCCCAACCTGATAACCCATGTTCTTGACTTCAGTTCACCAAGTCTTTATAATATAGTTAGTCTATATCATTGAGGCATGATAATATTTGTCTTTTTGTTCCTAACATTTCATTCAACATACAGTCCTTAAGGTTCGTACACTTAGTTGTATGCCTCACAATTTCATTCCTTTTTGTGGCTTCTCAGTATACATCATAGTTCCCCCTTCCATTCTTCAGTCATTGTACCCTTAGGCCACCTCCATCCATTGTGGATTACAAATGTTTATGTTGTCATAAACATCAGTGTACAAATGTCCATTTATGTCCCTACACTCAGTTCCTCCAGGTATATACTTAGCAGCTGGGTTCAGGATCATATGGCAACCCTACCCCTAGCCTGTGGAACAACCACGCTGCCCTCCAAGGAGCTGTACCTCTCAGTTTACCTATCAACAGTGAATAGGTATATCTCTTTCTCCATATTTTCTTTTGCACTTGTTTCTGTTCATTTTGAACAGTTTTATTCACACATCATATAATCCAACCTAAGTGTATAGATATGCCATTGCCACCATGATCTATATGAAAACATTTCCTTTTCTTCCAAAAAGAATCCACACCCCTCCCCTATTCCCCCCCCCCAGGCTGATGACATTTAGTTTTGGCACAATGCCTTTGTTACATTCAGTGGAAGCGTATTACAATGTTGCTGTGATTGTAGACCCTAGCTTGCATTGATTGTACTTTTTCCACTGCATTGTCCTCCATGAGTCTGTACCTCTCAGTTTCTCTACTAACAGTGGTAGGTATATCTCTTTCTCTGCATTTTCTCCCCTTGTTTCTCTGTTCATTTTTAAACAGTTTTATTCGCTAATTATACAATCTGATGTAAGTATATAGCTATGCCTTTACTACCATAATCTATATGAAGACATTTCCTTTTCTTCCATGAAGAATGCATATACCATCCCACGCCTCCCACCTGTTGGCATTTGATTTTGGGGTAATGCCTTTGTTACATACAGTGGAAGCATATTACAATGTTACTATTGACCATATATCCTAGCTTGCATTGATTGTACTTTTTCCTGTATATGATCTATTTTCACACCCTGCAATATTGAAAGCCATTTGCTCTCTCTCACACAAAAACATTTTTGTTTGCATATTTAATCACCTTCACTGTCCACTCTAGCCATTCCTAAATTATTCTGTCTCAGTATTTATCCTTTAGCTTTCCTTCTGATTTCATACATGCCCCTAGCCCTTTTAACTTTACAATAGTCACATTCAGCTTCATTCAGTGTACTTATATTATTGTGCTACAATCAGATAGTATTGAACCATCCATTTCTGAAGTTTACAGTCAGTCCTGTTACACAATCTGTATTCCTTCACCACCAATTGCCCAATATCTACCCTATTTCTATCTCCTGATAACTTGTGGTTCTTAACTTCAATTCTCCAAGTTCACTTTTTAATCTTATTTCATATTAGTGAGACTATATGGTATTTGTCCTTTTTTTTCTGGCTAATTTCACTTAGCATAATGTCCTCAAGTTCCATCCACATTGTTCCATGCTTCATGACTTTATTCTGTTTTACAGCTGGATAATATTCCATCATATGCATCTACCACAGCATGTTTAGCCACTCATCTGTTTATTGACAGTTGACCTGTTTCTATCTCTTAGCAATCATAAATAATGCTGCTATAAACACTGGTGTGCAAATGTCCATTTGTGACCTTGCTCTCAGGTACTCTGAACATATTCCTAGTAATGGGATTACTGGATTATATGGAAATTCTATACTTAGTTTCCTGAGGAACTACCAAACTACTTTTCAGAGCAGTCGTACCATTTTACATTGCCACCAACACTGGGTAAATGTGCCTCTTTATTTACATCCTCTCCAGCACTTGCCATTTTCGATTTTGTTGTTGTTGCTGTTTTTTTTTTTCCTTAGTGGTTTATTGAAGTCACTACACTGAAAAATATCTGGAAGGAAAGAATAGTTCTTTTTTTTTTTTTTTTTACATTTTTTTATTAATTAAAAAAAAATTAACTAACACAACATTTAGAAATCATTCCATTCTACATATGCAATCAGTAATTCTTAACATCATCACATAGATGTATGATCATCATTTCTAAGTACATTTGCATCAGTTTAGAAGAACTAGCAATACAACCCAAAAAGATATAGAATGTTAATATAGAGAAAAAAAATAAAAGTAATAATAGTAAGAACAAAACAAAACAAAACAAAAACCTATAGCTCGGATGCAGCTTCATTCAGTGTTTTAACATGATTACTTTACAATTAGGTATTATTGTGCTGTCCATTTTTGAGTTTTTGTATCTGGTCCTGTTGCACAGTCTGTATCCCATCAGCTCCAATTACCCATTATCTTACCCTGTTTCTAACTCCTGCTGAACTCTGTTACCAATGACATATACCAAGTTTATTCTCGAGTGTCGATTCACATCATTGGGACCATACAGTATTTGTCTTTTAGTTTTTGGCTAGACTCACTCAGCATAATGTTCCCTAGGTCCATCCATATTATTACATGCTTCATAAGTTTATCCTGCCTTAAAGCTGCATAATATTCCATCGTATGTATATACCACAGTTTGTTTAGCCACTCGTCTGTTGATGGACATTTTGGCTGTTTCCATCTCTTTGCAATTGTAAATAACGCTGCTATAAACATTGGTGTGCAAATGTCCGTTTGAGTTTTTGCCCTTAATTCCTTTGAGTAGATACCTAGCAATGGTATTGCTGGGTCGTATGGCAATTCTATATTCAGCTTTTTGAGGAACCGCCAAACTGCCTTCCACAGTGGTTGCACCATAACAGTGGATAAGTGTGCCTCTTTCACCGGATCCTCTCCAGCACTTGTCATTTTCTGTTTTGTTGATAATGGCCATTCTGGTGGGTGTGAGATGATATCTCATTGTGGTTTTGATTTGCATTTCTCTAATGGCCAGGGACATTGAGCATCTCTTCATGTGCCTTTTGGCCATTTGTATTTCCTCTTCTGAGAGGTGACTATTCAAGTCTTTTTCCCATTTTGTAATTGGGTTGGCTGTCTTTTTGTTGTTGAGTTGAACAATCTCATTATAAATTCTGGATACTAGACCTTTATCTGATATGTCGTTTCCAAATATTGATTCCCATTGTGTGGGCTGTCTTTCTACTTTCTTGATGAAGTTCTTTGATGCACAAAAGGGTTTAATTTTGAGGCATTCCCATTTATTTATTTCCTTCTTCAGTGCTCTTGCTTTAGGTTTAAGGTCCATAAAACTGCCTCCAATTGTAAGATTCATAAGATATCTCCCTACATTTTCCTCTAACTGTTTTATGGTCTTAGACCTAATGTTTAGATCTTTGATCCATTTTGAGTTAACTTTTGTGTAGGGTGTGAGATATGGGTCTTCTTTCATTCTTTTGCATATGGATATCCAGTTCTCTAGGCACCATTTATTGAAGAGACTGTTCTGTCCCAGGTGAGTTGGCTTGACTGCCTTATCAAAGATCAAATGTCCATAGATGAGAGGGTCTATATCTGAGCACTCTATTCGATTCCATTGGTCGATATATCTATCTTTATGCCAATACCATGCTGTTTTGACCACTGTGGCTTCATAATATGCCTTAAAGTCAGGCAGTGCAAGACCTCCAGCTTCATTTTTTTCCCTCAAGATGTTTTTAGCAATTCGGGGCACCCTGCTCTTCCAGATAAATTTGCTTATTGGTTTTTCTATTTCTGAAAAATAAGTTGGTGGGATTTTGATTGGTATTGCATTGAATCTGTAAATCAATTTAGGTAGGATTGACATCTTAACTATATTTAGTCTTCCAATCCATGAACACGGTATGCCCTTCCATCTATTTAGGTCTTCTGTGATTTCTTTTAGCATTTTTTTGTAGTTTTCTTTATATAGGTTTTTTGTCTCTTTAGTTAAATTTATTCCTAGGTATTTTATTCTTTTAGTTGCAATTGTAAATGGGATTCGTTTCTTGATTTCCCCCTCCACTTGTTCATTGCTAGTGTATAGAAATGCTACAGATTTTTGAATGTTGATCTTGTAACCTGCTACTTTGCTGTACTCATTTATTAGCTCTAGTAGTTTTGTTGTGGATTTTTCCGGGTTTTCGACGTATAGTATCATATCGTCTGCAAACAGTGATAGTTTTACTTCTTCCTTTCCAATTTTGATGCCTTGTATTTCTTTTTCTTGTCTAATTGCTCTGGCTAGAACCTCCAACACAATGTTGAATAATAGTGGTGATAGTGGACATCCTTGTCTTGTTCCTGATCTTAGGGGGAAAGTTTTCAATTTTTCCCCATTGAGGATGATATTAGCTGTGGGTTTTTCATATATTCCCTCTATCATTTTAAGGAAGTTCCCTTGTATTCCTATCCTTTGAAGTGTTTTCAACAGGAAAGGATGTTGAATCTTGTCAAATGCCTTCTCTGCATCAATTGAGATGATCATGTGATTTTTCTGCTTTGATTTGTTGATATGGTGTATTGCATTAATTGATTTTCTTATGTTGAACCATCCTTGCATACCTGGGATGATTCCTACTTGGTCATATATCTGAGCACTCTATTCGATTCCATTGGTCGATATATCTGTCTTTATGCCAATACCATGCTGTTTAACCATCCTTGCATACCTGGGATGATTCCTACTTGGTCATGATGTATAATTCTTTTAATGTGTTGTTGGATACGATTTGCTAGAATTTTATTGAGGATTTTTGCATCTATATTCATTAGAGAGGTTGGCCTGTAGTTTTCTTTTTTTGTAATATGTTTGCCTGGTTTTGGTATGAGGGTGATGTTGGCGTCATAGAATGAATTAGGTAGTTTTCCCTCTGCTTCAATTTTTTTGAAGAGTTTGAGGAGAGTTGGTACTAATTCTTTCTGGAATGCTTGATAGAATTCAGATGTGAAGCCGTCTGGTCCTGGACTTTTCTTTTTAGGAAGCTTTTGAATGACTGATTCAATTTCTTTACTTGTGATTGGTTTGTTGAGGTCATCTATGTCTTCTTGAGTCAAAGTTGGTTGTTCATGTCTTTCCAGGAACCCGTCCATTTCCTCTAAATTGTTGTATTTATTAGCATAAAGTTGTTCATAGTATCCTGTTATTACCTCCTTTATTTCTGTGAGGTCAGTGGTTATGTCTCCTCTTCCATTTCTGATCTTACTTATTTGCATCCTCTCTCTTCTTCTTTTTGTCAATCTTGCTAAGGGCCCATCAATCTTATTGATTTTCTCATAGAACCAACTTCTGGCCTTATTGATTTTCTCTATTGTTTTCATGTTTTCAATTTCATTTATTTCTGCTCTAATCTTTGTTATTTCTTTCCTTTTGCTTGCTTTGGGATTAGTTTGCTGTTCTTTCTCCAGTTCTTCCAAGTGGACAGTTAATTCCTGCATTTTTGCCTTTTCTTCTTTTCTGATATAGGCATTTAGGGCAATAAATTTCCCTCTTAGCACTGCCTTTGCTGCGTCCCATAAGTTTTGATATGTTGTGTTTTCATTTTCATTTGCCTCGAGGTATTTGCTAATTTCTCTAGCAATTTCTTCTTTGACCCACTCATTGTTTAGGAGTGTGTTGTTGAGCCTCCACGTATTTGTGAATTTTCTGGCACTCCGCCTATTATTGATTTCCAACTTCATTCCTTTATGATCCGAGAAAGTGTTGTGTATGATTTCAATCTTTTTAAATTTGTTGAGACTTGCTTTGTGACCCAGCATATGGTCTATCTTTGAGAATGATCCATGAGCACTTAAGAAAAATGTGTATCCTGCTGTTGTGGGATGTAATGTCCTATAAATGTCTGTTAAGTCTAGCTCATTTATAGTAATATTCAGATTCTCTATTTCTTTATTGATCCTCTGTCTAGATGTTCTGTCCATTGATGAGAGTAGGGAATTGAAGTCTCCAACTATTATGGTATATGAGTCTATTTCCCTTTTCAGTGTTTGCAGTGTATTCCTCATGTATTTTGGGGCATTCTGGTTCAGTGCGTAAATATTTATGATTGTTATGTCTTCTTGTTTAATTGTTCCTTTTATTAGTAGATAGTGTCCTTCTTTGTCTCTTTTAACTGTTTTACATTTGAAGTCTAATTTGTTGGATATTAGTACAGCTACTCCTGCTCTTTTCTGGTTGTTATTTGCATGAAATATCTTTTCCCAACCTTTCACTTTCAACCTATGTTTATCTTTGGGTCTAAGATGTGTTTCCTGTAGACAGCATATAGAAGGATCCTGTTTTTTAATCCATTCTGCCAATCTTTGTCTTTTGATTGGGGAATTCAGTCCATTGACATTTAGTGTTATTACTGTTTGGATAATATTTTCCTCTAACATTTTGCCTTTTGTATTATATATATCGTATCTGATTTTCCTTCTTTCTACACTCTCCACCATACCTCTCTCTTCTGTCTTTTCGGTTCTGACTCTAGTGCTCCCTTTAGTATTTCTTGCAGAGCTGGTCTCTTGGTCACAAATTCTCTCAGTGACTTTTTGTCTGAGAATGTTTTAATTTCTCCCTTATTTTTGAAGGATAATTTTGCTGGATATAGGAGTCTTGGTTGGCAGTTTTTCTCTTTTACTAATTTAAATATATCATCCCACTGTCTTCTAGCTTCCATGGTTTCTGCTGAGAAATCTACACATAGTCTTATTGGGTTTCCCTTGTATGTGATGGATTGTTTTTCTCTTGCCGCTTTCAAGATCCTCTCTTTCTCTTTGACCTCTGACATTCTAACTAGTAAGTGTCTTGGAGAACGCCTATTTGGGTCTATTCTCTTTGGGGTGCGCTGCACTTCTTGGATCTGTAATTTTAGGTCTTTCATAAGAGTTGGGAAATTTTCAGTGAAAATTTCTTCCATTAGTTTTTCTCCTCCTTTTCCCTTCTCTTCTCCTTCTGGGACACCCACAACATGTATATTTGTGCGGTTCATATTGTCCTTGAGTTCCCTGATACCCTGTTCAAATTTTTCCATTCTTTTCCCGATAGTTTCTGTTTCTTTTTGGAATTCAGATGTTCCATCCTCCAAATCACTAATTCTATCTTCTGTCTCTTTAAGTCTATCATTGTAGGTATCCATTGTTTTTTTCCATCTTTTCTACTTTATCCTTCACTTCCATAAGTTCTGTGATTTGTTTTTTCAGTTTTTCTATTTCTTCTTTATGTTCAGCCCATGTCCTCTTCATGTCCTCCCTCAATTTATCGATTTCATTTTTGAAGAGGTTTTCCATTTCTGTTCGTATATTCAGCATTAGTTGTCTCAGCTCTTGTATCTCATTTGAACTATTGGTTTGTTCCTTTGACTGGGCCATATTCTCAAGCTTCTGAGTGTGGACCGTTCTCTTCTGCTGCTGGCGTCTGGGCATTTAGTCAGATTTCCCTGGATGTCGGACCCAACAAGGTTGTAAGATTTTTCTGTGAAATCTCTGGGTTCTGTTTTTCTTATCCTGCCCAGTAGGTGGCACTCGTGGCACACGTTTGTCTCACATGTTTGGAATGGATCCCCCCGGTCACCGATCTCCGCGGCCTGGGAATTTCCGATCCAATTCTCTCCATTGGTTCAGGGGGCCGCGCGTGGTGGGGGCGTCAGCCGCCGCGGCTTGAGGGGACCCTGTGGCTGGTCACCGGCCGCAGTGGGCCCGGTGAATTCGCCACCGGACCAGGAAGTCGCCTGCGGGGGAGGGGCATCGGTCACCGGCCGCTGTGGCCTGGGGAATTCCCCACTGGAGCAGGAAGCCACCCGCGGGGGAAGGCCACCGCGGCTTGGATAGCCCTCTGATCCGAGACTCGTAGCCGCGGACTCGAAGCTGAGACTTGAAGCCGCCCGCAAAAGAGGGGTGCTGGCCGCCTCAGCTTGGGAAACTTGCCTCTCCGAGACTCTCAGCCAGCCCGGGAAGGAGCGAGGGAGTAGCTCCAGCTGCCGCAGCTGCCGCTGCTCCGGAAATCGCTCGCCGCTCGGGGATCTCACCGCAGCCGAGTCTCGCAGTCAGACTAGCCAGTCCAGACTGGGGTACGCTGTGTGTCCATTCCCTGCCGTAGCCCCGGGAGCTGTTCTGCACTGTTACAGTTCACCTAGTAGTTGCTTTGGAGGAGGAACTAAGACGCATGTACCTTACTAAGCCGCCATCTTGGCCCCGCCTGTTGTTGCTGTTTTGATAATGCCCATTCTAGTAGGTGTAAGATGATATCTCATTGTGGTTTTGGTTTGCATTTCCCTAATAGCAAGTGAAACTGGGCATCTTTTCATGTGCCTTTTAGCTATTTATATTTCCTCTTCTGAGAAGTGTCTGTTCATGTCTTTTGCCCATTTTTAAATTCAGTTGTTTGCTGTTGAGTTGAAGAATCTCTTTATATATTCCGGAGACTAAACTCTTAATTAATACGTGGCTTCTAAATATTGTCTCCCATTGCATAGGCTGACTTCTTACTTTCTTAGCAAAGTTCCTTGATGCACAAAAGTGTTTAATTTTGAGGAGTTCCCATTTATCTATCTTTTTCCAATGCTCGTGCTTTTGGTGTAAGATCTAGGAAACTACCTCCTATTACAAGATGTATAAGATACTTCCCTACATTTTCTTTCCAAAAATGTTATAGTCTTAGCTCTAATGTTTATGTCTTTGATCCATTTTGAGTTAATTTTTGTATAGGGTGTGAGATATGAATCCTTTTTCATCCTTTTGCATATGGATATCCAGTTCTCAAAGCACCATTTATTGAAGAGGCTGCTCTGTCCCAGGTGGGTTGGTTTGACTGTCTTATCAAAGATCAATTGTCCAAAGATGAGAGGGTCTATTTATGAACACTCTATTCAATTCTATTGACCAATATATCTAGCTCTATGCCAGTACCATGCTGTTTTGAGCACTGTAGATTCATAATATGCTTTAAAGTCAGGTACTGTGAGACCTCCCACTTCATTTTTCTTTCTCAGGATATTTTTAGCTATTCAGGGCATCCTGTCCTTCCAGATAAATTTGATTATTGATTTTTATATTTCTGCAAGATAAGTTTTTGGGATTTTAATTGATATTGCATTGAATCTATAAATCAATTTGGAAAGAATTGACATCTTAATTATATTTAGTCTTCCAATCCATGAACACAGTTTGCTCTTCCATTTATTTAGGTCATCCATGATTTATTTACCAATTTCTTCTTTTTTTTTTTTCACATGGGCAGGCACCAGGAATTGAACCTGGGTCCTCAGGCATGGCAGGCAAGCACTCTTACCTTCTGAGCCACCATGGCCTGCCCTATTTATCAATTTCTTGTAGTTTTCTGTGTATAGGTCTTTTGTATCCTTAGTTAAATTTATTTCTACATATTTGATTCTTTTGCTTGCCATTTAAAATGGAATTTTTTTCTTGATTTCCTGCTCAGATTGCTCATCACTAATGCATAGAACTACTATTGATTATTGGGCATTGACCTTGTACCCTGCCACTTTGGTGTATTCATTTATTAGCTCTAGTAGCTTTGCTGTATATTTTTCAGGATTTGTTATAAATACAGTCATGTCATCTGCCATGAGAGTTTTTCATCTTCCTTTCCAATTTAGATGACTTTTACTTCTTTTGCTTGTTTGTTTGTTTAATTGTGCTGGCTAGAACTTCCAGCACAATGTTGAAAAACAGGGTGACACTGGGTATCCTTGTCTTGTTCCTGATCTTAGAGGGAAAGCTTTTAGTCCTTTCCCATTGAGGATGATGTCAGCTGTGGGTTTTTCATATATTCCCTTTATCATGTTGAAGAAGTTCTCTTCTTTTTTATCCTTTGAAGTGTTTTCATCAAAAAAGGATGTTGAGTTTTTCAAATGCCTTTTCTGCATCAACCAGGATGATAATGTGGTTTTTCTGTTTTGATTCGTTTATATGGTGTATTACATTAATTGATTTACTTATGTTGAACCATTCTGTTTGTTTCTTTGTTTGTTTAATTGGTCTGGCTAGAACTCCCAGCACAATGTTGAATAACAATGGTGATAGTGGGCACTCTTGTACTGTTCCTGAACTTAGAGAGAAAACTTAGTCTTTCCCCATTGAGGATGATGTTAGTTGTGATTTTTTTCATATATCCCCTTTATCATATTGAGAAAGTTCCCTTCTATTCTTATCCTTTGAAGTGTTTTCAACAAGAAAGGATGCCTTTCTGTATCAATGCTGTTCTAGTTTGCTAGCTGCCAGAATTCATATACCAGAAAAAAGAATGGCTTTCAAAATGGAGAATTTAATAAATAGCTAGTTTACAGTTTAAAGGCAATGGAAATGTTCAAAAAGCTATAGAAATATCTGATCTAAGGCATCCAAGAAAATATACTTTGGTTCAAGAAAGGCAATTAAGTTCAAGGTTTCTCTCTCCACTGGAAAGGCATGTGGTGAACAGGGCAATGCCCACTAGCTTTCTCTCCAGGCCTCTTGTTTCATGGAGGTCCCCAGCAGCCTTTTCCTTCTTCATCTCCAAAGGTTGCTGGCTGGTTCACTCTGTGGTTCTCTCATCATTCATTGTGGTTCTGCAGCTCTCTTCTTGTTCTCAAAGGAACTCTCTCCAAAAATATCTTCTTTTTATAGTATTTCTGTAAACTAATCAAGACCCACATAGAATGGGTGGAGACACATCTCCATCTAATCAAGTCTAATACCAACAATTGATTGAGTCACATCTTCATGGAGGCAACCTAATCACGTTTCCAACCTATAGTACTGAATAGGGATTAGAAGAAACCATTGCTCCCACAAGATTTATTAGGATTAAAACATGGTTTTTTTAGGGTACATAAATCCTTCAAACCAGCACATTTCACCCTCTGGACCCTTAAAAAAGACATGTTTTTTCCCTATATAAAATACATTAATTCTATTACAATATCAGAAAGACTTAAAGCATTTCAGTAACAAAACAAAAGCAAGTGAGAAACAGTACAAAATCTCAAAGTTAGTCACAGGTATGGTCTCTTCCTCTGGCTCTGGATCTGTAGAATTCAAATAAGTTATTTGCTGCCAACATGGAGAGGAGTAACAGTCACAGGATTCATATTCATTTCCATAGGGAGGAAGGAACACAGGGGTCACTAGACCCAAGCAGTTTCAAAAACCTGCAGGGCAAAGTTCATTAGATTTCAAAGTCTGAGAGTCATTTATCTTTGGGGCTTTAGAAAGTGGCAGTCCCATCCTTTCCAAGGGCCTACACAGAGGCCTACCTCTCTCTGAATGCAACCTTGGGGGACATTGGGGAGATCAACTTTTTGATCTTTTTCTCAGCTCCACCCTCTCCAAGCACAGGGGCTGCACCTGGGCTCTCTGCCATCTCCAGGGCACATGCTCAACCCCTCCATGTGGTGGCAGCCAGGCTCTCCCCAATCCCCCAAGGAGTGTGCTGCACCCTCTCCAAGACCTGAGGTGGCACCACTCTTCCACTGCAATGAAGTGGAAGGCCTATCCTTTGCCTTCGGGGCAAACTCACCCTCTTCATGTGGTTGGGTGGGTCTGTTCTCCTAGCTCAAGGTTTCTTGACTTCAGACCTCAGTCTCTATGGTTCTGCCTCCAGTTATTTTTCCTCCAATCTGTCCCCTTTATGTCCCTCTCAGTACAGACAGGCAGCAGCTCCATTTATACAGGTCCCACAGCATTCTTTTTGGCTTTCTATGTAGTAAGCTCAGATGGTTTTAAAAAATTCTTCCTGGATAACTCTATATTCAATACTAGATTTCTCTGAAATACCTCACTGGTTATACGTTTGGCCAAATCCTCATGTGGGGCACCATTCTCTAGGGTCTCCCTTCCTGGAAACCCAGAATTTTCCAGAACATCAATTTCTAGTTTCTTTGTCCCTAAGAGTTCAGTTCTCAGTTTATCTCTTTCCTGTCACATTTCACTATAAGCTGCAAGGAGAAACCAGGCTGCACTTTCCTCATTCAATTCAATCTCTACTACTAGATATCCAAGTTTTTAAGATCAGCCTTGCAGCCAAAGCCACTAGTCAATTCTGCCAGAATACCTGCCATTTAAAAACAAGGATCTCCTTCCTTCCAGTTTGCAATAACGCATGCCTCATCTCTGCCTAGAGCTTCATTAGAGGTATCTTTGGAGTCCATATTTCTAACAATAGCCTCTTCAAAGCATTCTAGGCCTTCTCTATCAAGCTCTTCACCACTCCTCCAGAATCTTCCACTTATCTATTTAAAAGGTCATTCCAAAATGTTTAGAATGGGAAAATCGCAGCAGTACCCCACCCCTCTGGTATCAAAATCTGTTCTAGTTTGCTAGCTACTGGAATGCAATATATCAGAATTGGAATAGCTTTTAAAATGGGGAATTTAATAAGTTGCTAGTTTACAGTTCTAGGTCCGAGAAAATGTTCCAATTAAAGCAAGTCTATAAAAATGTGCAAATTAAGGCATCCAGGGAAAGATACATTGGTTCAATAAGGCCAATGAAGTTCAGGGTTTCCTTCTCCACTGGAAAGGCATGGCGACATCTACTAGCTTACTCTCCAGGCCTTTTCGCTTCATGAAATCCCCAGCAGCATTCTCCTTCATCTCCAAAGGTCACTGGCTGGTGGACTCTGTGATTCTCTCATCATTGTGTCATAGTTCTGTGGCTCTCCCCTCATTCTCAAAATGAATTCTCTGAAAATATCTCCTCTTTTATAGGATTCCAGTAAACTAATCAAGATCAAGTAGAATGGGTGAAGACATGTCTCCATCTATTCAAGTTTAATACCTACAGCTTATTGAGTCACATCTCCATGGAGATAACTTAATCAAGTTTCCAACCTATACTACTGAACAGGGATTAGAAGAAACTGCTGTTCCCACAAGACTGATTAGCATTAAAACATGGCTTTTCTAAGGTACGTAGATCCTGTCAAACTGGCACAAATGTCAAATGCCTTTACTGCATCAACTGAGATGGTCATGTGGGTTTTCTGCTTTGATTTGTTGATATGGCTTATTACATTAATGATTTTGCTATATTGAAATATCCTTGCATACCTGGAATAAATCCTACTTGGTCATGGTGTACGATTTTTCTAATGTGTTGCTGGATTCCATTTTCAAGTATTTTGTTGAGGATTTTTGCACCTATATTCATTAGAGAGATTGGTCTGTAATTTTGTTTCTTGTAGCATCTTTGTCTGGCTTTCGTATTAGAGTGATAGTGGTATCATAGAATGAGTTAGGTGACTTTCCCACCTCTTCAATTTTTTTGAAGATTTTGAGCAGGATTGGCACTAATTCTTTCTTGAATGCTTGGGAGAAGTCATGTGTGAAACCATCTGGTCCTGGACTCTTCGTTTTTGGGAGCTTCTTGATAACTGATTCAATCTCTTTATCTGTGATTGGTTTGTTGAGGTTGTCTATTTTTTCTCTAGTCAATGTGGTTGTGCATGTCTTTCCAGGACGTTATCCATTTCATTTATGTTGTCTAGTTTATTAGCATATTATTGCTCATAGTATCCTCTCATTACCTCCTTTATTTCTGCAGGCCCAGTTGCTATGTTGCTGCTCCATTTCTGATTGTACTCATTTATATCCTCCCTCCCTCTCTCTCTCTCTCTCTCTCTCTCTCTTTGTGAACCTAGCTAAGGGTCCATCAATTTTATTGATTTTTTCAAAGAGCAAACTTCTGGTTTTGTTGATTTTCTCTATTGTTTTCATGTCCTCAATTTCATTTATTTCTGCTCTAATCTTCATTATTTCTTTTCTTTTGTTTGATTTTGGGGTTAGTTTACTGTTCTTTCTCTAATTCTTCCAAATGAACAGGTAATTACTTGATTTTTGTTCTTTCTTCTTTTTTACATAGATATTTAAGGCAACAAATTTCTTTTTCAACAATGCTTTTGCTGAATCCCATATATTTTGATATGTTGTTTTTCATTTTCCTTTGCCTCAGGATATTTACTGATTTCTCTTATAACTTCTTATTTGACCCACTGACTGTTTAAGAGTGTATTGTTTAGTCTCCATATATTTGTGAATTTTCTGGTTCTCTGCCTTGTGATTGATTTCCACCTTCATTCCTTTATGATCCAAGAAAGTGTTGTGTATGATTTCAATCTTTTTAAATTTATTGAGACGGGCTTTGTGACCCAGAATATGGTCTACCCTTGAAAATGATCCATGAGCATTTTAGAAAAATGTGTATCCTGCTATTATGGGGTATAATGTTTTGTAAATGTCTAAGTCTAGCTCATTTATCTATTTTTCAAATTCTCTGTTTCTTTATTGATTCTCTGTTTAGACATCCTCTCCATTGATGAGTGTGGGGAATTGAAATCTCCAACTATTATGGTGAGGTGTCCATTTCTCTGTTCAGTTTTGTTAGTGTCTGCCTCATGTACTTTGGAGCACTCTGACTTGGTGCATAAATATTTATGATTGTAATGTTTTCTTGTTGAATTGTTCTTTTTATTAATACATAGCATCCTTCTTTGTCTCTTTTAATTGTTTTACATTTGAAGTCTAAAATGTCAAATATTAATATAGCTACTCCTGCTCTTTACTGATTATCATTTACATAAAATGTTTTTTCCCAACCTTTCACTTTCAACCTACTTTTGTCCTTAGGTCTAAAGTAAGTCTTCCATAGATAGCATATAAATAGATCCTACTTTTTAATCCATTCTGCCAGTCTTTGTCATTTGATTGGGGGGGGCTTAGTCCATTAGCATATCATGTTATTACTGTAGAGGCAATACTTTCTTCTATCATTTTGTCTTTTGGATTTTATATGTCATATCTAGTTTTTTGTCTCTTTTTACCTTTACTAATAGTCTTCATTTCTACACTCTTCTCTAGAATTCTCTCTCCTGCCCTTCTGTATCTGCATGTAGTCCTCCCTTTAGTATTTCATGCACAGCCAATGTCTTATACACAAATTTTCTCAGTGATTGCTTGTCTGAAAATAGTATAATTTTTATTATGTTATTTAAAAATAGTATGATTTTTTATTATACTATTTTTAAAAATAATTGTTTTGAAGAACAACTTTGCTGGATATAGAATTCTTAGTTGGCAGTTTTTCTCTTTTAGAATCTTAAATTTATCATACCACTACCTTCTCGCCTCCATGATTTCTGCTGAAAAATCCACATGTAGTCTTATTTGGCTTCCCTTGTATGTGATAGATTGCTTTTCTGTTGCTGCTTTCCACAATTCTTGGTCTCTTTGACATCTGAAAAACTGATTAGTAAGCATCTTGGAATATTTCTATTTACATCTATTCTAAATGCATCTAATCATCTATTTGCATCTAAAGTGCAGTTTAAGGTAAGCTGCACTTCTTAGATCAGTAATTTTATGTCTTTCATAAGAGATGAGAAATTGTCAGTGATTATTTCCTCCATTAGTCTTTCTGCTCTTTTACCCTTCTCTTTTCCTTCTGGAACACCCACAACATCTATATTTGAGTGTTTCATGTTGTCATTTAATTCCCTGAGAACCTGCCCATATTTTCCCATCATTTTCTTTTCTGTGTTAGATTTCAGATGTCCAGTCTTCTAGTTCAGTAATCCTTTCTTCTGTCTCTACAAATCTATTGTTGTAAGTTTCCATTGGTTTTTTTTTATTCATCTCTTCTATTGGTGCCTTTTATTCCCATAAGTTCTGTGATTTTTTTTTCACTTTTGAGTTCTTCTTTATGTTTGTCCAAAATCTTCTTTATATCCTCCCTCAACTCATTGATTTGATTTTTGATGAGATTTTCCATGTCTATTTGAACATCCTGTATTAGTTGTTTCAACTTCTATATTTCATTTGAAGTGTTTGTTTGTTCCTTTGTCTGGGCTGTATCTTGGATTTTCTAGTATTACTCATTATTTATTGCTGGTGTCTAGACATTTGATTTCCTTAATTAGTTTCTTTAGGAGGTTGTTTTCACTCTTTTCCCTGGGATTGTCTTACTGGATGGCTCTGCTTTCTTATCTGTTCTTTGACATTCAGTTCAACTTATTCTAGATCTCTAGCATAGGTTCTGTTTAACTGATCAGAATTTTTCAGTTCTTATTTTTCTGTTTCTTGCCCTACCTATATGGAGTCTTTTGTTTTTTTAGGAAGGTCTCCTCAGATATTATAGACCCCAGTCAGATTTTCCCAGGCCAGACAGGCCCATCTCAGGAGGAAAGAATAGCCAGCATCAGTTTTTCCTGAGTGTGAGACCCAGCAGGTTGTCAGAGTTTTCTATGAAGCCTCTAGGCTCTGTGCTTTTCTTATCCTGCCAAGCATGTGGCACTTGCTACCCATAGTTTTCCACCAGCTTAAAGTGTTGTTGTGCCTTTAATTTCAGCAGATTGTCCCTGCCAGGGGCATGGTTGAGACTGAGGTGAGGTAGTAGTGTGGCTTTAATTGCTTCAGTTTTCCAGTCACTGAGGTCTGAATTCCTTGAAGAAGGAATTCTACTTGAGCTGGGCTCCACCTTTCTCCTGGGGAAGATACACCTTTATGGAATTAACTCCTTTCATCTGACTTTGTCTTTCAGACAAGCTTAGTTCTGTCCTTGCCTGGGGCAGTGTCAGAGCCTAAGAGTGCTTCCAGTTCTATCTAATGAGCTATTAAGGAGTAGTAAAAAAAGTGAAGAGAAAAAAAAAAAAAAAACCCAGCCTTTTCAGAGCCTTGGTCCTCCAATTTGTCAATAAAAAGCTTAATTTGGTACAACATGGCTCTGTGTAGCTCCAGGCTCTATGTGCCTCCCTTTCTTGGAGTCCAGCCTTTTTACAGTATTTTTTGCTGTCTGACTCGAAAAGCCTCGATTGTTTGCTTTTTCTCCTTCAGCCCCGTCCCTTCTCTGCCAGGGGAAAAACTTCTATTACCTGTAGTGCTTTCTTCAGATTTATCTGTGCTGGGGGCCTACTTTCCATAGTCAGAATTTGTTAATTAATTCCACAATTGGAGCTTGGCTCTAATAAATAGCAGCTAAGCTCTTGCTGCTAGTAAAATCTGTTTCCTTTCCCCTCAGGGAACCAGCCTGCCATGCCCATGGGGGAGGGGCACCAGCCTCTGCAGTTTAGGAGATTTTGGGTGTGAGCTCAGCCCTTCCTCCTGTTCTAGACTGGTGTACCCTGTTTTTCTGCTCACTTATGCTTTCCCAGCAGTTGTTCTGTCCCATTACTGGCTGTTTACTAGCTGCTCTAGAGGACAAAGTAAATTCTGCACATCACTAAGCTGCCATCTTTTCTGCAGTAATTCTAATTTCCTAAATACATCCTGTCATTTCATACCTCTGAACATGTATACACTTGATCTTTTTCATACCAATTGCTAGTTTCTCAACTTTTCTCTAGCTAGTATTTACTTGTTATTCAAAATTCAGCTCAAACATCACCTCCTTCAGGAAGTTATCTACTGATTCCACCTCTCCTAATATAACTCATTTCCTTTGGTTTTATTCTACCTTATACATACTTCTAGCATGAATTCTATCAAAACAAGTCTTTTTATCTTCAATGTTAAACTGAGCTCCCTGAAGGCAGGCTTAATCAATTTGATCATGAGTCTCAGAAAAGAATAAAATATGATGTTTTTCAGAGAGAATGTAGTTTGTAGTCAGACAATCTGTTTTCATGACCAGACTCTTCCACTCAGTTGTAGCTGTGAGCTCAACTAAGTCATTTAATTCTTTACCTTAGTGTTCTCATCTGTTAAAAAGTAAATGATAAAGGTAAGAAAAAGGTTGTGGAAAGAAAGTCAAATCAGATACAGCATATGAAAGTACTTCCAAAATTATAAAATGTTATGAAAATATTAGTGTTTCCCTAGACTGAGAGCTCTGTAACACTAGAGACCATCTATTGGCAACCTTCATTACACATCTTTATATGATTTTTCTCTCTTCACAGTCAAGTCTATCATCAGGCTGAACTCACACAAAGTTCACATTTAAAAATACATGTTTTCAACAGTTAGTGAAAAAAAATCATTTTGCTTTAAAATTTGTAAGAAATATCTTACAAAATCATTAGCACAAAAACTTAAAACTTGCACTTAGCAAATCAAAACACTCCTGGAAAGGAGAGTAAGAGAGAGGGAAATAATAGAATAAAATATGGTCTACTCCAAGATATATTTGATGGCTTTTTGGAGAGGGCACAAATCCAAGCAACAGCAATTTGAATTTGAGGCTCCTCTTCTCAGAGCCTGCCTTGGGCAAAATTGAGGAGTAAGGAGCTGGGCTTTTGATGTCCCCCACTAGAGCCAGAGGTAACTTCTACCACCTGGAATCCCATCTCCATCATGCAGAGATTAGTAGAGTCTTGCTTGCATGTGCCTTCCCAGATCAGGCATTCCTAGACATTTTGCATTAACTTAGTCTCTACACTATTTTTCCAAGTGATTATCTAATATCTACATTAATTTTAGCAAGTTTGGGAAGTAAAAAAAATATTCCAGGCATGGATAATTACATATTCAAAATACTAACAATATGAAAGTACACAAAGATTTAGAAGACAGTTGGGAAATCAATATGGCTACAGAGTAGGAAAATTAGTTTGATAGTCTATACTCTTTTTCTCCTAGTATATTTTTGTTTTAAAAGTTTCTGAACTCAAATAAGGTTCTCTCTAATAGTAAAATATCTGTCTGTAAGAGAGAGTACAATGGGGAATTTTAGACTGTGCATGGGGAATATTTAGGTCTAGGGAAATCTGCAACATCGTAACTGCTTACACTCATCTTCCAGCTAGTCTTCCTCTCAACCATACCACCACCTCTATCCTGTAAGGTGTCTCCCCCTATGCAAATATACTCTAACATAGCAGCCAACCTTGTATTTTAACTGGCTGAACACGTCTGTTTCCCGTATGCATTCTGTCTTACTCCTCTTTGCCCTCTCCACTATACCTAACACAACTTTATAGATTCAAATTTAACCTCCAAGCAATAATAGTTGATATATTTGTTGACATTTAACATAATACTTACTGAGTGCTCTACATCTGTAACTTATTCTTTTTAATACCCAGTGAAATGGGTATTATAATCATTCTCATTTTATAGTTGAATAAACTAAGCACAGGCAAATCTTCATCTTCTTTCCTGTAAAATACTTAATACATGAAAATACACCATTATCTCTATTTTTTTTCAATTTGCTTTGTGATGTCAACTTATTTGAAAGAGGGATGCTTTTTTCATGTGTTTGAAACCATACTGTTCATGTGTGTGCTGGTTTGAATCTGTTGTGTACCCCAGAAAAGCCAAGTTCTTTAATTCTCCTTCAGTAATGCTGGGTGGGAGCTTTTTTAATGTTTCCATGGAGATGTGACCCATTCAATTGTGGGTGGCAACTTTTGATTTGATGGTTTCCATGGAGATGTCTCCACCCATTAAAGGTGTGATTGCTTACTGGAGCCTTTTGGAAAAAGCTACAGCACCCACACAGCCAGATACCTTTAGAGAAGAAGGAAAATGTCCCCAGGGGAGCTTTATGAAACAAGAAACCTGGAAAGAAAGGTAGCAGACATCATCATGTTTGCCATGCACCTTTCCAGTTGAGAGAGAAACCCTGAACATCATCAGCCTTTTTGAATCAAGGTATCTTTCCCTGGATGCCTTAGATTGGGTTTAATTTCGATATTTTCATGGCCTTAGAATATGTAAATTTCCAACTTACTAAATTCCACTTTTTAAGAGCCGTTTCATTTCTGGTATATCACATTCTGGCAGTTTGCAAACTAGAACAATGTAAATATATTTGCATGTTTTACAATGTACATTTTATAAAATGTGTAGTAAGTACATTTTATGAAATGTTTCCCCCAAAACAGGAATTAAATACAAAATTGTTGAAATGATCATACATTGCAAATTCCTGTTTTTGTTCCAGGAACTCTGAACAATCTGTATCATGTAAACAGCTGCAGTTGTATCTGTAGACATGTAACAGAATAGGGAGTACTAAAATGTGCAATTTGCTGTGAACTGTATGCAAAGTTTCTTGGTGCCATGGATGCAAGAATTTCAGGGTCCAGCCACTCCTGAGAGTCTTCTTAAGGTCATAGTTTCTCACCTCTTCCATAATGTGTATTTCTATGTCAATTTCTTTGCTCTATGGGAAATGTATCAGTGTAGTAAAATTTCATTAATGCAAAACCCTTAGCTTAAATAGTTTGATTACTTAGCATTCAGACTAATGTTTAAGCTATCATGAAAAGAGATTGAGAAGCATATTGGCAGGTTACAATTCCATAAATATTTTTCAAACAATGAGAGAAAACAAAAGTTTCAATCCTAAGTGCATATATTTGCACATATTGTTTGTATTACTTGTAATTTACTCTTGTTTATCTATTGAAGCAATTTCTTTTACAAAATGAATGTAGTTTCTTTTCTATCAGGTTATATTTTATTTAAATATCAATCATATTTTGAACCCATGGCCTATATATTTTTATTTATTATATCCTAAATTCAATAATTAGATTTCTTTTCCTCTTAGTTATCTGAATGGATGGGAGATTTTATGTACAGTTTCATAAATTCATCATCATAATCCTACTTAAGGTCAAGTAATATCTATATATCCTCTCTGTTATGATGTGAAACCCCTGTTGGGTAAGTTCAGCCTATACACAACTTCTAAATCCATCTGAGGAACTTCTAGATAAGCTTGTGTTTCTCTTAGGTATGGACCTAATTTCTAGGACTTTATTTTCTACCGTTAAGAAACAATACAGGGGGGCGGGCCGCGGTGGCTCAGCAGGCAAAGTGCTTGCCTGCTATGCCGGAGGACCTCGGTTCGATTCCCGGCCCCAGCCCATGTAACAAAAACAAAAAAACAAAATACAATAAAACAAGAAAATGTTTAAAGATGTTTCCCTTTCTTCCTTCCTTCCTTCCTTCTATCCTTCCTTCCTTCTCTCTGTCTTTCCTTTAAAAAAAAAAAAAAAAAAAAAAAAAACAATACAGGAAGTTTAGACTTGATGAGAATCTACATAAATTTGGCCACTCAAATAGAATAAATGGGACAACTGATTTTCTCTATGGTTTAGAAGCTACTCAAAAGTTAACCAAAATATTCTTACCTCTAAGTCTTGCAATGTGAAAACAACAAAACAAAGCAAAACAAACAAAAACAACTCATCCACAGATGGATTAAAGAAATATGGTGAAACGGATCTTTGTGTCCTCTAGTACAAGGCAAAGGGGGCTCTTGATGAAATTTCCCCAGTTTGTAGCCAGCCATTAACTACTTTGTTTAACTGCATTTAGTGAAGGCAAACTCACTGCTTCCTGAGATGGTCAACTCCATTTGAAAAGCTCTAACTGTGAGAGCATTCTTTATATTACACTCTAACTTACTGTAAATTTGGAGACAAAGAAAAGGCTTTGAATTATTTTCCATACTGCAGCTTTTAAAATCATGAAGATACCCATCCTTTAGCACAAAGGTACACACTTGATAACCCCAAAATATCTTGATACAGGCAAGAACTTAATAAATAATAAAAAGGCATCTCAAATCAATAGAGGGGCAGTTATTTAATGAATGGATTTAGAATACTTAGTTAGCATGGTATATTAAAGTAAATTGAAATAGAATAATATAAACATTAAATATAAATTTAAATAGAATATAAACATTAAACTTCAGCCAAAAAAGAAAATAAATTCTTAAATATCTTCAGGGTAAGAAATCTCAAAGGAAACTATCAACAGGTTCAAAAGATGCAAAAGTGTTACTCTCTGAATACAAAAACAAAAACAGAATTAAAAACAGCATAGGAATAGTGTAGGCAGCAAATATGATAGATCAAAGGTTAATCTTCATCATATGAAAAAACCTCATAGAATCAATAGGAAAAACCTTAAAATCTCAAAAGACAAATGAACAAATAAATAAATACTTTCCAAAAGGAGAATTATAAATAGTAAACAAGCACATGGGAAAATATTCATTCTCACAAGTCATCAGTACAAATCAAAATAACAGAGACCATATTTTTCTATTAGCAATAATTAAACATTATAAAATTTAAGCTAGGCAAAGCCTTTATTTATACAATGGTGATATCATTTTGACTTTGTATTTGGCATTATGTATCAAAACAGTAAACATATGAATGTACAGGCACAATCTGTAAAATTTCAAAAATTTTCCTAAGGAAATAACCCAACTTTGGAGAAAAGGAGTATCCAAAGGTACCCATTATAGTAATTTTATATTAGTGTCAAACAAAAGCAAGTAAAAAGCAGTTACAAGAGACAAAGATGATCATTATATACTGATAAGGGGGTCAATTTAATAAGAAGATATCACTATTACAAATATATGTGCACCTAAAAGCAGAACCCCAAAATATTTGAAACAAACACTGACAGATTTGAAGGCAGAAATTAATGGTTTTACATATGATAGGAGAATATAATGTTCCACTTTCAATTATGGATAGTACATCTAGACAGAGGATCAATAAGGCAGTATAAGACTTTAATGATACTCTAAACCAACTAGATCAAATGGACATAAGATACTTCACACAAGAACAGAAAACACATTCTTCCTCAGTGCATCAAGAGTATGTGGATCATTTTTCAAGATGGACCATATCTTATACCACAAAACAAGACTCAATAAATTAAAAAAATATCCAAATCATTCCATGTATCTTCTCAGATGACAATGAAATGAAGCTATAAATCAACAGCAGAGGGAGAAATGAAAAATTCAGAAATATGTTTAAATAAACAAAGTATTTTCAAACAACGAAATGGTTAAAGAGGAAATCACAGAGAAAATTGGGAAATATCTTGAGGTGAATGAAAATTAAGACACAACATAACAAAACATATGGGATGCAGCAAAGGCAGGGCAAAGAGGAAAATTTATAGCTCTAAATGCTTGCATTAAAAAAGAAAAAAATATTTCAAACCAGAAACCTAACCTCAAAACTGGTAGAACTAGAAAAAGAAGAGCAACTTAAACCAAAAGTGAGCAGAAGGAAGGAAATAACAAAGAGTAGAGCAGAGATAAATTAAATAGTTATTTTAAGAAATAAAAAAAAATAGAGAATCAATAAAATCCAAAATTGGTTCTTTGAAAAGATCAATAAAATTAACAAACCATTATCTAGACTGATAAAGAAATAAGGAGAAAGGAGTCAATGACTAAAATGAGAATTGAAAAAGGGGACATTATTACCAAACACAATGAAATAAAAACGATTATAAGAGGATACTATGAACAACTATATGGCGGCAAATTAGATAATTTAGATTAAATGGGCAAACTCCTAGAAACACTCAAACAACTTTGCTGACTCAAGAAGATATAGAAGATCTCAATGAATCAAATTCTATAAAGAGAATGAATTAGCAATCAAAAAATGTCCCAATAAATAAAAGCCCAAGACCAGATGGCTTCATAAGGGAATTTTAGCAAACATTCCAAGAAGAATTAGCACAGTCCTGCTCAAACTCTTCCAAAAAATTGAAGAGGAAAAATGAACACTCCCTAATTCATTCTTTGAGGCCATCATCAGCTTCATACCAAAGCCAGATAAGGTTACCACAAGAAAATAAAATTACAAACCAAAGGCTCTTATGAAAATAGATGTAAAAATCCTTAACAAAAACTAGCAAACTGAATCCAACAGTACATTAAAATAATTATATACCAAGATCAAGAGGGATTTATACCAGCTGTGCAAATGTGGTTCAAATTAAGAAAATCGATTAATGAAATACACAATATTAACAGAATGAAGGGAAAAAACACATTATCACCTCAATGCATGAAAGGTATTTGACAAAATCCACCTCATATTGATAAAAACACTCAGAAAACTAGGAATAGAAAGAAACTTACTCAACATGATAAAGGGTGTATATATATATATATATATAAAGCCCACAGTTTACACCCTACATCCTAATTTATGGTAAAAGACTGAAAAGTTTTGTTCTAAGATCAGGACACAATAAGGATGCTCACTGCTACCACTGTTATTCAACATTGTCCTAGAAGTTCTAGCCAGAACAATTAGGTAAGAAAAAGAAATAAAAAGCATCCAAATTGGGAAGGAAGAAGTAAAATTTTCCCTATTTGCAGATGACATGGTCCTATAAAGCGAGTATCCTAAAAAATTTACCACAAAGCTTCTAGTGATAATAAATGAATACAGCAAAGATGCAGGGTAGCAGATCAGTGTCAAAAATCTGTAGCATTTCTATGCAATAGCAATGAATAGTCAGAAGGAGAAATTAGGGGAAAAATCCATTTACAAAAACTAAAATAATCAAATATCTAGGAATGCATCTGTATTAGTTAGAGTTCTCTATAGAAACAGAATCAACAGGAAATATCCATAAATATAAAATTTATTAAAGTGTCTCACATAACCATAGGAACTTAGAGTCCAAAATCCATAGCATAGACTGTGAAGCTGATGACTCCGATGGAGTCGAACTCTACAGGAAGGGCTTGCCCACCAAAGTGGGAAGAAAAGAGAGGCTGTCTCTTCTGAATCCTCCTTAAAAGACTTCCATTGATTAGGTTAATCATCACTCATTGCAGAAGACATTCTCCTTGGCTGATTACAAATGGAATCAGCTATGGATGCATCTGACATGATCATGATTTAATTCTATGAAATGTGCTCATAGCAACAGACAGGCCAGCACTTGCCCAACCAGACAAACAGGTACCACCACCTGGCCAATTTGACACATGAACCTGACCATGACAGTCTATCTCTTGTCAACTTGGCAGCTATATACGACACCTTAAACGATACTTAATTTCTAAATAGAAAACAAGAAAAGATAGATTTGTTTTCCTGATCTAACAATAACTGACTGTACTGTATACAACTGGAAACACATCAAACCTCCCCAGAATAGAGTACAAGTCCTTGGGTAATATTCATTCTTAAATTTGACACCTTACAACTTAAGTACTAAGCATTACAGTCCTCATTTCTGAAACTGATCATGTGGCTGTAGTTCAAAATTATCACTACCTTCTTCCCCTACCCATTCCATGTTCCCTTTACCTTCAAAAAACACTTCAGCTGGCCATGGTTCTTTGCCTGTTGGAGTTACCCAAACCTTCATCAGAGCCATTGGTAGTCCTGCCTGGATTGAGTTGTTGCAGTGTTCCACTGATTTTAATCACAGGGCATGGTAGTACTAAAAGACATCCTAGGGGATCTCCTATATTCCAGGAAAATTCTTCTTTACCTTCATTGTGTAGTTGCAGTCCTATTTCCCCTGATAGTCAGGGTCAATCACCCCAGTCAATAGAGTAATCCCCTTCTTGGCTTGTTGATCTAGTGCATGAGTAGCTCAAAGTGACCAGGTGACAGTCTCAGATTCCAGTTCAATGAAATCATTGTTATTTCTCTTGGTGGAAGTGCTCCCCCTTTTGGAACTAAAACCTGAAGACCAGCAGAGCTGAAAGTCACAGGGACAGGAAGCAAAAATTTTCCTAGTAGATCACTAGGGATAATAGTGAATGATGCCACTCCCATTTCCACCCCTTGGTTCCTGGACTCATGGATCCTGGCTACAGGAGAAAAAGCATCATATAACGGATGCTGATTCAGAGCATACACAGCTTCCTGGAGAACATTACCCCAGCCTTTCAAGGTATTGCCACCTAGTTGACACCGTAATTGAGTTTTCAAAAGGCCATTCCACCATTCTATCAATCCAGCTGCCTCCGGATGATGGGGAATATGGTAAGAACAGAGAATTCCATGAGCATGTGCCCATTTCTGCATTTCATTTGTCATGAAGTATCTTCCTTGATTAGAAGCAATGCTGCGTGGATTATGGATAAGGGAAACCATGGATGGTGGTTTTGGCAGACATTGCATGCAGGGAAAGCAAACTCATATCCAGAGTATATATCTATCACAGTTAGAATAAATTGCTGCCCCTCCCATGAAGGGAATGGTTCAATGTAATCAACCTGCCACCATGTAGCCAACTAGTCACCTCAGGGAATGGTGTCATATCAGGGGCTGAGTGTGGATCTCTGCTGCTGGCAGATTGGACACTCAGCAGTGGCTGTAGCCAGGTCAGCCTTGGTGAGTGGAAGTCCATGTTGTTGAGCCCATGTAAAATCTCCATCCCTACCACCATGACCGCATTGTTTATGAGCCCATTGGGCAATGACAGGAGTCGATGGGGAAAGAGGTTGAGTGGTATACACAGAATGGGTCATCTTATCCACTTGATTATTAAAACCTTCCTCTGCTGAAGTCACCCTCTGGTGACTTTTTACATTTACATGGGACACAAATATCTTCATGTTTTTAGCCCACTCAGAAAGGTCTATTCACATACCTCTTCCCCAGACCTCTTTGTCACCAATTTTCCAATTATGGTCTTTCCAAGTCCCTGACCATTCAGCTGAACCATTAGCAACAGCCCTTGAATCACTATACAAATGCACCTCTGGCCAGTTCTCCTTCAAGCAAAATGAACAACCAGGTGCACTGTTCAAAGTTCCGCCCACTGGAAGGATTTCCCCTCACCACTGTTCTTCAAGGACCCCAGAAAGGGGTTGTAGTGCTGCAGCTCTCCATTTTTGAATGGTACCTGCATATCATGCAGAATCATCTGCAAACCAGGCCCGAGTTTTCTCTTCCTCAGTCAATTCACTATAAGGAACTCCCCAAGAGGCCATAACTCTAGTCTGGGAAACAGAAGGAAATGTGGCAGGAGTGGAGACCATGGGCATTTGGGCCACTTCCTCATGTAACTTACTTGTGCCTTCAGGACCTGCTCTGGCCCTATCTCGTATATACCATTTCCATTCTACAACAGAATGCTGCTGTGCACACCCAACTTTATGGCTTATTGGGTCAGACAACACCCAGCTCATGATAGGCAACTTAAGTCTCATGGTAACTTGGTGGCCCATGGTTAAGCATTCAGTTTCTTACTAAGGCCCAGTAGCAGGCCCAAAGCTGTTCCTCAAAAGGAGAGTAGCTATCTGCAGCAGACGGTAAGGCTTTGCTCCAAAATCCTAAGGGTCTGTGTTGTGATTCTCCAATAGGGGCTTGCCAAAGGCTCCAAACAGCATCACTGTTTGCCACTGACACTTCCACCACCATTGGATCTGCTGGATCATAAGTTCCAAGTGGCAGAGCAGCTGTTGCAGAGCATCCTCTTGTTTAGGTCTCTAGTCAAAATTAGCAGATTTATCAAGTGACCAAAATTTTCTGGTCACTTGATAAATGGGCCAGAGTAGTACACCAATATGAGCAATATGTTATTGACAAAACCCAAACAGACCAACTAGGCATTGTGCCTCTTTTTCGGTCATAGGAGAGACCAAATACAGTAACTTAACCTTTAGCTTAGAAGGGACATCTCACCGTGCCATACACCACTGGACACCTAGAAATTTCACTGAGGTGGAAGGCCCCTGTATTTTTGTTGGATTTATCTCCCATCCTCTGACACACAAATGCCACACCAATAAGTCTAAAATAATTGCTAGTTCTTGCTCACTAGGTCCAATCAACATGATATCATTGATATAATGGACCAGTGTGATGCCTTTTGCACAAGATTATGACATAGGGCTGGAGAATTTATATACCCCTGAGGTAGGACTGTGAAAGTATATTGTTGACCTTGCCAGCTGAAAGCAAACTGTTTCTGGTGGTCCTTACTAATAGCTATTGAGAAAAAAATGTTTGCCAGATCAATAGCTGCATACCAGGTACCAGGGGATGTATTGATTTGCTCAAGTAATGATCCTACATCCGGAACAGCAGCTGCAATTGGAGTAACCACCTGGTTGAGCTTACGATAATCCACTGTCATCCTCCAAGACTCATCTCTTTTCTGCACAGGCCAAATAGGAGAGTTGAATGGGGATGTGGTGGGAATCACCACCCCTGCATCCTTCAAGTCCGTAAGAGTGGCAGTAATTTCTGAAATCACTCCAGGAATCTGGTATTGCTTCTGATTTACTATTTTGCTAGGTAGAAGCAATTCTAATGTCTTCCACTTAGCCTTTCTCACCATAATAGCCCACACTTCATGAGTTAGAGAGCCAATGTGGGGATTCTGCCAGTTGCTCAGTATGTCTATTCCAATTATGCATTCTGGAACTGAGGAATTAACAACAGAATGGGTCTAGGGGCCCCTGGAGCCACTGTGAGATGGACCTGAGCTAAAACCCACTGAATGCCTGAACTTCATAAGCCCCCACTCTCACTGGTGGACCAGAGTGATGTTTTGAGTCCCCTGGAATTAATGTCACTTCTGAACCAGTGTCTAATAATCCCCGAAATACCTGATCATTGCCTTTTCCTCGATGCACAGTTACCCTGGTAAAAGGCCATTGATCTCCTTGGGGAAGGCTTGGAGGAAGATTAACAGTATATATTTGTGGCATTGTAACAGGGTTCTCCCCCAAAGGGACCTGGCCTCCCCTTCATTCAAGGGGCTCTGGGTCTGTAAACTGTCTCAAGTCTGGAAATTGATTAAAGGGCTGTGACTCTTTGTTTTTGTAATTCAGGTTAGACTTCTGTTCACTTGACCTAGAACTCTTGTTTATACAATTCAAAAGTAGACTGCCCATCTATTGTACTTCTAGGTACCCCATGATTTACTAGCTAGCACCACAAGTCAGATTAACACCAGGAGTCAGATTATTTTGACTCCTGCTTTGAGTCTGCTGTCTACCATGATAGCTACATCTACTTTGTCTTTGGTGATTAAGGGTTGTCACCTGCCTTCTGCCAACTCAGGATCCAGTCATCCTCATTGTGTTTAAGGATTCCAGCTCAGTGACAGCAGTTCCTACAGTAATATCTGACCTACAGAGAAGTGCAACCACAGAGCTCTTCAGGGATGATGGTGTTAGTCTCACAAATTTGTTTCTCACTGTTCTGGTAAAAGGTGCATCCTCCGGACATTCCTGAGCTGTAAGATCAGGCTTTGCATGGTAAATCCACTCTAATATTTCAATCTATTTAAGCCTCTTGATCCCCTCATCTACATTATGCCAGGGCAACTCTGGCATTTCAACCTCAGGTAATGTTGGCCACCTTTTGATCCATGTTTCAGCCAACCAACTAAACAAACTGTTAATGCCTTTTTCTAACCCCTCAAGCTATGACAGTGAATACAGAATCTCTGCTTAGTGGGCCCATATCAATAAATTCAGCCTGATCCAGTTTTATATTCCTACAACCAGTATCCCACACTCTTAAAATCTATCACCACATCTATTCCCCTGATTTCTGTCCATATAAATTGGAAAACCCACACAGTTCTTTTGGAGTATAATGTACCTCCTCTTGTGTGATATCTCACCTTTAGGGGCCTGTTGGGACTTTGGTCTAGTTATAGGTCTGGAAGAAATGAGGGGTGGTGGGGAGGGTCATGAAAAGATATAGAAATATCTTTCAAGCCATTTGCTGCAGGGCATTCATTGTGTTTCATCTGGTGAAACAAGAGTAATCAATATTGGGCTAATCCCTTCAGGTGGGAGTTGGATGGCCAACTCCTCAGGGCAGGCTGGAGGTGGGGCGGCTATGTCCTCAGGGCAGACTATTACAGGGTTATCTAGAAAAGACTCAGCTTGACCTAGGATTTCAACCTCTCCTCTGCCATCATTATCAATTCACATGTCACCATCCCATTTTTCAGGGTCCTACTTCTTTCTAATCATTGCCCTCACTTTAACAGCAGACACCATGCAAGATTGAGATTTCAATTTACGTTGTAAAGTTGCTACTCTCACAATAAGATTCTGAGTCTTATTTTCAGAGATATCAAGTTTACAGCTACATGAAAGCAATTTTCCTTCAGGATACTCATAGAAGAATTTACATCTGTCAGACAATGCATAAGCTTCTCATCTGAAGACTTAAACCCATCCCTTTCATTCATTAATGTATACAGTATATCTAACAACAATCAGCTAACATTTCTATACCTGCTATTTCCACAAAACTCCATAGAGGTGTCAAATACATTATCCCCCAGAACCTGGCTTAAAACAAGTGAAGCATTAGAAAAATCTAATGGTCATTTTTTTTTTTTTGACTATCTATTTTGACAGCTCACCCCCATGGATTGGCAATATCGCTCTGATTATAGGAATCAGAGTCCTTAGGGCCTTTGAGTCCCATGAGAGTAGACAACCAATCATAAAAACCCATTTTTAAGATTCTGTTTCTTAAGATCCACTACTGGTACCAAGCTGTATTAGTTAGGGTCCTCTAGAGAAACAGAATCAACAGGAAATATCTGTAAATATAAAATTTATAAAAGTGTCTCACATATCTGTGGGAACATGGAGTCCAAAATCCATAGGGCAGGCTTTGAAGTTGACGATTCCAATGGTGTCCAACTCCACAGGAGAGGCTTGCCAGCCAAGTCAGGAAGAGAAGAGAGGATGTCTCTTCTGAATCCCCTCAAAAGCTTTCCACTGATTAGATTAGACATTACTCATTGCAGAAGACACTCCCCTTGCCTGGTTACAAATTGAATCAACTATGGATGCACCCAACATGATCATGATTTAATTCTATGAAATGTCTTCATAGCAACAGATAGGCTAGCATTTGCCCAACCAGACAAACAGGTACCACCACCTGGCCAAGTTGGCACATGAACCTGACCAGGACAGTATCTAACCAAGGTGTAAAGAACTTGTACACAGAAATTATAAAACATCTTTAAAAGTAATCCAAGCCTTAAATAAATGGGAGGCTACACCATGTTCATAGATTGGAAAACTAAATATTGTTAAGATGTTAGTTCTACCCAAAGTGATTTACAGATTCAATAAAATCCAAATCAAAGTTCCAACCACCTTCTTTGCAGAAATTGAAGAACCAATGATAACATTTATTTGAAAGGGTAAGAGGTCCTAAACAGTTAAAGCCATTTTGAAGAGGAACAGAGTTGGAGGACCCACACTTTCAATCTTAAAATTTATTACAAAGCTTCAGCAAATCAAAACAGCATAGTACTGACACAAGGATAGATACATAGACAAATGGAATCAAATGTATAGATCAGAAATCAACCCTTACATTTTTGACCAACAAATTTCTGACAAGGTGCAGAGACCAGCCAAATGGGAAAAAAACATAGTTTCTTCAACAAATGGTGCTGGGAAAACTGTATCTTCATTTGAAAAATGTACCTCAGACCATATTTGAAATCGATTCAAAATAGATCAAAGACCTAATAAAACAGCCAGAGCTATGAAGTTCCTACAAGGAAGCATAAAGAAGTGGCTTCAAAACCTTATTTTAAGTAATGGTTTGACATCATACCCAAAGCACAAACAACAAAAGAAAAACTAGGTAAATGGGACCTCATCAAAACTAAAAATGTTTGTGCCTCAAAGAACTTCATCATGAAAGTAAAATGGCAATTTACATAATGGGAGAAAATATTTGGTATCCCATATCCAAAAAGCGTTTAATATCCAGAACATATAAAGAAATCCTTCAACTCAACCACAAAAGAAACAAAACAAAATAATCCAGTTAAAACTGGGCAATGGCCTTCAATAGATGTTATCTCCAAGAGGATAGCCAAATGACCAAGAGAGCCCATGAAAAGATGTTCAACATCATTAGCCATTAGGAAAATGAAAATCAAATCCATTTCACATCCACTAGAATGGTTACTATTAAAAAATTGGAAAATAAATTATGAAGAGGGTGTGGAGAAATAGGAATACTCTTTCATTGCTGGTAGGAGTGTAAAATGGTCTTGCTGCTGTGGAATACATTTTGGCAGTTACACTGAAAGTTAAGTATGGATTTACTATATGACACAGCCATCCCACTTCTAGGTATATACCCTAAAGAACTGAAAACAGGATTTGAACAGACATTGCACAGTGATTTTCATAACGACATTATTCACAATTGTCAAAAGATGGACACAACCCTAATGTCCATCAACAGATAAATGGCAAAACAAAATGTGGCATATACATATGGAAGGTTATTCAGATATAAAAAGGAATGAAATTCTAACATATGCAGCAACATGATGACCCTTGAAGACATGTTGAGTTAAATAAGCCAGATGCAAAAGAACAGATACTGCATGATATGATAGTACCAATGTTAAATAATAAGAACAAGCAAACTCATAGAGTCAGAATGGAGAATATAGATTATTACCAGGGGATGTGGTGGGGGCAGGGAACAGGGAGTTAAGGTTTAAAAGGCACAGAGTTTCTATTTGGGATGATGGATGGTAGTATTGGTCTCACAATATGGTGAACATATTTAACAGCATGTAATTATATATTTGAATATGATTAAAAGGGAAAACTTTAGGTTATATATATGTTACCAGAATAAATATTTAAAAAGAAAGCTATGAAATTGTATAGCACAAACAGTGAACCCTAGGTTAAACCATGGAAGGCAGTTAATGGTACAATTATAAAAATATGCTTTTGTCAATTATAACAAATGTACCACACCAACACAAGGTGTTAGTAATTGGGTGGTATATGGGAATCTGGTATTTATTTTATGCACTGTTTTCCTGTAAACCCACAACTTCTCTAATTAAAAAAAAGAAAAAGAAAAAAAATGGCATTTCTATAAGTGACTCCTTATTGTTTTTCTCTATAAATCTGTTCATTCCACAATCTCCCGATGTCTGGTAAAGATGATACTGTTCTTTGACTTTCTAAGTCCCAAAATCTTTACTTCTCTCAGGTTTTCATATTCCAAATCTGATCTGCCAACCAATCTGTGATCTCTGTCTTCGGAACAGGTCTAGAATCTAACCACTTACCACCATCTCCACCACTAACCCCTCTGTTCAAGGCACCATCTTTTCTCGTCCTGACTTTTCAATATCCCCAATCTTGTCTCTGTTTTTACACTTGCCCCATTTCAGTTTATTCCTAATACAATAACCAAGTTCACCCTAAAATATCATGACTTTCCTCTGATCTCAAAGTTTTTACAATCACATAAAATTGCCACCTTATGTATATTGACACTTCCTAAATTTGACCCCCCACAGTACTTCCTATCCTCTTTCTAGGATTTATTTTTCTATAGGATCTGTTCCTCATCAACCAACTTTACCTTTATGAACAAATGTCTTATTAGTTTTCCCTTAACTCACTCAGCTACAGCTACAATTACATTTTCTGAATATCCTAAGCACATTTGTATGGAAAAATCTCTGTCCTTGCTGTTCCATCTACTTGGACAGCTTACCGAAGGTTTGTATGTGGCTCACTCCTTCACCTTCTTAAGGTAAAGATACAAATGGTATCTTCCCAACCAGACCTTCTATGACCAACTCACTTATAATTACAACCTTCTACGTACACACATGCAGAATTCTTCATCCCACTTCTTTGATTTTTCTCCATAGACTATATTTAGCTACCTTATTGTATAATAGAAAGCAATTTTCTTAGTTTTTAAAATTTTATGTTTATACAGATGCACATACACACATACTATAATTCACACAACAGAATTTCACTTTTGTTTACTGCTCTATCCCAAGAACCTAGGATACTGCCCGGGTCACAGTAAGTATTCAATAAATATTAATTATTTAATTAATCTTATCTAATATCTGCCACAGGGTCTGGTGTCTCAAGTCTAAGCAAAACTAATCGCATTCAGATTATGTGAAATTTGTCCAGCATCATGCACATAATTTGAGGTCTATTTCTCATGTTCCCTTTCTACCAAAAGTACCATAGTTTACTGGGAAGAAGATAGGGAACAGCAAGACATTCAGGTTGAGTTCAGGTCTTTACAACCATTAAAATATCTTCTAGATTTGTTCTAGTGGTATCATTCATCATGTGTCAGGAGTAGCAGGGAACTATTTGTCCACTGTCAACTTAACTGATCCTTTCAAACAGCTTCCCTTCTTAAAAAATACACATCCTCCTGGAAATTGGTCAATTCAGCGACCACTAAAGAATAAAACAGAAACTAACAGAGCTTTAAAAAAACACATTTATTAACCTCACGGGCTAATGGAAATTTCAGGGGTTTTAAGTATTAGAAAGAGTGAGCTCAAGATGATTTTGCTAATTAAGGATTGAAAATATGCACTCCTGATAAGACTAAAATCAGCCCCTGTGCTTGAACACTGTTAATTAAAACAAGCTCCATTGTCCATTGTCGAGGAAATTCTTCAGTTCATTCCAATAAGGATCTGGTGTCCCAAGATATCTCGATGTTCATGTTTCTTTATCAGCCTCAGCTGATTTGAATGTGTTATGATGAAAGAAACATTCAGTTTTGATATCTTTAGACAGGTGCTAGTATAAGTGGAAAACTTTTATTACACTACGTGAGGCTGCATAACAACGCACTGAGCATTTTTAGCACTGAGACAAGAACCATCACACTATATATACCATTCCTGGGGTCAAATTTTTTGTTTTATCTGTTATAGAACAAAGGAGCTGCTTCTCTGAAAGGATGCATTCAACTTTTTTGGAGAAGGATCATAACCGTTTATTCATTCATTCACTCTTTCATGCATTCCCCATGTAGTTGTTGTCAGATGTAATACTTTTTATATAGTCTTCTATTAGTTGAATTTCTTGTTATTACCTCATCTTTTGTGTTACTGTCTTCCATTTGTTAACTTCTTATAACTGAGCAATTATACTCTGTGTCTTCTATTTGATGATTTATTTCTTGGATAACTTCCTTAAGAACTCATCATTTTCAATAGGTTGTATTGTAAGAATCTTTGAACAAACCTTTTCAGATTTTCTGGGAACTGAAAGCACAGCTTGCATTTAACATGCTTATACATGAGAAAATAACTCTAGCAGGAAATTTAGCCTATTCCAACCAATGTAGAACACTGAAATGTACCTTTCATTATTGACATTCCTTGACAGATTTATTCATTTATATGTTCATTCCATTTTTACTGAGAAATAAATAAGTAACAGAAATTGTGCTAGATACTAGTGATAGTATTTGTGACATTGCAATAAGATGACTATGAGGCAGATTGTTATGTCAAATTTTTACTTTGCCCCATTTATTCTCAGAAATTTAGGAGCAAGGTGTCTCAAACTAGGCTCCTGGGTTTACTGGCCTTCTTACTAGAGTTTGATAATTGCCCACTGTTAAGGTTCAGCAATTATGGGTTGCTACTAGTGCATCCAAAGACTCCTAACAACATTTATCTTTTCAAACAATATAGTATTCTTTATTCTACTAATCAGAAAATGAGACCTAAATTCATGAATATGTCTCAGCCTTTGCAGTTAAGACACAGGCTTGCAGATAGCAGAAATACTCCTTGCCACTCAAATTGTGATCAATAAGCCAGTAACAAGAGCATTATCTGAGATCTTGTTGGAAATTCAGAATCTTATGTAATATCTCAGACCAAGTGAATCATAATCTGCATTTTCAAAATATCCCCGAGTGATTTGTATGTATATTAAAATTTGAGAAGATGCCATAAAGCACTTTGACTTTTTGAGCTCCTCCTGATAGGTGATTTAAGTTCTTTCCTCTACATCACTCTTTCATTACTTTCAGTAAAATAAAGAAGAAAAACATTTCAAAAAGAAGAAAAAGAAAGAAGCCAGCAACAGGTTTTGTTAGACAGGGTAGATAAAGCTAGAATTCTAATGGAATGGTGGCAAAGATAAGTGGCAAAATCATTTAAGAGTTTTGCCACCTGTTGACATTTACCGAAAATGCCTTCAAAGCAATTTGAAATCTGCCACAAGCATAATGTAATCTGCCAGTCAGGAGGCTTTTGAACACTTGTAACTAACTAACTGATGCTCAACCTTCCAGGCATCAAATGCAATTGCAATGTTACTTGGGGTGCAAATAACTTGAAGTTGACCTATTGAATGCAGAGATGATTGCAAAGAGTAAAGACATGAAGATGTGTCCACTTACAAGAGCAAGTATCTTCAGTTCTAGAGCACACAGGATACTGGTCAAGTGACGTGAAGCCTGAGACATATTACTGATCTATTGCAGAAATGAAACTTGAAATCCTGTGTTTAAATATGTGTGGAGAAGTAGCTTACAAAAGGATGAGTAGCTTACAAAAGGGATCGTGCTTAAAAAAAAGAAAAAGGCTAAGGCCTGAGCCGCCTTAATTGCCACTATTTAACCCTAAAGAAATATGGAAAATAATTTTCAGCTTCTGCTTCACCAACTGCAAACTGGGATTGCTGGCTCTTCCTACTGAAGTTTGTTAATTGCCTAGGGTTAAAGTTCAGCAGTTATGTGCATGGTGTGAGGATGTGTATATGCAAATTCTTTGGGGACAAAGGGAAGTGGGTTAGTTATTCTGACATTGTACTATTCATAACACAGTCTAGCTGCCTTTTATAGTTTGAAATTTAAGTTAAATTTTCTGAAAATACGTCTCATTATTGTAGAAATTACAGACTGAATAATGAAACTGTCAAGCAAATCTATGTTATTTACTTTTCAACTCTCTAGCAATGCATGTATCCATATAAGTTTTCTATATTCACTCAATAGACTGTATTGCTTTTTGGTGCTGTTTCCAGTCTCCTCAAATCACAAAAGATTGTTTATATGACACATAAATCACTTCTACCCACAAATCTCTTTACTCTTGAATCCTAAGGGAAGTGTAAATTAAAGTTCTCATTGCTCTTTTTTTACAGAAAATAATGAGCAAAAACAATATATGTAATATTATAGTCATTGCCTTCACTTCAAACTATAAAATGAATATAATGAAACATAGCCTATTGATGTCATATAAAGATTTTTTGAAAAGTATGCTATTTGGATATTGTTATGCTTTTAAAGACCACTCTGTCAGTATTTCTTTTGCTTGCTTTATAATAAATTTCTCAGAATTTTTCTTGCCATGTTTTTGTAGCAGTATTGCTACAAGCAGAGATTAGCTATTTGTTCAATAGCCTAATTTCCTTTTCTTTAGGGCACATGTCTAGACTTTATTTTCCACATTTCCCAGACTGCTTTAGAGTTAGCAATGTCCATATGACTAGTTGCTATGTTACAGATGATAGAACCTCTACCAGCTTGGATCTCGTAATAACCATCTGAATCAGAAATCCCCTCCACCACAATATTGCGTAAACTTACCAAACACACACATGCACACACACATATAAACAGCCAATTGGAATTTAGGTGGGCAAGAGTTAAACACTCCTTGTGTTCAGCCACTGAGCTTTTGGAGTTTGTCTATTAGTGTAACTAGCAGTACTCCCTCTAGTATATAGTAAGCATGAATTTGAGAACAATCACGTACAAATCTCAAGAAATTCTTATTAGTTGTATCCCTAATCTAACCTCTTCCCCACTCTACACATACTTTTAAGAACTCTGTAATTAAAAGGAATAATAAAGGAGAAAGAGGAGTAAAGATATTATATAAAAGGGAATTGTGTGAGTCAAGAGGTTTGGTTGAGTCCCTTGGGTAGCTAGTGGCAGTCATATGTCCTGGATCTCAGTAATGCTCAATTCTAGTTACTAGACTTTTTAAAATTAGGGACCATCCTCTGTCGTCAGTACCCTTTTGCTGCTGTCACCCCAATTCTCATCTGTCCAGTTTGGCTAACTATTCACTAAACTCATATTCCCCTTCATACAACAATAGTGCCACTTCATCAACTGCAGTTACTACCCTTAAGGGGTTGTGGCAACCCTGCTCCCTGCCCAGTTAATGACATTTCTCCTGCTAAAAGTCACATTTCTGTGAGCAAAATTAAAGTTTAATAGCTTCCAGTTCTCTTGGGTGTGGTTCTCAATCTTCCCCTTTGAGATAGTTGGTTTTTCCGTGCCCCTCTAGGTGATAAATCAGTCATCATTGAATTATTGAAAGCCTGCTAATTTCTAGTACTATACTTGGCATTAGGGACACAGAAAGAAATAAAACACATCTCCCCTTGAGCAGCTCTCAGTCTTCTAGGAGAAACCAGGTACAAAACCAAGTTGCTACAGTACAGTGTAGTGAGTGCTATCAAGGAGGCATATACCCAGGTCTATGGAAATGCAGATGAAGATTTTTTAAACAGTGATTCTGACAGAGGAATCCAGGAAAACTGCAGCATGTGACTTTTATATTGGGCCTTCAAAAATAGGTGAGAACTCGTTAAGCTGAGAAGGGTGTGATCATATGTCCTAGGAATATGGAAGATCATGAGCAGAGGAATAGAAACAAGAAAGTACAAGACACATTCTCATTAGTAAAGCGCATATGTTGCTAGAGAGAAAAAGGTTTAGATTTACCCTGAAAGATGTATGGCAAGCTTGTTCAGAGCTTTGCCTTGCAGGACTAAAAAAAAGAACTACAAGGACTTGGTTCATGCTCAGATATTTTCTTATGCCTTTCTTTGGCATAGCTAGGTATGCAGTGAGAGACGGGGTAAGAGAATCTCTTAGAAGTTGATTCAATAATGCAGAGAATAATGTAACAGCACAGTCTATAGTAGTTACAATGGAGCCAGTGGATTGGACACAGGGAATATTTAAGACATAGGATGGATAGAATAATAGCAGATTAAATATGGAGAATAAAGATGACTAGATAACCCAAAATGGAACTAAAGGAAGAGAGTGGGAAAACAGATTTCTAGGTATACCTAGCATGTAGAAAAAATATATACTTTCAGTATGTTGATTTTGAAATACCAGTGGAATATCTTAGTAGAGATAATTGGTATTTGGTTGGAAAAAAGGCTGGAAGCCCAAGGAAGGGAGGTATATTTTGAAGAGCTAAATATGTATTGGGTAATAACCAATAAAAAGCAGATGAAGTTATGGGAGGTTGATAAATTTTCTTTGTAGAGTGAAAAGAGAAGCTCAACCAAGGGAGAAGAAAGTTCTGAAAAAGGGAGCTGATGGACAGAATTGCTTCAAATGATGCAGAGAGAATAAGCATAACAAGTAGAACTATTTCAGGGGAAAGTAGGTTATTGATAGTAAATTCTGGAATGGGGTAGAATATTTCCTTCTTACTTAGATATATTTTAACAGTTAAACTTCCAGATTAAAATGCCATATTTCTTTGCTTTAACACTGAAAGGGTTTTATATTATAAAAGTATGTTGTACCTACATACAGTCAAGTGGGGCTCTGAAGACTTAAATCGCTCCAATAATTTACCATCTATGACCACATCCGGATCCCAGTAAGAAGAAATACATCCCCAGTATGTCACTTCAGTTTTTCCTAAGGAATTATTTCCCCTGTAAATCTTTGAGACCATAAGGAGTTTAAAGAAATTTTCTATGGTCTGTCATTACCATCTTCATTAAGGTTCTGAACCATCATATTATATTTCAACTGGACACCAAGGTAATGCTATGCTGAAGTAGACTATAAATACAACAGCTAAGAAAAGGATTAAAAATTATTTAAAGTGGTCAAAAATACAGGGAAGGATAGATGAACAATAAAGACTGAGATGGTATAATCTAGGAATGCCTAGAGTGTATAATGATAGTGACTAAATGTACAAATTAAAAAATGTTTTTTACACGAGGAAGAAAAAAGGAATGTCAATATTGCAGGGTGTTGAAAATAGATGGCAATTCCTATTTTAAAACTTTAACTTATGTGTGAGACTAAAGTAAAAACTGTTTATTTGGTACAAAATTTATATTTTAACTAGTGCATTTCCTAAAATAAGTTTTGTGGACAGCTTAATTGAACACTATGAGTACTTGGAACATTGAGTAGGGCAAGAGATTTTGTAAATTTGTCCAGAGTGATACCCTGATAAATCCCAGAGTGATTTTTAACAGTGAATAAAAAAGTATTTGCAAAGTCCCCTTGGGGGAATGGTGAGAAAGGTGGAAAATTCAACTTCCCCAAGTGGAGAACTCCTGATATTCTCACAAGTAGTGGGGACAACCAAAGAAATAAGCTGAGCCCTCAATCTTGGGGTTTGTTCATATGAAACTTAACCCCACAAAGGATAGGCTAAGTCCACTTAAAATTAGGCCTAAGAGCCACCCCCAGAGAACCTCATTTGTTGCTTAGATATAGCCTCCCTTTCTCAGCCAACATGACAAGCAGACTCACTGCCCTTCCCTTCTCTATGTGGGATGTGACTCCCAGGGGTGTGGATCTTCCTGGCAACATGGGACAGAAATCTTAGAATGAGCTGGGAATCAGCATCAAGGGATTAAGAAAACCTTCTCAATCAAAAGGGGGAAGAGAGAAATGAGACAAAATAAAGTGTCAATGGCTGAGAGATCCCAAACAGAGTCTAGAGGTTATCCTGGTGGTTATTCTTATGCATTTATATAGATATCAGCTTTTTAGTTAAGATGTAATGGACAGGCTGGAGGGAACTGCCTGAAAACGCAGAGCTGTGTTCCAGTAGCCATGTTTCTTGAACATGATTGTATAATGATATAGCTTTCAAGTAAAATGTATGGATTAAAAATAAATAAATAAAAGGGGGTACAAATGTCAAAATAAATTCAGTAGATTGAAATGCTGGTGATCAGTGAGGGGAAGGGGGTATGGTATGTACACATTTTTTCCTTTTTATTTCTTTTTCTGAATTGATACAAATGTTCTGAGAAGTTATCATGGTGATGAATATAATGTGATGATATTGTGATATTGGTGTGAGAACCAAGAACGGAATGATCGTATGTAAGAATGTTCGTGTTTGTATGTTATTATGTTTAAATTTTTTTAAAAATTGCTTAAATTAGTAAAAAATAAAGGAAAATTCCATACAATACAGCTCAATAAAATAATTGTATTTATATCCTTTAAATCAAGAGTAAAATATAAAGTTATTAATGCAAAAGCTGACCTAGAGATGATTCCCAGTAACGAAAAAGATATGAATCAAAGAAGCTACTTAAAATAAAATGCCACTAAAATTTAAAGAAGCCTTACTGTACTAGATAGGTTGAATTACGAAATCATAAGTGATGATTTCTTAACTATTCAGACTTTGAACAATTAATTAAAACTATCTCCCAAAGATTTTTTAAGATCTGTGTCTGTGTCTTAAGAATGAAAAACATGCATCTTAAGCATCTCTAAAGTATTTTCCAATAAAATGCATCAGCTACATACTGTGATAATTTTAAAATAATTATGTCCCCTTCCCTTATTAATGCATCCCAATCTTGGGATATATTGAACTTCATGTTTACCTAAAAACAAACAAAAACAAATCCTAAAGAGAGACAATTCTCTCTGTGTTCTTCTCCAGGGAAATTTATATTCTAGACTTTATTTCTAATTTCCCTTGGATTTTTTCCACTTGGATATTCCACTCAAGACTTAGATTCAGTATATACAAATTTGAATACCCTTTCCCCAATCCTATTAATTTTCTGGCTTTCCCAATTCTATTAGTGATACTAGGATTAAGTCATCTTTGACTCCTTCCTTAGTTTGCCTTCTATTTCTACTTGGTGGCCAAGTCCTACTGGTTTTCATTCAGATCCTCACTTCATTCCCATATCCTGTACTTGTACTGATTCTTGTTACCTTTCCCCAGCTGTGTTATCCTAGTTTCCTATTTATCTCACCCACATTCTCCCTACCCCAATCACCCCAGACATTTTTGTCACAGTAATCTTACCAAAACTCAATTCTAATGAAAAATTTCCAAAGACTCTCCATTTGATACTGAATAAACCCAAATGTCTTTGCTTGGTATTCAATGCCATCTATATCCAAAATGTTTTTCCAGTTTTAATCCCCATTCCTTCCTTTTAATCATCCAAGTTCTCAATGACAGCAAAGTATTGCTTCCTAAACAGACCCTTTGATTTATTACTTCCATCCATCTGTTCATGTTATTTCCTATGCCAGCAATGCCCTTTTGGCATATTGTCCATTAATCCAGAGCTCATCTAGAGTTGAAATACGATCTCCTCAAAACAGTTTTTGTACTGTCCATCACAACCCAGTCTTTTAGAAGTCATCAATCCCTGGGTTTTTGCTTTTTTTAATCTTCGTATTATCATTATCATTTTCCACTTTTTTTTTTTTTATCATTTGTGCACTTATCTCCCCTTCAATAATAAAAGCTCCTTTAAGCCAGGGTGTTTGATTCAGCCTTATAAAAATGGAAACTTATTAAGTATCTTCTTCTTAAATAAGAACTGACATAAAGAGAAAATATCTTTCTCTTGCAGCCTATTAAAAGAGGACCTTTAAAGCAGCAGAATTGTACTCAAGAAGCCAAATTAGCATGCTGAAGATAATAATACCAAGATTTATGAGAAAAGCAGAGGTGATGAACAACCTAAACTCTGAGAGTAAAAGATTCCCTGGGAAGTGAATAATCTAAAAGTCTCAGAGAATGAGTCTTGGAAAACTCAGTGGTGATCCAGGAGTAATCTGCTGTGTTCAGAACTGGGTTATTTGACTTTAAATTCTATCCACTATACTTATGGTGAAATAGATCCAATTTCCTCCACAAAGAAGACTGTAACAGATATAAAACAGAAGACTGTTTTAAGGCACTGGGAAGTGCCTAATTAAAGGGCAAAAACTTTATGATGGTCTGCTTCATAATTTTCTATTTTAATCTCTGAGTGGAATCAGCCTTCCTAATTCTTGAGTAGCAGTGGTGGAATAAGGATGCCCAAGATGGGGTCAGAAACAGCAAGTACTAAAGGAATAGAAACAGGAAAGGGCTTCTGAGACTCCTAGAGATATGTGGAATGAGAATGAGAGGCAGGCAGGACGAGGTAAATGATAGTTTAAGGAAAACTTTGGCAACTGAGCAATAAAGAATCAACTTGTAGTTCTATCACTTACTGGCTGTGACAGTTTCTTTGCCTGTAAAATGGGGATAAAAAAATCCCACTTCATAGATTGGTGTGAGGATCAAATAAGGTAAGTACCTATTCTAACCTACTCCATGAGTTTATCATATGATTCATGCCTAATTCAAGGGAAGCTATTATTTTAGGAGATATTATAATAGTAGTAAAAATACAGACCTGAGTTGAAATTCTGGCTCTATCCTCACTAGATTATGATCTTGAGAACATATCTAAATCCTCTAAGGTTCAATTTGAGCATTGTACGGGGTTCTTCTGAAGATTAATGACATAATGCATATTTAGTCCATATATTTTGAGTTTTCTTTCCCCTTGAGACCTAGATGATGAGAAAGGCCAGAATCCTCATTCCCTATTCTGTGAATGGTCCAATCCCCTCAAAAGTATATCTACTAAATCTTTGGAGGTAGGCAGAGAGGAGAAGGTATAGGAAGGCTACATTTTCACGTCACTATGGAGGACGTTCACTGAAGTTTTGCCTTTGATTATCTAATATCCCCCTAAAAAAGAGTGAACCAGATTTCCAGTTGAGCATGGAAATGTTCTTTTATGGATGGCTTTTCTCCCTTTTATATAACATGCTAATATGTTTCATTCTTTGAGTCAAGAAGCTCTACGAATAAAAAATAATTTCTATTTATAGTCAAACACAATCCAAATGCATATATATCTTGTTTCAATATACTATCTCCTTATGTGAACAAAAAAAAGGTTGTCATTATATATCACATGTCCTCTCTTCTCTGTGGAACTAAGGAAGACATAAAATAATTAGGGAAATTAGTCTTCTGTTTTTAAAGAAAAAAATCTTGGAGAAACATATTATCTCCCAGTGGAAGGAGTGGGAGGTGGTAATTAAATGAAGAGTGGAAAAAGGGGCAATAAGAATTCTACACAGACAGGAGCTCTTAAAGTTTACCATGTATTCATCCCATGTTTATGAATCTACTGAGAACAGCTATATCTGGAATAGAAAAATGAAGATTTCCAAGACTGAGCAATGTTCTAGAAGGAGTCATTAATATCACATCTGCTACTAGCCTCATCCATCCTCAGAAGAAGCATCACTTCATGAAAATCCTCTTCCCCTGAGTGAAGGGTGGAGGAATGGAGAGGTTAGGTATTCCATGCTATTGCCATCATTGTTTTTTTGACCTCTCATCAATAAACTTTCAAGTAGTTTCTGATAACTACATTATGCAATATTGGTATCTAAGGAAAACTAGAATAGAACAAGAATACATTGTTTTTATGCCCTATAAAATATTCTACAACTTTTTTTTCTGGCTCCTATTCATGACTCTATTATTTATGTGCCTTTAGCACTGCTGTAACCTTATCCTCAACCCTTTTCTTCACTTCCAAAACATGATGATAAAAATAAAGTAAAAATCAAAGTCAAGCACACATACACAAAATACTCACTCAAGATGTCCACGCAACTGAAAATTTGGGGAGATGGGATTATTTACATCAGAGGGACTACACGACTTTAGATTGAATATTAGGTATCTTTAGTCTAGAATGTCATTGGGCCACTATTCCAGGTAATGCAGCCATCATTCTTTTCCCTTTCATGACAGAAGCAAAAACATGCCAGCACAAACTCAGTACTGGCACTTGGAAAATCCCTCCTATTTTTTAATGCAGTGAAATTTGGCTCCACATTCCCCCTGCTGTCAATTCAGGTTAGGGCTTCCCTTTGTATATTCAGAAGTTAAGCAGAAGCTTTGAAATGACCTCTTTGATGAGCATAGTGAACTTTTTAGACTATGCAAAGTATTTCAACTTTTTAAAAATCTTCAAGTATCTGAGATAATGGAAGATTAAAGCTGAAAGAGCCTTTACTTTATACCAAAACTCGCCTAAGAAACATAAGTATATTAACTTATTTAAGTTAACAATTGCCTTATAAAGTATTATACTCTTCTTTTGCAGATGAAAACACTGAAGCAATGAAGATTAGGGAACTTGCCCAATGTTACACAGCTTGAAATTGGCAGAATTGAAAAGAAGGGAGATTTCTCATTAGGATAGGATGAGTTTCCTGCAGTGAATTATTCAATCAATAAATTAATTCAGAATTTAAGGGTTTTGAACCCAAAAGTTCTCAGTGGCAACTTAATTCAAGTGCATAGATATAGAATGGAAATGATTTTCAATAAAAACTCATACTGAAATGTAACCCTGGCTGAATGAGCTTGATTTTAAGAAATCACTACTACATGTACATGGTTTCTAGGGACACTGATTACTTACTCATTTGAAAATAACTCTCTTAATTTTGTAAAAGTGAAATTATTCTTTGCTTTCTCATCCACAGTCATCCGAGTCTGTCATAATGCTACCACATCAAAGCTAACCAACGGTTAAAGGACTATGCACAGGACAGTAAAAGATCAAGGTTCGAAATCTAGCTCTGCCACTGACTAGAGGTAAGGCTTTATATTAGTTATTGAACTCTTCTGGGTTTCAGATTTTTCAACTATTAATAAAATGAAGATAATGAAACTAACTCAAGAGGATCATGTGAAAATTAAATAAATTTAATAATATGTCTTAAATGGCCAAGAAATTGACTGGTCTTTGGGGTACAGTTTTGTCCTGGGGTCAAATTCTGGCTCTCAACGCCCAATTCATTTGTGGGGGTTACTCATTTCCTCATCTTTGACATGGGAATAAAAATCCCTACCTGGATCTCATACTGTCATAGCTAGCTTAGAGAAAAAATATATAAAGACTGCAGGTGAGCAACTGACATACAGTTGGAGCTTAATATATAGTTGCTTTGAATATGTAATATTATCCCCTTACATCTGCAGGGAATAGGGTCCATGATATTTCTAAATCTTTTTAGAGGTATTATTAATTAACCCTGACTTCAATCAATTCAAAATCTCAAATTGAAATAATCACACATTATTCATCTCTTCTTTTAAATCCCTCCACTGACTCACTGCTGCCTTCTGTGTAACATTTTAATTTCTATTCCTAACATTTCGTGTATCTGCACAGCAGGCTTACTAAGAAGCCCTTAGTACTTGCTGTTTGTTGTTCCTCGGCACACGGACCCACCTCATTAAGTCACATAGTGTGCTCAGTGCTGTATAGAATATTGAGAAAACCAGCTTCTGCAATCTGACTTCTCAAATTGACTTTGTTATATAATATAGAATTGATTATTCCATTTCCCCATCATCTTTTTCTTGCTCATTCAAATGCCCTATTTCCATTTTTCTCTCTCTTTACATCTTTCTACAGCTGTCTTAATTGGAATAACTCTGGAGCTTAATTAAAACAATGGACATCTAGTTTATACAATTTGTCCATCTGAATAATACAACCTTGCAGTAATTATTTATTGATGTGGGCATTAAACTCATGCACTTTCAACTATAGGTGCTTAGACAACATTTCTACTTTTAAATACCTTGATCTCCTAGTTTAGGGATTTAATTGATACAAGCAGAAAAGAACAATATCAACAAAACCCCGGATCTTAACTGCTATAGACTAATGGTGGGGGAGAGAGTATTATACCATGTGCATAAATCTATGATGCATTTTCAGAGTACTGGACTTTTTGAAAAAAGCATGCAATTATTGAAGATTTTGTAGAAACATGTTTGTGTTGGGCATTACACATAGCTTCATAGGGATAGTTCATTCATTTATGCCACAAATATTTTAGTCAAGGACTGAACTAGTTGCTGGATTAACAGAAGAGGTTTTGTGTTCTGAGAGAAGACTGACAAGAGTAGGAAGTTTTAGGGAAGGTAGATGAATTTTCCAAGTAGAAGGAGCATCATGTTTAAAGTTCCTAAGACTGGCTTGAGGCTGGAATGGCAAATAGTGACCAAAGGACCTTCTGTTCCATATTGAGAAACGTTGGCTTTACTTTAAAGATTATGGCCCTCCAAATCATATAAATACAAGGAGGTTAAAAAAGAGCAGCATACGCATTATTTACTATACAATATAGCTACTAAAACAGGTAAGTTCAGTAGGGAAATAAAACAACCAAACAAAAACAAAAACATGAAAGAATCATCTTGGAAATATCTATCCCAAGACCTGAAGGCTAAGGAATCAAGAAGAAGAAGTTATAAAGGGTATTTTTGACTATGAAAAAAAAAAACATGCAATAGTCTGGCAAAGAGAGAGAGCTTTATACATTAGGTCTGGAGTTAATTACACAGTGGACAGTGATGTGAGGTGGAAAGCAGAGTCTCAGTAAGACAAGAGATGAAGCAGAATAAGTGAGCAAGATTGGAACCGAGACAGACTGAATTCCAAGAATATTGTAAACTTTATTCTAGCAGCAATGCGAATAATGAATGCAGTATTTTATTTCCTACCCTCACAGATATCTTCTTATCACAAATACAGGCAAGTAAAAAATCACTTTATTTCTTCGAATTTGCTTCTCAAACACATAGTTCTTATTAGGCATCAACTTTGTTTCAAGCAAATGACAAGGCATTAGAAGAGCAGGCAAACAGGCAAAACATAAAATCCTCTCTTCTACTTGTTCTACTGTTTTATTAAGCATCTATATGATCTGTGATAGGGATGCAATAATGGGGGAAAAATAGATACGGCCTCCGCACACATTAAGCTCTAATGAAATGTGCTACTGTAGAGTGAGGCTGATGATAATTTGGAAGCACAAAGGAGAGGCACATAAAATGATTTCTGTCTCTGTATAGGTGCCTATTTAAGGGGATAGGGCAAGCGGCAAAAAGTGTCTTCAGGACAGATTTTCCAGGCTTGAATAGAAATCATGAAGAGAGAAAAGCATGTATAAGGGCAGGTGGTGATAAAGACCAGCTGGTGCTTCGGAAGTCCTATAAAGGATGTTAATTCTGCAATTGGCTCCGGGAGAAAACTTGTGAAGGACAGAGAAACCCGCCCTTTTTGTCAACCTGCTCAAAAAGGTTTCCTCTCTGGTTCACAGAAAAAACCAGATGTATTCATTTGTTAAATATAAAACCAGTTACATTAGTTATTAGGTTAAACTTGACAGGATCTAGGACTTCGAAAGAGAGACGTTGCTATTTTTATTTTAAATGACTTTATTTCCATATCTCTAATAGAGAGTAAATCAAAGCCTTATAATAGTACTGCAGCTGGTAAAGAGAAGCAAGATGCAGATAACTATTTTTATTTAAACGATATTGTATTCATAGAGATTAAGGCAGGATGCTGCAGCTGCAAGGGAGAATTCGAAATTAGAGCAGCTTCAATAGTGTTGTTCACAATTTCAGTCAAATTCACAAGACTTGCCCTATAGTAAGCATTTTTTTTTTTGCACTTGTGATGGGTTTGCATGTGCATTCACATGCATTTAATATTTTTCTGGGAAATTGGAACTACACTGCTTGAAATCCTGAAAGTAAAATTGTTTTTTTTTTCATATTAATCTCTCTCTCTCTCTCTCTCTCTCTCTCTCTCCCTTGTGTGTAGCTTCACAGTAATGTCCCTGCTGCCACTTTTTAAAGCTGCTGCTTCCACAAATAAAACAGCATCATTCAGTTTCCACATACAAAAGAATTGTAAAAACTTTCCTCTAGTGTTATCTGACCAAAAATAAGCGCTGCATTTCAAAGAGTTCCTTATGTAACCTGAATGTCCTAGATTTCTACAGCCTTCAAGGGTCATCTTTTCTTTTAAAACTCAAGGAAGAATAATCCACATCCTCACCCTGCTTGACCCCAGGGGTTTGTTCTCTTACTGGGTTTCTGCCAGTCTGCCAGGCTGCTATCATAAATGCCACACAATGGGGACTTAAATAATGGGAAATTATTGGCTCACCATTTCAGAGGCCAGAAGTCCAAATCAAAGCATTGGCCAGAAGTCTTGCTTTCTCCCAGGGCTGGCAGCAGGCAATCCTTGGGTTCACTTTGACTTTGCAGTCACATGGTATGCCCATTCCTTTCTCTTATGAATTGTTTCTTGCATAAAAATCCATTCTTTTTCCTCTCTCTCTCTCACACATTTCTACTGCTGATAAAGGACTCCAGTAATCCATATTAAGGCCTGATCTCATTCAGTTGGGACATACCTTAGCTAAAAGAACATCTATAGGAGATGCTGTTTACGATGGGTTCACACCTACAGGAATGTGAACTAAGACCAACAGCATGTCTAAATTGGGATACACAATTCAATCCACAACAGTTTCCTTCTTTATGTATTTCTGAGAAGCTCCACAGAAGTCCTAGGCTGGTAGATAATAGCATCTGATCCTCCTTACTAGAGTAGCACGCAACGCGATGATAGTATCAGCACTTTGTGTCTGCAGAGCCATTTAAGAAGCACTTTCGCATTTATCTTCACGTTATTTTGTAGACAATGAGAATCAGATGCTAATGACACACAGATGCAATTATGGGTCTAACCCACATCTCATGATTCCCAATCTCCCTAGGCTCCACCACATACTATGTTGTCTCAAGTCTCACGAAGTTGCTCTATTCACATGAGCTAATACATGTGAGAAAGCCCTGAAAAGGATTAAATGTGATCCAGATAGAATGTTGTTGTTTTACATTGTTGTTGTGTTTGATACAGTTAAAGTTGTGCCTGGTGAGATTCTCCCTTTTTGCTCTATTCTGTGGATAATGATCAGATTAATCTCTGCATGTTGCCTCTATTACACTGCCAAGCATCCAGGGACATTTTACTCTGAAATTTCCTTTACATACAGTCCAAGACCTTGCATCATGAGAGTGCTTGACAGCTCTTAGCTCAAGGGAGAATTCACATGGTTTGACAGTCCTTGCAGGGGTACATATCTCTGCAGACTGCCCAGCCCCCTTGTGCCAGGCTCTTAGTATCTCTGGAGAGACTAGTCCTTCCATTGGTAAAGTTAGCAAACAACATGACCACTGAATGATTTAGGAAGTGACAAGTGTGTCAGGATTCCCCCTTGAGAAGCTGTGGAAATCTGGCTTGTCCAAACATCCTTGGCAACAGCTACAAAGTCTTTTCGGTTGTGGTAAATTGTAGTCTGGTGGATTAATTCAAAAGGTACTCATGCATGGCCCGATTTTCTGCCAGTCTTGCATAGCAATACCCAGTAATAAGACCATGGAAGTGAGTAACATTTGTTTTACAGTCTCACAGAGGCCACAATGAGAATTCCTCCCTCACACCCAGTCAGGTGCTATGGACTGAATAACCTGGAGAGTAAAGGGGTGATGCTCCGCAAGGAATATTTCAGTCCCTAAAGGGCTTGGGCCTGGAAATGAAATCGAAGAAAGGACTTTTCTCCAGTAAACACTGACTCCAACTTTCAATCAAATAATTTCTTCTTTAATCATCTGCCTCCCTCCAACAGATTTATCTGCAGTTGTTCAACATACATACACAGGCCACTCTTCCAATCTTGAGACACATTTTCATCCTCTCTCCCTGCCTTTCTTTGCTGTGACCTAAATAATGAAATACCATTCGTCTACTTTCTTCTGCTAAGACATTTTACTACCAAAATAAGCTTAGTTCTATTTCACCTAAATGAAATAAAAACTTCATGAAAAAAACCACATTATTTATGAACACTTGTCTTCTTTAAAAATATATGTGAAGTATTTAAATGAATAATGTATGTATTTAAGAATTCATGATAAATTCTTTATAGATGAGAATTACTAAAATGATATTTCAGTTAAGGAAAGGAGAAAAAATACTAAGTTATTTGAGAGCAGAAAAATATTATAATCCATAAATATAAATACACAATTCATAAATCATAATTAAAATACCTACATTGATCTTCAGGGTAGTAATTCTGCAATCGCGATTTTCACTATTATTTTATATACTTTCTTGAACAATATTTCACTCAACCATTCCCTTATATTATCAGTAAAGGAAAGAAGAATATATAAATTTTTTAAGGTTCATATGAAGAAAAAATAAATTACTAAGTTAGAATATCTGCTTCTTATAGTTATCAAACTCTTTGGTTTTATGTTTAAAACTACAACTCCCTTGTACTCCTGGAGAAAGCTTCTCTCACTTTTTACTAGAAATTCATATATAAGCACAATAAATCAAGCAAATGCATTACGATAAATTTATTAATTTGTCCTTATTCAGATGAACATAATTTTATTTTTATTTTGAAATATTTTCAAATGCAAGAAAATTTAAAAATAATACAAACCCCATAAGTCTACCAATATTAATATTTTGCCACATTTGCTATGTCATTCTATCTATCCAGCCATATAACCATCCACTTAGCTAACTGTCTGATTGACTGGCTGGTTCTCTCTAGCACTCTATTTTCTGAGCACTTGAGTGTAGTTTATAAACCTCCTGCTCCTTGGACACTTAATACTGTGATGTACACTCCTAAGAAGAAGGATACAATATTCACTTATGTAGCCACCTTAAGTCCAGTTTTCAAGTTCAAGAGATTTAACATTCCAATTTTTTCCATTTGTCCCAATAATGTTCCTTTAAGCTTTTTCTCTCTTATTAGATCCTGTCCACAATCCCATAATGCTTTTAATTGTTATTATTTCTTAAGTTGCTCACATTTTTTTTAATTATGGAAAGTTTGTTGTATAAATTTCAAACACTCTCACATATACCATCCACTAGGATTAATCACATTCACAGTATTAGGCTATCCTTACCATCCATTACCAAAACCTTCCCAACATCCTAAACAGAAACTTTACACTCTTTATCCATCAACTCCCCATTGTGCCTGCCCCCAACTCTGGAAACCTATTTCCTACTTTCTGTCTCTTTGAGCTTGCATATTCTCTGATAGTTTTTTTTAGGATTCATGGGGCTTAAATTTAGCATGCTAAATCTATACCAACCACATTAGCTTTGATACAAACTTAATTTCAACAGTGTACACAAATTATGTTTTTATACCCCTCCATCTCACCACCTTCATGTGGTTCTTTTCAGAAATAATATGTTTATATATAGTGAATCCCAAACCACTGATTGATTATTATATTGTATGCATTTGCCTTTTAGATCTTTTAAGAAGTAAAAAGTAGAGTTACAAACCAAAAGTATAGTAGTTCTGGCATTTATTTTACCCATATGGTTACCATTCCCAGAAATCTTTATTTTTTTTATGTGGCTTTGATCTAGTATCTATTGTTCTTTCCTTTCAATCTGCAGAGTCCTTTTATCTCTTGTACAGCAGTCTAGTGGTGATGAAGCCAGCATTTGTTAATCTAGGACTGTCTTAATCTCTGCCTGATTTTTAAAAATATATTTTTATTGAGAAATTTTTACAACATACAGTCCATATATGGTATACAATTGATGGCTTACGCTATGATCACATAGTTGTGTATATATCACCATGATTATTTTTAGAACATTTGTATTACTCCAGAAAAAGAAATAAAAGAAAAAAGACTCATGCATCCTATACCTCTCCCTCTTATTAACCACTAGTATTTCAATCTACCCAATTCATTTTATCCCTCGTCTCCCTATTATTTATTTATTTTTTAATCCATATTTTTAACTCAATTGTCCATGCCCTGGATAAAAGGAGCATCAGACATGAGGTTTTCACAGTCACACAATGACACTGTAAAAGCCATATCATTTTATAACCATCTTCAAGAATCAAGGCTACAGGAACACAGCTCAACAGTTCCAGGTACTTCCCTCCCCCCATTCCAATACACCATAAACTAAAGAGAGATATCTATCTAATGCATAACAAAACCTCCAGGATAACCTCTTGAATCTGTTTGAAATCTCACAACTACAGAAACTTTATTCTGTCAAACTTCTCTCTTCCCTTTTTGGTCAAGAAGTCTTTGTCAATCCCATAATGCCAATCCTGGCTCATACTAGGGGTTCTCCTACATGTTTCCAGGGAGATTTTCACCCTTGGAGTCATGTCCCACATACTGGGGAGGGCAATGAGTTCACCTGCCAAGTTGTCTTAGAGAGAGAGGCCACATTTGAGCATCAAAAGAGGTTCTCTTAGGCATAGGTAGGCTTAGTTTATCCTTTGCAGGAATAAGCTTCATAGGAGCAAAACCCAAGACTGAGGGCTCAGCCTATAGATCTGGTTGTCCCCAGTGCTTGTGAGAATATCAGGAATTCCATAAATGGGAAGTTATTTCCTCCTTTCTTCCCAGTCCCCCAAGGAGACTTTGCGAAGAATTTTTTATTCATTGCCCAAATTACTCTGGGATAAATAGGAACATCACACTAACCTGAATAAAACAACAAGATCTCATACCATATTCAAGAGTCCCTATACTAGCTTTTGCAATGTAACTGTGTGATTGTGAAAACCTTGTGTCTGATGCTCCTTTTATCTACCTCATCAACAAGATGAATAAAACATACGTTTTAAAAATAAATAATAGGGGGAACAAATGTTAAAATAAATTCAGATTGAAATGCTAGTGATCAATGAAAGGGAGGGGTAAGGGGTATGGTATGTATGGATTTTTTCTGTTTTCTTTTTATTTCTTTTTCGGAATTAATGCAAATGTTCTAAGAAATAATCATGATGATGAATATGCAACTATGTGATGATATTGTGAATTACTGAATATATATGTAGAACGGAATGATCATAGTTAAGAATGTCTGTGTTTGTCTGTTATTTTTTTAAAAAAATTAAAAATTAATAAAAAAAAAGAAAAAAAAAAGATTCCCTATACTCATGGAGTTCAAATGCACTGATCATACAAGTCAAATTAGATAATGCACTACCCAAAATATAAATTTTGCACCAAATAAACCCTCTCCCTTTGGTCTCCCACGAAGTTAAAGTTTTAAAATATGGATGATATCATCCTTTACCCTGTATTTTGATTTATCTTAGTCCTACCCAGATCAGCTTCATTCGTATCTCTATTCGAAGTCTGATCACTTTTCCAACTTTCAAAATAGTTCTAGTAAGGGGTATTGCTGACTTTCATATCTTCAGAGCGCTAACTCTGAGTCTCAGGTGTCACATAATTACCTGAAGTTTCTGGGACCCACCAGGTTATATACCAACAGCTCAGTAGCTCAGAATTTAGAAATATCGGTTACAGCTACTAAATACATATGACCGCTGTAAGAGCTTGCAATCTGGGACCCTTTACAATAGGTCCCAACCTTGTAACCCATGTTTTCAACTTCATTTCACCAAGTTTTTACATTAATAGTTAGTCCACACAAGTGAGGCATGATAATATTTGTCTTTTTGTTTTTGACATTACATTCAACATACAGTCCTTAAAGTTCATTCACCTAGTTCAGTGCTTCACAACTTCATTCCTTCTTGTGGTCACTCAGTAGTCTGTTGTATGTATCCACTACAGTTCCCCTTTCCTTCCCTCAGTCACTGTAACCACAGGCCACCTCCATTCATTGTGAATCGTATTTTTTCCCGTATAACATCCATTTTCAACACCTTGCAATGTTGACATTCATTTGGTCTCCCACATGCAATAATGTTTTTATATTTCTACATTTAATCACCTTTATTGTTCACTCTAGGCATTCCTGAGTTATACCATCTCAGTCTTTATCCTTTATCTTTCCTTCTGGTTTCATATGCACCCCCAGACCTTTTCCTTCAATCATACTCGAATTCAGATTCACTCTGTGCACTTATATTATTATGCTACAATCAGATAGTATTGTGCTATCCATTTCTGAATTTTTACAGTCAATCCTGTTGCACAATCTGTATTCCTTAAGCACCAAATGCCCAATCTCTATCCTCTTTCTATCTCCTGATACGTTATGTTCTTACATTCAACTCTCAAATTTCACTGATTAATGTTAGCTCATATTACTGAGACCATACAGCATTTGTCCATTTGTTTCTGGCTAATTTCATTCAGCATAATGCCCTCAATGTTACATTCTTCATGACTTTATTTTGTCTTACAGCTGTGTAATAGTCCATTAAATGCATATAGCACAGCTTGTTTAGCTACTTGTCCATTGATAGACATTTGGGTTGTTCAATCTGTTGGCAGTTATAAATAATGATGCTATAAACACAGGTGTACAAATGTCTGTTTGTGACCTTCCTTCAGATCCTCTGAATATATACTCAGTAATGGAATTGCTGGATCATATGGCAATTCTATACTCAGCTTCCTAAGAAACCAGCAAACTGCCTTCCAGAGCACTTGTAACATTTTACGTTCCTGCCAACATTGAATAAATACGCCTCTTTTTCCACATTCTCTCCAGCACTTGTTGTTTTCTGATTTTTTGATAATGGCCATTCTAGTGGATGTGAGATGATACCTCACTGTGGTTTTGATTTCCCTAACAGCCAGTGAAGTTGAGCATTTTTTCATTTGCCTTTTAGCCATTTGTATTTCCTCTTCTGAGAAGTGTCTGTTCATGTCTTTTGCCCATTTTTTTAATTGGGTTGTTTGTCTTTTCATCATTAAGTTGAAGAATCTCTTTATATATTCTGGATACTAAACTTTTATCTGATATAGGGTTTCCAAATATTGTCTCCCATTGAGTAGGCTGCCTTTTACTTTCCTGACAAAGTTCTTTCATACACAAAAGTGTTTAATTTGGGGGAGTTCCCATTTATCTATCTCTTTTTTCAATGCTTGTGCTTTGGGTGTAAGATCTAGGAAACTGCGTCTTATTACAAGATGTATAAGATATTTCCCTATATTTTCTTCTAAAAGTTCTATGATCTTAGCTCTAACATTTAGGTCTTTGATATACTTTGAGTTAATTTTTGTATAGCGCGTGAGATATGGATCCTCTTTCATTCTTTTGCATATGGATATTCAGTTCTCCAAACACCATTTATTGAAGAGGCTTTCGATTCCAGATGGGTTGGCTTAACCACCTTGTTAAATATCAGTTGTCTAGAAATGGAGGGTCTATTTCTGAACACTCAGTTTGATTCCATTGGTCAGGATATCTATGTTTATGCCAGTACCATGTTGTTTTGACCACTGTAGCTTTTTAATATGCTTTAAAGTCAGATAGTGTGAGAGCTCCCACTTCATTTTTCTTTCTCAACATATTTGTAGCTATCTGGCGCATGCTGCCCTTCCAAATAAGTTTGTTATTGGCTTTTCTATTTCTGTAAAGTAAGTTGGGATTTAAATTGGTATTGCATTGAATCTATAAATCAATTTAGATAGGATTGACATCTTAATTATATTTGGTCTTCCAATCCATGAACACAAAATGCTCTTCCATTTATTTAGGTCGTCCATGATTTCTTTATCAATTTCTTATAGTTCACTATGTATAGATCTTTTGTATCTTGTAGTTCTCTGCATATAGGTCTTTTATATCCTCAGTTAAATTTATTCCTACATATTTGACTCTTTTCATTGCTATTGAAAATGGAAATTTTTTCTTGATTTCCTGCTCAGATTGCTCATTACTAGTGTATAGAAATACTACTGATTTGGGGTCATTGACCTTGTACCCTGTTATAGCTCTAGCAGCTTTGCTGTAGATTTTTCAGGATTTTTGATATATATACAATCATGTCATCTTCAGTGAGAATTTTTCTTCTTCCTTTCCAATCTGGATGCTTTTTATTTCTTTTGTTTGTTTGTTTGTTTAATTGCTCTGGCTAGGACTGCCGGCACAATGCTGAAAAACAGGGGTAACAGTGGACATCCTTGTCCTGTTCCTGATCTCAGGGAAAGCTTCCATTTTTTTCCCATTGAAGATGATGTCCACTGTGAGTTTTTCATATATTCCCTTTATCATGTTGAAAAAATTCTCTTCTATCATTGTCCTTTGAAGTGTTTTCATCAAAAAAAGGATGTTGAGTTTTTTCAAGTGCTTTTGCTGCATCAATCGAGATTATAGTGTGGTTTTTCTGCTTTGTTTGTTTATATGGTATATTACATTAATCGCTTTACTTATGTTGAACTAGCCTTGCACACACGGGATAAATCCCATTTGGACATGGTGTACAATTCTTTTATTATGCTGCTGGACTTGATTTGCAAGTATGTGTTGAGGATTTTTCCATCTATAGTCATTAAAGAGATTGATCTGTATTTTTCTTTTCTTGTATCTGGCTTTCGTATTAGGGTGATGTTGGCTTCACAGAATGACTTAGCTAGATTTCCCTCCTGAAGAGTTCAAGCAAGATTGATGCTAATTCTCTCTTGAATCCTTGGTAGAATTCACAAGTGATGCCAAAATTTGTGAGCTGAGAATTCACAGCTCACAAATTAGAACAGCAACAAATTTTCCTCTCAGCACTGCCTTTGCTGCATCCAAAATTTTTTTATATGCTGTGTTTTCATATTGTTTCAGTCTTGTCATTTGGAAGAACTAGAGAAAGAGCAGAAAAGTTCTGTACTTTTCTTTTCTATGAGCATTTTGATGACTGGTTCAATCATCTTACTTGCGATTGGTTTGTTGAGGTTTATTTCTTATCAAGTCAATGTTGGTTGTTCATGCCTTTCTAGGAAGTTGTCCATTTCACCTATGTTGTCTAGTTTATTAGTATATAGTTGCTCATAACATCCTCTCATTACCTCCTTTATTTCTGTGGGGTCAGTGGTTATGTCTTCTCTTACATTTCTGATTTTATATATTTGCATTTTCCAACTTCTCTACTCGTTTTTTTTTTTTTTTTGTCAATCTAGCTAAGTGTCCATCAAATTTATTGTTTTTCACAAAGAACCAAATTCTGTTTTTGTTGATTTTCTCAATTGTTTTCATGTTCTCAATTTCATTTATTTCTGCTCTAATTTTCATTATTTCTTTCCTTTTGTTTTCTTTGGGGTTAGTTTGCTGCTCTTTCTCTAGTTCTTCCAAATGAACAGTCAATTCCTTAATTTTTGCTCTTTCTTCTTTTTTATTATAGGCATTTAAGGCAACTGTGCTTGGTTGAAAGGATTTATGTACCCTGAAAAAGCAATGTTTTAATCCTAAACAATCTCATGAGAACAATGGTTTCTTCTAATCCCAATTCACTACTGTTTGTTGGGAACTTTAATTAGATTCTCTCCGTGGAGATGTAACTCAATCAAGAGTGGGTATTAAACTTGATTAGATAGAGATGAGAGTCCACTCATTTGGGTGGGTCTTGATTAGTTTACTGGAGTTCTATAAAAGAAGAAGCATTGTGGTGAAAGTGGGGGATTCTGTGAGAGCACAGAATGACATAGCCATGAGAAGTAGAGTCTACCAGCCAGTGACCTTTGGAGATGAGTAAGGAAAATATCTCCTGGGAAACTTCATGAAACTGGAAGTCAGGAGAAAAAGCTAGTAGATGATGCCGTGTTCACCACATCTTTCCAGATGAGAGAGAAACGCGGAACTTCATCAGCCTTCCTGAATCAAGTTATCTTTCCCTGGATGCCTTAGATTGAACATTTCTATAGACTTGCTTTAATTGGGACATTTTTCTCAGCCCAAGAACAGTTAACGAGCAACTTACTAAATTCCCTTTTGTAAAAGCCATTCTGTTTCTGGTATATTGCATTCCGACAGCTCACAAACTAGAATAGAAACAAATTTCCCTCTCAGCACTGCCTTTGCTGCATCCAGAATTTTTTGATGTGCTGTATTTTCATTTTCCTTTGTCTTGAGATAGTTGCTGATTTCTCTTGTAATTTCTTCCTTGACCTACTGGTTGTATAAGAGTGTTGTTTAGCCTCCATATATATGTGAATTGTCTGGCCCTGCTTATTGATTTCCAATTTCATTTCATTATGATCCTTGAAAGTGTTTTGTATGATTTCAATCTTTTTAAATTTATTGAGATTTGCTTTGTGACCCAAAATATGGTCTATCCTAGAGAATGATTCATGAGCATTTGAGAAACATGTGTATCCTGCGGTTGTGGGTGTAATGTTCTGCAAATGTCTGTTAAGTCTAGCTCACTTATCATATTATTCAAATTATCTGTTTCTTTGTTAATCCTCTGTCTAGATGTTCTATTCATTGATCAAATTGGAGAATTGAAGTCTCCAAATAGGTAGAGGTGTCTATTTCTTCCTTCAGTGTTGTCAGTGTTTGCTTCATGTGTTTTGGAGCACTCTGGCTTGGTACATAAATATTTATGATTGTTATGTCTTCTTATTGAATTGTCCATTTTATTAATACACAGTGCCCTTTGTCTCTTTTAATTGTTTTATATTTGATGTCAAATATGTCAGATATTAGCATAGCTATTCCTGTTCTTTTCTGATTGCGGTTTGCATGAAATGTCTTTTTCTCGACCTTTCACTTTCAATCTATTTTTTGAGCTTTGTTCTAAAGTGGGTCTCCTTTAGACAGCATATAGATGGGTCCTGTTCTTTAATCCATTTGTCTTTTGATTAGGAAGTTTAATCCACTAGCACTTAGTGTTATTAGTATAAAGGCAGTACTTTCTTCTACCATTTTGTCTTTACATTTTATAGGTCATATCTAATTTTTTTTCTCTTTTTACCTTAGAAGAGTGTAGATAGTCTTCATTTTAACATTCTTCTACAGAACTCTCTCTCCTGTCTTTTCCTATATGCCTGTAGTGCTTCCTTTATTATTTCCTATAGGGACATCCACAACACATATATTCACGCACTTCATGTTGTCATTCAACTCCCTGAGACCTATCTCATATTTTTCCATTACTTTCCCTGTATTTTCTTTTGTGTGTTGGATTTCAGATGTCCAGTCCTCTAGTTCACTAATCTTTTCATATGCCACTTCAAATCTATTGTTGTAGGTTTCAATTGTTTTTTCACCTCTTCTATTATGCCTTTCATTCCCATAATTTCTGCGATTTGTTTTTTCAATCTTTTATTTCTTTATGTTTGCCCAATGTTTTTTAATATCCTCCCTCAATTTGTTGATTTGATGTTTTATGTGATTTTCCATATCTGTTCAAACAACCTGAGTTGTTTCAATTCCTGTATTTCATTTGAAGTGTTGGTTTGTTCCTTTGGCTGGACCATATCGTTGATTTTCTTAGGATGGCTCATTATTTTCTGTTGCCTGCCTCAGTTTTGAAAGACTGTTTTACCAGATATAGAATTCTTGGTTGATAATTTTCTCCTTTCAGCACTTTAAATGTTATCCCATTGTTTTCTTGCCTCCATAGTTTCTGATGAGAAATTAGCATTTAATCTTATTGAGGATCCCTTGTGCATAACACATTGCCTCGTTCTTGAAGCTTTCTGAATTTACTCTTTATTTTAGGTATTTGAAATTTTGATTATATGTCATGGCATGGGTTACTAGGGTCTATTCTTTCTGGAGTTCACTGAGGTTCTTGGTGTGTAAATTCACGTCTCTCTTAAATTTGTTTATTTTCAGCCATTATTTCTTGAGTAATTTCTCTGCCCTTTTCTCTCTTTCTTCTCTTCTTGGACTACCATAATATATATATCAGTATGCTTGATGGGTTCCACAGGCTCTTCAGGTTCTGTTTACTTTTTTTCCTTTTTTCTTTCTGCTCCTCAGACTGGATGATATAGTTGTTTTATTTCCAAGTTTACTAATTCTTTCTTCTGCCAACTTCAATCCACTTTTGGAACCCTCTAAATAATTTTTAATTTCTGTTATAGTAGTTTCCAGCTCTGTTTGATTCTTTTTCACAATTCCTATCTCTATTGATATTCTTTGTGTTCATCTATTATTTTCTTGATTTCCTTTAGTTCCTTGCCCATGTTTTCCTTTAGCTCTTTGAGCATATTTAGGACAATTTATTTAAAGTAGCTGTCTGGTCTAATTCCCATTGAAGGATTTTATTCCTTTAATCTTCTCCTTTGCCTGGGGCATTGCTTATTGATTCTTTGATTGTTTTTAAACTTTTGTTAAAACCTGGAAATTTGGTATGTTAATGTGTTATTACTGGAATTTAGTCTCTGAGGTGGCTATTCCTAAGGCATATACATAGCTATATTTATGACAGAACTTTTCTTGAATGCCAGGAGCTAAAAAAAAATTGAAGGGAAAAGAGAAAATACATTTTCCAGTCTTTGAAGATTGATCTGTGTAGTACCCTCCTTCCTTCAGAGCATATCCAAACAATGAGTTTAGAGAGTAGCTTGAGGCCAAAGTGTAGAGACCTCTCTGATTCTTTCTGCACATGTGCTTTAGTTTGCTACAGCTGCTGGGATGCAATACACCAGAAATGAAGTAGCTTTTATAAGAGGGATTTATTTAGTTATAAATTTATAGTTCTTCAGAGGAAGGGCACCTGGGTTTCCTTTGGCTTTCTGTGTTACATGGGAAGGTACACACTGGATGTCTGCTGACCTTCCCTCCCAGCTTCAGGGTTCAAATGGCTTTCCCTGGGTAAGTTCCTGTCTGCATCTCCAAATGTCTGGATCTGTGTCAGCTCTGAGCTCTAAGTTCCGTTGTGCTGGGCTGTGCTGAGCTGCTGAGCTGCTCTGAGCTCTCTTCTGACTTCTCTCCTTTAAGCCTCCAACTGAATTAAATGTTAGTCATTGTGGAAGACACTCACTTTAGACAACCACAGATGATTTAAGTCCACAGCAACAGAACAACTGGGCACCATCAGCTGGCCAAGTTGAACCTGAACCTATCTACTACAACATGCATCTTGTTTTGTTTGGGATATGTGTGTATGGTCCTAGGAATTCTGCCATTTACATGGAATGTTCCTTCTTCAGGGGACCAGGCACTACACTGCATGCCCTTCAATCAGCAATCCCTTGTCCCAGGCAACCACAACTTGACTATCCTTCTACAGAATTCTGTAGAGAGCTCTATGAGCTGCCTTCTATATGCAGAGCAATTTTCTGGGAAGGCAAACCTGAGGCAAGTATCCTGGCTTAGTCACTTAGGCCTCTCCCAGACAGACTGGGCCAGACATACATGCTATTGGTATGTGCACAAGTGCTACTCTGCTCCCTCTGGAACTGCGACCAGAACCTATGCTGGAAGCACGAACCATCTCCATTATGGGCATTGAAGGTATTGGGAGAGAGGTCAATCAGGGCACTACAAGATTCTATCAGTTTTAAATTGCCTTTTTTTTTTCTTGATTGGGCACTCTTCATGTTACTGCAATCCTTTAACTGTTTTTTGTAGCTTTAAGAAAGACATTTCTGCCAGTTCTGTCTTGTTGTTTAAAGCTTTTTTGGGGGGGGATGGGGAGACAGTGCCCTGAAGCATTTCACTTCACGATCTTGATCAGAGCAGGAGTCTGAAATAATTTTCTTTTAACATGATTCATAATTGGATTAGATATCTCTTCTCTTTCAATTAAGAATGAAAAGTATAATCCAAGGGCTTAGAGAAGAAATCTGTGAAGGTTTTTGTCAAGTCTAAAATGTTGATAATCAACACCATTTATTTTAGTAAGGATTTAATAGGTTTGAAGAAGGGAAAAGAAAAGAAATGGATAAAAGGAAGGATTTACATGCATTTATTGAATATTACTGTGGGTCAAAACTTATGCTAAGTGCTTTATAAGTGTCATTTTATATAATTTTCAATCTTCATGATAGCTCCACGAGGTAGGTATTATTAAACTTATATATTTTTTCTGACTGAGAAAATGGAGTCTGAGAATAATTAAAACTGTAGTTGCTAAATGGCAAACTTTAAACATCTGACTCTAAAGCTGTTATTATTTGAATTACACATGCATGGACATATTAATGGTAAGTATGATGGAAAATTATTGTCAGAGGCTTTCTTGTCACTTATTGAAATTGAAAGGACAATCTCTTACATAGACCTGAAAACTCTCGAAAGACCTGGGTAAAACTGCTAGCATGTTATAGACATGTCAGCTATCATGGTACAAGAGAATGTGGTAAAAAGTATTATTCATTATTCAAATACTAAGATAACAAAATGGATTAAAATTTTGAATTTAAAAACATTTTGTCTTTGGCAATCTAATTTGCATACCCATAATCAATCTTTTATTGAAATAAATAGAAAATTAAATAAAGTAATAAAGAAAAAGGAAAGTGAAAGAATAAGAGAAAGGACATATCTTTTTTACTTCATAAACACGTAAGCCATATCCTAAAATTCCATTAAAAAACCAACAACTCTCCCTGTTGGTTTTCCAAGTCTGTGCTTGTAAACAAAATATTAATTTGAATAATAGGTTCTTCTTTATGAAATTTCCCATGTAAGTCAAACTAATTTTCTCCCCAGAGAGAGTTCCTGTCCCAGCATGACCTAAGCCCCATACACTCCTTTGGTCCCAAAGAGACTAATCAAACTGCATCACTTTTAGAGACTCAGAATTTGAACTTCATAAGAAAATATTTGTAAATGTGTTTTGGTAAATAGAATCAATGCAAATACAAGAACATATTATGGCACATGTCAACTGAAGTTATAAGAGGTAGTTTGTTGAAGATGTTATTTTTTTAAATGCTATTACATCATTAGAACACTTTCCATAAAACCTATATATTCCAAGAAATATATCATTAACATGAGAAATATACTCTATTACACAAATATGTGAGCTATAAGCATGTTTTGTGCATTCGTTCAATAAACTTTTGTCAAGGAAAAAAACAACCAATAAACAAAAAGATACTCAAAGAGTTTTCAACCACAGCAACATTTTTTTTTTCCAATTGACATGATGGGAGATGTAATGTGACACCTATATTTCAGATCCAAAATCATAACCCAGAGATTGAACCTATCACCAAGCTTTAGGAAACTCCTTCTAAGCTCACTTTTGACTAATTAAAAAAAATTAAAATCTATTAATATCATTAATGAGCAATATATTGTTTTCACTAAAAATTAGCTGTCAAAAGTTATTGTAAGTTTTCTCAAAATTTTTTTAAAAATGAAACTAATAGTACTCAAGGTGTCCCTTTCTCTGAAGTCTAATTCTATATTTCCTATGATCTGAAGCCCTAATCATCTCAATGACCCACAAATTGATCTTTGACCACCAACAATTTCATTCCAGTGAAACTTGGTTTTTATATGTAATAAATAGGTTAATTTCAAACATCTATATGAATAAATTATTTTACTATTTGAAAGCCATTCATATATGAAAATATTGTTATCCTTTGGGAACACTAGCTGGGGTATGCCTATACCCTGTGTCAGGTCCCTAATAGGATTTTAAACAAACTCTCTTAAATTCCTTGATACTCAGTATGTTTTGTAAAGCAGTAGCATCTCCATCACCAAATACTTGTTAGAAATGTGGAATCTCGGTTCCATTCCAGAACTACAGAACTCAAATCTACAAAATCCCCAGGTAGATCCACATGTGCATTAACAATTGTAAATTATCAATTAATATGTAACCAATCTTAAAAGTTCAGAAAAAATAAAACCAGTGAAAGAGTCTACAACATCCAAATGGTGGTGGTAATGTGAGGAGTTGAGAGCAGGAAACAGAGTTTCGGTATTTTTCTTATTTATCCTTTTAAAGTATAAAATTACCACTGTGGTATTTTATTATGTAATAAGATAATATGGTTTTATAAAGGCTTTAGGATATTTACACTTTGATAGTTGCATCTTTACACCAGAATCTATTCACTTTCTGCATACATTTTGTTATGTAATTGTGGTAAACAGAATAATGGCCCCCCAAATGTCCACAAACTACTCTGTTGAGCCTGAGAAACTAACCTTATAAGGTAAAAGGGGGGTTGCAGATAGGATTAATTAAAGGACCTTGAGATGGGGTTATTATCCTAGATTAACCAAGTAGGCCAATCTAATGACACGATTCCTTTAAAAAGTCAGAGGAGGAGATGTGAGGATGAAAGCAGAGTGTCAGAGTGATTCCACGTAATTTTGAATTTTTTTCTGGATTTGATGCAGCTAGCACCTTGACTTTAGTCCAGTAAAGACCATTTTGGATTTCTGATCTTGATAATAAATTTGGGTTGTCACTAAATTTGTGTTTATTTGTTATAGCAGCAATAGGAAACTAATACAGTAATTTACTGACAATATAAGGTACCCATTTTACAGGTTTGTTTTATTACAATGCACTTCAATTGTTATATATTTATCATACATTTTAATATCTGTTGATAAAACCCTCCAGCCATACTTTCCTTTAAACATTTTTCCCTTGGTTATTTTTCCTTCTAATTTTCATAGATGAACTTTGTAAGCATTTTACAAAGTAAAAATTACTTTTGATATTAGTTGAGATAGAATTAATTTAAAGGAGAAGGCCTATCTTAACTACTGAGTCTTCCTTCTGGGAATAAAATATATCTCCTCTTCGCTAAAACCTTCTTTCATATTAGTCAGTGAGGTTTTATAGCTGTTTATTTACTTAAATTTTCTGTTATTTTTAAATGTTGTTGAATATAGAATCTACAGATATAAGCATTATTTTAAGTTCACTATTGTTTTCTATGGATTAAAATATTAAGGGTCTCAGAAAAAAACAAGGTTTTTTTTTTTTTTTTACCATTTTATACACTTTAAGCATATTTTATGACCTACATTTCACATTCAACAGTTATATATACATTTTGCAGAGGTTTAAAACTCTAGGAAAGCCATGTTCTTTAATCCTGATTTAACATTGTAGGGTGAGATCTTTTGGTTAGATTGTTTCCCTAGTAGTGTGACACACACAATAGTGGGTGTGACCATTGATTAGATGGAGATCTGACTCTGTCCATTTAAGGCACACCTTGATTTGTTTACCAGAGCTCTTTAAAAGGGGAGATATTTTGGTGAGAGCTTAGAGCTTTTGGAGATGCAGAAAGAAAACTCCGTTGGAAGCTGTTTGAAACCAGAGGCCAAAGATACCAGCCAACACCAACCATGTGCCTTCCCAGCTCACAGAAGTGTTCCTGACTCATCAGCCTTTTGTGAGTCAAGGTTTTTTTCCTGGATGCCTTAGTTTGGATATTTTTACGGCCTTAGAACTGTGATCTTATAATTTAATAAATTCCTTTTAAAATTTATGAACTGTTCCAGTTTCTAGTATATTGCATTCTGGCAGCATTTAACAAACCAATAAATCTTTTTCTTATTCCTTTTAACCACTACACATTACTTCATTTCATGGCTCTATGACTGTATAGTTTGCCATTTGGACATTTAAACTGCTTTCAATTGTTTGCTATTACAAATGATACTGCAATAGATACCTTTGTACATTCTTAGCATATCAATATTTCCCTGAAGTAGTGAGCTTTGTATTATTCTCAATTTTAACAGAAACTACAAAATTCACTTTCAAACTATTCTTTTTCTCCATCTCAGACAATATTTATTATAGCAAACATTTTTAAGTTTGTGTCAGTCTGGTGGATTTTTTTTCATATTTTGCTTATTACTAGTTGAGGTTGAATATATTTTCATATTTTTATTTGCTACTCATATTATTTTTCCTAGGAAGAGTTTTGTCACTTTTCAAATGAACTTGCATTCTCATTGAACATATATGCAGAGTCCATTATATAACCTGCATCTTAATCTTGTTGGGTATATTAAAACATTTTACCCCAATTATTGATCTCTGAATATGATTTAGATCATTATTTAATCACATACTGCTTTGGTTTGCTAAATGCTGCTAGAATGCAATATATCAGAAATGGAACAGCTTCTAGAAATGGAAATATTAAGTTGCAAGTTTACAGTTCTATGACCATAAAGATGTCCAAACTAAGACATCCAGATAAAGATACTTAGACTCAAGAAAGGGCAATGTCTGTCACATGGGAAGGCATGTGAAAATTGAGAAGAAATAGATAACCTCAAAAAAACCAATCACAAGTAAAGAAATTGAATCAGTCATTAAGAAGCTCCCCAAAAAGAAAAGTCCAGGACCAGATGGCTTCACATGTGAATTCTACCAAACATTCCAGAAAGAATTAGTACCAATCCTGCTCAAACTCTTCAAAACAAATGAAGAGGAGGGAAAACTACCTAACTCATTCTATAAAGCCAACATCACCCTTATACCAAAGCCAGACAAAGACAATACAAGAAAAGAAAACTACAGACCAATCTCTCTAATGAATATAGATGCAAAAATCCTTAACAATATTCTTGCAAATCAAGTCCAGCAGCACCTTAAAAGAATTATTCACCATGACCAAGAGGAATTCATCCCAGGTATGCAAGGATGGTTCAGCATAAGAAAATTAATGAATGTAATATACCATATCAACAAATCAAAGCAGAAAAACAACATGATCATCTAGATTGATGCAGAAAAGACATTTAACAAAAGTCAGCATCCTTTCTTGTTAAAAACACTTCAAAGGAAAGGAATAGAAGAGAACTTCCTCAACATTATAAAGGGAATATATGAAAAACCACAGCTAACATCATCCTCAATGGGGAAAAACTGAAAACTTTCCCCCTAAGATAAGGAACAAGACAAGGATGTCCACTATCACTATTGTCATTCAGCATTGTGTTGGAAGTTCTAGCCAGAGCAATTAGACAAGAAAAAGAAATACAAGGCATCAAAACTGGAAAGGAAGAAATAAAACTCTCACTGTTTGCAGATGATATGATACTATCAAAAACCCTGAAAAATCCACAGCAAAACTACTAGAGCCAATAAATGAGTACAGCAAAGTGGCAGGTTACAAGATCAACACTCAAAAATCTGCAGTGTTACTATATACTAGTAATGAACAATCTGAGGGGGAAATCGAGAAAAAAGTCCATTTACAATTGCAACCAAAAGAATAAAATATTTAGGAATAAATTTAACTAAAGAGACAAAAGACCTACACAAAGAAAACTATAAGAAATTGTTAAAATAAATCACATAAGACCTAAATAAATGGAAGGGCATACTGTGTTCATGGATTGGAAGACCAAACTTAGTTAAGATGTCAATTCTAACTAAATTGACTTACAGATTCAATGCAATACCACTTAAAATCCCAAAAACTTACTTTTCAGAAATAGAAAAACCAATAACCAAATTCATCTGAAAGGGCAGGGTGCCCCGAATAGCTAAAAATATCCTAAGGAAGAAAAAAATGAAGTTGGAGGTCTCCTGCTACCTGAATTTAAGGCATATTATGAAGCTACAGTGGTCAAAACAGCATGGTACTGGCATAAAGATAGATATACTGACCAATGGAATTGAATAGAGTGTTCAGATATAGACCCTCTCATCTATGGCCAATTGATCTTTGATAAGGCAGTCAAGCCAACTCACCTGGGACAGAACAGTCTCTTCAATAAATGGTGCCTAGAGAACTGGATATCCACATACAAAAGAATGAAAGAGGATCCATATCTCACACCATTTATAAAAGCTAACTCAAAATGGATCTCAAGCCTAAACATTAGATCTAAGACCATAAAGCTTTCAGAAGAAAATGTAGGGCAATATCTTATAAATCTAATAATAGGAGGTAGTTTCCTATACCTTACACCCAAAGCATGAGCATTGAAGAAATAAATAAATAAATGGGAACTCCTCAAAATTAAACACTTTTGTGCATCAAAGAACTTCATCAAGAAAGTAAAAAGACAGCCTACATAAGGGGAGACAATATTTGGAATGATATATCAGATAAAGGTCTAGTATCCAGAATATATAAAGAGATTGTTCAACTCAACAACAAAAAGACAGACAACCCAATTACAAAATTGACAAAAGACATGAACAGACACTTCTCAGAGGAGGAAATGCAAATGGCCAAAAGGCACATAAAAAGATGCTCAACTTCTCTGGCTATTATGGAAATGCAAACCAAAACTACAATGAGATATCATCTCACACCCACTAGAATGGCCATCATCAATATAACAGAAAACAACAAGTGCTGGAGAGGTTGTGGAGAAAGAGGCACACTTATCCACTGCTGCTGGGTTCTGCATCTTAAAACGTCCATGTCTAGGTATCTGCTCTGTCGGAACTCTAAACATCTCCAAATGTCTGCATCTCTATTAGCTCTGAAACAACTATTCTCCAAGCCATCTGAACTTCCTCCAAAAATGTTTCCCCTTTTAAATGGTTCTGGTAAATTAATCAAGACACACCTTGAATGAATCAGATCTCCATCCAATCAAAGGTAATAACCACTATTGGATGTGCCACATCTCCATGGAAGTAATCTAATCAAAAAGGTTATGCCCACAATTGGGTGGGTCAATCTCCTTGGGAACAATAAAATCAAAGTTTCTATCCTATAATATTGAATCAGAATATAGAGCATGGCTGCCCCCACCAGATTGGATCAAGATAGAAATCATGGTTTTTCTGGGGTACATAACAGCTTCAAACTAGGACAAATGCTTAAATCGCAATTATCAATCTATTTAATCATATATATATATATAATAAAATACATATCATGTGTAGAATTCCATTAATGGAGTATATATGGATTCCATATATATGATTCTATATATGATTCTGTATATATATGGTGTTTTATTTAAGAAAGCATTTCCTGTTTGAAAGTCAGGAAGATTTTCTCAAGTAGCTTTACCTAAATTTTTAGCACCTATTTTTGTTATTTATATTTAGGTCTTTAATCATGTTTAGTGAATAGTGTGACATTTTGATTATTCTGGGAACACTGGCCAGTTTTGTGTACTGTTTTAATATTTCTATTAGCTTTCCAGCTAATTGTTTTTGGGTTTTTATAAAGACAACCATTTTATCTGCAATGGTAATATGTGGCCTCATTTCTATTTCATTTTTTTTTCTGCATTTAGAACTTCCAGAATACTGAAAGATATTAGTGACAGCAGACATCTGTGTCTTACTGCTGAATGTATTGAAAAATGCTTTAGCTTATCACTGTCAAGTATAATACTGTTTTATACGCTTTATCAAATTAATATAGTGGTTCAATTAGTTGAGGAAAAATAAACATGAATTTTATTCCTTTTAAATATAATTCCTGAGTCCCTGTATTTACTGACTATTATGGAAAGCTAATTATGCTCACTAAAGGCAAAAGTGAGGTCTAAATTAGAAAGGATATTGAGTCAAATACTGGACTCTGTATATCCTTGCCTCCACTGAAGTACATCTCATCTCTTTTAGTCAATAACGTTATGAGATATCACTTTTATTATTACTGTGTTGTTTCACTTTGGCCTCTAGTCAGAACATCCTCTTTTTTCTGCTCCTAGGCCATTATTAGTACTTTTTGGTACTTTCACACCATAGTAGATTGAGGGTGTGTTACTCTTTCGTCAGCCTGGATCCCTTTATGTTTCAGGCCCCAAGTTGGATCGGATATTGCTCTACAAGGTTTGTGGTCTCCTGGCTGACATCCTGGGAAGCCAGTGAAGTCTATTCTGTCCTGAGAACTCCCTAAACTTCTCTTTGGTGTGTGTTCCCTTTAGTTGGGTTTTAACAAGGAGAAGGGGCAGGAGGCTGGAAAATTTTTAAAAATAAAACCACTGTCTTAAAAATTTAGTTATATCTCCTCCCAATATTTCCTTCCAGATAACTTATAAACCTCAACATTTCTTTCTCTGTCTTTCTTTCCTTTTTCTTTCCTTCCTTCTTTCCTTCCTTCCTTCCTTGCATGGGAAAATCAGCTTTTTATTAACATATATTCTTTCCTACTATATGGTTTTATAATTATATAGTGTACTATACTTATTCTGTGTGAATGAGCACCTTTCACAAAGCCTGGCTCATTGTTGATATTAAATCAACATTTGTTGAATGAATTCATAAAATTACAGATACTTTTTAATAACATGTTTGGTATTTTTGTCCTAGTTCTGCTATGTGTTACTTTCATGACATTGGACAAGTTACTTAATCTTTCTGGGCTCTTCCCACCTCTACGAAGAGAAAATCATAAACCCGAGTTGTTGTATTAAATAATATGAGAAATGAAAATGTGCTTTGTAACTTGAAAGGTACACAAATATAGTTTGCATTATTATTATTATATACTACCTTCTGTTCTAGTTTGCTAGCTACTGGAATGTGATATATCAGAAGCAGAACAGCTTTTAAAAAGGGGAATTTATTAAGTTTCAAGTTTATAGTTCTAAGTCCATAAAAATGTCCGAATTAAGCAAGGCTATAGAAATGTCCAATTTAAGGTGCCCAGGGAAAGATGCCTTCATTCAAGAAGGCCAATGATGTTCAGGGTTTCTCTCACAACATGGCGAACACGGTGGCATCTGCTAGCTTTCATTCCAGGCTTCTTGTTTCAAGCAGGGGGCGTTTTCCTTTTTTGTCTCCAAAGGTCTCTAACTGCCTGAACTCTGTTGTTCTCTCTAAAATGTTCTCTCTTTTAAAGGATTCCAGTAAACCAGTGAAGACCCACCTGGAATGGGTGGAGCTACATCTCCCTCTAATCAAAAAGTTAATACCCACGATTGAGTAAGTCATATTTCCATGTGAACAATCAAAAAGCTCCCAGCTAGCAATACTGAATGAAGACCAAATGACATGGTTTTTCTACAATACATGATCCTTTCAAACCAGCATACCTTCCCAACAGTATTGCATATTAAAGGAGCTTGCTTATTAACCCAAAAGAACTGAATCTCTGAAGACAAAAGTCCAGAGGAATTTTTATAACTATCTCTCAAATATGCATTGTAGACCTTCTTTTTGGTGCAGGATTTGACCACAGGGATGTGTAGGCAAGCAGTGAACAGTAGATAGCATAAGGTAAAGTGGGTAAATTTACATAAATCAAGAAGGCAGAAAGAGTCTTAGGCAATAATATTCCCAGGATTCATGTCACACCCTTCCACTGATCCTGTGAAGAAATTTTCTTTTCTCTCTCACTTTGTGCAGAACTGCTAGAATCATAGCAATTTGCTCCTTCTCATTTCCCAATCCCTTCTTGATTTTGTTCTTACATCTCAGAAGGGAGTACTCTCAGGTTCAAATTAAGCTCCAATTTGATCCTAGGGTTTTTCTGTAGGAATTTCCCAAAATTCTTACCCTTTGTTTTTCCAAGAGTCTAAATTGTGCATAAAAATCACCCTTTGTACCAGATGCTATAAAAACCCAAGTTATGTTGCAGAGTTATGCTCTCCTCCCCTATTCAACTGATCATTTTATAGTATCTTCTCTATAGTTTTCTCTTCATCAGTTTGCTTTTCCCTGCATATCCAAGAATATTGTCCCTAATGGTAAAAAATACGATGCTAATGATGCATCAATTATATATTCTTGATCTGAATGAGCACAGCTTAGAAAAAAAAAGAAAACGATTTTCTCAAGTACTCAAGGATTTATTAGTAGACTCCACTGTAACAGGTTCTAGTGCCTTAAGGCAAATAGAAGGGCTCATATTAAAACATGATTATACAAATGAATAATTGCCATTTCCATGGTAGAACACTGAAAAGAGGAAGAGATTTAAGAACAGAGATGGGGAGTGGAAGGGATGGTGATAGGGATTGAATCTTATCCACACAAAAGACATGTTCAAGTCTTAATCCATGTTTATGGGGTTGTAAACCGATTTGTAAATGACACCTTGAAGATGTTATTCATCAAGGTGTTAATTCATTTCCGGATAGAACCTTGAAGATCCTACTTAAACAAGGCCAAACTGAATCATGGCGGGCCTTAATCCACATGGCTGAAGTCCTAATAAGGAGAGGAAATCTAGACAGACACACAGATGACTGGGAGGTCAAAGTATAAGCCAGGAGTTAAAGCCCTGTAACAGAGGCAGAGAAGCAAGGCAAGATTGTGGCAAACCAACAGTAGGAATGCTACGGACCCTGGGAGAAAACATCACCTGTCAAGACTTCAGTTTTGGACTTCTAGCCCTCTAAACCAAGAGATCATAAATTCCCATTGTTTAAACCCACCCATTTGTGTATATGTCATAGCTGTCCTGGCAAATTAAGACAGATGAGAGCACAAATTAAAGAGAATTTTCACAGTTGCATGACACTATGAATGTGAGAAGGAGAAAAAAAAAAGAGTAGAGGAGGAAAATGGGAAAAATATCACATGACTCTGAAATTACTTACTGGCTTCAATATTGTGCCACCACATTAATGTCCTTTAACAGACTCCAGACCTTCTTCAAAGATTTTACTGTAGATCTACAAACTATTAAAGCTTTCACATCTTTAAGATGCTATTAGTATTATATGTTATTATAAGAATGATGATGCTACAATTACTTAGAATTTGTATTTTTTGTGTGCTAAATATTAAGCTACCAGAATCTAAAAGATATACGAGTTTTTAAAAGATATCATTAGCTGAAAGACTTACAGCACTTTTGTTAAATTAAAATACTCTCAGGAAACACATTACTGACAAAATGGATCTTTCCTTGCAATGACTGTGAAATAAATATCTAGGTTTTTTTATATCTTAAAACTTTCTGAAGGTTGCACTGTTGGGTAGATATAGTGTAGAAAATGTCAATAGGAGCATTCTCATATAGTCACCATTTTTTGTCATTTACCAATGAATTTAATGATCTAAATTCACCATCCATCATTCCTCACTATAAAACACATGGTATATGCTATCTGAAGGGTTTCTAAGAACCATCAAATTCTTCCATTCCACAGGATTTACTCATGAAATGGAGCGAAAAAGATAATTTCAAAACTAGCTTTCAAGACACATGAAACTACTTAAGCAATTTGTACATATTTAATTGTTTCAACAAATGTGTATGAATTAGCTGCTAGGTTTTAAACACTTATTAGGCAACTTGGGTATGACAATAAATAAGATCAAATCTCATTCAAAGGAAATTTGTAATAGAAAGAGGCAGACATGCCACAATTCTGATGAAGATAATTATTACAAAAATGCATAGTTCATATTTATATTTAATATATAAGTAAGTTTAAATATAGTTATATAAATAATAATTGACAGCAACTATTATTTATTGAGAAAAATGCTTTGTCAGGCACTATGATAATCACCTTAATAAATGATTTATCTTAATCCTGATGATTGTAGGAGTTTAAAAATATTATCCCTGTTTTATCAATATTAAAGTGAGACTGGTCTATGTTTCTATCAGCCTTGTGAGGCACAAGGGAGGACTGAAGAGTGTGAACTCTGTCATCAGTGCTTGGCTTCAATCCTGTTCCAAAACCCCTTCATTCCTCAGGATCCTCACACGTAGAGCAAGGATGATAACGGAACCAACCTCAATTGGCTAAGTGTGAGGAGTGAGTAAGTCAGTCCTTGTGCTGTGCTTCAAAAAGAACCTTGATGTGGTAAGGGCTGAATAAACGTTAGCCTGTATTATTTCTCTAACTGAAGCAATGGGGGAAACTGGGGTTAAGTGAATGAGGCAAGAGGGATAATTGCTGCACAGAACAAAAGAGTTGTGAAAACTTGGTTGTTTCTTTCTTTAATAAACTATCAGGTAATTACGAGTGGCTGACCCGCAGACAGGACCAACGCGGGCGAGGGAGCACATATGATGCGGAATGTGCACTGATTGGGGTGCCGTTTTATTTGATCAGTATGTGATTAGACTGTGATTTTCCTTTTACACTCGCTGCTGTTTAGATAACAGAAGGTGGATAGCAGAGAAAATTGAGAAAAGAGGGCCATTTTTTTTCCCTGAAAGAATGATAGTTTTCATTTTTTATCATCCAGAAAACTTCCTGCAGTTTATTTTCTGTGTAGATGACCCAGTAGTAATGAGATCCATGATTCCTGACACTTTATGCCTTCTTACGAACAAACAAAATCGAGTCAAAGTGATGGTGAGGAGGCAGCTTTAATCAAAGGGATATTAAATAGGGTGCATGTAAGAAGGTACACATTTTATATAAGAAGTAGAAGAAACCTTCCTTCTCAACCCAAAAACATGTTTGGCACAGTGTAGTAATTTGTCTGAGTTAAGTATGGGTTTTGGAGTCAGGCAGACCTTGGTTCAACGTGAGCTACAACATTCGCTTACTGTATGTTCCTGGATAGGTTAATTAACCTCTTTTGTTTTCAATATTTTCATCTATAAAATGGAGCTGATCCTTATTTCCTGTGTTGTTAGAACATTAAGCAAATATGTGCATGTAAATCTTCCAGATCAGAGCTTAGCAACTAGATTTGCTTAATATATGCCAGTTTCTTTCCACCACCTTCCTCTATAATTAGGGTGGAATTTTTTTTTTTTTGCCCTATTTTTCAAAAATGCTTTTAGGAGATAAGAGCAAGTAGGGGTTAAAGTATTATAGCAAAATAAGAGAAAGACTGCAAAAGTAATCAACTCATTTCCTTGCCTCCAGTCAAGTTCAGTTGAACACTATATACATATAAATGTATATATGTGTGTATGTATATACATATAGGTGTTTCCTTTTCCATATATGTATATATAGGTATATATATACACACAAATGCATATGTATGTATGTGTGTGTGTACAAAATATAAGAGGGATAGGAGGAGAGAAGGAGGAAGAAGCAGGAAGATGAAGGGGAGGAAGCGGAGGTGGATGACAAGAAGAGAAGTTGGAGTAGAAGAAATAAAAGTTGATTCTATGTTTTTTTTAAATGCTGAGAAGAAACTATGCTTTAATAATATTTTGCATATCCATAGCATTAAAATTTCAAATTGCTAAGTGCTCATGGATGTTCACCTCAGTTCTTTTTCTGCTTTGCAGACTTCAAAATATTTGTCCCTAAAGCATTCAACAGTCATTATAAACAAATAATTTTAGGATTTAAATTTTAGAAGAATATCAAAGCTACAGTCAGAACTAAATATATCACTCTATCATTAGTATGAACTTGTAAATTGTAAAGGAATTTAAAATCATTATAACATGAATATATGTGCCAATGCCACCTTTTAACAGGGATATATAAATAATCCAGATAATCCGTCATGTCTAGACTCTGTCTGGTTTTCCAAGCCTTCTATAATCCTGACTTCAGTTTGCCAATGATTCCCCATGTCCACTAATCCACAGGATGTACTTTTTGCTTCAATGGTGCCAGCTTCCTCATAGTCCTACAAATGGGCAGATTCCTTCTGACTCTATTCCCTCAAACATTGAATATCCCTGACCTGAATTGTCTTTCTCTGTTTTCCAATCTGCTCAACAAAAACTCAGCTCATTACATCCATAAATTCATATTGGATTACTTCCAACCATTAATTTCCTAATGCTGATGCAATGAAACATTTTTTCACTAATATAGAGCAAAATGAAAAAAAGTATGCTAAACGTATTTAACATTAGAGGGCCACGGTGGCTCAGCAAGCAGAGTTCTCTCCTGCCATGCTAGAAACCCAGGCTCAATTCCGGGTGCCTGCCCATGCAAAAACAAAAACATGCTTTAAATGTATTTAACATTAAACTCACATTATTTCTTTTCTATTTTTGAGTGCCAAAAATGTACGTGTAAATAAATTGATGATGATATTAGACAGAAATACAATTTATTTCTTCTAACCTCTTCAAAGTCTTTACTTAGCAAATAAAAAATTGTAATCTCAATGTGAGTCTCCAAACTTTTTTCCTATCGTTTTTATTAGCTCATGAATATAAAGGTCTGAGTACTAATGCTCCAGTTTTCATTATTCTTTACTTTATTTGAATTTCCAAAGTAAGTTTATATCTAACATTTTTGAGGACAAATCTAATTTCAAATATCTATTTGACATCCCTATAAATCATTAAGATGTCCTGAAAATTCCATTATTTTACCACTTAAACTGCTTCTTCCAGATGGTTTCTCATACCCAATAATGGCACAAAAATAATTCATTGGAACACGGGACCTGATTTTGGTTTTGTGACATATGGTCATACATTTGTATCACACCATATAGCACTCAAAAATAGATAGAACTTGCATAATTTGCATAGAGTATCCCCTATTTTTTGCCAATTTCTTCAGGCTCTTTTGTATCGTTTTCCTAGTATGTTAACAGTGAATTGTTTAGGAATCCTACCTCATCTGGTGTAGAAGAGGCTCCCAGTAGTTGCTCGCTAGTTAGCTCGGTTGATCCTTCATCTGATAGGATAGAAAAATAGAATGAAATTTCCAATAGAGAAAGGGCTTCATAAGGACTATGACTTAATAAAAACAATTATAACATGAACCATTCTGAAAATACCCAGGTAAGGTAATATACTAGAAAGAGATTAAACTTCCATTCCTGATTCAAACATTTCCTGAAGATTTATGAACTATTGATCATCCTAGATAAATGATGAGAACAGTGGGTGTCTGTGCAGACTTGGGGGAATGTAATCACCTCTGCCCTAAGTAGAAGGAACCACTTCACCGATCTTCCAGCCTCACCAAATTGATAATAGACTGGTTGAGGGAAAAACAATAATGACAACAACAAAAACGATTCCCTTGATTTCAGGGCTGTATCAGAAATCTCGCTTTTCCATTTCAAAAAATAGTAAAAAGATAACCTAGAAAACTGATGTAGAGATATTATAGAAATAACTTTGTTTGTAAGGGAAAAGATCGAGGCATAATCCTCTTGCCTTGCCCTAAGTCAAACATGTTTATGTGTTGAGAAAGGAGGGATCTTCTTCTTCTTCATAAAATGTGCACCTCTGAGTTCGCACCCTATTTAATCTCCCCTTAAGTTAGAGCTGCAACCACAAAACCAATTTACTGTTTTCACTTAACTGCTTCTCATTATTTATATCATTTTTAAATGCCAAACCAGTTTATGCATGATATGAAAGCGTAATGCAACATTCATTCTGTGCATTAGTACAGAAATCTGCTTATTTCTTTGTATCAAAAGCACATTCCTCGGGCGGGCCACAGTGGCTCAGTGGCAGAGTTCTTGCCCACCATGCCAGAGACCCGGGTTCGATTCCCAGTGCCTGCCCATGTATATTTCTCCTAAAAGAATTCCCTAAATTCCAAAAAATCCTTATTTTTATTCCAAAGGGAAACTAAGTTGGTTTTACCTGAGACTAGGATCTTAAAGAAAAGATCCCTTTATGGAAAATATTTTAAGAAAGTAGCTTGGAAAATTTCACATCAAGGATGATTCTATTTTGACTTTTTGCCTTAAAGATCAATAGGAATGCTTATCATTTATTTACATTAGGAAAATGATAACTTGAATACAAAAAACCTATAATCTTGCTTATTAAGTTCATATTTCATAAAAATATTAAAATTTATATTGTTCCCTTGTGGAATTTAATAAGAACTTTGTGATTAATATAGCAAGGACAGAAGCTTAGTTGTAAACAATATTAATCAATTAAATTGAGCCAATTTATTATGAAAATTTTAACGACTTCTTTCTTTCCTATTGGAGAAACAAAAACTTCATGAAGTTCTATACTAAGAACAACAAGCTACTTCATGTCCTATCTGAAGTGTACAGACAAATCATATGAAATAGTCATTCCTGGCATATCAACCAAAGCACATAGTTCCTAAAATTGCAGGCAAATCTTAGAATGCATTGTCCATGGGGTTCAATGCTTGAAATTTACTTTAATTTTACCCATTTGATAAAAACTCACAAATAAAAATTGATGAAACCAATGGATTAGAAGAAATAATAATTTTTAAATTATTGAGAATCCGTGAATAGTCAGATTGTCCCCAACGTCAAACCAGGCAGAAGAAAAATAAAAATATAAGGTTCGGTTTGGTTTTGTCTCAACTGGAGACAAACAGTATGGAAGAAAAAGTGGTGACCTTCATTCAAGAGGTGATCCCAAGTGTTATGGAAATAGAAGCTGGTTCAGTTAGCAAAACAAGGAAACTCCAATTCCCGTCTAACAATTTCTTAAAAAAAAAAAAAAAAAAGGGAGGATATAATAAGTAAAGTTTCACCCTCCCCAAATCAAACCAAAATTTATTTATTTAATATATATTATCTGCATGGCACTAAGTCAAAACAAAACAAAACAAATAAATAGTTGGAAGATAGATAAACTTCCTAAGTCAGAGCCCCTAAAATTGAGCAAGTTGAGTCTTGATTCCCCTTTTCCTCAAGGAGATTAGAGCTAGAAGTTCAAAAGTTTTAGAGAAAGAAAATTAGGGGCCCAGAACTTTATATTCTATTTTTTTTTCTTTCTCTTTCTCTTCTTCTGTTATCCATAGCTTATGGGGCTATTAGTTTTGCCCATAGGTTCTCAGGGTTCCACCTGATTAACAACGAAGATTAACGGCGGAATGAAGGCAACACAACACATTTTCCCATTGTGTGAGATTGACACTGTTATAACTGTGGTCATTTTTCAAATATCTTGGTAAAATATATGTATTAATGATTCAGATTTGGGTAACTCTGCAAAAAGGAAACTATATTAGTTATGCGATAGAGTACATAAATGTATTTTAAAGTCATTTATATTGGAACCCATCTCCTTGTAAAGCTTTAATTGTATGACTATAAACTTAGAAAGAAATCCCCAACAAATTCCATGTAAGCATAATGAAAATCCACAGAGAAGTTAAATTTTTAAAATGTGCCTTCAAAGGAAGAGAAATAGCATTTTTTTTTTTTGGCAAACATTATTGCTCCCTATAGTATACAGAGGACAACATTTCATTTTATCATCACACAAAACAAAATATCCCTCTGGATTCCTCTGGGATGCAAGCGACTTCTCTTGAAGACTTTATTAAAAACAAGTCTAGGCAAAAACCTATTCCAATGCATCATTGATGCCACTGAACCACGAGGTCACTTACTATTTTTCAGAACACTTTAGAAACAGGAATTCAAGAATAGTATGCTGAATATTAGGAAAAATAGAGTTGTTCAGGTATAGTTTGATAGCTAGAGTTATGTTTAAGAAATTAAATTAATTCAGTGATACATAAAATTGCTAATCATTTGACTTGTTTTATAATTTTAGAGGGTCAAACATAGTTTAGGTTTATGAAATCTATTTTTTTAACATGTTTGATTCCTAGAACCAAGATGTATATATACCCATAAAGGAAATTCCATGAGGTAACAGTGTGAAGTTGGAATCAAAATAGATACATGTGCTTCATTCCTCCCATTTATAAGAGTAGACAATCTCTCTTTAACACATATTCTTCTGTGTGTGCCAAATACTACATAATAAAAATAATTTAAAAATACATTAATTACATTCCATTTCCACTACCTTCATATAGGGAAATATTGTGGATTATCCATACTCTCAGGGAAGGATTCTGGTCCAAGCAGTAGATTGCTTTTTTAAAGTTTTGTGAATCTTTATTTAAGGTCATAAAATTGTATGGGCTATGGACTCCCTCATACGGTACTGTATTCTTACTTTTTACTGATTAAATATGCAATATCTATCATTACAAAAATGCATACTTTATTCACCACAGTGACACGTACAAACAATTAAAATGATGGTAAGTCTATTGTAATATATGTATACAGCTATATTTAAAATTTAGAAAATCAAAGGACATTTGAACCCCCAGAATAACTGCTGTCAGTCTGAGACTACCAGTGTAGACTATATATTTGGGATCTTAAATTTCCTACTCCTACTGCTGGTGGGAAACTATGGTTATCTAAAAAGACATGTACTTTTTTGTTTTCAAGGACCTACAGGTCCTTGAAGCATTAGCATACCATCACTCCAGGACTCTAACTAAACACTAAATTTGGTCACCTACAGTGTTATTGTGAATTTAGGATGCATAAATAAAAGTAAAAATAGAGAAAAATAACTAAGTCACAATGGCTTCTTCTTTACCCCCTCTTACTTGGCTCCTTGACCCCACTTAATAGTAAGAATTGCCTCCCCTTTGAAATCCCTTCCTCTGCAGACTTACAGGACATCAAATTAACTTGGGCTCCCTCCCACTCCACTGGACTACTCTGAATTTCCTTTCCAAGCATCATTCCCTCTACCCTACATTTTTTAATTCCCAGGTCTTATTTTGGGTCACCTTCTCATCTCTCTCTGCTATCACTCCATAGGTAATATATAAATTCCATTGTATTTCATGGAATAAAATCAACTAATCCTTTATTCAGAAAGCTAGGACCTGTCTTTAGGAAGAAAGACAGAATTTTTACAGCTCTTCAGAATAGTTATCTAAAGTTCAGGTAGCTTCAGTTATAGTTTCTTTACATTGGTTCTCATAAGAGGGAGAAATTGTTCTGGTGGTATACTAGCCATTGGCTGGACAATGAGAGTTTATCCAAAGGTAGGAGGAACAAGGTCAAGTTCAAGAGGGGGTTGGGAGGAATAGCTGCAGGTTCCAAGGGCAGGCAAGGAACATCATGGGAAAATTTTAACTCTTCCAGGTCCCTTTCAGTTTAAATATCACAACCCTGCTAAATACTTATATTTAGCAATTATTTTTATTTCCAGCTATGTGCATTCATAATTGCTGGCCATTTAGCAGAACATCATGATTTATACAGAAATTCTTATTTTTCACTGGATTTCACTGTATTGTAATTAAATGAATAAAACAATACTTTTATGCCAACCCACATTTTGATATCCTCTTGATGGGAACTAGCTGTTTCTTTTTTTCTAAAATGATATCCACATCAAACTGAGATACTTCTTACAATGTCCTAAGCACTGGAAATGTATGAGAGTTAGTGCTAGTCACCTTTGTGAAAAGAAGTTAAGAGTGGTGTGCATAGAAGACAGATTGTAAGGGCTCAACCAAAGTATGTACATAGTTAGGCTAAGAAGCCTGTTGGAAAAGAGACAGGTAATAGCAGAGTAATAGTGTCAGGGACCAAATGAGAATTTCTTTCAGTATAGAGAAGTCTATTTATGTTGTTAGGCAAAGAGAAAAATGGTTGAAAGGGGAAATATCTGACATCTCAGCAAATGTAAGACAGGAAGAGAACAAGAACACAGAGTGAAGATAATGCAGTCCATATCCGATGAGTTTCATCTTTTCAGCAAAGCTGTAAGTAAAATCATTTGCTAAGAGTGAGAAGGGTGGGGAAGGGGGGCAAATCTTTGGAAATTGAGGAGAATGGAGATTAGGAACAGATGTCCTTAAGGAGTACTCTCGGGAGTTCAGTAGCTCAAGCTGCACATGGGTTGCCAGTTGGTGTTCAACAGTGAGCTGACTGAAGTAGACAGCGGGAACTTTCGCATGGTCTAGGAAAATGGTGTGGCAAGCATTTAACAGTGGTCTAAGCACGAAAGCCTCAAGCATGTAAAACTGTGCTCAAATGGACATTGCAATAAACAATAATTATGCCCATTTCAGTTGGTCCATATGTATTTTTAAATCTGGATAGGATCCTCAAGATCCTAAGAGATATGGAGTCAGATCCTATTTTACCTTATTTTGTCAGCAGTGTGTGTATCTGAGGAAAGAGACCACATTTATTTAATGTTCAACAACTCCCACAAATCAATATACCTTATTGATCGCCCACAAAACACACATACACACACATAAACTAATTTCTAGTACACCTTGCATTTTATTTAATGAATTTAAACATTTGGGTTCATGAGATATCCCCATCTTATACTTCCTTATAATAAATTCCCTTTAGTCTTGATTTTACTGAGGTTAGTTCCTCATACTTGTAACAACTCCTAACCAACCTGGGAAGGACCAAGAATCCAAAACAGTGGAACTCTTGGGGCAACTAAAGATATGGCTTTCAAGCAACTTTCTCCATACTTATATAAAAAGTTCTAGATTTGTTAGTTGGGTCACACAAAGATAAAATGTAATATGTATTTGATGAAATGGTAGGGTTAATACAATTCTAGCAAACATATGGCTGCACAATGAAAAGATTCTCCTTCATACCATAAAAATATTCATAGTTGGGCATTTTAAATGCACACAAATGAGCACACATACACAAGAACACACAAAGACATTAAAAGTATAAATTATTTCATATAGGAATATGAAAGGACTCAGTCTGAGGAATGTTTTGAGGGATGGATCCAACTCCTTGGTGATATAATCACCATTCATTGCTTCCACTGAATGTCAAATTATAGAGATATAGGCTCAGCAGGATTAAATACCAAAATAAGTTTCAAATGAATTTCTTGACATCTCTCTTCTCAGAGACCATGATTAGAACTGAAAAGTACTTACTTTCAGAAGACGCGTTCAAAGCTTATGAATAGTCAGGAAAGCGGATAAAGCAGAGTTAAGAATATATAAAAATGTGTTAAAATAAATTTTATATGGTTCCTCAAAGTAAGTAACTTTATCAATCAAATTCCTAATAGTTTTAATTTACTATGAAATCTTAGAGTTTAAAATCAGAATTTGATTCTTAGAGTATCAATTTATCTTACAACAATAATAAATAAAATAATAAGCAGTATTTATCGAGAACTTACATGCATGCTAGGCATTGTACTGAGTTCTTTTATTATACTTAATTTTGCCAATAATTTATTTAATCCTCACTATTCATATCACAAATAATTACCTTGTGATATAGACAGTATGAGTCCAGTTGGATGACAGATGTAGGAAAGGAGACTTAGTAACTTGCCCACATTCAACTAGTAAATGACAGAGTTGGGATTTAAAACCAGTTCCAGTCTAAACACAAAGCTCACATTTTCCTAACCCTCTCTTATACAGCAATTATTTATCTATTTTTCATATCTTTTAATAATCATGCTTCAATTTGATTAAAATATATATATCATTTTGGCATCTATGTACAGCAAAGTACTACAAACTTCTACAACTTCAATGTAACTTAATGAAGTGGAACAAATCTGTGTATCTGTGTCATGTTCTATGCAGGATTCATGGCCCTTACTTTGAGAATTCTAGCTTTGTTTCCTCTCTGCTGTTCTTTCTGAAACTGCTTCTCTTCTTTAGCAGCAGTAAAATCAGTCTTTCAAGGGCCATGTTGTAAAGAAAGAACTGGGAGCTGAGAAACAGAATGATGTATTTAAGTCACATGATATTTTCTATCCCTCCTGTTCTGCCTTCAGAGATAGAATCCAAACTAAAGGGAATTTTATCATTTCGGAAAACAACAACAACAACAAACATCCGTTCTGACTTAGTGCATGCAAAAAGCAATATTCGTCTAAGATATCAATTTTCCCCTTCTAAAATGTTACTTTGAAATGTCACCCTATAATTTCCAGACAGCATAAACCACTGTAAAAATCAAAGGGGATATAGTGTTTTTCATCAGAACAGCACCTTCAATGCTTAATGTTTAGTGCTCCAGTTTCAGATGTAGGGAGCTGGATATTCTGCATATTTCTTCCCTGTAATTTGATACTGCATATCTAAAGGCATGAATTTCCTTTTTTCAGGATATAGAGACTAGATGTGGAGGTGGATGACAATAGTTTTAGTGACAAGAAACTGTGTGTAGTTAGGAACTTTGTGCATAATTCATGAAAATTCCATTTTTACTTTGCAAATGCACTGCAATATTCCAACTGGGTGTTCATCAGCCTTTGAGAGGAAAAAAAGAAATGTTTCAAGACGTGGTTTTAATTCTCAGAACATTCCATTTCTGTCTCTCCGGTCTACATCAACATCTACCTTTATTTATTTATACAGTTCCTATAAAATATCTCCATTTAATCAATTGCTGTGTTTGGTTTTGAACCTGCTTGACTTTTTTAGGCCTAAATCCCATTCTTTTTTCCTAAAGCGCTCATGTATCTGCCCTTTTCAGAGAGCTGACAGGCCATTTTCAGTATCATTTCACCACACAGCTTAGGGTTAAAGAAGTCTTTCACCAAGATGATGCCGGTTATTTTAATTACAGAAGAAAACTTAGAATCACAAATGTTTCAGATCATAGTAATATAAATAGTAAACATTAAGGAACAGAAAAAAAAAAACCCTCTGATTTATAGAAATGATTGAAGCATTCCCTTACTCCGTCTACCAAACAACTAAATAATCAGATGAGTGAAAGCAATAAATAGCTAACAAACCAACCCACAAACATGAGCTGATGGGCTTATGGAAATTGGAAAGTTCTGACTGGGTGGGTGAAGAGCCTGAATGCTCTGGGCGAGAGGCAGGGACTTGACAATAGTCCTTGGTTGTAAATTCTGGTCTAGGTGATGGTCGCTCAGGTTAGACAAAGGCTGGACCTAAAGAGAAGCAGCACATATTGCTTCCAAAGTAATTAATAGGAAAAACTTTGAGGGGCCAGGTTCAAAATAAGCTCATGTTATAAATTTAGGAATATACCCTTCCCCCAAATTAGTAATTACGAGAAATTGCATTACTGGTTTACTTACCTACACAGCACCTAATATGCCCTAATGACCCAGCTCTCTACATATTGTACAAGAAAAGTGTAGTCAATTCCTTTTTGTGGTTCCCAAAGTTCTCTGTTACATACCTAGCTCCTTCAAATGCCTTAATGGTCATTTTCATCTAACTCTGTCCTCTCTTGATTCAGTCTGTGAATTATGACCTAAGGAGAAAAGTTGGGTTATTTTATGAGCTCCAACAGTTGTCAAAAAGTCAGGGCATTTTTGTTGCCTGCTTGTCACATCTTCAGGGAGCTGTTCATTTCTCAGTGCAATGTCCATCAGGGGGGCTCCACCTGAACTTCCTGCTTTGGTCTAAACATCTTTCAATTTCCTCACCTTATAGAAAGTGGGGTTATGTGAGAGGCAAGGGGTAGGACTGAATGTGGGCAGGGCGATAACAAAATTTTCCAGTACTCTTTGGGTTAAATCACTTTCAGGGTAATGAGGGTATAGTAACTTGTCTGTAATAGACAGAAGATCGGGCATTGGCTTGTAGCTTCTTGAGTGCAAGGTGACTCAGGAAAACTATGGTCAATTCTCTCTTTCAATTCTATACCCCTCATAGGAGAACAGAAGAACATCAAGGACAAAAAAATATTAAGATTCCAGAAGGAGAAAAAAATTTTTATAGAGAAACACAATATAAACTAAAGCAGACTTTTCAGCAGTAAGTATGGAAGCCAGAAGACTGTAGGATAGTACTATACATTTCTGAATAAAAACTACTGTTCATCTAGAATTATGCACTAAGGAAAACTTTTATCAGGGAAGGAAAGACATTTCAGATATACAAGAATTGAGTATTTACCTCCAATAGATCTTCAAAAAAGAAATTTTTGAACAATGTATTGACAGAATATATAAACTGAGCCTGAAAGGAAAAAATAAGATGCCTGAAATAATGGTGATCCAAGAAAATCATTGTTTTTTGATTAATGAGTAGTGATCAAAGAAAACCATAGTGTGGGTGAACGTAAGCAAACAATAACTGCATAAGGCAATTTCATTAATAATAATTTATAGATAAGAAAAGATTGTTCTGTCAGGAGTAAAACATTCCAAATTAAACAGAAGGAGCATTGAGATTTTGATTAACTTTAGACTTTGTTACATACTCATGTTAAATATTTTAAGGTGACTGTTGAAGAACAGAAATAGATATAACTTCCAAACCCAAAGGGAAAAATATAATGTAAAAAAAATCTGAAACATTCCAAATGGAGGCATTTAAGATAAAAAATGAAAAAAAAAAACAAACAAACAAAAAACCAGGATAAATAGAAATCTAAAAGCACCTATTAGCAATGAGGACAAACTATCCATGAATCATAATAAATATAAATTAATTAAATTTATCAGGTAAAAAATAGAGATTTGGAGGGAATTTAAAAAAAAATTCTAACTATATTGGGTGTTCTAGTTTGCAAGCTGCCAGAATGTAAAATACCAGAAAAAGAATGACTTTTAAAAAGGGGAATTTATTAAATTGCAAGTTTACATGTTCTAAGGCTGTGAAAATGCCCAAATTAAGGCAAGTCTAAAGTAATGTCCAATCTAAGGCATCCATAACACAATTTGGTTCAAGAAGGACGATGACATTCAGGGTTTCTCTCTCAACTGGAAAGGCACATGGCAAATATGGACATCTGCTAGCTTTCTCTCTAGGCTTCTTGTTTCATGAAGCTCCCTCCAGGGGTATTTTCCTTCTTCATTGCCAAAGGTCTCTGGCTGCACAGGCTCTAAATCTTTTTCCAAAATATTTCCCTTTTAAACGGCTCCAGTAAATAACTCCACCTTGAATGGGTGGGGACACATCCCCATGGAAACCATCTAATCAAAAGTTACCACCCACAATTTGGTGGATCACATCTCCATGGATAATCAAAAAGCTCCCACCCAGCAATATTGGATGAGGATTAAAGGACATGGCTTTTCTGGGGTACACAACAGATTCAAACTGACACATTGGGTTTATAAGAGACATATATAAAATACAAGGACCCAGAAATGTTAAAAAATGAAAGCCTGAAGAAAGCAGTCATGGTAATATTAATATCAAACAAACTAGACTTAATGGTAAAAAAGCATCACTAACAAAAAGTCAGACAACACAATAAATACTTATATCAGGAAAGTATAAGAATTATGCATTAGTTTGTGTCTAACAATAGGCCCAAATATAGCACAAAGCAATAGACCAAAAATAACATAAAGCAAGAAACAAAAGAATTACATGGAAAATTCAGCAAAGCTAAATCAAAATGCACAATTTCAAAACATCTTTCTTAGTAGTGAATGAATCAGCAGAGAAAACATATGTGTAAGTTAATAGAAGATTAAACCAACAAAACAAACAATCTATGCCCACGTGTCAGGCATATATAAGAACAGCATTAAAAAACTGGAATGTAAACATGATTCTTAAGAAGAAATAATACATTTATGATAAATAACCACATATTAAACCATAAACTGTCTTGATCAAAACAAAGAATCCCACAACTAGAAGATGTGAGTTTGCCACCCATTCCAAGTGTTTTATTATGGTGGCCTTGAAAACACAGAACTCACAAGATCACTATCGAAGGGGAAAAAAGTAAAAAATATTCTACATTTACACTCGTGGTAAAAAATATAAAGACATACATTCTAGGTTTTAAAGTTTAAGAGAAATCCTATCTCTCAGAGTTTGAGATGAGAAATAAGAGAGGACAAGTGGATTCTAGCTTTATTGTAAAGTTTTATTTCTTAAAGCTGGTGCTTATACAGGCATTAATTATCTTTTCATTTGTAGCTTTTTCTATCCCTTTAAATTTTCATAATAATAAATAATTAATATGTGCTCTATATATGTCTCAAGTTTTGGAGAATACAATTTGCAGCAACTTTTCTATAAAAAGATACATTGTTTTAATCTGCCAGATATAAAAATAAAGCAATGGAACATAATTTTATGTTTGAGGATATGAAGAACTTTTAAAAGGTGAACTAAAGCCAAGTAAAAGTAAAATTGAAGACAACCGACCATTTGTTGCAATGTAGTAGCAGAAATCTTCCATCATATTTTTTTGTCCCCCCAAACTGTGTCATGCCATGCTAATAATAATTCTGTACAAGCAGGGTTCTTTGGTAAAACAGGTTAGGAAGGTTATAAGGTTGCACATTATATCTCCTCTCAGAGAATAGCAATGCACATTATTATATGAAATGGCTCTAAGAAACTAGCTACAGATAAAATAAAAATGATTTTTTTCCTTTAAATTTCAAGTTTCCCAAATTTGGTTGATTCTAGGATTTTCCATGATATTTAAGTTCATGTCTCAACTTGACTAGGTTAAGGTTACCAGTTGTTTGGTGAAGCAAGTCCTGGCCAGATTAACCACTATGAGAGTATTTCATGGATTTAAATCATTAGTCAGCTTGTTGCATCTATGGGTGATTACATCTACAATCAACAGACAATCAACAAAAGAGGTTGCTTTCAGTGATGAGAGAAGTCTCATCCAGTCAACTGAAAGCCTTAAAAGGTGAACTGATGATTTCAGTAGCCAGAAAAAAGAATATTTCTATCTCTACTTCAGCCAGCCAGCTTCTCTTGGGGAATTCATCAAAACCTTCAAGTTCCCAACTTGCAATCTGCCCTCCAGAATTCTGACTTGACATTCCCCAAGGTCACATGAGCCAATTCCTAGACTAAATCTCAATATTCACATATATAGGCATATAAATGTTTATTTACATATGTTTGCTCTGTTTCTCTGGAGAATCCTGACTGAAATATCTTGTTTTAAGGAATGTCTATTAGCAACTTCTGGAATTTTAATGTTCTGCTGAACACACTTTAGGAAATTTTATCCTTAACATTTATTTCCTAAAGTCACAACCAAATGGGAAATATTTTACTTTGGCCATTTATATATAATTTACATAATGATTGAAGTGTATTTACTTTTCTTGTAAAATGTCCCAAATTTTACATATATATATATTCTTAAAATGGCCTTTTTTAGTAACTTTATCAAATAAAAGACATTCTTATTCATTGATTCATTTTCACTTTTCAAACTGATTGCAAAAGCAAAACATGTTAATTGTAGAAAACTAAATAAAATACAAAAATGAAAAGGAAGAAAATAAGACTACCTGAAATCCTGCCATCCAGACTTATCCCTTCTTACTTTCTACAGATAAGAAAGGGCCTAATAACATTTTCCTAACATAGTTTTCCAAAGAGATTCGCTCAACTATAGTATCATCTCTCTCCCAGAACCTGATATCTATGTTATTCTAAAAATGATTCACAGCCTTCTCTGAAAAGCTGGCATTTTCATGATTTAATACACACTGTCTTAAATGTGATCAATCCAATCAGACTATGTGAAGTTCATCACGTGGGCCAAAAGGCTCTATGTCAAAGGCAGGTTGTCAGCATTGGAATTGTTTTCCTTGCTGAAAGAGAAATTCCTTTGATCAGTGCTGTAGCCCAGTTATTGACGGTCATAAAAGCGTCTCCAGAACATTTCCATCACTGATATATATATAGCTGTCATTTCATTCATGCATTTATGCACACATTCATTAGTCACTTAATTCAAAATAACATCCGTGTAACTATAAAATGAAGATGTAGTCTTCCTCAAAGAATCCAGTCTTCCTCAAACTAAACTGGGTGACACAGGACTGGGTATAGTAGGGTGAATGTGTAGGGAAAAGGTATGGAGAGGGAGTGACAGAAAAGTATCACCATTTCAATTTGGCTGAGCTTTCAGTTAAAACTTACAACTATTAGGGTCAAATCCTATTTCATTAATCCTGTTTTGTGGAAATCATTGAGAAGATGGTTGGACATTATCATAAACAACTATAATTTAGGGGAAGGGAGTCCTAGGTTAAAACTTGCTAAATTTGAAATTTAGAGGTTTGCCTATTTAATATCTATCATAAATCAATAAGTCTAGCTTTAGAGAATATTGTGTTAGCAGTCTTCTAAGATAAACACAGTTCTTAATGATCCCAACACTTTTATAATGGAATTGTTTATTTTAAATAATTTAAATGGCTAAATTGCTAGTATAAATCGATACAAGTTTGTGTGTGGCATCTATTTCCCTAAATAACTTAGACTAATTTCAGCATATGTACATTTAACATGCCCTTTTATTCTCAACTGTGAACTTTAAAAGTCAAAATACACATCTTCTATCTCCATTCATAATAAACAGTACAACTTAATTGCCTATAATTCTGCCTTTTAACTCCTCCACATTCTTAGTCATAGAAAATTTTATGAATTTGGGGCAATAGCCCTGTTTTTTCTCTTAAAGGTAACTAAGCCAACCATGAATATCATTTAAACACTTCTTTCAAAGACAGGGAACTACAGATGTGAGAGCTTTACATATGCTTTTGCCAACATTTCTATATCAGAATTTTGTTCAGGCAATTTCAGAAATGTTTTAAAGAAGGCAAAACACAGATAAACATAAACAAAAATCAATGGAAGAACAGTTCTAAGTACAGATTTAATAAACATGTCATTCAAAAGTTTCAGGAAAAAAATAGATCTATTTTTAGTGACTGGGCATTATTTCTTAGCCATTTGTAGAACTAATGTACATAAAAGATAATCCTCCAGTTTCTTCAAAATGTTAGTGTATCTAACCTAATTCACAAAATGTTTTCAGGTCTGAAGCTATCAACAGATTATTAGCCACTAAGTGACTTTTCCTCTTCTTGCTAACTCTGATAGCATTGCTATCACCTCCAGAATCTTTTAAAACACACAGATTGCAATTGATAAATGTAGTGAAAAACAAAACAACCCCAAGCATCTTATGCATTGATTAAACAAGTCCCTAGCTTAGTTTGAAACACCGATAAGGCAAGTTAAGTAAAAGCATCAGTAAATTATTTTCCCTAAATTCAACCACAGAATCAAGGATTTGTATTTTGAAAATATATCACAAAAGACTATATTATTAGCAAAATAAAAAACAATTTCCAGGGCAAAAGGTGAAGAACAGTTGACCTATGACACCAATTTCATGTCATCCTTTCTCCCCCCTTGCTACTCATTGTGCCCCTTTTCCCTCCAAGTATAAAATGCAGATTCTCTACAACCATCTCCCACCCCAAGTCAATTTAAACTGAAACCAGTTACTTGAGCTAAATAATTTAAAAATCAAAATTATAAAGTCCTTTCAAAATACCACAGCAAGTATTGAATTAACTGTGGGATGTAGGTCCATTGCAGTATATTCGATATAAAGTGGGATAAGGTCTAAATGAGTTAGAGGTAAAATGGTTCTATTTGTTAGGTATTGGCTAGAGGTAAGGCGATTTAATATGTGATCTCAATCCTCAATGAGCTCAGAATTTGGTAGGTCAACAGATTTATAAATAATCATACTACAGATCTATAAGGGATGTAATTATGCTTCATTCAAAATAAAGTAACGGCAAAAAAAAAAGGATCAACTCAATTTTCGTGATCCCCTCTACTCCATCATTCAAACTTACCACTTTAAGGTACCATTTTCTAAATTCTTTACTATGGTGTTTTCCCAACATGTCTGAAAATCTAGGCATCTTTTAAAATATGCATATTTCTGGACCTAACCCTAGATGTTCTGTATCCAAATCACTGGGAGTAAGGCCTAGGAATCCGTAGCTGACTTGGCCGTCCTTATGATTCTGCTAACCAAGTTTTGGATGTTTGTGAGTATATGTTCGGAGGAATGATGGTTCTAGCTGACCTGCTAAGAAAGTTGATAATTTTTAAAGAAACTCCAAAGGACTATTAATGGCTAAATTTTTGTTCTTTAAGATTTCCTTTCATTTTAACATGGTATTCAAAGTAAGATGATACTTTTGGATACTTTAGGGCATTTATTTATGTATTCGTCAAACATCTATTGAGCCTTATCGAGCTTTCTGTGTTATCATACTAGGTAATAAAGACATGAAAATGAGAAAGTGTTGCCCTTAGAATCATGAAGCTGTTAGCAGAGGGAATAACAAGAAAGAGGTGGGTTGTAAGTGCAAAAATAGAAATAGTAGCAAAAACTTGTGTGAACCAGAACAAGAGAACATGTCATTCTTCTCTGGGAGTTGTGGAAAATGTTACTGGAAGAGGTGATGTTTGAGCTGGTCAGTAGAGGACTAGGAAGTTACCAAGGACACAAGGACAAAATATTATGAAAGGATAGGTGAATGGTGGGGACTGCACCTGCCTGGGCATTGGACTGCCTGACTCCGGAACAGAGAGATTTAAAGCTGAGCACAGTGATCGAAGTCTCCCTATATAAAGTATTTCGAATGCTCTGCTCAGGATTTTGTTTTCATCTTAGTCTAAAAACAGATTAGTTAGGAACTGGATTACTTTCCTAGGGCTTTTATAACAAATTACCACAGATTTAATGGCTTGAAACAATAGAAATGTATTCTTTCACAATTTTGAAGGCAAGAAGCCTGAACTGAAGGCCTTTTCAGGGCCATGCTTTCTCTGATGGCTCTAGTAGAAAATCTTCCTTGCCACTTCCTAACTTTGGTCTCTGCCTCAGTTTTCACAGGGCTTTCTCCACCATGTATCTCAATCTCTGTGTCCCACCTCCTCTGTGTCCCATGCTCTACTATAAGGACAGCAGACTTCCTGGATTAAAGCCCATCCTATTCCACTATTAACTTTTTTTAACTTAACCAACTGCATCTGCAAAGATAAGGTCACATACTAAACTAAAAAAGGTCACATTCTAAACTACTCAGGGTTAGGACTTCAACCTATCTTTTGGGTGGATAAAATTTAACCATACAAGGATCTACTTGGTTGCAAATGACTAACATCCCAAGTAAAATTATCTCCAGGCATAGTTTCAATATATGCTAGAATCAGTTCAAATCATGACAGCTCTGCTTCCTCCAGCCTGGTTTTATCTCAGGCTCCACCTGGTGGCAAGAAAGCTGCCAGAGTGCTACAGCTACATCTTTTCTCAATTCTCATCCAAAGGAAATGTGTTCATTTTGCTGAGCTGTCCTCTGAACATAAGCAGGTACTTTCAAGTGGTCAGATAGGCAGAGCCATATTCTTTGGGTTTTCCTCTAAGCAGATGAGAGTCCTGCTTCCCTGCCACTTCAACGCATGGCCCAAGATGCAATCTGATGTTAACAATTTGGTAACTGCTCTTCCCTGAACATAAATCACTATTTAGGGGAGGTAAGGGGAGACTGGTTGTGCCTGACCAAATACCCTCCTAAGACAGTAACTGTTGTGAAGGGAGTTTGGTGCCTTCATTGAAAAGCCCACCGCCCCCCAAAAAAGGGGGGGATTGAAGGCTGAGTGTCAGAAACAAACAAAATATTTATAGCAAAATTAATCCTGGTAGGAAAGTGAAAAATTGGGGTGAAGAGAGTGTGATAGCAGAGTCAAAATCCAGAACGGGCAGTCTGAGTTAATCTGAATAGAGTTCAAGAGGATAAGAAAAATGTGAAATCATTTATTTAGTAGACTCTTTTGGACTTCTAGAATGATAGGCTGTGGAAGGAGAGAGAGATAGATGAGCTGACGCTAACTCCGGAATTTCTATCTTTCACTTACCCTAATATCCACATTTATATGCAGAACTAGGCCTGATGTTAGTGATATTTTAAGGATATAACTCACTCTTTCACCAGATAGTCTCTCTGCTCATAAGATCAAATGAGTAGAGGCTATAAATTTCAGAAATAATTAAAACTACCAAGACACTGAGAAACTTGCATAATATACCCTCACACAAACATATGCATAAACACATAAGCATATATTTTCTTGAATTTTAATCTATGTGCTGTTAATTAATGCAATGTTAATTAGAATTGTAAGTTTGTGATGTTATTGCCATTACAGCTGTTTTTTCCCAACAAAAATGTTTTCAATTCATCCTATCAGTCCTTGCAAAAAAAAAAAAGTCTCTAAATCTAAAGTATACGCAGTCATTTGGTTTTAACTGTAAAAAAAAAAAAAAAGGCCTTATTAGAAGTTTCAGCCAAAAAAAAAAAAAAAGATAAAATTGGGATTATTAGATCAAAATTAATTTTAAAACTTTCTCTGCTTGATTACTATTTTTTTTCCTTTGTACGATGTATTGCCGGGTCACATTTCATTCCTTCTCCATGTGAGTCTCCCCTTATTGCAGCCTCATTTGTTAAATTTTTGTTTGGTTTGGTTTTTCATTTGTTTGTTTGCTTGTTTGTGTGGGAAGTGTATGGGCTGGGAATGAAACCCAGGTCACTTTCATGGCAAGTGAGAATTTTACCACTGAACTACCCTCCCACTCCCTTGTTTATTTTTATTTTATTTTTATTTTTACATGGGCAGACTCCGGGAAACAAACCTGGATCTCTGGCATGGCAGGCGAGAATTCTGCCACTGAGCCACCATTACACCACAGCCCTCTCCCCCCATTTATTTATTTTATTTTATTTTTATTTTTGATATAGGCAGGCTCCAGGAAATGAACCCAGGTCTCCGGCATGGCAGGTGAGAATTCTGCCACTGAGCCACTGTTGCCTGCCCCCTTGCCCCCCATTTATTTTTAATAACACTAATATAAAAAGTAAATTTTAGTTGCACTTTATCAATGGACTCATTGGTGATGGAATTTTCTCAATCTTTCCATGGTGGTTTGATGTTGTACATACTCCCAGAGAAATATGTTCTTAGATCTAATCCATTCCTGTGGTGTGAACCCATTGTAAATAGGACCTTGTGATAAGGCACTTTGGTTAAGGTGTGACCCACCTCACATAGGATGAGACTTAATCCTGTTACTAGAGTCCTTTATAAGCAAAATGGAATTCATACAGAGAGAGAGAGAGTCGCAGAAGCAAGAAGCTGAAATCAATGAAATCAAGAAGGAAGGGAGAGACCAGCAGACACCTTCTTGTGCCCTGCCATGTGACAAACTAATGACGAAAGGTCACTGGCAGCCAGCTCCAGAATGCCACAGTCTTGGGAAGAATGTATCGCTTTGACGATGACTTGATTTGGGTATTTGCCTTGCCTAAAACTGTAAGCTAATAAATTCCCATTGTTTAAGCCAACCCATTTAATGGCATTTGCTTCAAGCAGCCTATGAAACAAAAACAGATTTTGGTACCAGGAGAGTGAGGTGCTTCCTTTTCAACTTGTTACTCATTATTGAAGAAGATAGAATGTTTTATCCATATTATGCAAGCAATTTAAATTACCTTAATGAATGCTTTTAAGTGGTTGTCATCTCTGTCTCTGAACATTCCCCGTCAGAGCAATTCCAGATCCCATTTAACTATACTATTCACTATTTTATTGAAATACCACTTTTGTGATTGTCTGCACCCTTAAAACTTACCGCTTCTCTATTTCATTCATACAGCAACAGGAAACAAAAGTCCGCTTTGCAGCTGTTTGTTATACAAATAGCGGGTTTTTTGTGGAAGGACATTATGTGGTTAAAATGTTTCTTTTTTGTTTTGCTTTAAGAGCAATTACAAGAGGACAGTACAAGGTAGGAGAGAGGAGGCTGGTATTAAATCACCTTCTTCACATTCTTTAACTTAAAATGGCTAATGGAAACAGTGAGATGCTATTGCACACAATTTAGAATGGCTGCCTGCTATTAAAAAACAGAAAGATACAAGTGTTTGGAGAGGATGTAGAGAAATAAGAACACTCATACATTGCTGATGGTGATATAAAATGGTGCAGTCACTGTGGAAGGCAGTTGGTGGTTCCTTAGAAAGCTAAGTGTAGAATTGCCATATGACCCTACAGTCCCGCTGCTAGGTATATATCCAAAAGAACTGAAAGTAGGGACTTGAACAGATATTTACATGCTGATGTTCATAGTGGCATTATTTACAACTGCCAAGAGGCGGAAGCAACCCAATTGTCCATCAACTGATGAATGGATAGCCAAATTGTATGTACATCCAATGGAATATTATTCAACCATAAAAAGAAATGAAGTTCTGATGCATATGACAACATGGATGAACCCTGAAGACATCATATTGAGTGAAATAAGCCAGTCACAAAGGAAAAGTATTGTATGATCTCACTGATAGGAAATAAATAGAATAAGAATATTCTCATAGAGTCAGATCTAGAATATAGTTTGCCAGGGGACAGAAGAGGGATAGGGAATGGGAAATTAAGGCTTAAAACATACAGGGATCTTATTTGGAATGATGGACATGTTTTGGTAACGGATGATGGTGATGGCAGCACAATATTGTGGACAAAATTGCCAGCACTAAAATATATATCTGAATGCTGTTTAAAGGGGAAATGCTAGGTTGTATATATGGCAACAGAAAAAAAAAATTAATCCATGGAACTGCACTACACAAATAGTGAGTCCTAGCTAAACCTTAGGGCTGTAGTTCATGGTATGATTATAAAAATGCACTGTCATCATCAGTTGTAACAAATGTCCCATACCAATGCAAGGTGTTAAGAATAGGGTGGTATGTGGGAATTCTGTATTTTATTCATGGTTGTTCTGGAAACCCACAACTTCTCTAATAAGGAAAAAAGGCTAAAGGAGGAGGGTAGACGAGTTAGAAAGATTTCACAGATCTACACAGAATTAGGCATTTTCCACAATATTTTCATGAAGAGTTCCAATTAGAAACAACTACTCTCCCATTGAGTTGGCACTTGCCTAGGGTGTGAACATGACAGAGGTCACAGTCAATATATTCAGTGTTCTTGACACTCAGTGAATAAGTGTCATCCTATTGAGGATGGAAAAACTAAAGGGAAAATGCCAAGAGGTTGAGGAAAGATTTCGGGCTTTCGTGGCAAAAGTGGGTTCACATCTGGGCTGAAATAAATACCAGTACTGTGACCCTGAACTTTCAGTCTCCATACTCAGTTTTCTGTTTTGTTAAAAGTCTACCTTCAAGGGTGATATTTAAATTATCGAACAATTAATAATGCACAGGTTCCAACCGATCAGAAGAGAGGTCTGACCAATTAGAACAGACAGAGTGTCAGCTGCATATGTGTTCTGCATTCACCTTAAGGTTTAAATGGTGATTAAATTAGAGAACCATGAAAACTACTAACAGCACAATAACAAATGGAGCTCAAAATATGTATCTTATTCCACTGCTCTTTTTTGTTCTCCATCCTTTCACAGTAAACAAGACTAAGCTGTCAAGAACATTCTCTCATTCTTGATGACACCATTTCCAAAAAGTCCTATACTTGGATTAGGGCCTAAATGGGTCTTCCCAACTCTAGGACTCCAGAGAAATAATCTGTTGCCTGTAAGAAACATAGTTTATTACAAGAGTCTCTCATTGACTCTTGTAGCTTCTCTCTATATGCACTCTATAAAGACTTTTTAAATTTCCATGTATTACTATCTAATTACTGATGATTCCCAAATATATGTATCTAACTCTGGATATATCTCCAGTTATAGCCTTAACATTTCATTTATGTAATTAATTAATTAATTCAATAAGTATATATTTAACAATCACTAGGAGCCAGGCCTGTGCTTAGGCATTTGCTATGCAATAGTGAACAAAACAGACACCTTTACTAGAACATGTCTACAAAACGCCTTTCTTCTACCAGAAACTTCATTTTCCTCTTCCCTAACTCATTGAATGGCACCACCAATTAGTTAGCTTCCCAAGTCAGTGTCTTGGATGATATCCTTAACTCCACATAAAAATCATTTTACCAATCTCAAAAACAGACTATCCTCTAATGGATATTCATTAGGACTATCTTATTATTATCGCAACAGCATCATACCTTACTTTGGGGGGTACAGAAATAAGCACATGGGAGACAGGAAAACCATTGTCTCTCACTTCTTTCAGCATCGTGAAGCATTTTTGCTCTGTTCCTCTCTCTGTACTGTCCACGGTAGCTTTAACAATCATTTTTATTTTGAGTCTACCTTGAGATTTGTTCCATGGCAGTCTTGAACTCTGACTTTCCATTTTCCCATTGAAATGTATGTGATCGTCATAAGAAGCCACCCACATGTTTTGTCTTTTGCAGCTGAAGTCTCAGCCTAAAATTTTCTTTGCTATTACACTTTATATTCTATCAGCAAGAGCCAAGGTTCAGTAAGTGAATACTGTTCTTTTGGTGGTGTTGTAGTCTATCAAAATTTGCACAACAACTGAAATTGTAGGCTGAATCAGTGGGTCAAATATATAGTAGCAACTGCTGAGCTTTGAAAAGCCTTTTTCACTTCACTGAAAAAATTCTGCAAGGCCCATGCTGTCCTATCACAGTTATGTTCTTTCTCTGTAAAACTTATATTCAAACTTCTGCTTTATCTTATGTCTAGAAGAATATCACATCTAAAAGAAAGGTCAGGCAGGTCAAAAGAAGCACCTGAAATTTCTATGTGTTAAAATTGTCACTACAAGGCAACGAACAATATAAAACCTAACATATGCTCTATGATACAGGGCATTTTTAACTTATCACTTTGCAGATTTTGTGCTTTTCAAAGCTTTAAAGTATTACACAATCATATCAAGATTGACTCATATTTAATAAATATTTTCTAAGAATATCCCATAATGCTATGAACCAAGCCCTCTGTTAAGCATGAAGGATACAGAAATGCAGAGGTCAAGCTCATGGTGTTAATTAATTCAACATTTATTTAAGAATAAAGAAAGGAATGTAATAAAGAGTTTATGGGATTTGTTTCTAGAGAGATTATCATTTTTAGTCCCCAAATTCAAATTTACTTTCAAATTTCTTGGTCATACTTCTGAATCTAATAACAGAATGTTGTATAGGGACCCAGGGGTAGACTTCACAAAGGACCATATCTGAGAAAAGCAAAGAAGGGCTGCCCCATGAAGATCAAGTGAATTTTACCATAGTCTTCTGTTCACTCACTAATTCATCTAACAAATGTCACTGAAGTACTCAAATTCTACCAGACATTGTGCTGCGAGCTGGGGTTAAGATTAAAGCAGGCCAACTCCCTGTCCTCATAGAACTTAAATTCCAGGGAAAGAAACAGGGATTAATGAAATAATATCAAAACTATACAACTACGAAACTGTAAAAGTTCTATACAAAGAGAAGGGACCTAAATTAGGAGCCACATAATGCTTGCTATCCTTTTCAGATTTTGTCTACACTGATTATTTGCTCTATTCTTGAAAGTAGAAGAGCTGTAAAAAGCTGGGAAGTGCTGACTTCAGGTATGGAGAAACTTTATAGGGAAAAGGCAGGATTAAATAATATAATTAAATACATAGCCTAGTCTGGTGTCTAGGGGGATTACCATACCTTGTTCTCTCCGTGGTTGCAGTGTGTATGTGTATGTGTGTGCTTGTTCTTTTCCCATACTGTTCTCCAATGGATCTCCCTTTGTCTATTGTTCATCTCTACTTCAAATTATATACAACTGATGAGTTGACAACTTTGCCAGGGTATCAAATAAGTATTGCAAACTTAACATATCAAACATGAACTTTTTGCCCCCCCCATCACGAAGTTGCCTTACTACCTACTACAGTTTTTCCACCCAAGCCCCAACATTCACCTGACTCCTCAAAACTTTTATATCACCTTCTCTCTTTGTCTTGAACTCTGCATCCAGTTACCAGCAAATATTGCCAGATTTAATTTTTAAAAATCTAGAATCATATTACTTATCAATACCACTTTCATTGTTAAAAATCCAATCTGAGCAATCACTCTCTCTTACCATCTCACTGGCCTTTCTCCTTCAACTTTTGGAGTCCATACAGAATAACCAAGTGATCCTTTTTAAATACAAAACAGATATCACTCACCCATTCAAAGACCTCTAACACTTTACCATTGCAATTAAAATAAATATTAAAGCCCCAACTACAATCTATGCGAACCTGACCATCTCCATGATTTTATTACCAATAAATCTCTTCTTGTTCCCTCCATTTCAGCTACTTTGTGCACCTTATAATTTCTGAACTGTTAACTTATTGTTCCGTCTGTCTGAAATCTCTTCCCCAAATATCTACTTTGCTCACTTCAATTCATTTAGCTCTAAAACTGTATCCTATTACTCTGTCCTTTTGCTAACATAATCACTAAATTCTACTATTTAAATCCTCCCTTGACTACTTCACTGACTTCAGAATACTATTAAACATTTTGGCAATGCATACAAGAGGCTCCACAGTCTGGCATCAGCATAACTGTAGATTCACCTTCCACCCTTAATTCCACTCTACCCTTCACTTTACCTCCTTTGCCTTCTTCCTTTGGTAATTTTACCATGACAACTGTATGAAATCCTTCTGGGCTGAAACTACAATGCCTGAATTCAAGGCAACTTTTTGTCTATGGTTCTGCTTCTTTGCATCTTCCGTTAGATATTTGTATCTATCATCCCTACAACATTTCAAATCTATGTCCTATTGCCTAAAGTTATGCTCCAGGATATTCTAAGGTCATAATTTAAAGCACACTTTTCCTTATTATGTGTTAGCAGCTTCTAGGGTCCTGCTGTCATCTGCGCTTTGCCTACAATGAACCCTGTAGAGTTGAAGGGTAGCATGGCTAACTTCTCTGTTGGTAGACATTGCCATCCAGGATTCTGCCATTGCTGTCACAGGTTTGCCATGTGGTGACTCATAGATAACTCCGATGTAACTCATCCAGAAGCCTAGGTGAAATTTCTGATAGTGAACTAAGATGTGTGGATGAAAGGTAACTGATAAAATCACCATGAATAAATATACTTCTCTACTTGAGGCTTACTCTTTCTTCTCTAATCCATATCGATGGTTGTGGTTTACTCAGCTACATTTATAGCTCCTGTTTATTTTATCCATTTATTTGCCTACAACATATTTATCATTTGTTACAGATTGCACACTCTAAAAACATTAATAAAACAGAATTACTGGTGTGTCATAGGCACGCAATAAGTATTTTTGAAGGACTAATGATGACTGAAAAACAGTATTAACCACAGGGAAGTTACATTTAGTAGGAAACATACGTAGGTGAATGCTTACAATATAAGGACATTGCTTTTATAGAAGGCATATGATGTACCATAACAGTATGAGTTCTTTCGAAATAAAACACAGAGATTTTTAACACATCTGAGAGGTTGGGCAGTCATTACTGAAGAAGCACTGTCTGAGAGAGATCTGAAGTTTGCTTAACTATTTGTCAGATGGGTTAGAGGTGGGACAGGAATACTGGCTTGCTGATTACAGCAACAATGTGTAGTAGACAGCATTGGTTAGATAATTTGTGGAGTTCCAGGCCAAATGAAAATGTGGAGTCTGTGCTTCAAAAAAGCAGGGGATAAAAGTATCATTGATGATACTAAATAATCAAACATTTTCTTTTTACTGCAGTCTTTCTCCGCATTATATGGCGCATATTGTTTATTATTTAATGTTATTCTAAGTAGAGAAAAAGTAAAATTTTAAATTATTAGATGAATTTTACCATTCTTCTTTATATTGAGCAATACCTGTTTTAAAAGAGTATTTAACTCATGTGGTTGTTCGAAGCTGTACATACCCCAGAAAAACATGTTCTTATGTCTAATCTATCTCTGTGGGTGTGAACCCGTTGTAAATTGGGCCTTTTGATGAGGCTATTAGTTAAGGCATGGCCTCAATCAGGATTGAGGTGTCTTAAATAAGTGGAATGAAATGCAGACAGAGAGAAAGCCACAGAAAGCAAGAAGCTGAACCAGAACCTAGAAGAGAAGGGAGAGACCAGGAGACCTGCCAAGTGCTTTGCATGTAACAGAGGAACCAAGGCTCACTGGCACCCAGCTGCAGAACATCAGTCTTTGGAGAGAAAGCATCACCTTGATGATGCCTTGAGTTGGACTTCCTCCTGGGTTCAAAACTGTGAGTGAATAAATTCCATTGTTTAACTCAACACATTTCATGACATTTGCTTAAGCAGCCTAGGAAACTAAAACAACTCATATTCAGAATCACTGAATTACTCAGTACTTATTTCATAGCTTGTATGTGCATATGTATTTTGTTTTTACAAGAACAGTGGAAATGCTGTAAAAAACCTAACATCTGTTTTATTTCATTTCTTGATATACACACATTCTCCCCAAAACTTCTATGTTTGGCTTACTAATAAGAAAGAAAGGACTAAAAAGAAGAGGAACCATGGGTTGTCCTCTATCTTTCCATCTCCTTCTACATTATTATTTTTTCAGCATAAGTGATTGGCTAATATAAGGAAGTGACACAGGTTAAAAAGGATATGTTTGGGTTCTGGTCATTCATGTTTCTTAGAAGACCACTTACTTCCTGAGGCATTTGAAGCAAGTTTCAGGTCATTAGGGAGACATGACCTTTTTGGATTGTCAATGCCCCCGCTGACTCAGTTGTAGCCACAACACAACACATTTGCCTCACTTGGAGTTCCGTCCGTTTTCAACACATGGTGGGTCCATCCAAAGTCAGGGCTTATGGGGCACTTTGAATGCTATGCACTAATAGGGCAGCAGGTAAATTTGATCACACATCGTGTTTATTGCCACTGCTCAGGCATTTGCATCCTGTGCCTTCAAATTTCACATATAAAACAGAGAGTTCAAAGATAACATTATTAAGAATTAAAAGCTATTGAGAATTAAACCAGCACAGGACGCTTCTAAGTGCAGGACCCTATGCAAATGTACAGATCACATGCTCATGAAACCTGCCCTTCTAAAGATCAGACACATGGGCCAGGGGGATATACAGGGAACTTTGCATGGTCCAGCTGTGAAGAGCCTGAAATGTGAAAGGAGCACAACTGAAGGTTTGACCAGAGAGATGCACAGATGCAAGATTCCCATGCCCTGGTAAGACAAAGGACCTGGATCTTTCAGATTCAGATATTTGAGGACAAAGCACAAAGGACTCAGCTCAGTGCAGGCTCTTAAGTCAGGTTGCCTGGATTTGACATCTACTCCATCAGCTTACTAGCTATAAGACCATGGGACGGTTACTTATATTCTCTACCTATTTATTCAGGTATAAAAAAAATGTGGAAAAGTAAAGTAATTCCCTCATAGGTCGTTGTAAAAGCACTTGGGGCAGTGCTGTACTTATTATAAGAAAGAGCACAATACATGTTAGCTATTGTTCCACAGCATATGGAATCATTCATTCAAACCTTAACTGATCACCAGCTCTGCACCAGACCCTGATCCCAGAGACACTGTGATTTCAGAATTTATGAAGAAATTTGAATTATGATGAGAGGAGTCTTGAGAGAGCACTCTCAAGTGCTAGTCGTCACACTAAAAGATGCTATTGGAAATGGTCCATTAATTACAGCTGGCCAGCTAAATGCTATATTTAATCAAGAAAGGAATCAATGCAAATGCTAGCAACATAAACAAAGGCAGCACACTCATTAGGATTACACAAAATTTGTGAAAATTTGATTCTTTATGATCCTCTCCGCAGAAAGTAAATCACCCTCTTGAGGGTAGGGATTGTGTCTTGTGCAATTTCAGATTGCTCTTGGCCCACAGGAAAGTGCTTTGCCCAAAGAAGACAGCCAATGAATATTTTATAAATCATATCCACTAAAACCTGATGATAGGCTTTAATAAACATTTTAGTGTGATTTCAGTTATGATAGCAGGAAATCAATCTTTTCATAAATGTTAGAGGCGCATATGCACAAACTGGACCACTTGTCAATAGGCATATTTATTTGCAAATTTTCTAATTCTCACTACTCTGAAAATTCAAGAGAACATTGAATTCGGGGTCATTACAATGATTCAGAATTATGAAATATTACCATTCTCATTTCAGACAATTGGTTCAAAACATTTCTACCTGTAATGGGAATTAACAGTTACCTACAATAGATTGCTACCTTTATTCAACTAAATTTCATTTTCTACATAAGGGCAGAGTGTTAAAATCATAAATCAGATAACATCACTTCATTGCATGAAATCCTTTAAAAACATCCCAGAGCAATTAAAATAAAATCAAAATCACTTAATATGACTTGGAAGATTGATATTACTTCCTACCTCAGTTCATAGCCACCTTTTTCTTTCAGCAAGTATATTTCACCAAGCAGGACTTCTTCCCGTTTCTGGAATGAACCACCAAGCTCCTTCCCATGCATCTACCGTTCCCTTGGCCCAGAACTTTCTGACACCTAATTTGTCCATAGCTGGCTTCTTATGTTCATTGGAGTCTCAGATGAAATGTCATTTTCTTAGAACAGACTTCCCTGGCTATCATAACGAAAGTGTCCCCCTTCTTCTGGTTCACTATCCCATTATCATAATTTATTTTTTTAGTTCTTTAGATCACTCTTCATCCTCTAAATTCTTACTTAGTACTTACATGTTATCATTTGCCTTGTCTTAGAATATAAACTCTAGCAATCTGGGGATCTTTTTTTTTTTTTATTTATCACTGGCAGCCAACAGGTACTTACCATGATAAGTGTTTGAATGAATAAATAATTGATTGAATGAAGAATATCCTTCTATAATTTTACTTTCATGCTTCTTTTTCTTTCCATTTTCGTTTATGGTGGCTTTCAGATACATAAGCAATTACCTATTTGATGCTCTAATTGATTTCTGTCAAAGAAAGATAGCATTTGATCTGGCTTTGGAAAGCTTTTGCTGTTTTATCTTATTTGGGCAGAAAATAAAAAGCATATGCTCAAAAAGGTACACCCAGGGGAAAAAACTGCAATTGTTGCAGATGAATTGAACCAAACATTATGGCACCAAGTGCAGCCTTAACTGTGGAATATTAGAAACTACAGCTATAAATAACTCAATCTAGGGGGCAGAACTCATCCATTCATGCTCAATCCTACAAGGTTCTGATCAATCTCATTAACTCCATGAACATCTACAGAGCCCTCTATTATTCTCCATTAAAATCAATCACTCACGGATCTAAGTTTCTATACCTACTTTATACCTCCCTTTGCTAGAGTGAGGAATTACATTTAGCTGTTTAGGTATCTGTACCTTCTACTAGACTGACAAATCCTTTGGGACAAGAATCACATTAATTTATCTGCCAAACACTAGTGCCTATTACATAGTAGGAATCCAAAATTTCAATCAATTTATATAGCCAATCATTCTTCAAAAATGAAATCTGTTCTTAAAGACTTTCACAGCTTGAGGAACTTCAGCGTTCTCAGAGAATTATAGATACTGTGCTCAGTTCTGTAGAGGAAAAAGTTGAGCATAAATTTGGGCTTTGGAAGTAGACAGCACTGGTTCATAACCCATGTCCATCCTTAGCTAGCAGACGGTTAGAACAATTTGTGCAGGCCCTACAAGACTCAGCTTCTTCACCTCTGGAGTAAGAACAGTAAAAGCATTCCCAAAGTGATGTTGTGAGGATTAAATATAATGATATCTCTCAACCATTTAGCACAGAGCCTAGGCATATTATAAGCATTGGATAATGGTGACAACTGTATTCAAAGAGATGGCAAAAGGGTTTGTATTTGAAATGAGTGCCATGAATCCAATAGACAGTGTGTCAGTCTCTGTTAGCAAGAGGGCTTTGGAACAAAAGTTCTGATTACATCAAGGGGCGGGGAGCATGCAATTCTTTATGTTAAGAGCTGATTTCTTAGTAATCAGAGTTTAAAGCAATCTACAAAAGGCAATATTTTCTTCTTATTCTTATTTTTTGGGCCATTTTAGACTTTTAATTTTTGCCAGTTAGACTTATGTAATATAGACTGACAATGCTGAATTTGAAACATTGTCTTAGTTTTTGTTGTTGTTGATGTTTTTTTAACTCAACAAAATTTCCAGTTAAGACCCATCCTAAAATTTTACTGAAATTCATCACTAGACTTTGCACAGAATAGTGTAGCTCTAAAACAGGGGCCAACAGTCTATGGTTCACGGTCAAATCCTGTTTTTATACAATTGACATGCTAAGAATATACCTTTTTGAATGTCAAAAAAAAGAATAATATTTCATGACACATGCAAACTTACATGAAAGCCAAATTTCTGTGTCTGTAAATATTGGAGCACAGCTATTCTTATAGTGGTGACAACATTGAGTAACCGTGACAGAGACCATTTGGCCTGGCAGAGCCTAAAATATTTGCGATCTGGCCCTTTATAGAAAAATTTTGCTAAGCAATATTCAAAAACAAGGGGTAGTCTTTATTTTTAAGCACTGTGGGAAAGGAATGCTCTCCCCCAAAACTTTTTCACCTGCCCTACCCCTGTGTGTGGCCACTACACCTACAGACACTTATTTGGTGAATTTGTTAGTCAGCATTTCAGCTTTATTCTCTAAAATAATGTTGTGTTTTATGGGGCTAATCCAACAATTCTTCCAATTCACTACACTTGTTAAAATGAGTCAGAATCACTACAATTGACCTTGAAACAGGGTATTCTCATTATTATTTAAGTAATTTAGTCTGACTTCAGAAAAATGGGCTATGTTGTGAAATAGCTTGAAAGAGCACCTAATGCTTGTCTCAGGTAGTACTCTCGTACTACACTTGACTACATTTCTTGAAATAAAGTCAATTTTCTCTTTAGCTCTGCTTGAAAAAGAGAGAGAGAGAGAGAGATGCACCCAGAATGGAGAAAGTTGCCATTTCATTTACCTGATGATAAACTTCAGGGAGAACAAAAATGTACTACTCAGAGAGAAAATGAGCATGTCACTTACTGTACTAGATAGTTCTTCTGACCTATGTCTGTCTTTTGTATCCTTTAACTTCCTCACCTCCATTTTCAGCAGGGAACAAAAATTTAGAAAAGTGCAAGTGCTTTTCCACAAACCCCCCTTTCCATTTCTCATTTCCCAAGTAAATCAACAAATTTGAACAGATAACAGAGCCAGTGAATTGCTGCACAACACCACTGCCCTCAATTAACATTTCCTCCAGGCCATTCACACCTGAATGAAATTCCCTTTGTCTCCAGCAGACATCTTAAGGAAATGAGGTGTAAACTGAAGAAAGGGAGAAGGGATCTTTTGGATTAGGTTTGTTAGGATAACATCTAAGCAGCCATCTTTTTTCTCCTATTCAACTATAGATGAAGAAGCAACATTTTTGTTAAAAGTGTTCACTCTCCAGCTTGATTGGAAACACTGCTTTGTGATGATCAGCAGACCTGGAATCTCTCATTCTGTATAATAGGTGAATCACTACCTCTCTTGACAGGGTGTGCCCATTTTCAAGACAGAAACAATTAAAACACTCTCTTCTGAAGCAAATACTAAAGTCCTAGATGGCAAATATACTAAATACACACATATTCACATACACACACAAACATACACATACCACAAGGTTGCTTGGGAAAGTCTGGACACGTGCAAATTTAGTCCCATATGTACACAAAATCATCTTTATTTAGTGAGAAATGTAAACATTAAAATGTTGCAAGTCGGTTTCTCCATAGCATGCTTACCCTATCTTAAAAGAAATAACATTGAGATGCTGTTTTCTTCAAACAGGTGGCCGAGAAAAAGTATGTTACAATTTCAAAGCTGGAAAGAAGCGCTTTAGCACTAAGATCTATCAGTTGATAAAAGTAATGCTGACCAGGAAGTTTTTAGATTATTTTCAAAATCTTTTATCAAGTTACAGTCTATTATTGAGTATGGGGAGATTTTACATTGGATTTCCCTCAAGCTGTGAAAGTGACCTTGTTGTTCTGCCACATTCTCCTTTAATGGAGCCCCAGGGTTGCAACCCTCTACCTTAGAAAAGTCAGGCAACATCCTAAAGTCGAGTTCTAAGGGAGTGTTGGCATCTGCAAACTTTAGAGACTGGCAGAGTGTGTGCTCATTAATTCACCGAACATTCGTGGAACCCACCTAGGTGCTGGGGATAAAACAGTAAACAAAATAGACAAAAATTCCTACCCTTAAAGAAGTCACATTCTAGTTGAGTGAGATTGATATCAAACAATAATCATATCAAATAATTAAATTCCATAACATATTCAAGATGATAAGTGCCATGGTAAAAAAACAAGGGAAGGAGGATAGCAGTGGGAAGGGGTTACAATTTTAAAAGAAGTGGTAGCCCTCTTGGAGAAGGTGAATTTGAATATCTGAGGTGTGACTATCTGGAAAAAGAATGATCAAGTCAGAGGGAATAGCCAGTACTATGACCCTGAGGTTGGGGAACGTGTCTGGCATGTTTAACGAGATGTCAAGGAGGCCAGTGGGGTGGGAAAAGATTAGCTAGGAGATAAGTGGTAGGTGATGAGCAAGGTAAGGAAGTATGGGGAAGGTCATGTAGGAATTTACAGTGATAATCTGGACCCAAAAAAGAGAATCTTTCGGCAAATTTTTGAGTAGAAGTGTAAAGACATTGTTATATTTGAGTTGTAGGGCATTTTGTTCTCAGATTGCACGAGCATTCTAGAAGCCAAAATGTTCTTTCACACATGAAGTGTGACTTGCCTCATATGAGATAGGGGTGTTATAAAGAGTACAGTTAAAACTTCTTGTCCAGAACACAGGAGAACTGACTAGTTCCAGGTTTGCTGTGTGATAAGTGACTCACTTAGGCTCTCTCTGCCGCCAGGATGCTGTAAAGAATGCTGCATGCCTTGTGTGGCTCTCAGAATGGTTTGAGAAACTGGAAGAGATAAGGGGAAAAGGACCATGTGTCAGGTCAGGTCCTTATGTGGGATCTTGTAGCTAACGAGGTGGTGGTGCCTTGTGTACATTCTGATTGGTACAGTGATCATAGTCCTTCCAAGAGCAACCAGAGTAACCGTGCCGAGGCTGGAAAGCCAAATTTTCAGAAGCTTATAGTGGTTGTGAGAATGATGGGATACAAAGTATGTATAAGGGTTTTACAGTGCTAATGTAGGGGAGGTGGTGACAGGAGGCCACCATGATAGATGTCAGATAAATCTGCCAGATGGAAAAATCCGAATCAGTATGTAAAATGTGGGAGGAGAAGCTCAATTCCAAGCAAAGCATGTTGCCAATGTTAAGTGATAATGCTCGCTACTGGGAGAACTACGAAAGAGAGTAAGAGTTGCCATTATGAAAATGTATATGATTTTTCTTTTTCTCTCCTACTCAGGCAGGAAGACAAGTTTTATTAGCTAAAAAACAAAATAATGAAATCAGATTTTGTATGGCAAAAATGAGAGTGAAACATTTCAACTACATATAAAACACATCAGAATGCATAAATAAAAAATGATAGCGTAGCTTAGATGATCTATGTAGAAAGTGGAAAAAGGATAGAGTGTCTTCATATATAATTTGGGGGGAATTAAAGCCTACTTAATCAAAATCCTTCACGTCACACTATTTAGAAACATTAACCATAAAAAACAAGTTTGTTCCATTAAGGCAGTTTTCCAGCAAACCTACAATTAAAAAATAAAATAAAATAACTTAACTAGAAGCAAAAACATTAGCACCTACATCAGAATAGAATGTACTGATTTATCAAATATTCTCTCCTAGTAGGCCTAGCAGGATAGAACATAAAATAGAAGTAAGATAGAAAGAGTATAGACGGTGAGAGGCATTTCCCAGAGTGGACTAATAACAGATATTGGTGAAAAGGAGAGGATCTGTGATCAAATTGATTTGGACAATTTGCAAAGAGCATACTATTTTTCAAAGAAAGAGAAACTAGGTAATAGGGTAGCATATTGGGGGCATTTAAGAGGATGGATAAAGAAGCAGCCAGATCCACTCTTAGAGCTAAATTGAAGTGCCACAATGCAAAGGGACATGGGATTCCAAAGAGAAAGTTTCTTCTTTTTTATAATTTTGGTGAAGACATGCCTGTCACAGACTATGAAAAAAATGATTCTTTGTTCATATTATTTTAGACCTGGAAGGACCCTAAAAAGCATACAGTTTCCTCTTTCATAGGTGTGAAGCTGAGACTCCAAGAGATGTGATTTACTTAGTCATAGAGACAAAATTAGGTCTTAATTTCAAGTGTTCAATCAAAATAATATTCTTTGGCTTCTAAATACCTAAATATCATGAAAAGAATGAAAGATTCTTACAATGAACTTGGGAAATTCTCTTCTCCTCTTTAGTGAATTAGTTCTGATTTCTTTTGCCATGGGAGCTGAATATTCCTTCTTTTGGAAGGAATCCTTGTACCCAGCAAGTTTTCTAGAAACACACAAGTGTTTTTGAATATTTGATCTATGTTTTACCTTTTTACTTTCTCTTATCATTTTAGCTTCAATAAATTTTGATTAGGGTTTATAGATCTGGGACTCCACAGAAATAATATCAGGAAGATATGACAATATATGTCATATAGACATAGCTGCATAATAAATTTAGATCTATTTTGAGAAATCAGAATAAGATTGAAAATTCAAGGTCAACAATCTCAACAATATTAAAAGAAAATGTGATATACTCATACACACATATAAGTAAGTACAGATTGCAAGTTAAAAACTGATGACAACTGATTAAGTTTATTGTCTAGTTAATCACATGTACCACTGTTAATTTCTGATTTGATGTTATACTACAGTTACATAAGACACTACTTCTGAGGAAAGCTGGGAGAAGGACACACAAATCCTACATACTATTTTTGCAACTTCCTCTATGTCTCTACTTATTTCAAAATAAAAACTTAAGTCAACAAACAAAAACCCAGAAAAGCATAATTCAGGGGAGGGATCCATGCCAAAGGGGTACATGACAGAAAAAAGGTTAAAAAGCCTTGGCCTAATCCTTCTTGGTAATTTCAATGTTGAAAAGGACAAGCCCAAGAACAGACCTTGGCATCATACAAAGAACTCCTCTGAAATGACAAGGTTCCTTCAGAATCATTTTCAGGAATCTTTGGGAACCACTGTTTCCATGTTTGTACAATGACTCATGGCACAGTTCCTCTCTGATCCATGAGACTAGTAGGACAACTTTTGTACAGTTGTTTTCTACAGTTATTTTTGCTTGATGGTTGCACAGTATCTTTACAGACTCTCTGTTTTAGTTTGCTAAGACTGCAAAATGCAGTATACCAGAAATGGAATGTCTTTTATAAAGGAAATTTATTGAGTTGCAAGTTTACAGTTCTAAGGTTATAAAAATGTCCAAACTAAGGCATCCAGGGAACGATACCTTGACTAAAGAAAGGCCTATGCATCCAGAACACTTCTGTCAGCTGAGAAGGCATGTGGCTGGCATCTGCTATTCTTTGGCTTTTGGTTTCAAACAGCTTACTTACGGGCATTTTATTTTTTGCATCTCCAAATGTCTGGATCTCTTGCTGGCTCTGAAGTTTTTTTCAAAATAGTTGCCTCTTAAAGGACTCTAGCGAGCAACCCACCTTGAATGAATGGAGACACATCTCCACGTAACCACCTAATCAAAAGGTCCCACCTACAAATGGTTGGATCGCATCTCCATGACACAACTTAATCAAAAAGATCTCACCCAACAATACTGAATGAAGATTAAAGAACCTGGCTTTTCTGCAGTACACAATATTTTCAAACTTGTTCACCCCTCCCGTGACTCCCCAGCAGAATTCATTAAGGAGCTAGAACTATATGAAGTTGGGCTGGTAAGAGCTGCCTATTCAGATTAAACGAAAGAAAGAAAAAACATGATCCATAAAAGAATTCATTCTCTTTTATTTTCCACCTAATTAATTTGCTCATTTCCAAGAGTAAAGAGAAAATTAGAAACTTGAATATGAAACTTTTAAGAAATATTTTTCTGTTTCATTTTATGAGAAAATATAAACATATTAAGAGATAGTAATAGGTTATATGTTTTATTCATTAATATATATCACACATTAAATGTTTAACCTCTACTGAATTACATTTTGTGATTAAGTCTAATATTAAGATAATGATCTCTGATAGAATTATCTTTCATAATTATTATATCAAATAACATTGTACCAAAAAAATGAAACAAATACAATGTCTAGAAATAATTATGTCTGCCAAAAATGCCACCATGAAATTACTGGATGTTTACAAGGGGTTGAAAAGCAACTTACATTGTTTTAATATTTTTGCATAAACTGCAACTATGGAATATAACTTTGTACTTCCAATATGAAATATAGTTTTTATAACTGAGGGTTAACTGCATTGCTTTTCAACTATAAAAAGAAGAACAAATCCCAATCATTCTAGTCAGTTTTATATCATTTGGCATAAGTGTGGAATGTGCTTTGAAAAGCATTTAAAATCATTTCATATTTTTTCCTTCTAATTATCATTAACTTTATTTCCCAAGTACATTCAGTCACTCAGAAGTAATCCAGGCTGGTGACTAGAGCAATGCCCTAATGAGAGTTGTATTTGTTTCCTAGAGTTCCCATAACCAATTATCACAAACTTAGGGAGTTGACCAAAATTTATCATCTCACAGTTTTGGAGGCTATAAGTTCAAAATGAAGGACTTGGCAGGGTTGGTTCTCCCTGATGCTCTGAGCGGAATATCTGTCCCATGCCTTTCTTCTGGCTTTTGGTGGCTGCAGGTAATTCTTGCTGTCTCTTAATTTGGGCTGCAAAACTCTGACCTCTCTGGCTCTCCACATCACCTTCTTCTCTGTGCATCTCAGTGTCCCAAATTTCCCTCTGCCTTTCTCTTATACGGACACCTGCCAAGGATTTAGGGCCCATCATAAATCTGGGATGATCTCAGCTCCAGATCCTTAACTTAATGATATCTGCAAAGACCCCTTTTCCCAATAAGTTCACTTTCACAAGTTTTGGGGATAGTATTTGGACATATCTTATTGGGGGGCTGCTATTTAACCCACTACAGCAATACTTTATTTTAAGAGTCAGCCGGAACAAGTAAAAGGTAAAATCTGCATGATCACAAAATGACATGGGCTTTAGATTTGGCCATATGATAATAGCATTATCACCCTATCCCTATGTAATTAAAACAATAGTTTACAAAGAGTTTTCACATTCACTTACTCTTCAATGTTTATTACAACCCTTAAAGATAGTTTCATACTTTCATTTTACAGTTTGCAAAGCTGATGCAAAGAGCGATTAATGATTTAGCCATGTCAAACAAACAAAGGGTGTTGGAATGTGTCAGTATTTGAACTCAGTCATGGAGCACACATTGTTGATTTCAGGAAGAGTCCTCTAACCTATGAAAATTTCTCTACTTGGCACCTGATACATAGACAGGCTTAAAATGAAGCCAGTGTCTTAATAAATCCAATATATGTTGGGCAAGTGCTGCCAACAACAGACCTTAGGCAGCATATAGACAAAACTCATTAGACCATTTCTTGCAATAACTAGGTAATATCATGAAAATAAATAGTTGATTCTTGCCAGCAAAACTAGGGGATAAAGCCCAAGGAAAAGGTATTTTCATTATTTTGATTATCTACTTTTAATATATACACAACTGAGTAAATGATTACTGTATGGATGAGTTCCTGCAGGTGGAATGAATACTACCCTTTTGTGAGGGGAAAGCAGGTCAACTGTCTTCTGTATTACTACCTCATTCTCACGCCTTGCTGCAGGATTCCTTCTTTACCACCTGGACAAAGCTGATGCTATCTTTATCATCTGAGATTCTGAAAAGAATCACAGATAACATGTTTTTGACACCTTACAAGATTGTGTGAGATATCTGCAGGATAAGATTTTAGTTCTTTGATGTTTTTGGAAATCCTGCATTTTCCTTTGCCATTGAAATGATAGGAAGGGTGCCTTGCTTTGTGTAAGGAGTTTTAATGTTCAGGGATCTCGAATCTCTGATTTCTTGAAGTGTGCCTTTTATCTCCCCAGAAATAGTGCCTCCCTATTTCTGTTTCAAAAATCATATGAAACTGAATTGTTCAAATTTCAATCCCTTGGCTTAGAATATTCTAAATGATATAATGAATCTATTTAATCCTGCATTCATATTGCACACAGCAGGCCTTGACTGGATGAGAACACAGAAAGTGCCTGTTAAGTTCTGGTCTAGAAGCATTCTACATGAAGTGAGTTCACTGGAGTTGATTTCCAGTCAGCTACATTAATCATGAGGTTCTCAGCTGTTACGTTCTGCATGCTTGCTGCCTAGTATGTAAAAGAAGCTAGGAAAATATCACCAGTTCTTTCACAAGCTGTTATAGAATCTTATTTTTTATTACAAAATAAAAATCCCATTGAGAAATGAGTTTTTTTATCACTCAATGTAAAGAAAGTCAGGAAGTATTATCTCATAATGCACTTTTTGCAATTTAAGCATATAAAATAGTGAGATGCAAAGCATTATGGAATAAAGTGTGTGCAGAGGATAAGGTAGGGAACTTAGAAGGATATGGGTGGAAAGTAGTCTCAGGAGCAATGAGATATTCTTCTTTTTTTCTTTCTCCCCCCTTTACTGCTTCCTTCCTTCTCTCATTTCCTCCTTTCCTCTCTTCCATATCTCTTCCTCCCAATCTTCTTTTTTCTTCCTTTCATTCATTCTTTTTCCTCTTTCCCATTAATAGTGATGGCCATAATTCACTTTAGAAGTCTGACTCTAGCCATGAGACAAATGAAAATAAACTGGGATGTTTCATATTCAATTAGATGAAGCTTTATAGTTATAAAGAGTGTTGTGATAATGGGAGGCTATTTTCATTCTTTTATTCAACAAATACCTATAATTAATTGCTATGTGTCAAGCCATGCTTTAGACACTAGGAATTTAATGGAGAACAAGGCAGACAGGGAGCTCAGGGCCTATAGGGTATTCAGACAACAAAGAAGGAAGCAAACATTTTAAAAAAAACTAGATCTGGCTATGATTACAGATCTGAAAGAAACTGCTACTATAGAGAATATTACGTAGGTTAAGATGACCTTTTTCTATACTGTAGTCAAAAAATGTATAGAAAATACAATTGTACTATCAATTTATATGATTTGGCATAAGAGAATATTGTGTACAGTATAATCAGAGATTATCATTGATGGAATAATTATTTGAATATCAGGAAATATCAATATAACTTGCCTAAAAGTATGGAACACCACTTTGGATTGAGCATGATTTACAGGCAAAATACCAATTATTAACTGTAGGTAGTACAAAGCTGGATAAAAACTAGACTCTGTCTTTCATGAATTTATCATTTAGAACAGGAGGTTTATGCATGCATAGCCACATTTCAAAAACAGACCACCGAAATTACCATTTGATCAATCTAAAAAGTTACAGAAAATCAAAGGAATGATTCTTTAATGACATCAGCCAGATCAGGTCACTCTTCTGCTCAAAATTTCTAATGGCTTCTGCCTCACTCAAAATAAATCTCAAAACTCTCACAATAATCTTCAAGGTCCTGCACAATTTGACTGCTATTACATCTTTTGCCTCATCTCCTACTCTCCCCCTGCTCACTCTGTTTGGCCACACCAGAGTTCTTGCTATCTCACAAAGCACCAAATACCATCTCACCTTAAACCTTTGGAACTGGCTATTTCCTTCCTGATATCCACATGGCTAACCCCACCTTCCTCAAGACTTGGTTCAAATCTTGCCTTTTAAAGGAGGCCTAATCTAACCCCCATTAATTAAAATTTAATATTATCTCCAGCCCATCATTTTCACCTTACCTGCTCTGTTTCTTCTTCCTTTATTTCAGTATACATATTGTCTTCTAGCATACTGTCAAAGTTATTCATATATCATGTGAACTCTTCATTGTCTAAATCTGCCAGCAAAAATGTAAATACAATGACAGTAGGGATTATCTGTTGCATTTCCTAATGCATTCCAAGCATCAGAACAATGTCAGAAATATAATGAGTGCTCAATAAATACCTACTGAATGAGTCAATGAGTGATTAGCTTTGATTAGAGGGTAAAAGCAGTAGAAGAAAATCAGGGCTGGCTTAAGGTAAGCGGTGATGTTTACCGTGGGTCTTGATAAAAATGAACTTTGATCAGAAAGGAAGGGCTATTGCTTTCATTTCCTGACTGTTCTTCCTGACTCATCTATCCCCACTTCAGATCAGCACTCAGCATGTAAGGGGTATTTCTCAAACACAGATACATTCATATAAATATCTTTATATAACCAGTCCACTGAATAATATGACTCATGGGATGTGATCATAAAGCAAATTTTCCCTTAAATGCATTTTAGTCATGTTCTTTCCACTCAATCTCGAGTCTTTTGAAAGATTGAAAACTCAGTCTCATGACTCTTTTGGTTATTCTCAGGAAATACTCGATTTAGATCAAAGATACTATCTCAATTTTATAAGTAAAATATCAAGTCCAATTTTATGTCACCCTGAGGAGTATCCTTCCCTCCCACCTAGCAGAACTATGGGGTTATGAGAAAGCAGGAGGGAGCTCACATTAATGGAAGAGGGATAGCTGGATTTCTCTCTTCCTCTTTCATGGCTTGGAACATCAGTTTCTGACCACTTTAGATTTGGAAATGGGAAAGGTAGAGGAGGATGAAGGACAGGACAGAGCTTATTGATTGATAGTTTCCTGAGTTGCTCAATGGGTTTAGCATCTATCAAGAGCAGGCTCTTTCCTTCATTAATTCTCATGGGCTCTTAGGAGATTGCTCACTCCTTGGTGATCTCTCACCTGCAGTTCCCTAAATCTAAGCAAAAGCATCTCTATTCTGACAGGTCAATTATTCCTTTCTTAGCCCATAGAATCCAGAATCCAGAGACTGAGTACCATTTCTTTTCCAGGTATCCTCTTGCATAGGATCTAAGAAAATAATCATAAACTTTCTCTCATTCCTGACTCACATGTGACCCACAGACAACACTCAAGCATTCTTTGCCAGAACAAAAGCAGATTTTTCTTGCCTGTGCTGGTTTGAAAGGAAGTATGCCCCCTAAGAAAAGCCATGTTTTAATATAAATCCCATTTCTTAAAGGTAGAATAATCTCTATTCAATACTGTATATTTGAAACTGTGATGAGATCATCTCCCTGGTTGATGTGATTTAGTTAAGAATGGTTGTTAAACTGGATTAGGGGATGACATGTCTCCACCCATTTGAGTGGGTCTTGATTAGTTTCTGAAGTCCTATAAAAGAGGAAACATTTTGGAGATTCAGAGAGACTCAGAGAGAGCAGAGAATGCTGCAGCACCACGATGCAGAGTCCACGAGTCAGCAACTTTTGGAGTTGAAGAAGGAAAGTGCCTCCCAGGGAGCTTCATGAAATAGGAAGCCAGGAGAGAAAGCTAGCAGATGATGCTGTATTTGCCATGTGCCCTTCCAGCTGAGAGAGGAGCCCTGACCGTGTTCGCCATGTGCCTTTCCAGATGAGAGAGAAACCCTGAACTTCATCGGCCTTCTTGAACCAAGGTATCTTTCCCTGGATGCCTTTGATTGGACATTACTATAGACTTGTTGTAATGGGGACATTTTCTCGGCCTTAGAACTGTAAACTAGCAACTCATTAAATCACCCCTTTTAAAAGCCATTCCGTTTCTGGTATATTGCATTCTGGCAGCTAGCAAACTAGAACATTGCCCTAGCCATTAGAATAGCTAGCCAATTATTCTGCTTTTAGAATTATGAAATTATGAATTAATTGTATGTCCACTGTGCCCTCTACCACCCCAAATTACAGAAAATTCCTGTCAAACCCTTTTAGTGGTCTTCTTAAACCCCGTCTTTTTTGACTTGAGGTGGAACCAAGATTCAACACAGCTTTATGCTCAACCCCTCTCTCAATCTCCTCTTAATGAAACTCATATACTTATAAGCCCTTGACCAGCTAAAGAGTAGCAAAATTCTTTCTTGACCAACTGCTTTTTCTGAAAGTCCTATAGGTTTTTGGGTGGTCTGTTTCACTGTCCACTTTGATATCTTATCTGGTATATATTTTCTTAAAATTTTAGCTGAAAATTTCATTTTAACATCCAGTTACATTTGCAAAAATATTCTCTGTTTACCCATTGCTCATGAGATACAATCTAAACATGTTTACAATATAGATTCACTCTTGCTTTCCAAGATTGTCTTCTCTCATGCACTTTTAATGCCTCTAGGATCCAATCATTCTTCATTTGTTTATTCATCAAGTACCTATTAAGCATTTACAATGTTCCAAACTGTGTTCTAGACTTTCTAGTTGTACATCTGAGATGAACATGTACAGGATTTCTCTTTTTCCCAAATATGCCATAAACAGTTGTTTATAAAATAAACATTTGTTATTTTATCCATGTTTCCACTTTATCAACACCACTTCCCTCTTTTCTGCATAGCAAACTCAAAATTGCCTTTATAGTACTGCTTCAAATTCCCCTTCTGTGCTAGCCTATTTGAATTTCCTTGACAGAATTCATTGTTTTCTACTTTGTAATTTCAAGTCAATTTATTAATATGGGCCAGTACATTTTCACATTATATTTTATTGCATATGTTTGAATCATCTGTAAATCAAAGGCATACATTACATTTATATTTTAATCCCTAGTAACTAGGCACCCTTGGCTTATAGCAGAAGCTCCGTGTTTGTAGAGTCAACATTAATTGGGAAAGAGCACCTTTCTAGGAGGACATCACAGACATGCTTGCAGACCAGTGGGTCCTTCTCAACTGCTGTATGTATTGAGTGGCAGAAGATAGGCTTTAAAGGTGATACAGTGACAAATCTTACATGTCATGAAGAAGAGTTTGTACTTAATTCAGTAAGCAAAAGGGAGTTATTAAAAGGTTCAGAAGAAAGAAAAGAAATTTTTGGAGTTGAGATTTTTAGAAGAATAGTCTGACAATATAATATAGATTGCTTTGGACAAGGACAAGATAGCAGTTATTAAAGTAGTAAATGTGTAACATGAGAGTGACTGTACAAATGTAAAGGAAACATCACAGGAGCCATCGTCTCTAGGAAATGCCGTCTCTAGGATCAAAAAGAAAAAAAATCAAAAGATAATCTGATCAGTTCTCGATGATTGGCAAAATCATAGTTGAATTGCTATGGTCATTAAGAAAGGAAGGTAGTTGATTCCCAGACATGTTAATTTGGGGGGACAAGTGAGACACCTTATTAAGATTTTTTCTGCTTTTTTTTTTTTTTTTTTTTTTTTTTTACATGGGCAGGCACCTGGAATCAAACCCGGGTTCTCTGGCATGGCAGGCAAGTATTCTTGCCTGCTGAGCCACCATGGCCCACCCAACTTATTAAAATTTTGAGGAGGCAAAGGGATGCACTGGCAAATTAATGAGATTCCTTTATAAAGGATTTCAGTAGAGTATTGCAAAAATTTGTAATAAAACCAATAGCATTTTCCAACTGTAAAATAAGTGAAGTGCATACTGATTTTTAAAGTGACAGCTAACCAAACCAAAAAAACAAAACAATAAGAGGCATATGAGAAAAGATTTCAATATCAGAAAAGAACAATGCCTGAAAAACTGAGTGAATTTAGCTTCTCCTCTAGGAAATAGAAGAAAGTAAGATAAGAACAGTTCAGTGAAACATTGACACTATGAAATAGGAACAGATGACAGAGATAAGGAAAAACTGTTGATAAACAGCAGTTATTGAATTAAATAACAAACAGTTTTGTGTGAATCAATAATTAGCAGACTTGAGACCATAGAAAATTTAATTAGTGACTTGGAGGAGAAACCTGAGAAGAACCTGAATAAGGCAGCAGAAAAGGGCACAAAGACAGAGAAAGTTGGGAGAAATTTTCTATTGACAGATAAAATGAGAAAAGGAGCAAAGAAAAGGAAATCTCACTTATCTAAGAGAAATTCTTCCAAAGAAAGCAGAACTAGTGCCATACAAACCATAATTAAATGAAGAATTCTAGACAATATTTCAGTTTTAAAAAATGATTTGTGTTTTGAGATAGAAACTAGTCATGTTTCAAGTAAATTAAAAGACAAGTCATACAACAAAAATATCTCTATGACAATGAAGAATTTTAAGCATAAAAAAAGCTTCAAGAGCAAAAAAAGCAAGATGCAAATTGGCCCAACACTCTTTCCAAACACTAAATGCCAGACCAAGAGGGAACGAGATCCACAAAGGTTGAGGGGAAAGATTATAACCCATGATTTTCACATTCAGCCAAGCTACTGCTGAAATGTGACAGCAATAGCTGGACAAGTTCTCATAAAATTGATCATCATTTTTAAAAAGTTTCTCTAAAATGATTCTTGGGTGATTGACAGCTGAAACAAAAGAAAAACATCAAGGACAGTAAATTGTGAAAGCAAAGGATTGGTGATGAACACTGAAAAGTGTTAAACATAGAAAATTATAGAAATAACTAAAAGTGTGGCAAATTAGACATGCACAATTTTTGTTGAAAGAGTTTTTTTTTGAAAGATAGTTTTAATATCTGTGGTAGTTAGGTTCAGTTGTCAACATGGCTAGGTAAAGGTACCTAGTTCTATTGCTGTGGACATGAGCCAAAGGCATATGAACCTCTTCTGTTGTTGATTACATCTACAGTCAGCTAGGAGGCATACCTGCTGCAATGAATGATGTTTGATTCAATTGGCTGGTGCTTAAATGAGAGAGCTCAATGTAGCACAGCCCAAGCAGCTCAGCATACTTCATCTCAGCACTTGCAGCTCAGCCCAGGCCTTTGGAGATGCAGAAAGGAATCACCCTGGAGAAAGTTGTTGGAACCCAGAGGCCTGGAGAGAAAGCAAGCAGAGATCGCCCTGTGCCTTCCCATGTAAGAAACAACCTCAGTTGAAAGTTAGCTGCCTTTCATCTAAAGAACTATATGTTAACTAAATACATCCCCTTTTATTGAAAGCCAATCGTCTCTGGTGTGTTGCATTCTGGCAGCTAGTAAACTAGAACAATATCCTTTTAAAGATGGATATATCACTTGAGATCTGGCAGAGGTTGAATGCGAAGAAACAGAAAATTTAAATTCTTCATATTACAATGCACTACAGAGTCTTCCTTTATTCAACAGAGACAACAGAGACAGACAGACAGGCAGAGATAGGTAGGTAGGTAGGTAGGTAGGTAGCTTGATCGATGATACATTTATTTTATTTTTTGTTTTATTTTTTATTTTTAGTTTTCTTTTTAGGTACATTTATTTTAAAATAAGACTGTTTTAAAAGGTTGGATAGGAAGGAGAATTCTAATTTCAAAATATTTGAGACTATAAAAATCAAATAAATGAGTCTCCAGAAAACAAAAATACGTACAATACAGCAAAAGATAAACAGACGCACTAAAATGTAAAATGCAAAGAGTTAAATACAAAAATACACAGTGCTATAATATAGAGAGTATTTTATTAAATGCCATGCCCTCTTAAGTGCCGTGTATCCTATGTCATTTAATCCTCAAAATTCCTAATGTGAAGTAGATACTATTATTATATCATTATAGGTGGAAAAATGAAGTAGAAGAAGTTAGGTAACTTTTCCAATGTCCTACAACTAATAAATGGTGAGACCAGGATTTGCACACAAATGGTTTGAGTTGGTCTTCACTCTGAATCTCCTAGCTATACTGCTTGTAAATACATTCATTCATACATGCAAATAAAGATACCTTCATTCATATATATATATTATATATTCATATAAATGTCCATTTTATGTGTATATAAATCCCTGCATATATATACATACATTTTTACATAAGAAAACAACATATTTCAAAACAAGGACAATTATTTAAATTTCTCGATAAAAAGGGAAAAAGTTTCATAAAATGGAAAATCAAAACATAATTCTAAATTTCTTATCACCAAACTTAATCACCTAAGTTAAGTCTAATCATTCTTTCTCCTTCCCTCTGGTTATAATGGAAAACCTGCACAAGTTTTGCCTAAGGACAATGCTTCTATATATGCTCTAAGACTCTTTTTTTATCTTCTGAGTGACTAGCATCATAGATTATGTCCTATTCCTCTCTATTGGATCTTTCTCCTAAGCATTTGTGTATCAACTCTTTCCCATCTTAATAAGGAACCCCCCTGATTTAACTCCCCTTTCTCTTTCAGCTACCTCCCTACCTCTCCCAAACTTCTGTTCACAAATATTTCTATACCTCCCATCATTCAAATCTCCAAACAACTTCCTCTCCAAACTTCCCTTGTCAATGCCACTTTATTGCTGAACTCTTTTTTTTTTTTTTTAGCATGGGCAGGGACTGGGAATTGAACCCAGGTCTCCAGCATGGCAGGCCAGAATTCTGCCTGCTGATCCAACGTCACACCACCCTTATCGCTCAGCTCTTAATAACCTACCTACCTCCTTTGGGTAGCCTAGAAATATTGCTCACCATTTTTAAATTCAAAGCTATTTGACATTTCAAAAAAAAGTAAAATATTATCGTTGAAATGAAACCAAAACAAATGAATAGCAATTTTGTCTTTAAATTAAGCATTCTCCCCCCTCCTTCCAGACATTCCCTTATTGCTCAGAATCCCATCCCATCTCCCACCTCCATTCTTCTTTTTACCTTAAGAATCTTTGCTTTAAATCCTAAAATGTTGTCATGCCCCAAATTCTGTCCTAGGGTCTCTATCTTACCTACTCTCCTTTTTTTTTTTTTTTTTTTTTGGTATGCTGTATGACAGGGTCACATCTCATTATTTTTTCCATGTGGATATCCCGTTGTTACAGCACCATTTGTTGATTTTTGTTTGTGTGCTTTTGTTTGTTTGTTTTTTTGGGGGGAAATGCATGGACCAGGAATCAAACTTGGGTCTCCTGCATGGCAGGCAAGAACTCTACCAGTGAATAACCCTTGCACCCCTTACCTACTCTTCAGTAGTGAGCTCTTCCATCCAGCCCCATGGCTCCAGTTACCATTTATCATACCTGCTTCTAACTGTCAAATTTTGATCTCCTGCCTATATCTCTTTACTGAGCTCCAGATTAATCTATTCAACTACTAATAGAATATCCGCTTAAAGAAAAATTTCCTCTTAGACAGCTCTCAAATAGTTTAATTCTTTCCATCCTCTGAGATAAACCTAATTTAGGTCATAATTTCCTCTCTCCTAGATTACTAGAATAGCCTCCTATAGTTTTCCCAGCTTCCTAACTTGTACACACCAAGTCGTCCTCCACGCTGCAACCAGAAAGATCTTCTCTACAGTGGCATTTTATCTCATGCTTTCTCAGTTTCTCTTTGCCCTTAGGATGCAGCCCAGCCTTCTTAAAACAGTTGAAAGTTTCATCAGTAGGGCCTACTATCCCATTCTCTGCTAGTTACACTCAGCTCTTTATCTTTACCTTTCTGGGAACCTTCTCCTAGTCACCCTTTCTAGTTCAAAAATTCATTGTATATTCTTACTGCACAAGCTGTGTTTCTCCACCAGTTATAATTTTTATTATATTCATCTATTTACTTGTTTATATACCACTAGACTATAAATCCTGTGTAAATAAGCACTGTGACTCTCTTATGCTCCATTATTTTCTTAGGGCAAGACAAAAAATTGTCACAAGAGTAAATATTATTTGATGGAATGAATGCAAAAGTGAATGAAAGGAAATTTGAACAATGGCCTGCAAAAAGTTAGAATAATGGGAAAATCCACACAGGCAAACCAAATTGTTAAAACATCAGAAGAGCAGGCCATAGTGGCTCAGTGGCAGAATTCTCACCTGGTGTGCCAGAGAACCAGGTTCGGTTCCCAGAGCCTGCCCATGTCAAAACAACAACAAAAAAACCCATCAGAAGTAATAGTATTAATAATAGACAAAATATTTATTTATTTTTATACATATAGAGAAGTTTTTTTTAATGAATCATTTAAATTACAAGATTTAGATTACAAAAAAAGCCTAAATAAATCATTACAGCTTTATCATTGGTTATCTTCAATCTTATGAGTCACTTTGACAAGCGCTTTTATATAGTTTCTAAAATTTTTATACTTAGTAAATATTATTTATATGCTAGGAAAATTAAGTTTACATTTTAAAAATTGAGTTAAAATGCATTAGGAAAGAAGAGTGTAGAATGTCTGAAGCATATGAAGACCATATAAACCACAATGTTTGGTGTTAGGACATTATTGTGATTTTTGAGTGAGACTGATAGGAAAAGATGCCAAATTGCATTGCACAATGGAATTGTGAGACAAAAGGAAACACCCCTTCGTTCAGAAAGTCTGGTGATTAAAGAAAGGAGAGAGAAGAAAGTAGCTTGAAAATTTACTCTTTTTTCAAGAGTGAGGGGAAATTTTTATTTAGCGTAAGGAGGCATAAATTTGTTAGTATAGGCAAAGGGAAGAGGTCCATATAGAAGGACAATCTGAGGATGGAGTGAAATAGCTGCTTAGAGAAATTCCAAGAGGAGGTGATGGGAGACAAATCATGTTTGCCAATGTGGATTGAAGTTTAGCAAGTGAGGCATGGTTCTTCAAAAGTAAATGAAGAGCAAGATTCTACACATATGGAGAAAATTCGAATTGAAGGAGAAGGCAATAACTGAGAGCAGTTAAATCTGATCAATCAGACCATTTCAGTCTTCTGAGTCAAGTGAGAGACAAGAGCTTGGATAAAAGATAAATGGAGGGGAAAGGCAGAAGAAACAACAGGAGAGTTAGAAGTGAGGCGAGTAAGGGGATTCCTTGGTTGAAATGTGATCCAGAATCAGTAAGGTTTAATTATCTTTTCCTTTCTCTTCCCCTACAGTCACATGTCTCATGATTTGTGTGGTCATTTATTTCTAATTATTCTTCAAAGTGATCCAACTACTTTACTAATCATGGCACTAAACCCACCATTCTACCTTTCCCATAAACATCTTAAGATAGGCATACTTCATCTTATTTGACTTTTCAGTATCATGTTACACTGGTAAGCAGCCCCCCCTCTTATTTCAAACAGACATTTACATTGTCCTCCATGAGTCTATCACCCAATATTCCTCCTAACTTGGCATCCACATAGAAAATCAAGTCAGTCTAAAATTATGGCAAGAAGAAAAGTTGAAGAAGTATATAAAGATTAATAGGCATAGCCAAAGAGGGGATTTCAATATTTGACTTATTTTAGAGTATAGAGATTACTAGCTGATTAAGATGGAAAAGAAACGGTGGTCTTTGGATGGCAGGAATACTTGCTCAGAGATGTCACAAGTGTCATCAAGATGATTTTTAGTTAGACTGCATAAAGGCTAACCTGCTGTTACGCGGAGACTCCAAAATACACTTATTTGAGCATAACAGAAGTATGCTGCCCCCTGATGTTACGGTACAGATGGAAGCAGTCTTGGTAGCAGGTTAGCTCCACATTGGAAACCCAGAGGTTCAGGTTCTCTCTATCATGATCCTTTATCATACTCAAAGATTTATTCTCCTCTTGCACACAAAGTTATCTTACCATCACCATATCCATGAACCTGTCTGCAAGAAGGAAGAGTAAACAAGCAGCTGATCTGGAAGGGTTCTTTTAGCAAGGAGGAAGAGCAAGCACACAGCGCATCTTAAGGCAAGCAGTTGATCTGGAAGTGGCTTAGCCCTTATGCTCATAGCCCACCAGCCAGAACTTAGTTCCATGGCACAACTAGCTGCAAGGAAGGCTGGAATAGATAGTCTTTGACAGTTTGGCCATGTTCAAATAAAGTTAATGAAATTACTGACTAAAAGGAAGAAAGACTGTATATTGAGAGGCAATTAGCATTTTCAGACACAAGGTCAGAATGCATTTCAAGAAAAATAAAAGGGGGGAACTACAAACCTGTAAACTCAGTGAGGAAAGAAGAATTGAAGGTTTTTCTGCGAGGTTGGCAGATGACTTCAAAAGAGGAAGGAAAGTGCTATAGGTAGACTACATAAATTCATTAAAAAAAATCTTAAAAACATTGATTTTTTAAAAAATTTTGTGAGTTGTGACTTTCAGAAGAGGCTAACTCAAGAGACACATTATCAGTAAATACTTCAGTCGTGACTGAAGGTAAAAGGGATGCTAGTTCTGGAGAACGGAATGAGGGAAAATGAGGAGGAAAAAAATGCCCACTTGCAGCACTCAGTGTTGATGTACTGAATAAGAAGAAACAGAGATGAGTCAGGGTATCTTAATAAAAGATAAGTGAAATTGTCTTCTCTCTTTTACATGTAGTTTCTTATCTTTCTTTCTATCTGTATTTTAACGGTTCTTAGTACCATATGTTATTATAAAAAAGACCCTTTTGGAATTAATTAGAGCAGAAATTCTAAATAAATATATTCGAATTAAATGAGATATAAAAGTAACAAATTACGAAAAAATGTATTTAATGGGTGTTTTTATAAAACTAACTGAAATGAGACTTTTGGCATAACAGAATGTAGCTAAGAAACTGTCATCCCCCAATTGCTATCGTGCTGTGATGACTGCTCCTTGCCTCTCATATGATACGGAGGTCAGCACGGTAGGCAGACATACATACACTGCCTGCTTCTCCAGGTAATTTCCCTGGGCAACTCATAACTTCTGATGTTAGATTTTATCCTGATGGCACCAATGAGTGCTTGAAGCATTTTAAACAGCAGTGACATGCTTTAGTTTGCATTTTGAAGAGTTCACTGTGGTAGCAGAGAGGAAAATTGCTGGAAATGAGAACAAATTAAAAACAGCAAGATCACTTAGAAATTAGCAGTGGCAAACCAAATGAGATACAAAAGGAATTACTCTGTGTTATGGATTGGTAGGGCATTATTATGAACACTGCCTATCAATACACTATAAATGTATACACTTACAATTAACTATATGAAAGATGATAAGGCAAAGATTTTATGATTCATAATGGGTTTGGGAGAACTGGGAATCATTGGATATTATGTCAAATGGCACCAAAATTTTTTCAAGATGGAATTTTTTTTAGAAGTTCATAGATTTGCTTGAAATGCCTGCACGTTTGGTTAATTTTCTACTGCAACATGGAGGAATTGTCAAGACAGTAATATGCTCATGAAAATGTATTTTATTAGTCTTATTTCTGTTTCATAGATTCAGTACTATGCTTTTAGAAATATAGTACTTTTAGTATGTCCCATCAAATTTTGCTTCAGAATACGTGAAAAGCCATTTCTGCTATTCAGTGACCTCTTGGCTATGCACTAATAGATTTCCAATTCACTGAGAAGAAAACTCTCAGATGCTTTTCAAACTTTCAAAGCTATGATTAAACGTTCTTTACATCAAAAATCAATCTTTTTTAAGGCATTTGAGGGATTTGCTCTGCAGAGCAGAGACTAACATGCTAGACAAACTCCCCTAGATCTTTCAAATATCTGGTTTTTTTTCCCCTTACAGGCAGTTATTCTTCTGGGAGTTGTTTATAGAGGCAGATTTTAAAAGGACCCCAGCCCCCAATTAAGATGATGCTGGTTTAAGCACATATTCCCATTTATTCCAAGATTTTCTTGAAGTGCACAAAGTTCTAGAAACGCAGCATACTAATCAATGTAGATGTGTCCTTTTTGATGCTTTGGTTGGTTATTTAAAAAGCATGATCTTCATTTTTTAGAAACTAACAAGAAATACATAGGAGATCTATTTTTTTCAAGTACTTATACCATTTCCATCAAGTAAGTAATATTTTACTTTCTAGAATTTTCATGACAATAAAAACAGTGAACTTGAGTTCCTCATATATGCTATCTTTTGCTAACCACAGATAATTGATTTTGTTTCAGTTTTTTGTAATTATAATGGTTTCTAATGCTTATTCATCCTGATTCTAATTAAGTATATAACCTCACCAGGGACAGACACCCCATCTTTTATTTTTCTGAATTTCCCCACTTGACACAGCATGGTACTAGAAGTTAATAGGTAATCCTTAACAAATATTAACAGTCTTTAACACTAGAACAAATCCAATTACAATTTTTTTTAATCAGGTAGAAATAATAGCCACAGACAGTTCAATAAATGAAACAGTAGGTTGAGATCAACAGAGCCTATTGTCATTGATCTGGCACTTTTTATTAAATAGTTCAGAGATTTTCATTATGATACAATTACAGAATTGAAGCAGTCAGTGAAAGCTTTTTACCAATTGTCCTAAATGCCATATTGACCTCTCAAAGGATTTGTGGTGTCATTCTCTATTAACACTTGCTTCAGCTGAATCATTCTGTTCTTATTTCCTAAACTTTCATGTGTTTCACTACTTCTTTATTCAATATCTACCATCAGGCCTCTATGTGGTTTCCCACTATGTCCTTGTGATGTTTTGAAATTTATTTTAATTTGTTATCAAGCCATGTAAGCGCACTTGAATTAACGAGAGAAGTCTGCACAAGATCACAGCTTACTTGGTAGAGACTGGCGCAACATGAGCCAAAGGAAAACTTAGATCATTTATCAACTCAAGAGAAGTCAGTACTGTAAACCACTGACAAATATTCAACAGGAATATAGACTGTTCTCTCAGGAGAAAGTGATAGTAACATGCATTCCAAAACAATGACCCAGAGTCACTCAAACGCAACTAAACTGACCACTGCATCTTCTACCTCAAACCTGCTATATCCTCCAGATTGGTGCATATAACTTACCATTAAGCTTATTGTCCAAGCCAGAAACCTAACATTACTCTCTTTCTCAAGATCCACATTTAAGAAGTCAACATGTACTGCTGAGTCTCTCTCTCTAATATCTTTCAAATCTCTTTACTTCTTTACCTCTCCTAGGGCCACCATTACATATTCAGGCTTCAAGCTTCAACTATCCTTTCTCTAGTGTAAAAAAAAAAAAAAGAAAAAAAAAGAGCCCTGGGATTCATCGTCCTGGCTCTAGTTTTGCTACATAATTCTATTTACCACATTGCCTACACTAGCTACAATCCCCAAACTGAATGAGGATGCCCCTTAATCCAATATGGCTGAAATCCTTATAAGCAAAAGAAATTGGGCATAGGACCTGGAAGAAAAAGTACAAAAAGCCATGGGGAGGAGATAGAATGGAAGAGAAAGAGATAACATCTCCATGCGATAGGAAAACCAAGGAACCCAAGTATTGCTGGCAAGGAAGAACATTACTCATCCCAAGAGGAAGCCAGTTTTGTAGCCTCTGAAACCACGAGCCAATAATTTCTAGTTATTCAAGCCAACTTGTCACAGCCTCCTAGAAAACCAAGATATTCCCATAGAGCCTCCAGAAAGGAACACAACCTTGCCAAAACCTTGATAAAATCAAGTGAGACCTATTTTGGACTTTTGACCTTCAGAACTATAAGATAATGAATTTGCATTGCCTTAAACCACTCAGTTTGTGGTAATATATTATAAAAACTGTGGGAAACTAAGAGCCCTATTTTTATTGTTCATTAATTTGGATTTAATCTTGAAGAGTATGGGAAATCTGTTTGGGCACGACTTCACTAAATAATAACATCTTCAAAGCTTCTATTTATAAATTCATTCATACCCACAGGACCATTGGTTAGGACCTAAACATGCCTTTTTGGGGGTCATGATTCAATCCCCAACAGAGAGAATATATGTTCCAGACTTTTCCACTTTTAAGAGTCTGTCTGTGTTCCTTGGCTCTTGTTTCCCTTCCATTTTCAAAACCAGACTCTCACATCAAATCATTCTGACGGTGACTCTTCTCCCTTTTAAAGCCTCTTTGGTTACCTTGGGTTTATCCAGATATTCCAGGATAGTCTCCTTATGTTGATATCAGTTAATTTTAGCAAACTTAATTCCATCTAGTTCTTATTCTGCTTTGCTATATAGCCTAGCATATTAATAAATTTTAAGGATGAGAACAGAGATATCTTTGCAATGCAGTGGGATGGGGTGGGTGGGGGGCAGTTGTACTGCCTACCAATATAGGTAAGATTATATAAGCATACATCTTTCCTTAAAGGAATCCAAGCTTGTTGACAGTGAGGCCTTCTGGCTATTTTTGTGGGATCTATAGCCAGAAACAGCTGGGCTTAAATCCAAGTTCCCCTACTTACTAAGATGATGATCAAAGCTCCCCAAATGGGAGTATCTTCTTTCTGAAACTTGGGGTAATTTGAGTTCTTATTTGATAGAACCATTGGGTGAGAAGTGCTTTTAAAGCATGTAGCCTGGTCTCACAACCATTGTATTATAAAGTGGAATAATAATGGTACCCACCTTACAGAGTTGTTTTGAAGACCAAATGACCTGAAATATGCAAAGTGTAAAACACATATAATAGTCTTTAGCACATTGGAAGAGCTCAATAAATGATAATTATGAGTATTTTATATCTAACTCAATGATAGTGGCTACTATTAAGAAATGGAAAGAAAATTTATTTCCTTTGAAGCTACCAGAAGTTTGAGTCAGGTGCCTTGGGGGAATATCAAAATTATTTTGAGGCTTAGAACTACTCTCATCTAGAGAAACATCTCAGAAGTGCTTTTAGAGTTATGAAAGCCAAGGCCTTATGGATGTAATCTATAAGGGAAGTAGACTGCTCTAAATAATAAAGATACAAATCTAGGAGTTTCCTCCAGGCAGCTAGAACAGGAAGAGGTTTTATGAAGATGGACAAGGTCATGAAAGCAGAGAAGGAACAGCATTTTGGCAAAGCACAGAGCCCAGGTAGGATTATTGGTCAGTGATACATTCTCCAACATAGAGAAAGCTAAGAACCCTGATGACTCCACTCAATTAAAGTTGCTCTTTGTTCATAACTGTGCAACCCCCCCTCTATTACCCTCTAGGACAGTTATAGTAGGTGGTTCCTCTTACATGTCCCATGAGAATGAAGCAAAGAGCCAGTGTTCAGCATGGGGCAAATCAGTGTGATCTTAAGTCATCCAGGTTAGAGTAGGCATCAGAGACAAGCAGGGGCCATATGAGGAGTGACTCATCAGGTTCAGGAAGCCCTGATAGAGGGTAGGTTCCCTCTCTTTTTTTAAGAGGGAGAAGTCAGAGGGAGCATTCATGTCTGATCTCACATAAATTTAGCGATCCAGATAAAATGTTATTGCAATTTATTTATATTGTGAGGAAGATATTGGCTGTTGTCATTAATATTATCTCCAAGTGATCTACATTATTTGGGCATTTGACAAAACTTGAACATTATTTTCAAAAATATCATAAGGCATTTAAGAAATCTTAAATGCACAAGAAGTATAAGATGAATGACAATGTTGCATCCTAATTTTCTAAATGGGGAATATTTTGTTTTCTTTTGTAAATAGGTATAAAATTTTCACAAAAATCTAAAACTTTATTACTTAATTGAGGACATGTACTCTGAATATACTTAGTGTGTCCTCAAGAACTTAAATGGATTCACTCTACAAAAAGACACTATGTAGAACACACTGTGAAAGGACTTCTAAGATTTTCAAGGCTTTTGAGAAGTTTTCTGAAAAGTTGGTTTTTGCAACACAGGTGACTTTTTGGGACTGGCTTTTTTTACTCAGCATAATTCTCTGGAGATTCATCCAGGTTCTTGCATGCTTGTTTCATGGCATGGACATACCAGGGTTTGTTTAACCAGCCAATTTTTTTGATCTTCTCAAAGAACCAACTTTTGGTTTTATGGACTATATATATATATGTATATATATTTGCTGTTGCTGTTGTTCTCCATTTCATTTTTTTCCACTCTAATCTTTGTTGTTTCTTTCCTTCAACTTGCTTTGGGTTTAGTTTTCTGTTCTTTCTTTACTATTTCCAGGTGTCCAGTTAGATCTTTGGTTTTAGCTTTTTTTTTTTTTTTAAATTATAGGTGTTTGGGGCAATAAATTTCTCGCACAGCACTGCCTTCACTGCATCTCATAAGTTTTTATGTGATGTCTTCTCATTTTCTTTCATCTGAAGATATTTACTGATTTCTCTTACAGTGTCTTCTTTGACCCACTGGTTGATTAAGAGTGTATTGCTTAACCTCCATGTATTTATGAAATTTCCAGTTCTCTGGCTGTTACTCATTCCCAGCTTCATTCTATTATGATCAGAGAAAGTGCTTTGTATAATTTCAATCTCGTTAAATTTATTAAGACCCCAGCATAGGGTCTATCCTGGAGAACATTTCACAAGCACTTGAGAAGAATGTACACATTATGTTGGGGTATAATGTTCTATATATGTCTGTTAGGTCTAGTATATTTATCATGTTATTTAGAATCCTCTATTTAGGTATTCTATCCATTGATGAGAAAGGTACGGAAATCTCCCACTATTATGGTAGAAATGTCTATTACTCCCTTCAGTTTTGTCAGTGTTTGCCTCATGTGCTTTGGAACACCTTGATTAGGTGCATACATATTTGTGATTGTTATTTCTTCTTGATGAGTAGCCCCTTTATTAATACACAGTATCCTTCTTTGTAATATAACATTTTGCTTAGATTTTTTAATGATGAGTGTTGAAAGTTCTTTATATATTCAAGACACTATTCTTTTGTCTGATACATGGTTTGAAAATATTATTTTCTTGTCTATAGCTTAGGTTCTTATTCTCTTCAATGTATGTTTCTCAGAGCAATTGTTTTTAACTTTGGTGAAGATCAATTTTTTAATTTTCCCTTTTGAGTTTATATTTGTATAAGGTATGCAACTTATGTCATTGCTTGAGTCTTAAGTTCCCTAGCCAATTAATAATTTCCTCTCCACCTCTCAATCTTTTTGAGTTTACTTTATATATAATATTTAGGGTTTTTAGTGTACTTAGTGAGAAGAATAGGGAAAAGTATATCTATTCCATCCTCCCAGAAGCAAAAGTACCCAATGTGCATCTTTTTAAACTGTTAAATTCATTGTGATATTTCTATGCAACAATATAAAACTAATATAATGTATAATTATATGTTATGTCTAACAGAAGGTAAATACTTACCATAGGGCATTACTGTAAGCATTAAATTAGATAATAGCATGCAAATGCCATATATTTTCCAGCTTCACATAATGAGAGAGCACAGGCTTTGGTGTTAAGTGGACAAGGGTTTGAATCTCTGCTTCTCCGATTATTAAAAATGTGCACTGATCCAACGCTTCTGAAACCTGGTAGCACATTAGAATCTCCTGAAGAGCTTTAAGAAAAGTACAAATGCAAATGTCCAGTCCTCAATCCAGATTGATGAAACTATCTGGGTGGCTTGGATCCTTGGAATCAGTATTTTTTAAATGCTTGCCATGTAATTATGATGGTCAGTGAGCTCTGAAAACTACTGCTGTGAACCTTTCAGAACTTGTTTCCCTTCTGTAAAATGATGACAATAAAACGATATCTCTGTTAAAAATTTGTTGTTAAGCATAAATAAATTAACCAAAGTCAAGTTCCAAGTATAGTTCCTGTGTATAGAAGAAGAAGGAGTACAGGTTTCACAAAGAGTCTCATGATCTGACTGAACTACTTTTTAGATCAGTCACTGGTAATGTCCTATGACCTCTGAGCTTCAGTTTTCTCATTTCTAAGCTAGAAGTGTAACTCCTGGAGTTACTGTAAGGATAAAGTTAAATAACATATATAACTACATTACACATGGCAGGCATATCAATCTCTATTTCATCTCACTGACATGTCTCCCAATCATAATATAAAGTTTTACATGGAGTTTTAAATGCTAGGAAGGGAAAAGACACATTTTATGGGTACACCAATCTGGGTGATATTGATAGTTCATTGACTTCTTCTACCCCTGGATGATGGTATATTATAGATCTGAGAGAGAGAGAGAGGGTACAGAAGTTTGCATCATTCAGGAAAGAACAGGCTTATCTTTCAGTCTTCAATTATTGGACCTTGCTTAGTATTCATCTACATTCTGTATTTTATTCTCCCTGTCCCAGGATTTTGCGTTTAAAGGGTCAAGATGTCATCTTCAAGATGTCTTTCCCTAATTCCTAGAATTGTTATATATTTAAAAGAGATCCTAGAGTATCTATTAAATAGGAAAACTCTTCCCACGTTTAGCAGCCTTAGAGATTTCTGGGGCATGCAGTGAAGAAATTCTGACACATTTTCCTTCATTTTCTATCCTTTCTTTAAATCTAATGATGTTTGTTCAGAATCCACCCAAGTGGGTCATAGCATAAAACATTTCAAAGCTTTGGAGATCTGAAAGATTTGATGCAAAGTTCAGAAATACCCGGTTTCAGCCATATCTATATCCAGAACCCATAGATTCAACATTTTTATATAGTAAACATATTGGTTACCCCCACCCCACCAATCTGAATGTTTGGTTGATTGCAAATCAAGATGAGTCTCTTTCCGGTGTAATCAAATTGTAAAATGTGACATGACACATTATCTTATCTTTGTACAATTATTCAAGTGGAAGTAGATTCTAGAGACTACCATTTGAGATTACATCTTACACCAAATTGGATGTGGAAATAACTCCTTATTAGAGTTCCAAGTACAAAATTACTCACTCTCCAATAAACAGTCTTGAAATAAAATGACAAAAGAAAATAAAATTCTCAAAGGAAAACTACATTTTCTATTTGTGACTGCCATTAGAATGTTATGTTGTGAATGCAAGGTAGTAAAATGACTTGTTTTAATAAGCTATTGCCAAGGTATTTCAGGAAAAGACTATTTTGCTGTAAGAGAACTGGGTCATCCATAAATACTGATTATATTTTGTAAGCAGATTCTTTCGGGCAGGGGCTGGGTTTAATCTTTGGCCAGCTTTTAAATGCTTTCTTACAAAGGAGCTATTTTTAACTGAACCATGATATTCTTTTCATTCTCAGAAGTAGTTTTATGCATTTGGGACAGGGGAGGCTGAAAATAGATAGATCAGATAATGACTAACAAAAGCATGTAACAGAAGGACAAAGACAGCTAGCAGTGATTTAGGGTCCAGGAGTTCTGTTGACTTCCTCACCTTAAAAAAATCTAAGCTTTTTCATTTTCTTGAATCTTAACAGAAGCAAAATGGGCTCTCAACTATTCCAATCTAAACTAAGCTTCTATTTTCCTACTGGAAAGTACTATTAACTTTCCCCTGAGAAAGATAGGATATATAAGAGTCAAATAAATAAGATTCCATTTAGAGGACTCTGAGACTTCATACACTGAACACAGAAATCAATGTGAGCCCCTCTGACAGCTGAAATTAGATGTCTTATAATGTCTTGCCAGCTTCATAGAGCATTGTATATTTCCAAAGTACCCTCTATGCCTTTATGCTCCTTCATCTTCTTTTGCCTCTCTTGTTAAAAATACTATTTCTTCCCTTTTGTTAAAATTTCATGGGCTTAGGAACTTTCTTTTAAGACATGGTCACAAAGCCTTGAATTGCTGGCACAGGTATAGCCAAAAGCAAATTAATCTGGAAGAATGCACACTTTAGGTTATTCAGTAACACATTACCATTGATAATTTTAATTTTGAAGTTTGGCTTTTTTTTTTCTTTTATGTCACTTAGCATCTGACAATAATGCATAAAGGCTACCGAAAGGTTCCTGGAAGATTTTGCAGTATCAGTAACATTCTCATGTCTAAAGATATAGAATTGAAATGGGAGGCATGGTTTTAAAGATAAGAGAGAGAGATGGGAAACTAGTTAGCCAGCTAGTTCAGATTAGGTTTGTCAGACTGGGTCAACAGGAAAATTTCAGGATCAAAGCACCACCATTTATTAAATAGGTGGATGAAGAAACATGTTATTTAAAATATGTATCTTAAATAGCAGATCAGCCTTGTTAAATTTTCATACCACACCCTAAAAGCTGACTTTAAGGAAGAAGGAAATAAGCAGATAGTTAATTTCAGGTAATGTTGATTCCATTATAAAAATGGACCTGCTCCTAGAAAGGCATGAACAACCAACTTTGACTCAAGAAGAAATAGATGACCTCAACAAACCAATCACAAGTTAAGAAATTGAGTCAGTCATTAAAAAGCTTCCCAAAAAGAAAAGTCCAGGACCAGATGGCTTCACATGTGAATTCTACCAAACATTCCAGATATAATTAGTACCAACCCTGCTCAAACTCTTCAAAAAAAATGAAGAGGAGGGAAAACTACCTAATTCATTCTATGAAGCCAACATCACCCTCATACCAGAACCAGGCAAAGATATTACAAAAAAAGAAAACTACAGACCAATCTCTCTAATGAATATAGATGCAACAATCCTCAACAAAATTCTAGCAAATCGAATCCAGCAACACATTAAAATAATTATACATCATGACCAAGTAGGATGCATCCCAGGTATGCAAGGATGGTTCAACATAAGAAAATCAATTAGTGTAATACACCATATCAACAAATCAAAGCAGAAAAATCACATGATCATCTCAATTGATGCAGAGAAGGCATTTGACAAGATTCAACATCCTTTCCTGTTGAAAACACTTCAAAGGATAGGAATACAAGGGAACTTCCTTAAAATGATAAAGGGAATATATGAAAAACCCACAGCTAATATCATCCTCAATGGGGAAAAATTGAAAACTTTCCCTCTAAGATCAGGAACAAGACAAGGATGTCCACTATCACCACTATTATTCAACATTGTGTTGGAGGTTCTAGCCAGAGCAATTAGACAAGAAAAAGAAATACAAGGCATCAAAATTGGAAAGGAAGAAGTAAAACTATCACTGTTTGCAGATGATATGATACTATACGTCGAAAACCCGGAAAAATCCACAACAAAGCTACTAGAGCTAATAAATGGGTACAGCAAAGTAGCAGGTTACAAGATCAACATTCAAAAATCTGTAGCATTTCTATACACTAGTAATGAACAAGCTGAGGGGGAAATCAAGAAACGAATTCCATTTACAATTGCAACTAAAAGAATAAAATACTTAGGAATAAATTTAACTAAAGAGACAAAAGACCTATACAAAGAAAACTACAATAAACTGTTAAAAGAAATCACAGAAGACCTAAATAGATGGAAGAGCATACCATGTTCATGGATTGGAAGACTAAATATGGTTAGGATGTCAATTCTGCCTAAATTGATTTACAGATTCAATGCAATACCAATCAAAATCCCAACAACTTACTTTTCAGAAAGAGAAAAACCAATAAACAAATTTATCTGGAAGGACAGGGTGCCCCAAATTGCTAAAAGTATCTTTAGGAAAAAAATGAAGCTGGAGGTCTCATACTGCCTGACTTTAAGGCATATTATGAAGCCACAGTGGTCAAAACAGCATGGTACTGGCATAAAGATAGATATATTGACCAGTGGAATCGAATAGAGTGCTCAGATATAGACCCTCTCATCTATGGACATGTGATCTTTGATAAGGTAGTCAAGCCAACTCACCTGGGACAGAACAGTCTCTTCAATAAATGGTGCCTAGAGAACTGGATATCCATATGCAAAAGAGTGAAAGAGGACCTGTATCTCACACCCTATACAAAAGTTAACTCAAAATGGATCAAAGATCTAAACATTAGGTCTAAGACCATAAAACAGTTAGAGGAAAATGTAGGGAGATATCTTATGAATCTTACAACTGGAGGCGGTTTTATGGACCTTAAACCTAAAGCAAGATCACTGAAGAAAGAAATAAATAAATGGGAGCTCCTCAAAATTAAACACTTTTGTGCATCAAAGAACTTCATCAAGAAAGTAGAAAGACAGCCTACACAATGGGAGACAATATTTGGAAATGACATATCAGATAAAGGTCTAGTACCCAGAATTTATAAAGAGATTGTTCAACTCAACAACAAAAAGACAGCCAACCCAATTACAAAATGGGAAAAAGACTTGAACAGACACCTCTCAGAAGTGGAAATACAAATGGCCAAAAGGCACATGAAGAGATGCTCAATGTCCCTGGCCATTAGAGAAATGCAAATCAAAACCACAATGAGATATCATCTCACACCCACCAGAATGGCCATTATCAACAAAACAGAAAATGACAAGTGCTGGAGAGGATGCGGAAAAAGAGGCACACTTATCCACTGTTGGTGGGAATGTCAAATGGTGCAAACACTGTGGAAGGCAGTTTGGTGGTTCCTCAAAAAGCTGAATATAGAATTGCCATATGACCCAGCAATACCATTGCTAGGTATCTGCTCAGAGGACATAAGGGCAAAGACACAAACGGACATTTGCACACCAATGTTTATAGCAGCATTATTTACAATTGCAAGGAGATGGAAACAGCCAAAATGTCCATCAACAGATGAGTGGCTAAACAAACTGTGGTATATGCATACGATGGAATATTATGCAGCTCTAAGACAGAATAAACTTATGAAGTATGTAACAACATGGATGGACCTAGAGAACATTATGCTGAGTGAGACTAGCCAAAAACTAAAGGACAAATACTGTATGGTCTCACTGATATGAACCGACACTAGTGAATAAACTTGGAATATGTCATTGGTAACAGAGACCATCAGGAGGTAGAATAGGGTAAGATACTGGGTAATTGGAGCTGAAGGGATACAGACTGTGCAACAGGACTGGATACAAAAACTCAGAAATGGACAGCACAGTACTACCTAACTGTAATGTAATTATGTTAAAACACTGAATGAAGCTGCATGTGAGAATGATAGAGGGAGGAGGGCTGGGGACATAAATGAAATCAGAAAGAAAGATAGATGTTAAAGATCGAGATGGTATAATCTAGGAATGCCTAGAGTGTATAATAATAGTGAAATGTACAATGTACAAATTTTAAAAATGTTTTTGCATGAGGAAGAACAAAGGATTGTCATTATTGCAGGGTGCTGAAAATAGATGATAACTAATACTTTAAAATGTCACCTTATGTGTGAGACTAAAGCAAAAATGTTTATTTGTTACAAAATTTATATTTTGACTAGAGCATTTCCTAATATAACTCATGAAGATAGTTTGATTAAATGTCATAAGTACTTGGAATCTGAGGTAGCACTTGAGATTTTGTTGGTTTGTCCAGAGTGACCCCCCGATGAATCCCAGAATGATTTGATCAGTGCCTGGAAAAGTATTTGCAAGCCCCCTTCGGGGAATGGTGAGAGTGGGGAGAAATTCAACTTCCCCAAGTTGAATTCTTGATATTCTCACAAGCAGTGTGGACAACCAAAGCTATAGGCTGAGCCCCCAGTCTTGGGGTTTGTTCACATGAAACTTAACCCCACAAAAGATAGATCAAGTATACTTAAAATTTAGGCCTAAGAGTCACCCCCAAGAGAGCCTCTTTTGTTGCTCAGATGTGGTCTCTCTCTCCAGCCAATATGATGAGCAGTCTCACCACCCTCCCCCTCTCTGCGTGGGACATGACTCCCAGGGGTGTGGATCTTCCTGGCAATGTGGGACAAAGATCCTTGAATGAGCTGAGACTCAGCATCAAAGGACTGAGAAAAACCCTAGAATGAGCTGAGAATTAACATCAAGAGACTGAGAGAACCTTCTTGACCAAAAGGGGGAAGAGTAAAATGAGGCAAAGTGTCAATGGCTGAGAGATTCCAAACAGAGTTGAGAGGTTATCCTGGAGGTTATTCTTATGCATTAAGTAGATATCACCTTGTTGTTCAAGATGTAGTGGAGAGACTGGAGGGAATTGCCTGAAAATGTAGTGCTGTGTTCCAGTAGCCATGTTTCTTGATGATGATTGAACAATGATATAGCTTTCACAATGAGACTCTGTGAATGTGAAAACCTTATGTCTGATGCTCCTTTTAGCTACTATATCAACAGAAGAGTAGAACATATGGAATAAAAATAAATAATAGGGGGAACAAATGTTAAAATAAATTCAGTTTGAAATAGTGGTAAATGAAAGCAAGGGGTAAGGAGTATGGTACGTATATATATTTTTTCTCTATTATCGTTTTATTTCTTTTTCTATTGTCTTTTTGTTTCTTTTTCTGAATTGATGCAAATGTTCTAAGAAATGATGAATATGCAACTATGTGATGATATTAAGAATTACTGATTATATATGTAGAATGGAATGATATCTTAATGTTTTGTTTGTTAATATTTTTTAATTAATAAAAAAAGTTAAAAAAACAAAATGGACCTGCCTACAGTAGCCTTGAGGACCCTATGTGACCTGGTATCCCCAACCACCAACCACCTTCCCTCTTTGGTCTCATAGCCCCCTACTCTCCCTTTACTCTGCTCCAGCCCCATTAGGCCCTTCATTGAACCTTGAAGCTGCCAGACACATTTCTACTTTTGGGCCTTTGTGTTGCTTCCTCCACCTCAATGACTTTGATCAAAGGCCATGCACTTAATGGAGCCTATCCTGACTACCCTATTTAAACCCAAACTCTAGCCCCAAAAGCTGCATCACCATTCACCTTTGCCCTTTTGGTATATTCAATATAATTGTATAATATTTAATATGATAAATAATGATTAGTATAATTATATAAATGTCATTTTGTGTATATTGTTTATGGTTGATTTCCTACTAAAATATGAAATCTGTGGGCAGAGAGCTTTGATTTTTCATTGATGCATCCCAAGAGTGTAGAACAATGGCTAACACAGTGTAGGTGTGCCATTCATATTTGGTGAATGAATGAAGAATAACATGACATTTATTAATCAGGATCTTCTACTTCTGTCATATAGAAATCAGCCCCTGGGAGCTGACTTAGTATGTAGGGTTGATTCTGACATTTAATGTCTTTATTAGCTATTTGCCTTCATTTTGCAAACATAAACTCTATGGATTGAAAGGCTATTGTTACTTTCTTCCAGTCTCAAAAAAAGTAAGTGATAAAGCTGCAAACAAAGTAAGGACCATATAGCATTATGTGTATCCTTTCTTTGTTATATTACAGTAAATACATATTTTTAGTATTTATTCATCATCCACCAAATCACTGTGCTTTAGAAAAAACAAACAAACAAAAAAAAAAACAAACAAGACAAACAGAAGAAAGATAAAAGAGTAATTGATAACATCAGTTTGCATTGGTTTCAGGGCCCCAGAATAATCATATATTAAAATGCTGAATTTTTTATATTAAAAAATAAACCACAAAGCTGTATGGAAAGCTTGTGTCTTGTTGCTAAAATTGTGAGCTTTAATACAGAAGAATGGCAGATTTCTGTTTAGAAAATGATTTTCTGTGACCTTTCAGTGAGTTGTCAAATCTATAACCTCCATTTTTTGAATTGTTGCTGGAGGACAGATGCCTCTCCTGCGGGGTTGACACCTCTGAGAATGCTTAAAAAGGATGGGTGAGCTTTCTGTGCACAACACCACAATCCACTGAAGAAGGTTATTTTAGTGCTAAATCATCTGCACAAAACCATATGGTTAGAAGAAAATAGACTGCTAGCCAATATAGAGTTTCTCCAGAGGGCACTAGACTGGCATTAGATGCCTGCTGATTTGTTTGCTATTTGAATAGACATTTCTTTTTCTTCACTCATTGACAAGAAATTGCACTGTGGGTAGTAATTCCATTTTAAAATATAGAATAGGATAGAATATTTTCAAGTAAGAAATACTTTCCAACATATATGTTCTTCATATTTTATTCTAATTTCGAGGTGTTTTCTAATATCAATTGCTGAAAGTTATACGCTTTTACACAGATATTATATAAACCGTTTTCAATTCTTCATAATACATGAAATTCTAAAAACTGTCTCTTCTAGAATTAATTAATGAGGATAACTGGAATGGCAAATGGATAGAGGTAATTTCTGCTCCCAAAAAGATGGCAATAATGAGAGGTTATTACCTTTGTGGAAAGGTCTTCATTTACATATAAAGACAAACAAATCATTAAACTTTCATTAATTTCAGAGTAATAGGAACAAAAAATTAAAAAAAATAACTATTGGGTTTTGTGTTGCTGTCATGGTTAGGGACAGGTGTCAACTTGGCCAAGTTGTGGTACCTGTTTATCTGATTGGGCAAGCACTGGCCTGTTGCAATGAGGACATTTCATAGGATTAGGTCATGAGCGCGTCAGCTACATCCACAGCTGATTCCATTTGTAATCAGCCAAAGGGGAGTGTCTTCTGCAATTAGTGATGCTAAATGTAATCATGGGAAGCCTTTTAAGGAGGACTCAGAGGAGACAGGTTCCATTCCTGCTTTGGCTGGTGAGCCTCTCCTGCGGAGTTCATCCAGGCCATCCATCGGAGTCATCAGCTTCGCAGCCTGCCCTGTGGATTTTGGACTCTGCATTCCTACCGTCACGTGAGACACTTTCATAAATTTTATATTTGCAAGTGTTCCCTGTTGATTCTGTTTCTCTAGAGAACCCTAACTAATACAGTTGCATTTTTTTAAACATTCTTGTTTTGAAAACTAACAGCCTTGTGAAGCATTATTTTACCTTTATTTGTAGATTTTAATCCGCACATTGACTTGTTCAAGTTTACACAGCTGAAATTCGAACCCAGATCTTCTAACTTTGAATCTTATTCTAATCACAGTGCCACTTCTTTGCCCTAATTTCATTTGAGTTTTATTTCTTTTGTGTCAATGTTAAGTGAAGAAGTTCCATTGTTAAAACAGGTAAAGGCCTTGTTATTTGTAACAGTGGAAATACTGGCAATCAGTGGGTTATTGGAGTTATTTTTAATTGCCAATAATACTTTAATTATTAATTGCTATCCTCTTAAGATGAAAATTATTTCAACTCCTCAAAACATTAAGATAACCCAACTTTGTGTGTTTTGTAATCTATGTACGTCGTAAAATTGAATGTCAAAAGAGTCCTCAAGATACAATACAGAAATGCCTCAATTATCTAAATAGAACTTAGTTATTCACAGAATGATTATTGCCACATTTATTGTAATGGGGTCACAACTGATTCATTTCTGTGATCTTTATTTTCTATGTTGTTGGGTAATGAGAATTGATATTTATGATAAAAGACTTGTACATTTTCTAATTCCAAGTACTAAATCATATCTAGTACACTTTATTTGCAAGCCAAGAAAATGAAGAGATGTATTTTCATTAAATCTGAGATCAAAATATTGAAATACGTGCACTTTATGTGTTTCATTATGTGGCATTTATCCCTTTCTACTTGCACTTTAGTATCGCATGTGCATGCCTTTTATCCTTTATCGATACATAAATTCCTTGAGATCAAGATTCATGCCTAATTTATCTTTGCTATCTCACTCTTGCTTGTTGTCAATAAATATTTAATTTGTGAATGAATGAATTAATGAAATTACAATATATTTCTGCTTCTCACCAGTTACTAAAATATAAATTAATCAAGCAATTATTGGAATAGTTAATAAATAATAATTAAATAAATAATAAAATCTATAATTCAATATAATAATTGAAATATAAATTAATCAAGCAATTACTTCATATCAAATAAGCCTTCTGTATCAAAATAAGAGTATTTATAACTCATTCCGATTTTAAACAAATAAAATACTAAAATATGATATATAGTCCTTTTATCTGTTACACATATTTTTATATTGATTTTTGAATGGTGTTTATCAATTTCTATGGCATAAAAAAGTGTTCTTCCTTAAAATCTGGCTTAAGAAGACTATTAGTCTAGTTTATTTATGTCATCACCTGGGCACATAGAACTCCCCTGAGATGGTTGGAAAATAGCCATTTTCCCCTAGTTTTTCAATTAACACTTGAGAACACTCATTATCTTCAGTAGAAACTGTCTTTGAAACCATATCAGGCTTGAACTTGAAATATGCTTTTTGAATGGTTCAAGGTAAAAGGGTTAGGGATTTATTGAGGGACTCAAATGGGGATGAAAATTCAAGTGAAAGAACACCTGAGCCAACACATTCAGAGAAAATGATTACCAGCTTTATATATTAGAGTATGGCTGAGGTTAAAATGCTAGGAATACACTGCCTGTACCCTAAATGGGAGAGCCTTTGATTCCCAAACCATCTCCTTTATCAACTGGGGTTACAAAACCTACTTTCTTGCTCCATCTTCCCTTGTGTTGGGAAAATAGAAACAATTCTTTACTCTTTCCCCATTTGAGTATGTGGATGCAGCCACCCAGTAATCAGGATTTGTTGAGCCTCTTTTCTGTAGAGAGTCAGTGCTGCGATGCTCTGTGTCAGCACAAAAGAAACGAGAAACAGTATCTTTCTCTTCAAAGATTTCCAATTATGAAGAGACTCGGGAAGATGTCCATTCCTGTATCACCTAATTCTTTTATTAGACTGTACATAGAAAAACACACAGGATAAAATAAGGATCCTTACCTCACACAAAATGGAATTTGAAGACATGTGCCATTTACTACAGGAGACCTTTTTAGGAAAATTAGTCACTACATACTTTAAAAGCATGAAATGTATGATTAAAGTGGTTCTAAAAATATCCCAGTGCAGTCCTCACATTTCCAGGCAGAGACAACAGTGATTAATGCAGGTGAAATCAAAGTTTATCAAAATCTCATCTTATTTTAAATAATTGTTTTAATACAAATATTTGTAGGAATTCTTATCAAAATGTTTAATTTCCCATTAGAAGTTTTTTGTGGGATTTTTTTTTCTGTTTCCTACAGTCTCACTCCATTGTTGGAATTGCAGTGTTTTGATAAACGGATAATGACAATGCACAGCTATTCACTGAGAGAGGAAAGTCAATTTCGAGAACCATTTTGTGATAACTTTAATCTCTCCTAATATCTTTTTCCTTGCAATGTTCTTTATGATCAATAAATAGAGTTTCCTAATGTTCCTGAGACTGATTGGTTTCACCACAGGCAATGGATTTATCCTGCCTAAATTTATTATGTGCTACCCCAACAAAATTTTTGCTGTCCTTTCCCCATTTTTTCCTCAAAAAAACAATTTAAGGGAAGGGAGAAAAACTAAAATAAAGGTAATTAAAAACTGTGCTGCTTTGAAACTATTATATTCCCTGTTCTTTTTCCTAGTCCCATCTTGTGAGGACAGATTGATTGGGGGGATCTTTCTGATTAAATTGTTTCCATGGAGAAATGACCCAGAGACCTCTTGATTGAATGTCTTGCATGGAGATGTGCCTCTGATGAATCAAGGTGGGTCTTAATCCACTTACTACAGTCCTTTAAGAGGGAACAATTTTGGAAAAAGCTCAGACCAGACACAGGCAGGGACATTTGGAGATGCAGAAGGAAAATGCCCCTGGGGAAGCTGTTTGAAACCAGAAGCCAAAGGACCAGCAGACACTAGCCACATGCCTTCCCAGCTGACAGAGGTGTTCCAGGCGCCATCGGCCTTTCTTGAGTCAAGTTATCTTTCTCTGGGTGCCTTTGTTTGGACATTTTTTGAACCTTTGAACTGTAAACTTGTCACTTAAACTCCCTTTATAAAAGCCCACCCATTTCTGGTACATTACATTCTGGCAGTATTAGTGAACTATAACAGGTAATTTTTTGCCAATACCGACCTACTGGAAAGTAAAGATTAGTTGAGTTTCTAACTGTACAAACACTAAGACCTGTAATAAGTGAAAGGTCAAAACAAGTTGTTGCACCAGTATAGTACACAACAGTCTATATGTATTGTTTTAAAACAGATTAACAGGTTATACTATTACAGGCCACTCTTTGAATGAACTAATTCTCTTGTGCTTTCTCCCTTTCTGCATGAAATGATGAGTGTTTAAAATAGCAATGGCTTCCTACTTGTATGATATTTCTTCTTAGTATTGCACAACAGTGTTTCCTGGGATGCTTTCACCTGAAATATTGCAAAGAGAGTTGGAGATTAGAGGAGATCAGGGAATTATATGTAGAATGGTGTGAGTGGTAATTTGATTAAGGAGTCAGGCAGCCAGTTCTGAAATAAAAGTTATTTCACAAAAGAAACATCTTATGGACTGTGCTGGTTTGAAATGATGTATATACCCTAGAAAAGCCATGTTTTAATCCTAATCCCATTTTGTAAAGGCAGTCGTTTCTTCTAATCCCTGTTCAGTATTGTATGTTTGAAAATCTAATCAAATCATCTCCCTGGAGGTGTGGTTTAATCAAGAGTGGTTGTTAAACTGGATTAAGTGCAGGCATTTCTCCACCCATTTGGATGGGGCTTGATTACTCTACTGGAATCCTATAAAAGAGGAAACATTTTGGAGAAAGCAAGGGATTCAGAGATAGCAGACAGAATGGCATAGCCATAAGAAGCAGAGTCCACAAGCCAGTGACCTTTGAAGATGAAGAAGGAAAATGCCTTCATGAAGGGAGCTTCATGAAACAGGAAGCCAGGAGAGGTAGCTAGCAGATGATGCCGTATTCGCCATGTGCCCTACCAGCTGAGAGAGGAACCCTGACTGTGTTTGCCATGTGTCTTCTCACTTGAGAGAGAAACCCTGAACTTCATCAGCCTTCTTGAACCAAGGTATCTTTCCCTGGATGCCTCAGATTGGACATTTTATAGATTTGTTTTAATTGGGACATTTTCTTGGCCTTAGAACTGTAAACTACAAACTTATTAAACTCCCCTTTTTAAAAGCCATACCGTTTCTGATATATTGCATTCTGGCAGCTAGCAAACTAGAACATGGACCAAAATTAGAACGAGGAAAACAATTATAGGTTTTGTAGTTAATATTAATGAATGCTTTATTACTTTGAAGGAAAGGTTAACTAACTTTATGAAACATACTCAATGTCTTTAAAAAAACACACATGCAAATTTGAATTGTTTTAGGGCATTTTATGTATATATATAGTTTCAGACACTGACTTACATGGTCTTTTTTCTGAAGAAAAGGAAAATATTTTGTCTTAACCACTATAAACCACATTTGAATGTTTGTATCTTTTACAATTTAGGTGAGAGCTTATTATAAGTTCTCAGTATAGATAATATAGGTGTGTACATACTTAGAATGTTAAGGTGCATTTCTGTCTATAGGTTGGGGGTTGACAGGGGTTTTAGGAACATACAAAGTTGGGTCAAAGAGTTTATAACCTAAGAGAGAAGTTGTAGGATACATGCATATCTTTAGTTTTAAAAAAAATATATTCAAAAATGACTAGAGGTTACAGACTGCTGTGGGATTAGAGGATTACAGAAACAGTAGCTCTATAACCCCCCAGAGAATCTCTTTTGTTGCTCATATGTGGTCTCTCTCTCTCTCTCTCTCTCAGCCAACATGGCAAGCAAACTCACTGTCCTCCCCTTCTCTACATGGGACATGACTTCCAGGGGTGTAAACCATTCTGGCAATGTGGGACAGAAATCCTATAATGAGCTGGGACTCAGCATCAAGGAATTGAGAAAACCTTCTCAACTGAAAGGGGGAAGGGATAATAAGACAAAATAAAGTGACAGTGGTTAAGAGTTTTCAAACAGAGGCAAGAGGTTATCCTGGAGGTCATTCTTATGCATTATATAAATAACTCCTTTTTAGTTTAAGGTATATTAGAGAGGCTAGAGGGAAGTGCCTGAAACTGTAGAGCTGTGTCCCAGTAGCCATGTTTCTTGAACATGATTGTATAATGATATAGCTTTTGCAATGTGACTGTGTGATTGTGAAAACCTTGTGTCTGATGCTCCTTTTAGCTATGATATGGACAGATGAGTAAAAAATATGGATAAAAAATAAATAATAGGGAGAACAAAAAAAAACCAGTAGCTCTAGATGGAGAAATTAGGAAAGGTTTAATGGAGATAGCATCTTTTTAGTTGAGCTTTAACATTTACGCAAAATTTAGATTATACCAATTGGTAGGAAAGGTTTTGAATAGAATGAATGACATTAACCAGAGTCTTGAGGAGTAAGATCATGGATATGGTCCTTTAGAATAAATAAGCCCTGTCTGAGTAGAGAATGGAGTGTTGGAAATCCAGTTGGGAAACTAAAGATGTAAAAGGATGTTTGATTAAAAAAAAAAAAAATCCAAGTCCTTAAATGATAAGCTAAGGAATTGGCCATTATTATCCAATGAAGAGAAATGACAACTACTATACATTAGCATGTATTGTGACCTTGCTAAGCCAGTTCTTTATATGTGCTGTATCATTTAATTTTCCCATCAGCCCCATAAGGTATGCATTTTTCTTACAGAAGCCTATAAATGGGATTTAAGCAGTTCTAGCATGAAAGCTCTTTCAACTACGTGACTTCTTAGTGGTCATGCAAAATTTTGAAAATCTCATTAAAACTATGGAACTTCATCCCATGAAATGCATATGCATAATGTATACAAAAGTTTTCTTCCACTTTCAGGGTGCTCACAAATTCCCATTCTCATTGCCTGTTAAAAAAATAAAAGTATGCAGTCCACACATACCTCCCAGTGAGAGAATTCATTTACGTCTAATTCTATGATCCAGGGATATTTCAACATGGGAATATTCAGAAAATAGTAAAAAAAAAAAAAAAAAAAAAGTAACTTGTTGAATAAAGTCATTATTTTTTCTTATCTGTTAGCCTGAAGAGAATATATTATTTAAATGATGCATTAAAACAATGTAATAATTTCAACCTCAAATTTGGAAATGTTCCCCATAAAATAAAAACAATGAGTCAATGGAAATCCACACCACTTTATGCTCACCTAAGTCCCTTTAATGTTTCATTAGCTATTGTTCTATTTGTCCTGATGTTTTTAACTAATGATCTCTCTGTCTAAGGAACCCAAATATCCAAACTTGACTCATATCTTCTAATTCAGGTGTGGACATTGTCATCAACTGAGGATATTTCAGTTGCTTAGAGAAGGGAGGTTTTAGGGACATAAGATCTAAGTCTGAGTCCCAAATCTGTAACCTATTAGCCATGTGAACTGGGACATGTTTCACCTTGGTTAAGCCCATAAAAATATTCCAGAGTATTCTTCCCTGAAATGGGGATAAAAATACTTACAAATTTACCTTTAAAGGTTATTATTAAATGTTGACATTTTTTCATTTTATAAATAACAGAAATATATAAATATTGATTATTATACAATTACATCAATCATTCTTAAGAATCTAATTGACATCACAGTGTAGTTAGTTGGGAAATAAAGACAAAAAATTAAAACATTCAGAGTTATAAATATATAGAGAACAAGCTATAGTAAAAAGAGATAGTCACAAAATAGTTAACAGTACAAATGATACACTAAAGGCATATATAAAGTGTGCTTTATTTATGATATAAAGATGAAGGAGCAATTAATGATGCCTGGAGAAGGGCAGAAAAGAGGAAACATTTGAGCAGAGTCTTACGTTGGGGTTTTACAAGTTGACCTAGCTTATTATTGAAGTAATTCGTGATGTAAAACAGCAATTTCTCATTTTCATATAACATATTAGCACAGGAAAAAGTGCTCATGCTTCAGAATGAAATTATTATGAAAGCAAGAAAAAAATGCCATATTGTGGTTTAAAGGCTACCTACTGAACCATTTATATGATTTTGAAAATGGAGTATCTTTTTAGTTATACAAAGAAATGCACTACCTTTGTTTGAAATTCAGGTATCTGAAATATCATGTGTTTCAGTTTCCTAAAGCTTCTGGAAGGCAATATACCAGAAATGGATTGGCTTTTATAAAGGGGATTAATTAAATTGCAAGTTTACAATTCTAAGGCCATAAAAATGTCCAAACTAAGGCATCCAGGAAAAGATACCTTGACTCTAGTGAGGTTGATGGTGTCTGTGGTTTCTCTGTCACGTGGGAAAGCTGTCATTCTCTCCTGGATTCTGGTTTCCAATGGCTATTACAGCTCCTGTGAATCTTTACTTAGCTTCTCCAGAGCAACTCTGGATATCATTTCTTAGTTAAACATCTCCAAACATCTCTGTCTGGTTTCATCTCTCTGCTCTCTGGGTTGGCTCTGAACTCTGTTTTCTAACTTATTATCTTCATACAGGACTCCAGTAAAGGATTAAGACTGACCTTGAATATGTGGGCTCACCTCTCCATCTAATTAAAGGGCTCCACCCCTTGGGTGAGTCACACCTCAGTGGAAATAACCTAACGGAAGGTCTCATCCAACAACAGGTCTGCCCCCACTAGATTGGATTAGAAGAACATGGCTTTTCTGGGGGTACATAACAGTTTCAAACCAGTACAACATGTAAATAATGTTTATGAAACAACAAAATGGAATGAGATTCATAACTTTTCAGGACTCTGAAAATTATTCATTACTCATAATACAGTGAACATAGTTCATAGTTCTTGGCAATTCTTCAACCCATATTAATTAAGTTCTTTTCATTTATTTTAGAAAATAATTTTCTAAAATTTCTTCTGTCACTATTCATTGTGATCATATTTTTTGGTACATTTTTTTAAATATGTATGTTCCCTATTATAAATGGAGAAGTAAATGCTTATTCTCACATCTAAATATTTCTGTGGAATAGAAAGAATTTGAGTCTGCATAAACTCATACTCATGCTAGAAATACATAACTGAATCAACCAGTTATGTATTTCAGTCAGTTTCTGCAGGCAAATGTGGGACTCAGCAACACAAAATTTTGTACTCATTTCCCTGGTACACATTGTCATAGACAGAACTACCCAGGCTGGGCACTACTAACTCCAGGAGGGCATTATTTGCCCCAAGTATGGTACAAATGATGTGTACTAGAATTATGTAGAGTCAATGCTCTGGCACAGGCATAATTTTGGAAGGCCAAATACATTATGAATCAACATTTTATAAATTCTTATGGCCCAAAGTAGTCAGTTCTGAACAATACAAATGCTAGTTTTCCAAATATGTGTTCTGAACAAGTATAAGTATCTCTACCTCTTCTCTTCCTCCCTCACATGAGGTTCCTTTCCTACTCAGCCAAGAATCAAGATAATCTAGCTAATGTTTATTGAATCTTTAATCTGTGCCGAAAGTTGAAGTAAATATTATACAAGATTTTACTTTGTTTCCTCATTTTCAGATGAAAAATCCAAGGTTTAAAGAGATTAAGAAATTTTCCCAAAAGTCTGATTAAATCTGGTTAAGGGACAGAACTGGAATTTGAACAAAGGGTATGTTACATATCTACTTTGTGTCCTGGAAATAAATCCTGAGATGCCTAAAAATAAGAGAGTGAGGCATATATGAGGGATCCAGTCTTAACTATATATATTTCTGTCAGAGCCCAAACTCTCCAGGATTAATAAATAGTTCTCCAGAAATAAATTATTCAAGTCCATACTAAGCTGGTAAACAATTGATTATTTAGTGCCGGAAAAGGATGCAGCCTTACAATCTAGAACAGAGGATTAGACAGTAAGGTGAACAAGGCTTTCTTATCCCTGGATTGGTGGTTTTACACAACTAGCACAGGGTCAAGGGGTCCACACAGTTCTCAGGAGCATAAAGGCTCTTCCATCTTCAGTTTTTATTCTTTACGCATTTGTAAAGTGATATCATCAATACACTAACCAAAACACATGGACACTAATGGCCAGTACCTGGACCCAAATGAATGGTTCCTAATGTGTGATTTCTGTCAGCGTTTTAAGAAGTAGTATTTTCCATCCCAGAGTTTCCCAAAAAACATAAAGCTTTTCCGTATGGCATAAGGACGTTCTAGCCTAGGGCCTTTCTGTAGGCAAGCCTAACCATAAGCTACCAAAATTGTCTTCCAACTTTGAACCTAGTGTCAGAAGTAATATCAGAACAAAAATACTGTTATCTTATCTGTTAGCATGAAGAGAATATATTATTTAAATGATGCATTAAAACAATGTAATAATTTCAACCTCAAATTTGGAAATGTTCCCCATAAAATAAAAAATAAAAGAGTGTTCCCCACACTCTTTTATTGTTTAATAAAAGAGTGTGTGAATGAGGTCAGATGTAGCATAGGGATCAGTGCCCATTTTATAGGATGCCTTGAGGTCATTGATTCCATCTTATTTACCCTTCAGTCTCCTAACCTAAAAAGATAACATCACATACTGATTACTCGATAAATATTTGTGGAAGGATACTTTGGCCTGTTATTCATGCACTATCACCACATTAGACTTCGCAACGAGGCCTTGAGTGAAGGCCTTGTTGTCATATTTTAAGTGAGGCAATTACATTTTACCTTCCAAGAAAATCCAGCTAGTAAGTGACTAAGTTAAAATTCAGAAGTGAAACTTCTGACTTTGAATCTAGTATTGAAGAAGACACCAGCGAATTCAATGATTCAGTCATTCAGAGCTACAGACAAGGGAATAAACATTTATGTATGCCTATAGACTTTCAGAAACTTCATCAATCATTGTTAATACTGATTTAATCTTTGTGGCAAATTCCAGAGAGAGATATTATTATTCCAGTTGTGCTGGTTTGAAAGGAAGTATGCCCCCTAAGAAAAGCCATGTTTTAATATAAATCCCATCTCATAAAGGTAGAATAATCTCTATTCAATACTGTATGTTTGAAACTGTAATGAGATCATCTCCCTGGTTGATGTGATTTAGTTAAAAATGGTTGTTAAACTGGATTAGGGGATGACATGTCTCCACCCATTTGAGTGGGTCTTGATTAGTTTCTGAAGTCCTATAAAAGAGGAAACATTTTGGAGAATGAGAGACTCAGAGAGAGAGAGCAGAGAATGCTGCAGCACCATGAAGCAGAGAGTCCACCAGCCAGCGACCTTTGGAGATGAAGAAGGAAAACTCCTCCCGGGGAGCTTCATGAAACAGGAAGCCAGGAGACCAAGCTAGCAGATGACACCGTATTCGCCATGTGCCTGTCCAGCCGAGAGAGAAGCCCTGACTGTGTTCGCCATGTGCCTTCTCACTTGAGAGAGAAACCCTGAACTTCATTGGCCTTCTTAAACCAAGGTATCTTTCCCTGGATGCCTTTGATTAGACATTTCTATAGACTTGTTTTAAGCCTTAGAACTGTAAACGAGCAACTTATTAAATTCCCCTTTTGAAAAGCCATTCCATTTCTGGTATATTGCATTCTGGCAGCTAGCAAACCAGAACACAGTTTAAGAAATATTAAAACAAATGCTAGTGAAGCATTAGCTCACAAATTCCCTACCCACACCTTGGCCCCCGGTAATCTGTAACATAATTTCTGACTCTGAATTTGTATATTCTAAATTTTTAGGATGACAGAAAAGTTTTGGTAATGGATGGTGATGATGGTAACACAACAATTGTGAATGTATTTTCGCCACTAAATTGTATAATTGAAAGTAGTAAAAGTGCAAAATTTAGGTTGTATATATATTATGTTTTACTCTGCACATATACAGAATACAAATTTTTTAAAAACTAAGAACTGTACAATGCAAACTGTGAAGCTAATGTAAACTAATAGTATAATTTTAATAATATTGATTCATCAATTGTAGCAAAAGTACCACACTAATGCACACTGCTAATAATGTAAACATTGAGTGGGAGGGTATACGGGAACTCTATACTTTCTGCATGATTTTTCTCTAAACCTACAGTACCTCTATTAATAACTTTAAAAATTTTATCACACACTCAAAAAATGTCAAGGCAAAAGGAAAACAAAACTGCCGAATTTTGGGACAAGGTCAAGTGTTTTACATATATCAACCTCTCAATAAGCTAGGGAAATATTCAAAACCCCAAAATTAGACCCAATGTCCATATCATATTATGCTACATATATTTATTCAGTGATATTTATTTTATTTTCCTGAATTTGATACTGAACATTTGGATTCAAACAGGTAAGTATAATAATAATAACTACAAGACATCAATTCCCAAGTCCATCTCATATAAGGACTTAGGACAATAGTCAGAATATCTGTAAGGCTTCACAATTTGAAATACATACCACCTCCTCATCTGAGAAGCCTCCCTTTTAACTTAGCATATTTTGAATTTGTAAGCCAAAATCTCAACTACATCTCACACAACCCTATATTATAAATAAGACAACATAACACAATACAAATTTAAAAATTCAAGAGAGCAAAATGTTCACCCATTATATTAAGGACAAGTTAGGCAATGCCAATAAGACATTTCTGAACTGGATTGACAATTTGAAAATCAGCATTTTATTTCATGCAAAGTAAGATAAGTGATAGCTGTTTTAATGGAAGTCAATATCAAAATCTGAATTTGAGGTTAACAAAGCAAGGCCATGCTTTGATAACCTTGGACATTGCAAAGAAAGGACATCATTGTCTATTCTTTTCCACAACTATGCAGTAAAGGTAAGCAAGTAAGGAAGCATGACAATGTTTATTTTGCACAGAGATGATTTAATAAAGATTTGAAAAAATTTAAGTAAATAAAAAGGGGCATTCTTTTCTTCATTCTATGCTGTATATTTGCTGGTCTGTCGTTATTTTCTCTTTTGGTTTATGAGCTCCTGAAGATAGAAATTCTTGTTTCTCGAATGTTGTTATACATCACCAAGCACAATAACCATGCTCCATAAATACATAATAAGAAGAACAGGATCACAAACATCACAACAAGAAAATGAAGTCCATGGTGACTCAACCTCTCGATCCAAGTATGCCCCTCAATTTCCCCTGATTCTGCATTTCTCCCCAGTCAGTAGTTCTTGCTACTATATACCAAGTGACTGAACTTAACCTTCAAGCCCAGGACTTGCAAACATTGGCTAATTTTTACCAAGTCGTTATGAAGTAACAATTATTAGTGTTGGATTTAAGAACTTCATTACAGGTCCCTGTTTCATTAAGTATTTAAAATCTTTACTAGAACAAATTGATCACCTTGAACAAAGGCCCAATTCCACGAAGAAAAGGAAATGGGAAAAGAAATACAAATCCAGACCTGAAGGGGGGGAGTCTTCCAGGACAGCAGTCATCCATATTACTTGGGACTAGAGTGTTAATGTCAATTTACATAAATTTATTTCAATATGAAGAAACCGAAAAGTTATGAGTATATACTCATGGCTGTTTCAAAAAATATTAGTGATTAACAAAGAAATTTCTGTAAAAGTATGCAAATTCTCCATAACCCCTTTCGTAATTATTAAACCAAGTATTTATAACAAATGATCAGAAGGTGCTCTGAAATTATTGATTGCTCTTCAAAATAAATGTGATTAAATAAACAATGCATTTTTAATCAAAAAATATATTCAACTACAGTAAAATTATTAATGAATATTTGTGCCCAGCTCTTAGTTGATCTGGCAAAGATATATGCCAAGATTATATTCAGTAAATTGGTAAATAACAACTTGAGCCTAATTCAATCCTAAGGGCAGCACACTCAGATTCTATCCCTTCCCTCATATTTCAGCTTGGTTATTCCCTACTTTCAGCATTTGGATATGTACTCCCTCAGACTGATTTAGGTTTTAAAAACATAAATATGCCGATCTCCTTTTGGTATCTGTAAATGAGGTAATTAAGGTTTTTTAAGGTGAAAAGTGGTCATTGGAACTTGGTTTGTAAAAGTATATTAGTTTCCTAGGCTGCTCAAACAAATATCATGAAATGGGTAGGGTTAAATACTGGTATTTGCTTATGCTTTTTTGATTGTTTGTTTGTTGTTTTTTTGCATGGGCAGGCACCAGGAATCGAATCCAGGTCTCTGGGCATGGCAGGAGAGAATTCTGCCACTGAGCCACTGTCACACCACCCTGCTCAAGCTTTTGAGGCTAAAAGAAAGTCCAAATCAAGGCATCATCAAAGCGATGCTTTCTTCTTGATGACTGGCATTCTGGGACTGGCTGCCTGTGATCCTTGGTTCTTATTTTGTCACACGGTGGTGTCCTCTGGCCTCACTGGCTGAATTTCAGCTTCTTGTTTCTGTTGCTTTCTCTCTGTCTGAATTTCACCCAACTTCTAAATTTTATTGTGCTTTCTCCATAAGGGCTCCAGTAACAGGATTAAGACCCATCCTGACTGAGCTGGGGCTATACCTTTACTGAAACAACCTCTTCAAGAGGTCCAACTTATAATGGGTTTATATCCATAGGAATGGATTAAATCTGGGAACATGTTTTTCTGGAGACATACCTCCAATCCATCACAAAAGTTATAAAGGCATCAGCTATTTTGTTGTTGCTGTTTTCATTTTCATTTATTCTGTGCAATTTAAAGTGAAAGTCAAAACATCATATGGACAAACCACGGAAGCTTTAGATATAGTACTGGCTGGTTTTAAAACAAAAACAGGGGAGAGATAAATGATCATTTGACACACATCCCTCATCTCTAATTCTACATCTTGTTACACAAAGATATTATTGACACACAAGTCTAATTCCTTATCAAGTCAAGCAGCAACGTGACAATGCGTCATAGCCAGCCCAAAATGTTTCCTTTTAAGAAACTACAGCAGCAGTATTTGTTGAAAGGTTATGCTTAGGACTGCCTTGGAGAGTAAATGTTAAACACTCCTCATTAAACAAGCAGTACATGGACACTAAGAAATGGGAAATGTAGCTTTTATTAATAAAAGATAAAATACTACTCTTTATGCTTTAAGTTAAAAACTATAGGATATTTTTAGAGCAGATGATACAAGGTGCTTTAATTTTACACCCCATGACAAAGCACTATTCTACTAGTTGTTTGAAAGTCTATAACTTCTGTGTACTGCTCATTGGCTTTTTTGGGGGGACGTGGGAGGAGGGGAGGTGCACCATCCAGGAATCAAAGCCCAGCCTCCCGCATGGCAGACGAGAAGCGGCATGGGCTTTTAAAAGTCAACTTCAAATATAAAAACACTAGAAGTTGACCATCAAAATCTAAGTGAAGTGTGTAATTTCTGAGGTTCATTATATTACTATTCACCCATATTTGGTACCTTCCTGTCAAGCCCCCCCTTTTGGGAGGATGCTACATCTCCACCCTGTTTACAGATTTGGCCATGACTTGCTTGGGTGAATGAAATGAGTGAGGTTCATTATTCCCTTCTGAGCCAAAGCTTTGAGCGTGAGTGCATGGTTTGCATGCTCTCTGTTGTCTTTGTCAGCTTGATAAATGGATGGTGTTAGGGGTTCCGGAGAGCAGCCATTCAACCTGTAGATCCCGGATAAAAACAACATGAGACAGAACCACAGCTGCCTCACAGTCAACATGGAGTATGAAAGACAAATACATCCTTCTTCCTTTTTTGTAAACCACTCAAATTTTGTAGGTTTTTTTGTCACGGAAGAATTATCTAGTTTATCCTCTTCAATATGCCTTGGAAATAGTTACTACCCTGCTTAGAGGGACTGATTGGTCATTATACATCCCATCCTCTAAAGGTATTTGTTTAACAAATCATTATTATTGTCATGTAACAGGACATAGAGGCTTACTTTAAAATTTTTCTTTGTTAACCAGATTTTATCTAAAGCTGTGAGAAAAACATAGCCACACCCAGGATTTAATCCATGCCTTTGAAAATCTGAGTTTTCTCCTTTCAGAATGTTTTTATAATTGGTCAAAACACATTTAACACAGATAACTTTTCCTCTTTCCGTCCAAAGCATATACATTTTTTTTTCTAAAACAACAACAACAAAAAATGCCAAAAAAAAAAACCTTTAACAACAACTGCTCCCTGGTCCAAATAAGAAAATTCAAATTGCATTGAAAATGTCCTTTGGCTCAAAGCCCAAGCTCTCCTTCTTCACTCCTCATTGTTGAAGGAAAATTCCTTGGTCCTTGAGAAAATTAGTTGTAATTACAAGGATAAGAAATGATACACATGTGGATGAAAGAAGCTGGGCTTCTCTCACTCAAAACAACAGGTAAAAGACAACGCACTTTAAAGAATGCTGGGTGGACACCAGTCAGGGGCAGCCACAGAAGCCTAAAAGCACCCCAGTGTCTATACACATAGAGAATATACTACAGAAAATAAGATAAGAAAAGCAATCTCAACCCCAAAAAAGATAATCAACTATTCTGAACTAAGGGCAACAAAGCTTCCTATTTTGATGCTCAATCATAAGGTACTTGGAATAAAGATGTTTTCCTAAGGCAAACTAATATGTACCCAAGAAAGTATTTTAATATGGCAATATGATTTTCAATAAAGCACCATTTGATAACATGCCCAATCTGGGCCTATAAATCAATCTTATGTATTCAGGGAAGCTATAACCCATGTGGAGCCATGTGTGTAAATGGATCTCCTTCTGCGCTGTCTGTAGGCATTACAACACGTTGGTCTCCACCCCTAGCCATGAATATGGCATCTAGGAGAGAGTGGTGAATGAAACCTTTAACTGGCAGTTTTTACCTCTAAAATAGGCTTGATTGCCCTGGCCTTTAAATGTCATGGGCTGTGCAAAAAAGGTCGAGACACTGCTGCTAAAGATGTAGCAGCACAGAGATCCTTCCTACCAATAAAGAAAAAATAAATATTTCATTTCTTTCAAAATCTGGAAAATTTCTGCTCTTCAAATTAAACAGCAAGGGCAAACATCTGTCACTTTTGTCATTCAACTAAGAGGGGTATTTTGCTTAGCAGCGTTCCTACAGGTAGCCATTAGTCTCCAGAAGATGTGTCAGGTATGTTCTTAAAACGAGAAAAGGTGAATCGAAAGATAAGTGGGCCTAACTGAAGGTGCAGAACAGACATTGATTAACATTAAATTGAGGAGCTTGCATTCCACAGGAAAGTGATGTTTACACCTGGAATATATATTCCCTCTTTAAAAAAAAAAAACTGGATGCTTTACTGTTGAATGTGGAAAAAGAGACAAAAATAACTATTATATATAGAAAAGAGCAAAAATACAGCTCATTGTTGGGGATTGAATTATGTCCTCCATAAAAGACATGTTCAAATCCTAAACCTGGGTCTTGTTGGGTGGAAACTTATTTGTAAACAGGACCTTTAAGGTGTTACTAGTTAAGGTGTGGCCAACCTGAATGAGAGCGCACCTTAATCCACTATAGCTGGGGTTTTATATCGGACATATAAGTAGAAACCAGAGGAGACAGAAAAAGCCAGATCACCACGCAAGGCAGAGATTGAGCCACCTCCAGAATGCTAAAGACTGGAGAAAACATGGCCTGTCAATACCCTAACGTTAGGCTTCTAGTCTCCAAAACTGTGAGACAATAAATTCCTATTGTTTAAGCCAATGCATTTTGTGGTATTGGTTATAAGCATCCCTGGCAAAAACATTCTGTAACATTTCTGTTTAAAATTTAGAGCCATTTTCACAAATGTCCACAGAAGTAAAAGGAGAGTGAATGGAAGAACTGTTTCTCTTGGTAGCACTGTCTAAAAGATATAATGAGAGCCATGTAAGCAATTTCGAATTTTAAAGCAGCCATATCAAAAATAAAAAGGAAGAAGAAACCAGAGAAATGAATGTTAATAACATGTGTATTTAAACTAATAAATCCAAAATATTGTCATTTCAATAGCTAATCAATATTTAAATAAATTTACATTATATTAGTTTTTAACTTTGAATTAAAATTAATTAAGTAAATTTAAAAGTTCCTCAGTTGCAATAGCTACATTTTGAGAGTTCAAGAACAGCACGAGGCTGTCCCGGCTTTGGAGCACATCTATTTCAGTGCACGCATGTAAAAAAAAAATAGTAGGAACGGCAGCTCAAATAACTTCTCAAGTCTTCCCTGCTAGAGAGTAATGTAACCCCAGCCAGAATCTTCTTTTCTAGGCTCATAATATCTCTTCTATATAAAATTTTGTTGAACTCAAAAGGGCCCAGTTTAAATTTTACATTGCAACTTGAAAACATGTAAGGACTATCTCTAGTTCTCACTATTTCTATAATTCAGATCTATGAAGACTAATTAATTGATTAGGTTATAAAACCTAATTGTTTCCAAATAAAGCTTTTTAATATCTATTTAACAGCTCCACACCCTGGTTAGCCGAAATGTGCCCTCTTATTGCTCACATTTCACTGCTTCCCTGAAGTCAACCAAATATCCCAAATGCCGCTGGTCTCCTTCCCGTCGTTTTGTTTCTCATTGTAGATGGTAACCGTGTGAGCAGCTTTGATTACAGTTCTTGTGGCGGGTTAGCCACATCTCAGAAATAAAGTGCAAGTCATTCCATATCCAAATTCTTTAAACGTATGTCTCCAGACAACAAACCACAGCCAGAGCCACTTCAGTTAACTCTCCTGTAACAGATAATGGACCTTCCTTCGCAGTGGAATCTCTAATTCCATCCAAAGTACACCCTGCTCTCTGCAGAAATAATATATCATTACGGAGCTCCTGGCCACAAAAGAGAAGAATCACAAAGAATGATATACCAAAGAATATGTTTTGTCAGCGCAGGATAGGGTCACATCAAACAAACAAACAAAACCTTTAAGTCTTCTTGAGGTGTGCATACTTTTTTCCTATAAAAGTCCCCTTGTTTGATGCCTACTTTTGTTCACTGTAAACATGCTTTGTTGCCATGTAAAATTAGAAGTCATCTTTTGCCCTCTTAGACCTTGTATCTCTTTCATTGAATTATCCTCTAATGCCCTGGATGAACTGGGAACTGTCCCAGCTCCTTGTCAAATCCTTTTATTTTTGTTATGAAGCAGGTTTTACCTGAAGGAGATGCCCATTTGTTGCCAAACTCAATTAAGTAAAGTTGGATCTTTCAGAGCAGGAAAAGCATATGTGGTGCTAAATAGCAAAGAACATTTTCTGTGTTTTTCTACAGTGCTAAAACAACACCATGTTCTTTCCATCTAAGTACACAGACGAAACAGAACACTTCCAACCCCTGCTTACATTGTGCCTATTATTTGCTCATCATTAACCCCATTTAACAGGTGGGTATATTGAGATAGTGAAAGATAATTTGAACTATCTAGTGCCACCAAATAGAAGCCAGAGGTAGAAGTCATTAACTTTGTCAATTTCCACAGCACAGCTGAGGCACTGTGTTTTTTAAAAAAGAACAGATGGTAAGTGAAGGCAAGGACTAAAGCAGAGGCCTTCCTTTAGTAACTTGGAAAGCTGTGGAGTGCTATTCTACATGCTAAATAAGAAAGAAATTCCAGACATTGAAAGCAAGCCATACTGCATTTTATTAGGTTGTAAAAAATAGTTTTGGAAAGGGTAGTCTATATTTAAAAATCCTTTAGTGTCCTATTTTCAGGGGGTTCAACTCAAACAAGTTTTCTATAATAGTGTATGGTTTTCCCAGTGGTCTGTTTTAAATGGGTTACCCTAAGTAATAGGCTATAATTGTACTTTTTCAGTTGACATTTCTCTGGATCTTTTTTTTTTTTTTTTTTTTTTGCTATTCAGTTCTAGAGTATTCAGAAAAATCTATCCCATAAATTAAATCCATCTCTTTTTCCCCGAGAAAATAATTCCATCCCATCAAGGTTTTGATTCTCTCTCAAGAAAGCTTATGAACAAAATTCATTTTAAAAAAGCAAAGTAGGGTGGGTCATGGTGGCTCAGCAGGTAAAATTCTCGCCTGCCATGCCAGAGTCTGGGTTCAATTCCTGGTGCCTGCCCATGCAGTAAAAAAAAGAAAAAAGAAAAAAGAAAAATAAACTTGAGAACCAAGAAGTCTGGATACATTACAGGTTTATGATTTTATTTTCCATGTGCCCAGGACGTTTTGCTTTCTTGATGCATCAGTGATGAGGTTCTTTAAGTTATGTGGCATAATTTCCTTTTGCCATATTCCTATCATTGATATTAATTAATTTTAATATTAAATTAACATTTAATTCCATACCTACAATTTAAGATAAATTAAACTATTCAACTTTTAACTATATACTCTAAAGCTGTACTGTCCAATAGAATTCCCACTAGCCATATGTGGCTAATAAGAACTTAAAATATGGCTAGTTTGAATTGAGTTAGGCTTTATAGCACTAGATTTCAAAGATTAGTACAAAAAAGAAAATAGGTTATCTCATTAATAACTTTTAATATTGACTACACATAGAAACAATACTTGGGAATACATTAGGCCAAAGAAGATACATTTTCAAAATTAAATTCTTCTCTTTGTTTTTACTTTTTTAATGTGACTATTAGAAAATCTAAAATTACATATAAGGCCCAAATTGCGGCTCATATTTTATTTCCACTGGACACTACTAAAATAGAGTAGGAGTTGGCAAACTTTTCTGTAGAGGGTCGAATGATATTTCAGGTTTTATAGCCATGTAATTTCTCTCTACTAGTCAACTCTCCTGTTGGAGTGAGAAAGCAGATATAGATAATATATAAATGAATAAGCATGACTGTGTTCCAATAAAACTTCATTTATGGACACTGAATTTGAATTTCATATAATTCTTCTTTTGACTTTTTTCAACCTTCTAAAAGTATAAAAACATTCTTACTTCATGGACCATACAAAAACGTTTGGTAGGCTAGATTTGTCCCAGGGGACATAGTTTGCCTGGCCCTGCTGTAGATCTTAGGTTACAAAGAGGGCAGTGTGGGTCAATCCTATCATCTACAAAGGCTATTGTCCATGTTAAAGGGAGTCGAAATATGTTATAAATGATTACTATTGGGATGAAAGTAAATCGTTGGACCTATTTTGCATGGACCACAAACCACAAGGATATTTTTATCCCCAGTGGTTAATACCATCTAAATTATATTCCAAATATTCTTACGCTAGTAACTTTTTCATGCAAGTTGAAAAAGGCAAGTGATTAAGAAGTTGAGACAGAAGATGGAAAAGAATCCACAGATATGAGCTATTTCTCCTGTCTAGATTTCAGCTGTTCTGCCCTCTGGGCAGTAGGTGAATCAGCTGGCAAGACTGAAAAAAAAAAAAAAGAAGTCAACAGAAGGCTGAGCTTTGGCAGAGCTGAGTAACAGATGAAGTTTGTTCTTGACATCAACCCTTGACACCCAACCCTTCTATCTTGCCCATTAATCTCTGACCCCAAGCAGCTTCCAGTTCTGTGGAGCAAACAGGCCTTAATCAAACAAACAGATACATCATTTTAAAAATGTGAAAAATATAAGAACAGGTTCACTAAAAGAGTGTTTCTCAAACTTAAACTTGTCTTTGGGTAATCTGAAGATCTTGTTAAAAGACTCAGTAGGTCTGGGTGGGACCTTACATTCTAGATTTCTCTCAAGTTCCCAAATGATGTTGCTGCTACTGGTTCTTAGACCACACGTTACTCAAATGCAAAGTTCACGATTAGGAGGGACCTTTTTTTTTTTGGTCTTTTGAGTTCACTAATTGATTCCAATGAACTAAAACAGAGCTTGGCACATACTAGGTACTCAACAAATATATCTTGACTGAATGAATGCTGATACAAGAGAAAATCACCAGGTAGGGCATACTGTTTAGACTGAGATGTCTAAAATGTCTCTGATGAAGAAATATTTTAGCTGAAACTGGACCCAATTCCATCTTATCTTCTGAATGCTACCACTCTATCACTAACCCATACACCCTTTGCTCTCATCTCCAAGGATGGGTTTTCACCAAAGGCCTCAAACCTAGTGTGGAAAGTATGGAATAATAGTCAAACATGTTACCTCCACTGACATATTTGTCCTTCTAACGTGCACGTTTGAAGCAATGTATTCAAATAAATGATTTTCTAATGGAGGACTTTAAAGATCAGTGGTAATGAATAGGGAAGTATTTGATGTCAATATCCAATTGATCACACCAAGTAATAAAACATCTTACTACCAGTCTCTGCATAAACTAGTTATATAATCATGAACAAGTATGGGCCATATTTTTAATGTTAACAGATGCTAACATTTATGATTAACATCATTTCTCCATACAGAGAAACTGATAAAATGATACTCAGAAATGCAAGGGATCTGAAAGATCGTCTATTTCAATCCCATTTTTTAGGTAGTAATTTTTTGTTCCATATAACCTTTTTAAATGGTCATATAATCTAAGATTTCTCAGAAAACAATCCATTCCATTGTTTGCATATGGTAAATGATACTAAGTTGTTTTTTTTAATGATTTATTTCTTTCATTGACTGGCTTGGGTGCATTTACTAAATATATAAGTTAGTGTCAACAATGTGCTAGGGTATGGTGACAGAATCATTTGTGGGCCCTGCTTATATAGTCCAGTCCTCTGACACTCATCAGAATAAGTCACATCCATCTTTCCTGTGATAATACCTCATAGTTTTGAAGACAGCTGTTCTTAAAGATGTAGAAAACTGCCCACTCATCTTTAGGAGACGTTATCTCATTTGTTTATTATTTCACAGTTCCCAAGGGCCATGTATTACCCTAAGCACTGAAAATATTGCTCTACACAAGACAGATGTGGTCACAGAAATTAAAGTTTATTGTGATGTACATACATTAAACAAGTTAATGCCAAATTAGGTAGTATGATAAAGCAAGAAATGATGCTATGACAGGACCTATCTCATCTAAGTAGTCTGAGGCAAAGGTCCTTAATGAACTGACAATTAAATTGAGATCTAAAGGCTAAGGCTAACCAGTAGAATATTCTAGGACAGAGAATAGCAAATACAAAGACCCCATTTCAGAGCAAAGATGATTTTAGTATGGTCATAGTGTAGTACGGGAAGGGAAAGTGTCATGAGATGAATCAGGGGAAGTAATCAGGAACCAGGTCTTGAAGGGTCTTGTAATTTAATTTAAAGGTTTTTACTTTATCCAAAGGACAAGGAGAAGAAATTGAAGGGTTTTAAGCAAGACAGTGACATGATGAGATTTGAATTCTATAATGATCGCTCTGGCTTCAGTGTTCAGAAAGGAATGAAGGTGAATAAGGCTGGAGGCAAAGAGAAATATGTCAGTGCTTCTCAAAATTTAATGTGCATATAAGTGATTTAGCTGTTGTTAAAGTGCAAATAATAGGTAGGATTTTGGTAGGGGCTGTTATGTATTTCCAATAGGCTCTCAGGTAATACTGTTGCTCCAAATGAAAGTCCTCACTTCGAGGGGTGAGTAAAAGTCTGTGCAGAGACAGACGATGAAGACTGGATGAGGTGATGGCAGTGCAGCTGAAGATGCAGGTGGGTTTTAGAAAGTAAATACAGTAGGTTTTCATGACTGATTGGGTGTGTGCGGTGGGGGAGTGAGGAAAGGACACCCTTCAGGCCTGTGGTTTAGGCAACTGTGGGGATTGTGATGACCTTGATTATTATTTATAATTCAAAATAAAACAAATAAATGAAATAACTTATTATTTTCAGCTTTTCATAAATGTCACGAGTTTTCTCCAATTGCTGCTAGTCCATGAAATGTGATGTATTTATTCTAAGATGTGTAAAGTGTCTCAGAGAATGCATACATTTAGGCAAATGACCTTGATAATTCTATGTGGATTCTTTCAAACTGAGCAATCTAGGGATTCGCTTTCTGTATACATAGCAACATGTGCATGCAGTATATAGCCTTGTAGCTATAATTCTGCAGTGCTCTTGGAATGCACAATGGCTTGCATACCAAAGGGGCCGCTTTTGGCTTTAGCAACAGAAATGAGTAACTAGAGATGAAAAGGCTCATTTCCTAAATTTCTACTACAGATGTGGTAGTAATAGTGGAAATCAGATTTCTGTGATGAGCCGACATGGATTTTAACAGCTAGGATTCCTTCTCTACTCCCACAGCACATTCCCTGGCAGATTTTTATTAAACACAAGAGGTCATTTAAAGGTTTGATTATTATAGATTTCTTGAAGTTTGACCCACATAGCAATAGCAGCCTTTCTAGAACTGTTAAGAGAAGAGCAGGGAAAAAAACGAAGTCTGATGTACTGAAACAATGGAACCACATTTTGAAAGACAGCTCTGTTCTCTCCTGTCTGAAATATCACATCTATTTTGTGTTTTATGAACAAAGTGTTTATTTGTCAGACTATTCATGCATGGGAATGATGAGCAGGTCCTAGGCTTGCCAGCTGACTTAGAGAACTGAAATATTCCTGGTTGCTAAGCTTTAAAAAAGATAGTTGTTTATGGTATATTTTCCATAGTTTTTCTCTACTTAGATTGAGGCTGACAGAAATTCAAAGTCAATGCCTTCCTTATAAAGTATTCTTTTGTGGTGTAATTACAGAATGAAATCTCTTGACTGAAATAAGATTTTCTCCCCTAGAGATGACATTTAAAAAAAAACAAAAAACGTGATTACCAAGAAACAATCTGAGAACCTAGATAAGTAGCAACGAAAGGAAGAAAAGCCATTTCTTTAATTCTGTTAAAAACTGTCAGACGAGCAGTCTCACCACCCTCCCCCTCTCTGCGTGGGACCTGACTCCCAGGGGTGTGGACCTTCCTGGCAATGTGGGACAGAAATCCTGGAATGAGCTGAGACTCAGCATCAGGGGACTGAGAAGAACTCTAGAGTGAGCTGAGAATTAACATCAAGAGACTGAGAGAACCTTCTGACCAAAGGGGGAAGAGTGAAATGAGACTAAGTGTCAATGGCTGAGAGATTCCAAACAGAGTCGAGAGGTTATCCTGGAGGTTATTCTTATGCATTAAGTAGATATCACCTTGTTGTTCAAGATGTAGTGGAGAGACTGGAGGGAACTGCCTGAAAATGTAGAGCTGTGTTCCAGTAGCCATGTTTCTTGCTGATGATTGAGCAATGATATAGCTTTCACAATGAGACTCTGTGAATGTGAAAACCTATGTCTGATGCTCCTTTTAGCTACTATATCAACAGAAGAGTAGAACATATGGAATAAAGGTGGATAATAGGGGGGAACAAATGTTAAAATAAATTTAGTTTGAAATGCTAGTGGTAAATGAAAGCGAGGGGTAAGGGGTATGGTATGTACAATCTTTTTTTTCTCTATTATTGCTTTATTTCTTTTTCTATTGTCTGTTTCTTTTTCTGAATCGATGCAAATGTTCTAAGAAATGATGAATTTGCAACTATTTGATGATATTAAGAATTGCTGATTGTATATGTAGATTGGAATGATATCTTAATGTTTTGTTTGTTAATTTTTTTTAATTAATAAAAAAGTTAAAAAAAAAAACTGTCAGGAAAAAAAAAACATCATCCAGCAAAAACAAGCAATTCAAACTAGGAACTGAGTAAACTGACTGGGGTATTACTGAAGTCCCAGGAAAAGCCAGATCACTGTGTCATAAGAGAAGGCATCTTTGGGGTATCTGCACGAAGCCTGATACTGCTCTTCTGAGAACTTCCTGCCTGACCCATTTAGAATGGGTCCCAGTGCCAAAGACAATTCCTTTGCCTTTCTCATGGGGTCACAGATAGACTGAGCTTCAGTATCCCTTGCAGTTAGGTGGATCCTTGTAACTCAGCTCTGCAAGGGAATGTGGGTTGAAGTGATAGAAGGTACTTCTCGGCACGGCCCCTAAAAAACCTGCCAGGAGACCCTCTGCTTGTTCTCTGTCTACCCATTGACTGATCAAATGCAGAGAATCCAGCAGAGAATTCTGAAATCTTAGGAGATAGAGAAACCATGAGGTGGAAGAAATCTGGCTCTCTGAAGGAGCTCCCAACCCCATTGGAAAGTGACAGATGTCTATGTATTAAACCTTTTCATCATTTTGGTTACATCAGCCAGCATACCCTGATGATTACAGCTCCTAAAACCCTACCTGTGCTGCGTAAATCTAAGGTCTAAGTTAATTGAACCAAGGGTGGGCAGCTCACTTTTGTTGGGCCACGTTCTTATCTCCTGTATAGAAGAGAATCCACCTGTGCCGCTGCTGTCCTCTGTAACTGAGGACATATCAGTTTGGGAGCTTGAAATGGCTGCTTCTGTTCATGTGCAGGCAGAGGTAAATAAAACAAGACTGCTGAAGAGAATGACTAGCCACAGCGCCCACAAGAGAGACCATGAGACCAAACAGAGAATGCAATATGTGAGAAAACAGCCTACTTGCCTAAAAGCTTGCTGTTTCCTTGTTCTCTTTTCTCATGAAATCACCCTTTTATTTTTAGTAAATGGCAACACTCTCCCCCCACCCCGGGCTACTGTTTTTTTTTTTTTTTTTTTTTTTTGTCTTAATCTCCACTGAGTTCAATAAACTGGCAACCAAGACAGTTTTTACTAATCTGAGTTCAGGTGAAGGAATGAACCTGGGGTTGGGAAAATGCTTGCACAAGGCCTCAAGTCAAGCTCATTCTTTGCTCTTCTTTCAGTGTCCTATAATGGAAGTCATTCCAATGAAAGTTCAAGAACTGTGCACCAATTCAGGCTGCTCATCCATAGTTGTGACAGAACTGTAACTGCTAATCCATTTGGACAGCCTGTGGCCCTATTTCAGAGAACACTGTTGCTTGAGAACAGTGAGGTTCATTAGTTCAATAAAGAACCCTCTGTTACAGTGGCAGGAAAAGAAAAGGAGAGGAAAGTGTTAGAATCTTTTTATTCAATTTAGGAAGAAGGAAGTAAGAAAGGGGGAAGAAGTAGGCAGTGGAGGGCAAGGAACAAATCAGAGGCAAGTAGAGAGGGGAAATAAGGCAGAAATGAACAAGAAACAAGATGAAGAGGAAAGGGGGGCAGCAAATACATACTTAACTCTTGAGACCTAATAGGTATCATATCCAGCTGGTTAAGTTTATCACTGAAGGGTGGGTTAAAAAAAACAAGACAGATAAAGTAATGAAAAAAAAAAAGTTGCTCTTTTGAGCCTCAACCAATTTAATCTTTGTCAAAATAAAATACAGTTATGAGAAAAAGATGAGGTTCTAACTGTATTTGGGTCTAGACTGTTCAGGAAGTAGGGAAGTGGGCCTGTAGAGGTATGTAACTATCTCCGTGTGAAATTTCAAAATTCTACTTCTGAAACGCTATATAATTGAGAGGAGAAGGAATCTGCATCTAACTAGGGAGGACAAATAAAGATTTATAAGCTACTAAGCGATTAAGAGAGTCTTTATGTAGATAATGCCATTTTAAGTTCGTTGGTAAGCCAACCAATTATTATTTTTAAGATATGATCACAGCTATCTCTGTTCTGGATCGTATTGCCTCTCTCATCTCTAATCTCCCTGTCTCCATTTCTTTCTACATTTAATTTCCCTTTCATAGAGCTACCAGAATATGTTTAGTGCATAAATCTGACCCTAAATCCCTCACATAAAAAAAGTTTAATGACTTCCCAGGATCTTTTTCATCAAGGAAATTTGTATAGCTCAATGCTATATCTTCTTCTCCCTTGCTCTTTTAGTAAGCAAACTGAGCTACTGTCTCTTCCCTTAACAGTTTGGCATGTTGTTCTCTAAGGCTGAAGTGCCCTTTCCATCCTCATCCCCTTAATAAATCACTGACGATCCTTAAAAGGCTCTCTTTAGATATCTTTAGACTAGCTAATCCCAAATTTTAGTTCCTTTCCTAGTTTTGCCCTACTCTGAACACCAAGAATTTTTTTTTAATTGTTAATGAGTTTGGTAGATGCCATGCACTGACTCAGTTCATCAGTTCTTCAGAACAACACTATGAAGTAGGTACTCTTGTTATCTTCTGCTTTATAAAGAAACCAGTAAACAGAGGGCTCAAGTCATCAGTCAGAAGCTACCAGAAGATTGGGTGGCAGAGTCTAGATTTTAGTTCTCGCATGCTGGTTTGAGAGGCCACTGTCCTCACCACATTATTTCCTTTACTCTTGCTGTTTCTCGTTATTTGCAAGTTGTCTATCTCCTCCTGTCTATTTTAGACAAGAATACTAGAATGTAGTAGAAGATAGAATATAGTTCATTGAAGTAAAACTATTTTTTTCATTGTATTCCAGTCTGTGATTAGACTATAGCAGATATATTTATTTTTGCTTAATGGAATTGGATAGAGAAGGATGGTAAGATATCTAAAACAAAGCTATACAGAGAAAGGTACAGGATTTTATATGGTGATTACGTATTCATCTGGGATGCTGCTGATAAAGGTAGACAATCCATAATGTAGCAAATCAAATTAAAAATCCACATTTTGTGATAAAAATAAAGATTTTATTTCATTACTCACAACCTCTGTGACATTATTCTTTTTACTTAGCAGAATATGTGAATCTGGAAAGAAGTGCTCATTGGCGTAAACATGAAGGAAATGCCATAACATCAAGATGGTTCTATAGTAAAATGGGACCACATTCCAAAAAGCTGTCAAAATCAATTCTTTCATATTTTCAAGATGGTTCTTCATCACCTTTTTGGATTTTGTTTCCTTTGTCTTTCTTCCATCTTCATGGCATTACCAATGAATATTATTTTAGCAGTCATTTATACAATGTATAGTAGAAACTGACATGGTTCACTGAAGTCTCTTTGACCATCATTCAGAAGACAAGCTATTGTTTTGATTCAGGTAGTTTCACTGGCTTTTTATCATAAAACTGAAATGTGACTACTCCCCTGACTTCTTTTCATGCTCACCATTTGAAGCTATTTTTATTGGTTTGTTTTTGTATTTGTTTTAGGCTGTTTGTAATCCTTTAAATGAAGATTATGATGGATGTTGTCCTTTTCATTTGCATCTTTTAAAATTGTTGAGAAGTTTCTTTATGGTCTTGCATTTAGTAAATGTTTTAGAATTTGGAGTACAAAACCATGTAAAATTAAAATAAAAATATAGGTTATTTCTCAATCCCTAATCATTTTTTAAACTTCTGTCATTTCATTAGATTACTTTGGATGACTGTCTTACTTGCTTTTTATTGGACATGACGCTGCAGAAGTGGATAGCTACTGCTGTGTTCACTTGGGTATAAGCTATTTGTCTCTGACTACTCAAGTCTTTTTACATTAGAATTGTAGCATATTTCCTCCAAAAGGAAGAAACAAGGCACATAAATGTGCCAGAGACAAGCTTGCAGTGCCTTTTTCAAAAGCACTGGACCAGATTATTCTAAACTTGGAATGCTGCACTGCCATCTGGGGGATAAAATTTTAACAGTACATTTAATGTTGAGATGAGATGGAGGGGTGAGGGAGCGTTCAAAACAATCTGAAGAAATTGTAAACAATGAAAAATTTTTCTAAGAAACAGAATGGAGTCCTGTAGTACCTTTTAGCTTATTTCCCCAAAGCAAAATATATACACCTAAATCTATTCTTCTTTAAAATACTGCTGTCTTTATGATATATGTCACTTTCCTTATTGATTACATTTTATTTCTTTTAGATCATAATTTGAACCTGAAGGAAGTTTAGGGAACATTTAACATAAATTCCTCAATACAGAAATAATGACGATGAAGCTGAGATTCAAATATTTCTGTAATTACTCCTTTCATATAACTTACTGTTAGATTCAGGAGACACAAGTCCCCTATTTCTCAGTTGAACATCCTCTTTTCTACTAGGCAAGAGACAATATCAAGACATAGCTCCTTCCCAACCTTGTAAATAAGCACTTAGCCAGTCTCCCAGGAATAAAGCACATGTACAAGTGAGTGAGAATAGTGTTGATTTTAAGGTTCTATTACAAAATACCATTGGCAGAAGACAAATAAGCTATTAAAGTGGAAGAATGAATGGCATTGCTTGATATTTATGGTTATCTTAGAGACTAATGTACTTATTCCTTGATATTTATATCCCATAATGTCTAGAGCTAGTGCCATATTTAAAAAGAGAAAAAAAAATGGTACATGCATAGTCACCATTTTAATAAAAAAAAACACATTAATCTGATTTCTGCTTTGTAAGATAGCTAATAATTGAGTTACATGGGAAGTAGAAATAAATCATGTTACCAAGAAAAGTAACTGCCATAAGGTTAAATATTTGTATGGCTAATTTCTAGCTTATTATATGTAAGTAACAATAACATCATTTTATTAATTTATTCATCAATGTTTATGTAATTCCTAGTCACAAAGGAACAGGCAATGTATAAAGTTGTCATCCCCTGCATTAAAATTCAAATTTCCTAAGTCTTACTCTCCAGTGAATAGGATTCCCAAAGGTTCTATCATTATGTACAAGAAACAGCCAAGATTTCCTCTGTCTCCCTCCATACCTTTCCAGCATCTGTTGAATTCTTTAGCTATAATAGGTAGGACTCCTTATACCCCAACCAAGCCTTTGGTACTGTACGAGCCACTGGCTCAAAGCATTTTAACATTGGAATAATTGGCCACAGATGGTATTTCCAGAGAAGGGTAAGAGCATAATTACATTGGAAAGGCAATGAGTTTATAATTTTTGATCTCCCAGGGTGGCATGAGGGAGAGGAGCCTTAGGGTAAATGAATGGACATGAGATTAAGAGAATATTAATAGAACTAATAGAACAACCTAGTTAAACATTTTTTGTCTGCAACTCAGTGAAAATGAATCTTATTGTCATGACATACACGTTTAAGTTAAGTTATCTCTTCACATGTGGAAAGGCATAAAGTAATGTGTTAAATAAAAAAAATGGTAGTTCATTTCTTACATGTAAAATTCCAAATAGGAGGCCCAAGGGGGAATGTTAAGGGGGCTCCTTCTATCATGGTGTCTTGTCTTCCTGAAAAGATATTTTGTTGTCCAAGATGCATGCTCTGCCTCTCACCATCATGTTCACCCTCAATTACCAGAAAGGAAGAAAAAGCAATGGGGAGGACATACACATCCCCCCCCCTCAAAGGGCAGGCCTCAGAAGTTGTACATATCACTTGAGTTCAGATCACATTAGTAGGACATAATCATGCAGCCACATATGGATTCAAGTGAGACTGGAAAAATACAGGCTTTAGTTGGGTGGTCAGGTACCTAATTAATACTATTCCATGTAAAAAGTTATATTAGGGTTATGCTAGCTATTATTTGAAAGAAGAAAAAAAAATAACAGTTCCCCAAATGTAAAACAGCTCAAACACAAAGTTTATTTTCTAAGTCTCACATTCATTCAGAGACCCAGACTGACAATGGCTCTGCCATCTTCAATGTATAGCTCCCACTGCCAAAGATGAGGACTGAGAAAAAGAGAATAGATATCATGCTTCTTAAACACTTTGTCAAAGAAATGATAAATTTCATATGTTACCTTCACTCCCAACCATTGGCAAAAAGTATTCATTGGATCTTACCTGGTTGCTAGAAGGGACAGATAATGTAATCCCTGGATGGACATCCATGTTCCAAGATCAACTCCATACTATGGATGCGAGCATGGATTTTGCAGAAAACCTGTTTGATCTGCAACAGAAGAGGAGAATGGATATTGAAGTCTACTTTGATCTTTGCCATACTTGCCCAGTTGGGTCATACTTTTCTTCTTAATCATAATTAGGAAATGTTCCTGCTCTCTCACTCCCCAAGTGAGACAACTCCAAAGTCCCACCCAGATCTATCATCCTATTTAAATTCTGGAATCCCTGGGTAATGTGCATTTCTCTCATGTATAGAAGTGGTTTCTCATGGATTGCAAATCTATCAATCTAAATCATGTTACTTGACACCCCCCCCATTCAATATACAATGGTGAATAGGAATAGGATAGACATAACAAATCTTCCATTATGAAAAGGGAAGAATAGAAATTGCACAACAGTAATTGTACTATAATAATCATCAAATCTATAAGTGGAAATTCCCAAGACTCATTGTCATGGCAATAGAATAATTTTCTTTGTTAGACTATTTGGAAGTCTTCGGTTCTCCTCTCTTAGAGATGTCTCTTGGGTCATTGTCCTGTGATCCTGACTTTGCCTTCATAGAGTTTCATGCCTGTCCATTAGCTCTGTGGTCACATATGAAGTAGACATTAGAGAGTTTCCCCATCTATGGAGCTGTATAATGTTGGACCAACTGCGTTCTGCTGGTTGGCACAGATTTAGGGAAACAAAGCTTGTTTTAAGAGGTGAACTATGACAGATGTTTTCAAGCTTGACCCATGATGTTTTTGTCAACAAATGCAGTAGAATCCACAGACTGTTTATTTATAATCAGTTCTGTTTGCATGTAAAGACAAAGTTCTTCACATATATATTGCATTCTAGTCAGAAAACCTGGTCTTTTGTTTACTTGTTTCTGTGCTCAGTCAATAACCCTCTTTCCCAATTTAATAGTGATTATCTTGAGGGTAAATAAAACAATTGGCTTCAGTAGGAAGGCAACACCCCTAATCTAATGTTTCCTACAGGGCAGGCTCCCATTGTCTGGTAGTCTTAATGGTTTTATCCAGCCTTATCTCCTGCTAAGACTGTTTCTTCATTTAAAGACTCATTTTATCACTGCCTCCATTTGCCTTTGTTTCCTGTCAGGACTGATTTATAAGACTCTGAATTATAAGGCTATCAGTCAATTACAATTGCAGTTCAAAGAAATAGAAAGCCTATCTTACCAGTTCTTTTCCATTTTTTTCCTAAGAAAGTGGTTAGTTCTAACTTGAGTTTACCTCTCTTGTAGGACTTTACTAGATGCATTCAGAGGGAAGGAGATGGGGGAGGGAGGGGACAGACGACATTAGGCAAAAAGAGTCTAAAGAGTTGAGGGCTTGTTTGGCAAGTGTTCTAACCTCCAGGGTCTCCCCAGGTCAATTTTAGGAATTGTTTTACCACAACATTCTCAATATGAACAGCTGTGCAGTCAAATATCTGTATCTTCACTCTAGCCCAACCTATAAGCCAGTAAAACATTTTTAGGCTTTGGTCCGACAGCCCTACTTCCAGGTCCCATGCTCTGTATTTCTTGGAATATCCTAATCAACCAGTGTAGCAGAGAGATTCTAAAATAATAAGAGTTAAACAAGAGTTTATGTATCTTTCAGTTGGAAGCCAACTAGGATACTCAGCATTGATAGGACCTAGGCTCCTTCGAACTCCTTGTCTTCCCATTCTCAATATATGATTTCTCTTTAGTGGTAAAAGGAAGATACTACACATCTCATCAATATATCTGCCTTCCAGCTAAAGCAGGGGGTATAACTCAGAAGCAGCATATAAAACTTCTGATATCCCTTTAGCCAGAATTAACTCATGTGACCACATCGCTAGAGGGGGCTGGGAAGTTCAGTCATCAATGATTTAAAAAGGGGAGAATTTAGGAATATCTTTGCCAGCATGTATGTGTGCAATTAAAACAATTATGATGCAAAGCAAACCCTAACTACTTGGAATATCCTCTGATATTTTAACTTCTATCCAGTCTAGTAAAAGTGCTGGTCAAGGGTGAGCCACAGTGGTTCAGTGGTAGAGTTGTCGCCTGCCATGCTGGAGACCAGGGATTGATTTCCAGTGTCTGCTCATGGGAAAAAAAAGAAAAAGAAAAAGTACTGTTCAAGCTCCCAATATTAATTTCACTACTTGTTAATGGATTAAATCCATCTGTTTTTAAATTATGGCTCTAGAAGACAAATTTAAGCACCATACTCTTCAGTCTAATTCTGTATTTTTTTATTATTAAAGGAAGTTTATATTTAGAATGATTACAAATGGAAAGTTTATGCTCAGAAAAAAATTAAAACAAAATAACAGAAAGAGAAAATAATCTCTCCCTTAAGCACATGATTGATTACTCAGACCTTCTTTAACTGGAAACAATGTTCTGAAAATAAAAGATAAAAACCCTAAAGAGGCAAGTACCTGGTGGCATTAACACATTAGTGTGAATAAGTTTCAGTGAGTTTCACACTTTGCAGGGTAATATCAGTTTAGTACTTTCACTATTCAAAGTAAATATTAATATTCTCGTTACCATACCCCAAGCTTTTAGCATCCCTCTGAGCTCAAAGTCACATCTCTATCAGACTGCATTTATCACCAGCACATGGCCCAGGGAAGGAAAAGCTGCTGTCTGTTCTCAGCACAGCTCTAAGAGTCTACTCCATATGGTTTCACAGTAGAAAAAGTATAAATGCACATCCCTAAAGAAATAATTATTTTCACTTTTTAAAATTTGTTTTCATTTTATTTTTGGAATTACATGAAATCGTGAGGAAAATAAACATAGATTCTCAGCGCACAAAAATTTCAACAGTGAATATGTTTTTATAAGTGTTCAAATAAAAAGTCTCGGACAAAGATTTATTTTAAAAATGTGGTTTTGGGCAATATATAGACTCTTCAGAGAGGTGGGGTGCTGAACCTTGGTGCTTCTAGTTTTTAAACAAATATGAGTAAATAAAATTGCTTATAAAAGAAAACACTTTTGTTAGACTTTTAGGTACAGAAACGAATATAACAACTCTACATCCCATAAGTGTTTCTAAAAATGGCAAGAGCATTTCAAGTTAATAATTTCTTATTTTGCCTATTGTGGCAAGGTAACAAAGAATCTCTACCCTTGCTCCAGCAGTCTACTCTATAATAAGGTTTATATCTAACTTTCACTTTTCATGCTTCATCAGTTCAACCACACTATGTAATTGATTATCACTGGTTTAATATCTCCAGTAATTTTGGAGAAAACAGTATAATATTCAGAAGCAAATTTGCTACTGACAGGTACAAAATGCTGTTTCATAAAATACAGATTTTTCTACATATACTGAAAAACAAAAGGTATTTCCAAACAGATGGCAATTAAATGATCATATTTTAGAGGTACGTTTTTCTTTAATGCACTCACTTCTTTTATCCCTATCCATACTTCCCTTCCCAGCTGGTCAAGCTGACCTAGCCATGTTATTTAGCAGACACAATCTGCATAGTGATCTGCATCGTTCCATTTATGCAGGAAAATATTAGCTTCAAATCCCATAACTTGAATTTGAGCAAAGCTCAATAAATCCAAACATGTGACTCTAACTTGAAATCTCTGTTCATTGCATCTGCTTTATCTGTCAGCTCCCTCCTTTGTGTTCCCTTAACACATGCATTGTAATTGTTTTCATATCTCCTGTTTCCTTTAGATGATGAATGCCTTAAGATCATGCCTGTATCTTGTTTACTCTTGCATCTAGAACAGGGTCGTCATACATAGTAACAACTTACTAAGGGTTTCTTAAATGAATTCATATGCACAAAATTATGAAAATGTCCATAACAACCAGAATAACGCACTAAAGGTCTAAGAAGGAGAAGATGGGGTTATAACGGGCGAGTATCCATACAAACTGTTACAGGAAAATCAACAAATGCTTGCATCTTATAATTTCACTTATGAACATTTTTCCAAATTTAAAGTTCATTTAGATGCAAATGCAACCATGTTCATAAAATACAGAAGTACTGAACTGAGCAAATATTTTCATTCTCACAATTTGCAAAGACTGAGATTTTGCCCAAGTCAAATAACAGGGATCTTTAAGTATCAGATCCTTAAGCAAAGTGTTACAGCCTAGAGACTCTGTGACAATGTAGATGCTCTTAGTCCTTAGGAAACCTTCTGAAGAGCCCAGAACTGTTCCCCATAAGACAGTGGAGAGGAGTAAGCAGAGGGCCCCTTGTGCTCTGACAAAGATGCAACAGTGCAACATTTGGTTAAGTATTGAGTTTACAAAGAAAATATGTATAATGGAAGAAAGCAAATATAAATGAAGTATTATTTCTTAATATCTCAATACTGCTTCAACTGAAAAAATATTTCTTTTAATTTCTTTGTATAGCTGCTTCAGTTACAGTTATAGCATCCTGTTTCCTCTCACAGAGGTTTTAATTCACCAGAAATAAGAACTGGAGTTTACACTGAAATAACACAGACCATAACAAAGACATTCACAGTGATATGTTACTTATAAAAATGGAATTGCAATGGAACAGATCCTCTTTCGTCTTACTTCCTCTGGAGAAGGTTTAAAGGTAAGAAGAACTGTTTTCTTCTTTGGAAGCTTTGCTTGAGGTCTCTCTGAGCCAGACTACTGAAGCATTGCTCTCTTTTACTCTTCCTAAATATGTCTTATTTTTTTAAAAAAAAATATATCAAAGAGGGATAATTTGGGGGGGAAAACACTTGAGAAAGAACATGGATGTTGAACTTATTTTACAAAGTGTGTCTGTAAAAAGTGACCCAATTGCAAAGCCACTGAAAATTCTATAGTGTATAAGAAGCTCTTGAAGAATCCAACTCTCCTCATAACCAGTTGCTTGTATTCCCTACATTTTCCTAAATCTAATATCCTTCTGGACCATCCTACAGGGTGGGCTCAAATAGAGAGAAAAATAAAAGTCTAGAAAATGCCCCCTTAGGATTAAGCTGTCATAAAGAAGAAACTTGATTGTTTACATATTCTCTCGTTCAGAAACTATTTATTGAGTGCTTGGTGTGTACATCACAATGAAATAGTCCCCGGGGCTGCAGAGTCAATCAAGACAACTTGCTCAGAGTCTAAACACGTAAGGCAATATATGGAATCAATTTTTAAGTGTTCAAATAGCAGTTGTTCAGCATCAGTGTGGGCACAAAGGTTGCCACCAGCAGGGTCAGGAAAGACTTCATTGAACAAATAACACACAGAGAAATACAGAATGACAGAGAAAAGAAAGAGATGGTGTTATGAAATAGAAAAGGACTTCTGCCGAACTACAAATATTTTGATGTTTGGAAGACGTAAGGAGGCAGATAAAGAATGAAGATGAGGATTGTAAAGGCTGATATCATAGCCAGCCTTGGAAAGCACACTAGGTGTTTGGATCTCATGGTGAAGTCAGAGCCTGAAAAGAGATTACAAATAGGCACGACAGGGAGGCCAGTCAGGAAACTATTCCAGTAGCCTAGGAGAAAAATGTAAACAACTAGAACGAATCAATGATATAAGAATGGATAAGAAGCGGTGAAAACAGGAGATGCTAATGAGAAAACATGTATTTGCATTTAGCTTGGTGGTTGGCAAATATGAATCACTTGATATATGTCTGTTATATTTGTTGATTTTTAAATTATCCACAGGCGGATTTGTTCTAGTAGATTAGGGGGGAGAGGAAAAGCCTCTGCCTTGTTTTTGTTGTTATGGTTGGAATCCTCCTATTTTGGGGATCCTTCAAATAGAGCAGCAATAACGGCTAGATCTAAGATTGAGCCCTAAATCTAAGCATGTGAGAGCATTGCCTGAGCCCTGCACTGTGGAGAGTCTGGGATGGCCCTACTCGGGCTACCTCTGTCTCCACAGGGCAAGGAATCTCGGGTCAAGGAGACCTGCCCAGTGAGAGTTTCTACCTCTCCTCTTCTAGATTGTGCCCCTGGTTCCTAGGAATCCCCGATTCCCTTCCATCTCAACTTAGCCTGTTCCAGAGCTCATTTAGGTCTCTTCCTTGTAACTTACATAAATGTTAAGTTTACAGCATTTGTATCCTTAAGCTAGAGGAGTAGCTAAGGGTGAGCTGCTTGTGGGGGCAGGGATGGCGCTTGGATACATGGGATGGGTGTGCACACGCGAGTGGAGGAATCCCCTGTGTAATGGGATTGACGTGATGGTGAAGAAGAGGATCAGGCTGAAGGACAGGGGAGCCAAGGGCCAGGGGCTGGCTCTCTTTGATCATCACATTCTAGCACCGATATCTGAAGAGTGCAAGAGTTCTAAGTCCAAACCAAGTCTGCATGATCATTATAAAGGTATATTTGTCATCAGTAGAAGGTAGGACATATTTTATTTAGTGACTTGATCTATAATGCTTAAATATGTAGACATAAAATACGTAGGCCCCTATTTGTACACTTGTCCTAGGCCCTGCCAAAGTTAGGGATGGAACTTTGTGAAAAATTGAATTCTCATGAAAAGCATTATCAAGCAAAATTCCTAATTGGCTATACTTCAACAAATATTTTCAAATATTTAGCTGATTTCACACAAAAAGTAAGGAATTATTTCTGAAGTCACAGAAAAACAGAGATCGAAAATACAAAAGAAAGATTGAGAGGATAGAATGAGAATATCTTCCAATTTAAAGAACAGAATAAAGGGAAAAGGGAAGAAGCAATACTTTTTAAGAACCTATGTTTGAGAACTTCTAGAACTAATAAAAAACACGACTCTTCAGGTTTTGGAGTTCAACAAATCCAAAGCTCAAAAAATAAAAAAGAATTCAAATCTATAAAATCAAAATTTCAGAAGCAGAAGGGACAAAGGGACATTGCCAAATGCCAGCCTTGGGGCAAAATCTTCCTTAGTTGAGAATCACTGATTTAGTTTGAGTATTTCTAGCTAATTTTATTTTTATTTTTTCTTAGTGATTCGTATGTGTGTCAATTTTATTTTAGATTATAAATAAGTCTAATATACAGTCCAGAAAACTCTAATATAATGTCTGACACTTCAATGGAAACAGTGGTTTCTATATAAAACATATCTTTTACAGGATATTTTTAAGTCTAATGAAACATGTTTTAGTTTCTAAGATGACTACTAAGGAAGCTCATTAGAAATCTTTTGGGCTGGCTCTATGTATTAGTTAGGGCTCTTGGTTGCAAATGGAATCTCTCTGCAAATTTAATTTCTTTTTTTTAAAAGGGGGTTGAAGATATATCCTGTACCCCAAGAATATAGCAGCTGAACTACCTTCAATAAATTGGGCTACTGTGAGGCTCAGACACATTCTCACTCTTCTTATTTCTCTTTACATGCCTACTTTATTCTATTATTTAAACATTTTTATTGGGGAAATCACATGCAAATTTGGATAATAAAATTAATACCAATGCACTTACAACTAAGGTTCATCAATTAAAACATTCTGTCATTCTTGTTTCATTTCTCACTTCCCTCCCATGCCACTGTACTTCACTCTACTGGATTATATGAAAGAGAATCCTAGATATTACATCATCTCATTAGAAAATATTTCCATAAATCTGGGCATAAAATAAGCTCTATTTTGTACTATTACTGCATATCATTCTTATTATCATCAAATATCTCACCAGTATTCAACTTCCCTGATTGTCTCACAAATGTCTTTTAATAGTTTATTTGTTTGAATTAGGACCCAAACAAGCTCAACACTTGGCATTTGGTTGATACATCATGTAATTCTGTGTCAATCTGTAATAATCCACCTTCCTATTTTATTCTCATCCCTTTGTGTGTTTTTAAAATTTTTTATTTATGAATACTCTATATCCTCCAAGGAAATCTCTTTCTTTCCCCTCGTCCCCTTACCCTTTTATTTGTCTAAGAAACAAGGTAATTTGTCACATAGAATTTCTAAAATACGGATTTGGCCTAATGTATGCCTGTGTCATTTAATGTCCTACTGCCACCGCATTTCCTATAATTTGGTATTTAGATCTGATTAGATTCAGATTCAATTTTTTTTTTTGACAAGAGTAATATTTCATATACATCCTCTTGCTTCAAATCACAAAGAAAAAACATCAAATAGTCTCTTTTTTGTGTGACATTAAAATTCCCCATCTTGGGTGGGCCACAGTGGCTCAGCAGGCAGGGTTCTTCCCTGCCATGCCAGAGACCCGGGTTCGATTCCTGGTGTCTGCTTATGCATAAAAAAAAAAAAAAAAGGTTCCTCATCTGAACTTCATTCTTTATTAAATGTCTAGTTGTCTAAAATTATGTATTTAGCATATGTAGCTTAAGTGTGTAAATTTACCGTATTGACAAGTTTCCTTTAAATCGCAATCATTTAATGGGCCTTTATCAATGGCTCTCCCTCCTCTTGTGAAAGGATTCTAAATCATGTGTGAGCAATGCCAGCATCATTGGAATAAATGGATAACTTCCCCCAAATAATTTGAAGATGCTAAAACTCATTCAGATGGAAAATTGCGAGGAAATTTGTTCCAAACCAAAATGTCATGGCCTTATAATCACAGCATAAAGCTGGTGATAAAACTAATAATAATAACCTTGTATATGTGACCAGTGCTTTGGAGCGTGCTAAGCATTTCCACATCCAGAATTCCACTGAGCTCTCAAGACAGATGAGAGGTGATGCTGGCATGCCAGGTTGCATGTCCATGATGGATGTGGAACTGCACACCTACCTGATCTACCTGTCGTTCTTCAGCAGAAGGTGATGGCTGATAATGCAATTGTTTACTTAATGAATTCAGTATCTCTACTGGAGATTACTTGACCTGTTTTAATCATCAGCTTCAAAATATGAAAATACAAGTGACAAAATAGGCCTAGGCCTTGCTGGGTGGCGCTATTAAAATAGGCAAAAAATTCGATTCCTGGTGCCTGTCCATGCAAAAAAAAAAAAAAGCGAAAAATATCATGGAAAGAACTTAAGGGATTATCGATGTCATATGAAGGAAGAGGAAGATGAGACCCAAAAGAGGAATCATAAGGAAGAGGTGATTATCTGTGGGTATTGTTTTAATTCCTAATTAATTAGCTAATTAATTAGAGTCATGTTATCGGTGTATAAAAGTGTAGTATTAGCCAAAGCTAGATTTAGGAATGAAAAATTTAAAATAGGATCTCTGGGAGAAAATGTTGACCGAAGGCCTGCTAGGGAGATAGACGTATGTACCAATTCCTAACCAGGCTGCTTCAAAAAGACAGGAAAAGAGTAAGAAAATAAACAAACATATGGATACCTAGGCACAGAAGAAAGATTATTTAACTCCATTAAATTAAATATAACAATTCTAATTTGATGAATATTTGAGGGTCTTATACGGTCACAGATCTAAACTGTACTATCCAGTAAAAGGCTTTGCTATAGACTATTAGTCTTTGTCCTTAAGGTTAACGTAGGTTGATGAGAAATATAATAAATGCACAATTAGAATAAAGTACTGAATGTTATCATTGATATTAATTCATAAAGTCAGAAAGTGGAATATAGGAAGCAGGGGCCAGCATAGGGATAGGGAATGGAAATTTAATGCTTTTTAAATCGTACAGAGTTTCTATTTGGGTTGATGGAAATGTTTTGGTAATGGATGGTGGTGATGGTATCATGATATTGTGAACATAATTAACAGCAATGAATTATAGATTTGAATGTGGTTAAAAGGGGGGGAATTTTAGGTTGTAAATAAGTTACTTATAAAAATTCAGGGATCAACTAAAAATGTTGCCCCAAGACTAAGCAATCATTTGCTTGAAAAGAATCAGGTGGAAATGATCTGGTTGATATCTTATCAATATGACAATTTACCCTAAATAATGTGCTAAAGGATTACTACTATATTAGTTTTCAGTTAATACCATATTATTAAACACTTAGATAGATTCAAAATTTCCTTTTACACTTGGGAACTCCAATTTCAGGGGGAGGAGTTAAGTAGTGTTCTTATAACATGAGCAAAAATCACTAGGTATGATGCAGTAATGAAAAATATGGAAAAGACAAGTGTTAAAAATATTTTAAATGTTAAATTAACTGAATAAACTGTTAATTTAATTGAATAAATATTTCTATATGGCCTGTTTACAATGTATGTGAGATTATCCTGAAGCCTAAGAATGTTGTGGATGACAAAGCATCTCCAAATTAACTCATATGATAATAACTGTAATACCAGTAGACTTTGTTTACCTCTCACATAATGCATATAGGCTCATATACATTATATAAGCATGGTTTTTAAGTTACAGACATTCTAATTGTTGAATACTAATAGAAATAATAAATAGCGCCATTTCCAATTATCTGAACTATCTTTTAGATTTCCTTTTTTAGCTCAGCTCAGAGATTAATTTGGTTTAAGGATCTCCTGAGTTAACTCCATAAATGATTTCTCATGTATAGCCCTCAATGTTTCCCAACTAATGGCAATTTTAAATGAAGATTTTAACAAACACCAACACAAGAGATAAACTTTGAGTTAGGAAGAAATTGGGCAGGGTTAGAATAAAGAGGGCAACTGTTTTATTCTTTATATTTTGCATTAAAATAAAATCTATTAGGTGTGGAAGACACTTCCACCTGCTTAAACAATGGCCATTCTCTTCTCTGCTCCATTCTTCTTTGCTAGTAGATACCTACTTTCCACCCTATGGAGGCTAAAGATGCCCGATAGCCATTTTTCCAATCTCTGTCCTAGTTAGAGGATGGGCATGCGATTCAAATCAATGATAACCAAAATTAAGTTTTCTAATGGGCTCCTGGGAAAGATTTTCTTTCATCATAAAAAGAGGATATGGTACCTGGAACTGTGGCAGACTTGAGGTGACCAGGGGAAAACAAACCTAAGGATAAAAAATTGGCAGAAAAAGGGAAAGAGATTGGGTCCATGAGGTCATCATTCCGTCTCTGAACAACATTGGAACCAATCTATATTCAGACTATATGGTGTTGGGGCCCAGGTCAGGTTTTTTACGAAGTAGGCCTCTGACTGCTGGCAAAGCCGTGTCAGAATAATCTTGGAGGAACAGCCGCTTGGTCTCCTGTGGAATGAGGTCCGGCCTGGGCTGTGTCTTATCTAATCCAGCCTTACTGTGGGAAAGTTCTGCCTCTGCAGATTCAAGCAGACTAATTATTGTTCACTCTGTTCTTAAGAAAGTTCTGTATCCCTATTCACTACGTCAAGCACATTTTCATGTACGGCACTGCCTTATCTAGAATTCTGTTATTAAACAGTATAAAATAAACTTGTGCTGGCTTCTCAGGGTCACTACCTTCAGTCAAGCAATGAACCACCTAGCCCCCGCTTTCTCGTAATTCTGTTGTGTTTTTCTTAATCTCCCATTGCCCCTTCTGACCCTGTTTGGACAGTTGCTCGAGCTGGACTCAGCAATATGTTATAAGTTCTATTATATTTTCCCCTTTTGTAAATCATCTTTAGTTGTTTAAAATGACCTGATTAAATCTCTAAGGAAACATGCTAATGAGGTATCTTAATGGTAGTAACAAGTGGAACATCAATGGACAGTTCTTATCTCAGGGTCATTTTAAAGGAATATAAATCGACCATCGTAGCTTATGATAAACAAACCTAGAATTTATGAATTTATGGAGCATAGCCAGCTAGAAAATCTCGTGTCAGCTCCATAATTAACAGAGTATAAAATGGGGTTATTTCATGACCATAACAGTTCCCATCATGCTACCTCAATGCATGGTTTGGAAACTTCATATATCCAATGTGGACCAGGTACATGCTAAGACTACAGGGAAAGATCCAGGGAACTGTGCTATTTATCCCAGATTTTACCAGGCTTCACTTGTGTTTCCTTTGAATTCTTAGTAAGGTTCGATATGGGGTCAGATGTCAGATCTTGTGAATGTGATTCAGCATGTCATTGCTTGTAACTTTCATCTTCTAATGAGAAAAGTAAAATAGCAACTCAAGGACAGTATTTTCAGAGGTTACCTAAAGAGCAAGACTTGATGCATTCTTCTCTTTAAGCACTCTGTGTTCTTCCTAACAAAAAGCCAGGTTCTGAGATTAACCACGGATAAAGATTTTTTATTTACACTGTGACTTGAAATCTAAAGAAGAATGTACATCCCCAAGAAATCCTGAATTTTGAGTTGGGTGCAATAAATGGATGTCTGCTTTTAGGAGAGGGGAGCATACTTAAGGTAGGGGGAGAAGTATGTGCCTGGATATTTGGGTGCCTTGTTATAGAGATTCCCATTTTCCTTTCCAAACCATTCTATCCTTACACAATAATATGATTTTTGGTTGAGCACAAAGCTGCCCAACTAAAGACAACATTTCTAAGCTTCTCTGGCAGCCAGTTTTGGTCTTGTGACTAAGCTCGGGCCAATGGGACTGTTGTGTACTTTCCAACTCAAACCCATAAAGGAAAAATAAACATATAGTCTGTTTTTCCATTTTTATCCTCTATTGTTCTGACTGGCATATTCATACAGTACCATGAGATGGAAACTGTTAAAGATGAAAGTGCCACAAAATAGGAGACTAAATATTTGATTAATAGGGTATTACCATGTTAACCTGGCTAAACTGAGTGTCTAGACTTTCAAAAGTAAGACAAATAGAACCTTTCTTGATTGAGCTACTATCATCATCTTTACTCTCTGCTATTGAGCTGAACCCACCCACCCCGAAATTGAATGATTCTACATTCATTCCCACCCTCGACTGCACTCAATGAAGTTTGGTCTTTTAAATAAATTAAACTTTAATTTATTTTCTTTCCATTCCTTCTTTAAAAATCTAAAAATCTTTTTTTAAAAAATGCCCAGATAAAAATGTTATTATTATGCAAGAAAGGAAGAGTAGTTATTGGGGACATCTAACAGTCTTTGTCATATCTGGTTACTTTGGTAAATGACCACAATATAATTTCAGTAGGCACATGGTTTTACATTATTTAACAAATGTATTTCTCAATTACCACCATCTTACAGACTTTCCTCACCTGTTATTTTAAGAAATGTTAGCATTTGCCTAAAGTTCTTAATATAAACTTTGTTGCTCCATGAGCGTTCCCAAAATAATCAGGTAGTTTTTAACTTGTTCCTAGAAAATCATTTTGGTTGGAAGGAAGTCAGTACAGTACCTCCTACATTTTTGAACTTTTAAAGTAAGAAGTTTTGCACATATGAACAAAGCTGAGCACCAGGACAAAAGCGTCTTAACTCTCTCATCATAAATATTTGGAAGAAGGTGCCTATAAGGTCATTGTATTTCCTCCACCTAGTTTTTCTTTTCAGCATTTATTTTTCTGTGGCGAGTTGGCTTTGACGTGCTGCAAGAACTTACTGGTCACCATTCCCGATAAATGCAAAAGCATAAAGTTTGATGAAAATGGTCAATAAAAGTAAGCAATTTGTGAGAAAATAATGTTGTACTTATATAAAGAAATAATGGGAATTATCTTAAAGGAAGAGAGTAAATCATTCAATGTGTAAAAAATTCGCCGTTTGTCTTGCAATATAATAGTTACCATATGATGTGAAAAATGAATGACAAGTAAGGAAACCAGATCTGTGTGGAGATAGGCGGTCATCAAACTTGGTCAGATGTTGGAATCTCGGGAAGGACATTAAAAATAGTATTGTCTGATGAGTAAAAAATACAGATAAAAATAAATAAATAATAGGGGGAACAAATGTTAAAACAGATTGAGTAAATTGAAATACTAGTGATCAATGAAAGGGAGTGGTAAAAGGCATAGAAAAAAATAGGGGGAACAAAAGTAAAAATATATTGGATAGACAGTGAAAATCTTGTGTCTGATGCTTCTTTTATCTACCTTATTGATAGATGAGTAAAACATATAGATTGAAAATAAATAAATAATAGGGGGTACAAATGTTAAAACAAATTTATTAGATTGAAATGCTAGTGATTGATGAAAGGGAGGGTCAAGGGGTATGGTATGTATGAATTTTTTTCTGTTTTCTTTTCATTTCTTTTTCTGAATTGATGCAAATGTTCTAAGAAATGATCATGATGATGAATATACAACTATGTGATGATATTGTTAATTGCTGATTATATATGTAGAATGGAATGATCATATGGTAAGAGTGTTTGTGTTTCTGTGTTGGTATGTTTAATATATAAAATAAATTAAAAATAAATAAAGAAATTATAGGGGGAACAAATGTTAAAATAAATTTAGTAGATTGAAATGCTAGTGATCAATGAAAGGGAGGGATAAGGGGTATGGTATGTATGAATTTTTTTCTGTTTTCTTTTTATTTCTTTTTCTGAATTGATACAAATGTTCAATAAATCATCATGATGATGAATATACATAGATATATACATATTGGGTGGATGCAAATACTAGTGGTCAATGAGAGGGAGGGGTCAAGAGTATGGTATGTATGAGTTTTTTCTTTTTTCTTGCTGTTTCTTTTTCTGGAGTGATGCAAATGTTCTAAAAAATGACCATGGTGATGAATATACTACTATGTGATGATATTGTGACCCATTGATTGTATAACATGTATGACATGTTTGTATGTTAAGAATGTTTATGTTGTATATTGTTTAAATAAAATATTTAAAAAAAATAAAAAAAATAGTGATGTCTGATTGCTTCTCTCCAGAGATTCTAATTTTGTTGAATTGTAATATAACATGTGCCTGGATCTCTGGGTTTTTAGAATCTCCCAAAACGATTCTAATGTGTAACCTAAGTTGTGAATCATGGGGCTAAGGTAATAGCATCAATGCCAGATGCCAGTTAACATAATAATGCAGGAGGTGACTTCAAAACCTCAAACTTAATTTGGGGCAGGGTCTGATTGTAAAGGTATCCAAAGTTTGTTACTCCATCAACAAAGGAATATCAACTAGGATTTTCTAAGATAGTACTGGCCAATAGCACATTCTGTGTTGATGGAAGTGTCCTGTATCTGTGCTGTTCAATACAGTAGTCCCTAATCACATATAAATACTGAGGATTTGAAATGTGGCTAGTGCGACTGAGGAATTGAATTTCTAAGGTTAACTGTAACTAATTTATATGTAAATTTAAATATCTGTAAGTGGCAAGTAGCTATCTTATTGGACAGCACAGTCCCAAGACAATTTCAGAGAACATCAAGTTGGAGCACCATCTGATTCAATAGATTTTCTAGGCTGGTAAAGTGCATGGTCTGTTTTGGATAAAGATTCTGGATAGAACACATTTACAAGGAAAAAGAATATGACTTTTTTAAAACTCAGAAGAACATACTTGCAAAAAAGATTAAAAGCATAAAATGCTGTTTGCAAATCTTACCCCTGAAAAAATAGATTTAAGAGCAGATTCTCAGAAAAAAAAGTGTTTGGTGTAAAGATGAGTTCATGTGTTGTTTTCATTTTGATGATTTTGATTAAATCAACCACTTAATCTATAAGTATAAAAACATGGCAGTAAACTTCACATACAAAATAAATTCATAAAGACATATGAAAAGGTATAAGAATCTATGCCAATAAAACAGGCATGTGACCAGTTATTCTACCTTTATACTAATAACTAGAATTTTGTGTTTACTATAGACTAGACACTGTGCTAGTAGTTTTCTATGCATATCCTCATTTTATTCTCATAATTATCTTATGAAATAGGTATTATTATCCACATTTTACAGATAAGGAAACTGAGGATGATAGACATTTAATAATTTCTTTAGAAGCAATGGTAATAATTGACACCATCTTAAAATTAAAAAAGAATATTGTTAAGGTTATTGTTTTTCTTGCTCTTTAACATTTCAATATCAGCAATGAAATAATGTCCTATGAACAGAAAATTATTGGTTATTATCTGAACAAAGTGTTATCTATGTGTGTATTTGTAAATGCATTTTTACTTCATTAATATACCATTTATATGTCAATAGCAATCCAGCAGTAGTTTGTAGTTTGAACAAAACCAGTTTCTAGAAGGCATGGTAACAAAAATTCGTTACTATTCATATATTAGGACCAATTGATTGTATTCAATTGTCTCCTTAATTTTGCCAAGGTAGCTAAAACTAAAGTAGGATTATGATTATCATCCATTCCTTTTGTTTTGGGACTATTCATTAAGTAAAGATAATTCAGCCAAAATACATTTCAAAAAGAACTTGCAGATTTTCATGTTTCTTACAAATACATTCACCAATGACAATGGCTTTTAAAATCTAATTTCACAGTTAAGAGTTAGCACAGGATTTTAAAGAGCAAAGCCATTTCTAGCAGTTGAAGTACAAGAATGAAGAGACAAAATAATGAGACCTTGGGAATGTTTCTAAAATGTGACACCTTTCACTAAACATCCATCAAGCAACCTCTGCAAAGCTTGACGCATACTTAAAATGCCCAACACTGCCACTCCAGGCACTTTTTCAAAGTCGCTTACCTGTTTCTATGTATTTTGCTCTAGATTCCGCTAGAAAGATGTTGAACTAACCAAATGATTGTTCTTGGAGGTAGTCAGTGAGTTCTTACAAAGTTACAATCTATTTTAGTCTGCTAAGGCTGCAGGAATGCAAACACCAGAGATGGATTGGCTTTTATAAAGGGGATATTTAGTTACAAATTTACAGTTCCTTGGAGGAAAGGCAACCTGCATTTTTCTGGGTTTCTCTGTTACATGGGTAGGCCTGTGGCAAAGTCTGCTGGCCTTTCTCTCCAGGCTTCTGGATTCAAACGGCTTTCTGTCTTTTCCCAGGGTGTTTCCTTTCTGCTTCTCCAAATGTCTGGGTCTGTCTTGGCTTTGAGCTCCCTTTCTCTTTCTTCTGACCTCTCTCTTTTAAGCTTCCAGCTAATTAAATTAAACATGACTCATTAAGGAAGTCACCCTCAGGTGTCTGCAGATTTAATCAGCCAGAGATGAAATTCACAGCATTTTAAGTCACATGATTTAAGTCCACAGCAACAGAACTGGGCACCATCACCTGGTCAAGTTAACACCTGAACCTAATTACTACACTCTCCAAATGCTATAGATATCATTTGCAAATGAGTAACCAGGCCTCATCTTAGAGAACAAAGTTGCCATTTTCAATCAGTGAAATAAGGAAATGTATTCGAAAATTCATATTATCATCTGCTTCAATGCTGCTTTTATTTTTTGGTTAACAGAAGTATATATACTTTTATTAATATTTCAATCTTTTAATAATACAGATTCATTTAAAATAAAATCCAAACTCATTAACTAATAATCGCTATTTAACGAATTGTACTATGTCCCAGGCACTATGCTTAGCACTTTATGTTTCATTTCATTTAATCCTCTCAGTTCTACTAAAACATTCTTTTCCATAATTTGCCTCCCAGGAAATTGAGGCATAGAGGTAATAACTTCCCTGACATTGTTAGAAAGGAGATGGGCCTAGTAGCTAAGTTCATGCTCTCAACTTTAGTCCTAGCTAGGAATAACCTAGAGATGGTTAAAATTTCCTAATCCTTTCTTTTCTGAAAATGGCCATGATTTGCATAGAAAATGCCTACTTTAAAAAGAACAGGGAATGTAGTTAGGGAATTTTCACATAAATTGTACAGAAATGATGAACAGAAAATTTCTTTCATTTTTGTAACATGATGGAGTCTTTGTTCAATAGTAAGAATAAATTTAAAATCATGAATCTATGGACTCAAATACATTTTATCATTTCTTTATTATAAATTGTGAATAAAATCCTTTCTTCTTTGGAACTCAAATTGAGTCAGAAGTGAACTGTGACATTGTTATAGAGTATCAGAACTTATAGTAAACCAAGTCTAAGTCTAGAAAGGAAAACAAGATGATGTAAACACTAGAAGAAAATACAGGAACATTCCCTTGGAGTAGTGCAGTAAGGAAGGTTTTCCAAATTATGGTCACAGATCCAGAAAACATTTAAAAGGTTTATAAATTCAACATATATATGTTTAAATTTTGCATAGTAAAAAAACATAATCAAAAGCAAATTCAAATAAATGAAAACTTGCTAATCATATCACAGACAGAATATTTAAGAACCTCAGAAACATTAAGTAAAAGACCAACCACCCAATAGGTAATTGGGCAAAGAATATGAGCCACTATTTATAGGTTAGAAAGCATAAATATGCTTTTAATATATGGAAGCATAATCAACCTCTCAAATTAAATGAAACACAAACTATAAGACACTGAAATAAATTTTTAAACCATTATAGATATGGCAAATATCTAAAACGTACAACTGTCAGCAAGTTTATGAGGAAATAATTCCTCTAATATACTGTGAGTAGGAGTAAAATGGTACAACTTCTGTGTAGGCAACTTGACAATGACTATTAAAATGAAAATTCATTTACCATTTAATGCAGCTGTCCCTTCTTCTAAGAATTTATTCTGTTAATTTACATGTGTATACAATATGACATATGAACAAGGTTATTCATAGAAACAATTTTTTTTTTTGTAATAGGAAGACTGGAGGAAACAAACCAGTAAACATCTCATTAAAAGGAGAATAAGTCATAATTGGCTTAAATATTTTCTTGTAGTTGAATACTTCTTTTCCTGCTTTGATTCCCCTCACCCAATGTTATATGCCCCAGTCTGGTTCTAGAAGGAAAATGACATAAATTGGACTGTGATTAAATGACATTCTGGGAGTGAGTGAGACCCAGATGGAGGTACTTAAAAGGTTGCTGGGGAAACACCAGCACAGAACTTGCAGATCTCCCCACTCTGGAGAGAATCTGTCAGAGCACAATCACGAAGTCAGAACGAGGGAAGCAACTTGAGTCAGGTCCCAGGTAGTAATTAGTGTTCAAGGGAGGTAGAACTCTGTGGAAGAGAAATGAGGTCATGGCATTAGGAGAAGAAAACAGATGGAAGAATCATTTGAAGCATACCCTGGTCTTTTGTAAACGGTGAGAGACAAGAGAAAGAGAAAACTGCTTCAGAAAATTTTGCTGGCAATAGCAAGGCAAAACAACCACGTTTGTCCCAATGTCAGAGGCTTGAGGAGATAAGAAAAACTCCATGTAGAGAGTTCTTTGAAAAATAAACAAATGCAATCTTTCTTCCTATCCCCAATCTTTCCAGGATAGATTTACAAAGATATTGCCTGCACTGCCTGAGATAAGCATCATGTCTCTGTCCAGATTCCATTGCCATTGGACATAACACTGTATAAGAACATTTCTGAACTTGATTTATTAATTGTAAGAAACCTCTGACAAATTTGATAACCAGACTGCAGTCTCACTTGACAGGCAGTGCAGCTGAGAAAGGTGAGGAAGAAATTAACAGATGAATTAGTACTTCCATGAATGACAAATTTATTGTCTGCTGATTGATTTCCATAAATTGAAGTCTCATGAGATGGATTTTGGGAACAAAGGAAGAAAGATGAAGAGAAGCATTAATTGCATTTCTTATGTGTGGTGAGCTAAATGCCACTTGCACTTTCTCACTTAATCTTCTGATCAATGTTATATGTAGACATTATTACCCTTCATTCTGGAGATGAGAAAACTGGGATTTGGAGATGTTTCAAGATTAACCTGTGTTCACAGAGGCAGAAATAAAATTTTAATATAGGATGGTCTTACTACAGAGTTCATAATCCCTCTAAACACCATGCATCATTGTTTCTATGATAAATATTAAGAACCATGAACAGTTTGAGATTTTACCCAATCTGCAACTAACAGGTTAAGTCTGACATAGTTTCATAAATTCTCACAGAATACATGAGATTCCTGGGTCAGAGACAAAGGACAGCTCATTATTCACAGAAATAACAATAGTCAGAAAATCATCATTTTCTTTTACCAATTCCCCAAGCCCCAAATCCCACAGGTTGACATGGAAGAGGGCCAGTTGACACTTGCACAAGCATGGGTTGCATTACAACAGAGGAAGCCCAAATATTTTTTAACAGCAGTAAGCAAAGCTGCTGGAGATATTACCTTTATGATATAATGAAGGAGATATTACCTTTATTATAGTGGACAGTAAAGTTTAAAACAAGAGTAAATGACAACAATGAAAAATCCCACTATCTTATCTTCTAAGGATGTTTGCTATAAAATATCTTTGAAAAGATTAACCAGAAGAAAGACCTCTGCTCAAAAGATAAGCAGAAATGAAAGAGACCTGTGGAGAATTATCTCTCAACACCATACCAGTGATCATATTCCAATATTGCAATACAACAAAGGATTTATGACAATTTATAATCATTTTTAGAGAGTATATAAAAGAATGTGTAACTTTCCCCCAAAATTCACCTGTTCCTGGGTATAATAATCTTCGTCATCTCTGTTAATTTAATAGGTGTAAAATTATTCCTGAGGTTGATTCAATTGACATTTTTTTCAGATTAAAAATGATCATTTCCATGTAATTATTTTTGTTAATATTGATATTCCCTTTATGTAACTTGCTCCCTTCTGTTCATGTTTATCTCTTAGGATTTCAAAACTCATCTTGTATGTTTTAGTGAGCTCTTTCTATAGTATAGATATTAACTCCTTGCATATAGTATAAATGGTTTTCCATTTTATGTGTTATTTTTATTTTAGTATATCTCATTAAAAGAAATTACATACTTTTTACATCTATCAACATTTTCCTTCATAATTTCTTCTACTACTTCAAAAACAAAAGTTATTTTAGAGAATTTGTAAATATTAACACCTAATTTTAGTTATGTTTTCTTAAATTGAAGTTGATATTAAATTGTTTCTTAAATTAATCTGAATTTATTATTAAAATTATAGGCTTGTGAAACTTTTTCCTAAGTATATATTTTTCAAAGTACTTCTGTTTATATTATCTCCTATGATCCCCACAAAAATCTTGTAAAATATTTAGGATAGGTGTTGGAATCTTAGGAGGGATATCATTGATCATTTAGCGTTATCCTTTATTTAAAACTTAATTTCCCAGAAATAATATATTGATGATCTAGCCTTTTCTTGAATGCCCCAAAGATTAGGAACTGATTATTCCCTTGAATGGCTCCCTCCATCTTTTTTTTTTTTTTTTTTTTACATGGGCAGGCACCGGGAATCGAACCCGGGTCCCTGGGCTTGACAAGCAACCATTCTTACCTACTGAGCCACTGTGGCCCGCCCGCTCCCTCCATCTTGGGAAAGCTCTTGATTCTCCCTTAAATCAAGACATTTCTCTCCCTTTAGTTTCCCATTTGTATCCTGGGAACCATGTAGAATAAGCTTAGCTTCTCTGTGCTGTGACAATGAAGAAACTATTACTTTTTTCCTGCTTCCCTGTAAGTCTTCTCTCCTATGGGATAAATGCTTAATTACGCTTGGCTCCTTCAATCTTTCCTTTTATAAATTTCTTGACCATACAATTTAAGTTTAAACACATGAAAGCAAAATTCTACTCAAATTGAACAATGAAAGTAGAGGATGGTCATGTCCTCCCTCATTTGAAATACTTTATCTTTAGTAATTCAGAAAATTTTCACTTAAATTTCAATTTTTCTGGCCAATTGTTGGTTCTGAACCTTATCTCATTATTATTATTTTTTTCCTTTGATAGAGGTATGTTGGAAGAAGTGATAAAGTCCCAGACATGATTTATTAGATTCGGGCCAAAGGACTATTAAGGCACTTTGATTTCTTGGTTGCATTTGTAAATTTATATCACATGTTATCACAAATTTTATGTACATGTGTATATAAATTAAAATTTGTGAATAAAATATTAGACAAGATGGAAGGCTAGATACTTCCTGTGCTGGTTTGAATCTGTGGTGGACCCCAGAAAAGCCATGTCCTTTAAGCCTCATTCAATATTGCTGGCTAGGAGAATTTTTTTATCATCTCCATAGAGATGTGACACACCCAATTGCAGGCATTAACCTGTAATTAGAGGGAGATGTGATTCCACCCATTCCAAGTGGGTCTGGATTAGTTTACTGGAATCCTTGAAAAGAGGAAACATTTTTTGGAAAGAACAACAGAGCCATGAGAACCACGAGAGGCCATGCAGCGAGACCTTTGAAGATGACGAAGAAAAACACCCCTGGGGGAGCTTCATGAAAGCAAGAAGCCTGGACAGAAAGGTCGTGGACATTGCCATGTTTGCCATGTGCCTTTCCAGTTGAGACAGAAACCATGAATGGTATCATTCCCTGGATGCCTTAGATTGGATGTTTCTATAGCCTTGCTTTAATCTGGACATTTTTAGGGCTTTAGAATTGTAAACTTGCAACTTATTAAACTCCCCTTTCTAAAAGCAGTTCTGTTTCTGGTATATCACACTCCCTAGCAAACTAGAACACTTCCTATCTGATTAGTAGTGGTTATAATAGTCTATCAATTATTGTTACCTATTATTTTTGATGCCACTCAAAGCTTGACTATGAGGTTTCTAAGATCTTTTCAAGAGTCTTGTTGTAGCCAAGATTTACTAGTTTTTCCGCATTTCTATTATCTGCAGTATCATAGATGCAAGAAATGGTTATTTATAAAGTTAGCAGTGAAACCCAGTGATAAAATGCTGAATTTTGTTCCAATCATATTGGCATTAATCTAGGCAATTTTCAAGAAATCAAGAAGATGGGAAAAAAATTGAACCGCAATCAGATATTCTGGATATTGCTGCCATAGTACTGAGCCAATTATTTAGAAATTTATTATAACTATATTAAAATTGAGAAAATACATTTGAAAAAAATCACTTCAATTTTTCAATAAGAAAGGAGGCTGAATTATTCTATTACATAGTTCCAACTATATTCAAAACATTAAATTTTCTCATCCTCTATGATTATTCAAGATAGTCTTGCAAGTTTTAAGGTTATAATTTCTGAATATATAAAGCGTTTCAGGAAGCCATATTTTAGCCAGAGATTTCTGTTTGATTAAATCATTTGCAATACACAACTGAAGTCTCAATACCTTAAGACTATATAAGTGATGAGTTTATCAAAGGAAAATTAGTGGACCTGGGACCTTAAGATATTCAAGCTTTAAATATGAACACAATATGAACATCTCCACTCAGATAACTAGTCAATTAGTGTATTGGTACAAAATTTAGTGAAACTAATTTTATTTGAATTTAAAATGGCTGGTTAATTTATTTATGAAATTAACCAGCCATTTCAGGCAATGTAGTCTGTTATATGAACATATTAGACTTTTTACCTTCTCTGTTTCAGATATGGACAAACGATATTTAATAACTCAACCCAAAAGGTCTAATAATAACTATTTATTAATTACATAATCTAAAAAAAGGATTCCTATCTCCAATATTAGTAGTAAGATGTAGTCACTTATAGGATATATATGTCTATCTGTAAAACTTGCAACCCTTACACTTGATAGAAAATATGACTTATTCTGTTTGAGATTATATCTACTCATGAATAAATTAAAATTTCATCAAAAGGACTTTTGAGAGTCTTTTTAAAAATTTTTATTGATATATATTATATACTCACACACCATGTAATCAACTCAAAGTATACAATCAGTGGTTCACAATATCATCATATAGCTGCACATTTATGACAGTCTGGTTTTTTGGATTGATTATTTTAGAAGTCTTGCCATATATTCTAAAATTGTTTGTTACAAGGTTTATGGAATTTGAACTGTAAGAATTTAACTAAATTTATTATGAGCCTGACAAGGATATCATTGTCGATGTACTATATATGATGTCAGGAATACAACCAATTTTAACTACTGAAAAATTGTAGACAAAGAGTATCCATTGTACAGAGACTTCAATAAAATTCTATGTTTGAATTTTAGTAGATGCCAGGAAGTAATATGGTAACTAAAGTGTTTTGTCCACAAAAATGGAATAGCATACCCATAGTTTGGTTCTAAAACCCTTTAATGGTGGGGGAACAAGCAATCCCTAAGCCTTATAGCATGCAGATCAAGGTAGAGACCAAAGATCAGCTTTATTCTTTGATCTATAGATCATAGCTCTACAGGTAAAACTTTAGAACTTAAACATTTCAGATATTCTCTACATTTCCACAGACAGAAAACCTCAGAAGCGAAAAAGGTTTTTAAAAATAAGCAATAAATCATCATAAATGGTCAAAACAACCCCAACACTTTTGCATCTTTACACTAGACAATACGTAGGGAGATGACCTGACTCATGCTTCAGACTTTGGGCAAAATATGTCTTAAATATACAGCAGGATTATTTTCAAGAATGGAAACAACAACACCTAATTTAATGCTGATATTTCAGGTCTGTGGAAGATTGCTAGTTGTCTCCTAACATCTTTCTCTCCTTCTTCTATAGTAACATAATTGTAGTTGAGCATATGGCTGTGCAGCTAGAGACATTTCCCAGACCCCCTTGCAGCAGGGCACAGTCATATGACTGAAGTCACAACAATGGGATGTAAGTTTAATGCAACTCCCTCATCACTGACTGAAAATGAAATTGCTGCCCTCCATCTGTTGTCTTTCCCATCTTCTCTGGGTGGGTGGTGATCCAGGTTCAACAACAAACACAATACCTTAGAAGGTGGAAGAACAAAGTAGAAGGATTGGCTCCCTCAAACTTACTGAAGTAGTTCTGCCTTATGATTCCCAACCAGCTGTTCTATTAAGTGAAATAGAAATGGAATTCTATTGTATTTGAATAACCATATTTGGGGATCTCATTGATAAAGCAATTTAGTCTTTACCCTAAGGAATACAACTAACCTTATCCTGAATCGAGACTGTGAAATATTTAAGGAGAGCAATGATTTAATAACCTAGCCTAGGGTTTGACTCATAGCAAGCATTCAATAAAGTGTATACGAAACACATGCTCAAGCATTCTCTCAGACAATTTGCCATTTCTTTTTCAATCTACCACAATGTCCCACCAAAAAAAATTTCATATATTTGAGGATGACAACCACGTTACTCTTCTCCAGGCTAAATGTCCATTATTTTAACCTTTCCTTATAGGACTTCTCAGCCCTTTAGTCATTGTGTTCCTGTCACTCTCGTATGTATTCAGTTTCTCTGTAACTTTTAAAAGTGCAATGATCAAATATGGACATATACTGTATAGGAAATTTGTGACTGATGCAAATTAGAATACAAAGATTATTCACCATTCCCTACATGTGATATTAGGCATATTTAATTAGGTAGATGGGTAAAGATGGTTAGTTGTTCACCACAAAACCACAATAATAGCTTATATCTACCTCATGGTATATAGTATTGCTCTACCATCTCTCTAATTATTTCTTTGTCACTATGAATTTATCATCTGTTACTAGTATTTGCTTGTTGATATTTCTACCTTCTTCTTTTGAATTCCATTATGTGCTTTAGGGCTATATCATTTTTATTATTAGCCACAAATATAGTGATGAGATTTTGGTTCAGATAAACTGGTCATCAATAAAAATATCAAGTAAGATAGAGAAAGAGCTCTACAAATTTTCACCAGAAATGTTACCTAGGTTGATGCAATGCCACTGATAATTATCTATAGTCTGATCTTTTTGGGTGCAAATGTGAGTTACTTAGGCATTTCATTCAACTACATATAATAAAGCCTGGCTTTATCAAAAGGGGGTTATTTTTCCCACCTAATAAAAACTCTGGGGAAAAAAAAGGGAAGAAGTCAAAATTGGCATAGCCACTCCACCGTGCCAGACTCTTTTATTTTTCTTTTTTAACTTTGCCATTCCTAGTGTGTGTCTAACACCCTAATAGTGAATGATGGCTGCTGTGCACACAGACAAGTGTAAAAGGCATGCACCAGTTGTGTTTACACCCTGGGAAAAAAACAATTATTTCTCCATGGTCTATCCAGTAGATGTCTGTTTTCATTTCATTGTCCAGAACTACATCAGATGGCCACCCATTCCTAAAAGGAATCCCAGGAGGCAAATACTTGAACTGGGCTCATTGTTACTGGAACAGATTATGGGTATTATTAAAGAGGAAAGGAAAATGGGTGGGCAATTTGCTGAATTTGCCATCTCTTTTCTGGTATAGCCAGATTATAATTCCTGGGTCATAAATGAGAATTTATGATTGGGAAAAATAAAAAAATGAAATTAAAAATTTTCTTTTCTTTTCCCATTACTTGACATAAGTGTGTCTTCACTAACCATGTTACCACCCAGCACAGATCTAGGGTATAGCTCATTGAAATTTTGATGGTATACTTTAGTATTTATGAGGAGCTGTAATTTCTGGAATTTCTGATTTTACGTCCCCTTAACAAGCCTTCAGCAGATATGAGGTCTGTGCTGCCACTGAACATTGAGAAACAATGTTTTAAAGTTTTAAAACTGTTTGTGTCCTCACTTTTAAAAACAACAGTGTTCCAGGTACCTTTCCTTCCCTCTTACTCCCTATAAGAAAGTCTTAAGCAGAGAATGATGGTAAATTTATTGAGTCTCCAGTATGTTATATCTATATAAACTGGTCAGAACTGCCCTTTGTATGCTAAACATTTTCAGTAAACAAGACTCTTCAGGGACAAATTCTTTACATTTTCTTTTGGCAGGTGGTTTACATAGACAATTAAGTTATCTTTCCAGAGTGTGCAGTAAGCTTTAATGGTAGATATCTTCTATCTTGGTGTGGCTGCTAATTTACTCCCAAATCTAGTGAGTTTCAGGAACAACCTCAGTACCCGCTGCATATTTTTCATTCAGGAGCCCTTTGATAATTTAATAATCCAAGAAGCATCAGAGCATTCTGGACACATGGCAGGTGGAGTGGGAAGATATCATTGCTTATAGATGAGACATGCCTGACTTTAAATTCTCTATTTCCTCTTATCAGATGACCTTCATCAAGTCCCTTAAACTCTCAGACCCTCTTTTCTTATCTGGGAATTGGGTTTATGATATCTCCTTTCGAGATTGGAATTAAAGTGATCCCTCTCCATTATTTTCAAACTTCGCACTCTTTACCAGAATGCTTTGCCAGAACTAGAATTTCACAGCAATTATTTCTGACTCTGACATAACTTTACTATGAGGAACTTAATAAAACACATCCTTTGGCAGGTTTGCACCTCTGAAAGTTGACAACAATTAGGAATGGTATGCAAAAAATATTATTTTTCACCCTGATAAACTCTAGCAATAGGTCTGGGGGTGAATAGTGGTTTTGGTCATTTTTGAAATTTGTACTGAATGTTTTGCTAAAAATAATGTGCTAAATACGGAGACATTGACAGCTAAAAGATACAAACCGAGAACACCTATTCATTGTAATTCCATTCTGATCTTTTGACCTCAGCAATACGTTCCTGTCTTCTGCTTTGCCCCTTTGCTTACTTAGGTCTTTACTGCCACCACTTTTATTATACAAACATGTAAACTTTGGGTGCTTTACCATAGTTTAACCAAGAAAAGAAGCTATTTCAAATTTCTGTACTGCTTCTAAGGTAAGGATAATACACTTCAGTTACATTGTCTGATGGCTGTTCTTTTGGATGCTGTATGGCAGAGTCATAGTTCATTATTTTTCCACATGAGTATCCCATTATTGCGGCACCATTTGTTGAACAGTTGTGTGTTTGTTTTGCTTCCTTGTTTGTTTTTTGGGAAGTGAATGGACTGGGAGTCGAACCCAGGTCTCTCTCATGGCAGGCAGGAATTCTACCACTGAACTATCATTGCACCCCACCTTAATGGCTATTTTTTAAAGTTTTAATTTATACTGTACCACTAAAATTGTCATGTTATTGTTTAAATAATCCCCAGTGAAATAGTTTTCCTCAGTTGTTATGGACTATATGCAATTTTATGTCTAGTTATTTAGTTAATATATACTTGAATTGACACTTACCCCAGGATGCACATTAAATAGCAATTTATAATGAAAAACATGTTTTAAATAACTAACTTTCATTGCTATATTTCCCTTTAAACTCACGTGCTATAGTGGAGCAGCAAAGAGGAAAGCTCCAACCAGGGTTTCAGCAAAGGCATTTGTTCTTGGGACTCATAAAAGCCAGTTTTATCATCCATGGCGAGGAAGATCAGTCATGCACAGGACACATATATGTGAGCCATAACTATTCTCTGACTACCTCTGCTATGTGCTAGTTAGTGCAGGTATGGCTATAATGAAATCAAGTTATATTTCTTTATAATGAAATGAAGAAATTATTATTTTTTATTTCACAGATTCAATCTGTGCCTTCATGGAGCTTATATTTTAGTAGTTCTTTAATATTTTTAAAAATATTTTGAAGAGGGATTAACATTTCTGTTGCTGTTTTTTTTAATGTAAAATAAAGACTAAGGGAGTAGGGAAGAATGTGAAGTGACTACTAATGGGTATAGAATTTCTTCCTAGAGTGATGAAAATGCTCCAAAATTGGGCAGCAGTCATGGTTGTACATTTTTTTGGAAAAAAAAAAACCACTGAACTGTACACTTGTATATGGTAAATTTTATGGTGTGTGAGTTATATCTCAATAAAACTTATTTTTCACAAAGGGAGAGACTAAGGAAGTCCCCTTCTCTTCATAAATGGTTTCAATATCTCCCAACCACTACTATAGGAATTTCCTCTGAATTTCACCTTACTCTGGATGTTGGAGCTTTTGAAGATTCCTTCGAAACAGTAAGGGCTCAAAAAAGTGCCCTAAAAAAATGAGGACATTTATTACCCAGGTTTTAGGAAGTGGTATTGTGCAACAATTAAAAACTCAAATTCGGGAATAAGGATTTCCGATGTTCAAATTTTGACTCAATCATTTCCTAGTTGTATTGCAAGTTTTAAAATTTGTGGCAAGTCATTGGAATTTACACAGACATGTACAAAAAATTATGAGGTACTTTCATATTTAGTACTCATCCCGATTTCACAAATGAACAATCAGGCTTGACCAAAGCCCCATAGCAAGTGATTGAAATGTTGACAATGAGAAGAAATAAAATATAGTAGGTAGAAGGAAAGCTCAGGAATGGGATAACACAACTTAAAAATCTTAAAAGCTAGGCTGTCTGACTTATTTTGTGGCCTTAAGCTAGTTAATATCTTTAGTCCTCAGTTTCTTCATCTATAAGATTGCATTCTAGGAATCTGTTGCTATACAGCAAAATATCCAAAAACATAAGGGATAAAATAAGTTGTTATTATCTCTCTTATTCCTTTCGGTTAATTGGGCGCTGTTGAGTATTTCTCACTTGGGGTGTCTCATGAAACGGCAGGCTTATGTTGGCTGGCACTGTGGTCATCTGAAAACTCCACGAGGCTGGTCAACCAAGATGACTTACATACATGGTGGGTGGTGGATTGGCTGTGGGCTAAGTTTGTCAGCTGTGGCCATTCCATGTCGCTTGGATTTCTCGCAGCATGGAGGCTGGTTCCAAAAAGGAGCATTTCAAGAATGAGCAATTCAGAAGCCCCAAGTGGAAGCAATGGTGTTTCTTATGACCTAGCTTTGGAATACAATTTTGCTGTATTCTATTCTCCAAGTAGGTCATGAATGGTAGTCTGCATTTTAAAGTGGGGGTGAGGACTTAGACTCTACCTCTTGCTGTGAAGAGTAGCATGCACATATAGGGGGAGGAGGACTTGTAGGTGACCATTTAGAAATTATCTGCCACAGTCTGCTCTTTGGCCACCAAAATTCACATTCCTTCCATGCACAAAATATAATCACCTTCTTCCCAAAGTTTCATCCCATTATGGGATTGACTCCTCACCTACATCACCCGAGGCTGCAGACAAAGCTCCTCAGGTGAGATTTCACCTGTGAAATTTCTCAAGTACAGTTCCTCTCACTCTGAAGCCCAGTGGACCAAAGGAATCATCTTTTCTTATCTGTTCTACACAATGAAAATACAATGGTGAGGCAAGCATAGAATGACCACAAAAGATACTCCCATTCAAAAGGGGAAGGCATGGGAGATTCAGAGTAGCCACTGGTTCATAGCAGACATTATTTCCCTCGAAGCTAGACTTGGGTGCCCCATTTCATGCTTACCTTGCCTCCCATCAGTCTTATCTTTGTCATAACAATGATCAAGTATACAAAATTGCTTATTTTCTTATCTAGCTTGCCCACTGTGTATAAACTGTTTTAAAAGCAAGGATTCTGTTGTATTTCACATCATGTCCCTAGTGTTTAGAACTCAATGGAAGCATAATCAGTATCAGTTGAATAAATTCAGACCCAAAACAAGAAGTTATCTCCTTTCTGCTAATAAGAGTCCTCGTATTTGCCATGTAATTTCTCCATGATCACATCTCCTCATCTCAAATGTGAAGAGTGTGGACTACAAAAGTTCAAGGACACTTGCTAGTTCCATGATTTTGTTCTACCCCTTCCACTTTGATACCCTGTGACCACCTGCCTCAAGGCTGCTTTCTTTGATCCTACAACTAGCCAGCCTTCATTTCAAAGGCTCACACACCCTGATGTTCTCTGACTGCTGGATATAAGGTGTTGTGGAATGCAATTTTCACCAAACAATGGGAAGTGTGGCTCAAGCACACAGCCACAGTAGGCAGAGTCCGTCCCAGAGGAACAGCTAAAGATCATCAAACCCAAGTACTGTTTCAACTGTTCCTCAGAGATCCTACAACTCACCATGGGAGGCACCAGTCCTCAGGAACATGGTGCAGATACATCAAAGTGAACAGACCAGCTGTACTGATGCAGACATGCTTGGACAGAGTCCATCATCATAACTCCTTTGAGGTTCCTGAAATTTCTGCTCTTGGTTGTATTAGGAAGGAAAAGATGGGCACAATGTCTCCTTTGAGTTTCTCTTTGTGTTTTTATTCCTCTCTTTTTGTCCCCTGCTTCTTCGTTTCTTTGTAGTGAGTAGCTGAGAAGACAAATGTCTACCTTGTGAGCCCTGATTGTGTTTCTAAGTAACTTCCTAAGGATTTTTTTTTTTAAGATGATCTTTTTCTATGTTTTCGCATCACTATTTCATTTTCTTCCTTGGGGAGAGAAACTCCTGAAACAGATTTGTAGGTTTCTCATTCCCACATCCCCTTTTATTAATCTTTGCAAAGTCTAAGGCAATGGTTTCTAACATGCATCAGAATCATGTGGAAGACTTGTTAAAGCACGCATTGCTGAGTGACACCCTCAGAGTTTCTAATTCTAAGAAGTTTACAAGTGACCCTGACGCTGCGGTGGACACGGTTTGAGAATCCCACTGCTTTAGGTTAGACACTAAGTGCCTCACCTTCAAGTATTTTTTTTAAGGCAAAGAATTTTTTTTTGTCTTTCAAATATGATAACATTAGCTAATAGCATAAATCTTGAAAGACTGGAATTTCTTGCTGCTGTGAAAACTAAAGCCTACTTGACTACATTCCTGAATTATACAATTATTAATTAATGGGATATCTAAATGATAGACCTTGGTTGGGTAAAGTCCAACCTGCTTTGAATATACATTCCGAGGAACTTTAATCCAAGAGAGAGGAAAAAGAATTCCTCCTCATCATCTTTCTCTCCTTATGTAAGCGTATATTCCATTTGTTCCCCCTCCCATAACATCAGCTGGAATGCTTATAAATAAAACCATTAAGATAACTGCATTCAGGGTATAAAAGAAAGAGAAAGGCCAGGTCTGTGAGGTGGAGTTGTTCCCCAGGGTTTCCTATAATCGATGACCATCCGTTCAACCTTAGACCCTTATGGTAAAGTGGACAATCACCTTTGTTTTAGCCACTTATAACCTGGTGATCTTGGACAGGTTACTTAACCTCACTGAGCTTCAGTTCCTTCAATTATAAAATAGGGTTTATGGTACTAGCCTTACAGTTTTTTATGAGGACTAAATTAATAAATGCTAACTGCCTTTCCCATCCCCAACACCCAAATTCTACTAATTTCCCTTCTTCCTCTTATTTCTGATTGTTTTAATATTTCATAAAAATTGAAAGTAAAACTAAAAATGTGAGGAAAGGTAGTCATGTTTTACCGTCATTTGCTTTAACTTGGATCAGAGTACAATTCGTGAAAATTCAGGGCTTCTGTTGGTCCAACTTTTGTACATGCTATTAGCTTTCTAAGTTGACTTTAATTTATTTTCTATTTTTATTTATTAGAGTTTAAATTATTTAAGTTGTCATTCCATGGAAAAAATCTTCACTTCCTTTGACAATGTAATCAAATCCCTTATAAGAGTTTACTGCCTCCCTAAATTGTTGTCAAGACCTTGAAAGCAGAGTAGATAATGCTTAGCTCATACCAATTAACATGTTCCTTTTCATCTTCTCTGGGTTTATACTGGGTGGCATAGTTCAGGATTTCCAGGGTTTGAGATAGAGAAATAGTGATGAAACACATTTACTGAGCACTTATTACAGGCCATCCGTTACCCTAAGTGTTTGCTATGCACTATCTCCTTTGCATCTCTATGAGGTAGGTACTGTTACCATCCCAATGATAATGTGGAAGCTGAAACACAAATAAATAACAAACCAGATGCTACAAAGGCATATGAGTCAGGGCAAGAAAGTTAATTCTGTCTATCTGATTCCAGAGACTATGAGCTTATCATTATATAGATTCCCATTTTAATTAAGGAATCTATATAATTTTGATTTGGAATTTTGATACAATAAATTTGGAATATAAATATAAATTATAATTAAAATATAAATTTAGAATTTTGATACAATTCCAACTATTACATAAAAGGGCAATTCCACAAGAAATTACTTCATTGATAAACGGAATTTTTATCAGGTGTTACCAGAGACAACATAGTGTTTAAATGCCCATTATCTGATTTTTAAACTATTTTCACTCTTGCATTTTGTTCATCCTTGAACATCAGGCTCCATGCTCCTTACATACACAATAAAAAATATGTAGTTAGAAGTCAATTTTATCAGCTACTACATGTTAGGCTGCAATCTGCCACTGCATTTCTATATATCAGATGGTGGCAAAGAATGAAGCCATGAGAGTTTATAGTCTTTTCCAGTTTTTTAAACTGCTGCAATTATAGTAATGTCTCTATTTTCTGGATGTGAAAGCAGACAGGAGTAAGCAATCCCTCTCTTCTAAGTCAATTATTTCATATACTTCTTAGGAAATTATATTTGGTGGTATTAAGACAAGCCACAATCTCCTAGTTTTCCATGACCAAAATCTCCCTTAACAGCTTTTGACCTAGAACTGCCAGAAATAAACAAATTCACCAGTTACTATCTAATCAGACTGCTGTGCTTTATAGGAGAATGGCAGCTCCTAGTCGCAAAAGATATTGACAGTTACAAGGAAAAAACAACAACAAAAAAACATAGATCAAAAATGGAAGCAACGGAAGATATTGCATTTGGTAGACAGCCCATTCTACGTATTCTGTTTGCCTGGCATTCCTCTATGATTAGTTCCTAGTTAAACCTAGAGTTTTGTGGAGAAAAGACCAGAAGTTGCAAAAGTTTTGATTTAAAAAAAAAAAGACTCAGGGGTTTTAAGAGACATGAACAATGTTTTCTTGGGCAGAAACTGTTTTATCAACATAAAAAGGGATCAAAACTACATAACATTGCTAAAAGAAATCAAGACTACAATGAGACACCACCTCACATCTATAAGAATGGTTGCTATTAAACAAACAGGAAACTATAAATGTTGGAGAGGATTTGGAGAAACTGGGACACTTATGCACTGCTGATAGGAATGTATAATGGTGCAGCCACTATGGAAGACTGTTTGGTATTTCCTTAGGAAACTAAATATCGAGTTTCCCTATGATCCAGCAATAGCACTACTTGGAATATACCCAGAAGAGCTGAAAACAATGACACAAACAGACATTTGCACAACAGTGTTCATAGCAGCATTATTCACAATCACCAAAGGATGGAAACAAGCCAAATGCCCATCAACAGATGAGTGGAGCAACAAAATGTGGTATATACATACAATGGAATATTATGCAACAGTAAGACAAAATGACATCCTGAAGCACTTGACAAGATGGATGAACCTTGAGGACATAATGCTGAGTGAAATTAGCCAGTCACAAAAGGATAGATACTGTATGATTCCACTTTTATGACCAACATCAAGGTATAATCAGAGGCTTATAATACAGAATATAGGGAACTTAGAGTAACATAGACGCTAGAGATGGGTAAACCATTAGCTAGTGAGATTGAACTCCAATGTAAGGGAATAGATAGGAGTGAAGGTGGTTCTCTAGTGGGTAATATTACCATATTGAAGATGAACAAAATTGAAAAGGTTTGTATAGACCTATGTGTTCCCCTGATTAACACTAGAAATATGAATTCATTCTTGCAAGAATTAATTCAAAGATATGATTCTTGTACAAAGAGTATTTAAGTCCAGGGTACAGGGGGAAAACTGCTATTGCATGCTATGAGCTATGTTCAAAAGGAAACCATCAGCACTACCACAGCAACAACAGAGATAAATAATGGGGGGAGGGACAAGAGTTAAGGGGAGGTTTAGATTTCCTATTTGGTAAGTAAGGGTGTATTTATTGGTTTTCTTTCTCTTGGGAACAATGAAATTATCTAAAATTGAGAATGTTGATGGACTGTGGACTTTGGGCCCTCTACATGATGCCCAATGAATGCAGGTGGCTGAAGGATGCACTGACGGAGAAATAGATTGGCAAATGCTGGTGTATATTTATGAACGAAGGTTGTGCTGCTACAAAAAGGAACAAAGTCGTGAGGCATCAATGATGTGAATGAACATGTGGGACATTCGGTGAGACAAAAAAAGCCAGAAACAAAAGAACAACAATGGTATGGTCACCTTTAGAAAATGCTTATAAAACAAGAGGAACCTAAATTGAAAGCTTTTAGAGCAGACACAGTAAGTCCAGAGTGGTGATTATTATATCTGGATTTTGAGAGGCTGTTTTATATATATAATCGGATATTTAAGATAAGAATGAAACCGAACAGGTTGAGGCCAAAGTAATTCAGAACATAGAGGTAAGGAAGACAGTATTTATATTTTAGAACCACACATACTCTTTGAGACCAATGGAAGAAAGGTTTATTTGGTTTGGAACTGAAATTTTCCATAGTGCATAATCTAATTCAACCTATCTGTATAGCTCATTTGAACAACTGAAACATAGGGAGCGCGAAATAAGAAAGAGGTCCTTTAATCCTGTATAGATGATTGTAATGCCTGGATGCATCCTAGAGTATATTAAGCAGATAATCAGAAAGTACTGACAAAGTCCCCTGAGGGATGGGAGAAAGAATTTAGAACTATGAAACCTTACCATCAGGGAATCCCCTGATACTGTGTCAAACTTTAGGAACACCCAAATCAATAGGCCATGCCCTAGATCATGAGGCTTACTCTTGTGAAGCTTATGTAGGTAACAGAGAAGCTTAGACTACCTATAGGCATGCCTAAGTGTTGCTTCTAGAGGACCTCTGTTGTTGCTTAGATGTGGCCTCAGTCTCTCTAAGCTCAACTCTGCAAGTGAAGTCATTGCCCTCCCCCCAACATGGAACATGATATCCAGGGGTAAAAGCCTCCCTGGCAATGTGGGAGATGATCCCCAGGGATGAATCCAGACCTGGTACCATGGGTTCATTAATTACATCCTGACTAAAAAGGGGAAAATAAGTGTAATTAATAAACTATCAGTGGCAGAGAGAATTCAAATAGAGTCGGAAGGCTATTCTGGAGGTTTCTCTTACCAAGCTTCAGTTAGACCTTGCTACCTATCATACCCTGTCAACCCCCAACTAGGACCATTCCAGCCAATCCCAAAGAACACCTAGGGCAATATATATGATTTCACAAGGGTTCCATGCACTAGAGTAACTTTCCAGAAATCTACAACCTCCAGATGGGCCCCTGGTCCAGATAGGTCCTGAAATCTAGCCCAACCTCTCCAGAACACCAGATAGTTCCATCTCCCTATCCCATATTAGTAACAGACCCTTCCAATATGAAAAATTTAGAATGGCCATAGCCAAATTCCAGCCTCCTAAAGAGAGGAATGGAAAGATCAAAGGTGATGGTGCAGTTATACAGAGAAGATAGGATTTAACAAATAAATATGAATGCTGAATCATTAAATTGATATCTCTTTTAGTTTCCAGTATTTTGGAGCAGCTAGAAGTAAAAACCTACAATTGAGAAATTGTAACTCGTGCCAAACTAAAATATTCTGCAATTAATTATGGTGTTGTGCTTTGAAATTTATAGCTTTTTTGCATATGTTATTTTTCACAAAAAAAGATGGAAAAAAAGTTGATTGTGATGATAAAAAAATATTTGAGCCCTCTAGCCTACTATATTTTGGAGCAGATAGAAGGAAAAATCTAAGAGAATCGTATGGTAGCCCATGACCAACTCTGGGATCTGTCCTGTAACTACTTATTGAAGAGTGCTTTGAAAACTGTCGCTCTTTTATTTCTTTGCTTTGTATGTATCTTATACTATACAATACAAAAAGTTAAAAATAAAAAAGAAAGACATCGAAAAGGTGAAGGCAGAAGAGAGTAGGTAAATGAGAAGTAGAAACCACCAATGCTGAAGTTTGTGCCCTTTGAGCAGGATGATGCATGAGAGCCAAAGTGCCTGCAGAAGGACAGTGCCACATTCTCTATCGAGGCTCTGACAGAGATCCTGTTCCTCGCCTCTTCCAGCTTTTGATGGGTATTTGCATTCCTGGCCTTATGACCACATTATTCCAATCTCTGCCTTTGTGGTCACATCACCTTCTTCTCTTCTGTCTATCTGAAATCTCCCTCTGACTCTTTCATAATGGCACTTGTCATTGTATTTAGGGCTTGCCTGGATAATCAAGTATGATCTCATCTCAGGAGCTGTAACTCAATCAAATTTGCAATGATGCTGTCTCCAAATAAGAAAACATTCACTGGTCCCAGGGAAATTGAAAGCCTTTCCATTGAGAGCAGGTGTTCACTCTTTCAGGTCTCCAGGGACCCACTGAGTATCTATATAGACAGAAATAGCCCCAAGCTTGAGAAACCTAAAAGAAAAATGTCTAATGTACATCCAGGATCTGGAGTTCAATGACCCTGAACATCTGGTTGATTTGAGATTAAAATGTTATTGTCTGTCTTTCTGCAATAGGCATACTATATCATCACCAGGGATATTAGAAAGCTTAGTCAATATCCCAACAATAGAAGTGAAGGACTCATTTTTGCTGGCCAAATGCTCCATTCTTTTCTAACACAATACTCCTTATTTTCTTTCCTACAGCTTATGGCTAAGGACTTCAGAAGGATTTACAAACAACAATTACCATTAGACTCACAAATTGAGTTCTTTTTTTAAATCAAATTATAAATAATGAATAGACTTTATAAAAGTTAGCATGTTTCTTGGCAAGCTGATAGCAGACAAACAAGCATAAAACCTCCAAGATTTATCTCTTGCAATCTAAATCATACCCAAAAGAATGAAGCAGGAAAAAAACAAAAACAAAAGTAGTAACAAGACAAATACACCTGGGTGCACTTCAAAAGCATATTGAATTTCCTGCACCCCATGCGTGTATATGCTGAGACAAATAATTGGCAATAGAAAAAAATTGCAAGTGGTTATACAATCTTCCCTTGTCATAGGTTTTTATTTTCTTTTTGTAATCTGTAGATGGCTTTTTCTTCACTCAGTATTAAGACCCTCAGACTGCCTTCTCCTTTTCCACTCACTCATAACCTTCATCTGTATGCTTCTTTTAACGACAAAGCTAACTTGTAAAAACAATTTGCTTTACTGGAGGGAACAATACAATGCACGTTGATGTGAGAAATTTCCATAACTACCTCTAAGGGGTTAAAAACTACCACAAAACAACAACAAATAAGCACCTCCCATTCTCACGCTCTTTCTTGCTTGCTCACTGTCTCTCCCCATCAACTTTCTCTTCTTTTCACCTTTTGTAGATCCCACTCCCACAGTTCTCTGTTCCAACTGAGAATTCAGCTGTCAGCATTGTGGTGCGATGCAAAGGGTGCCAAGGATGCAGGCAATGAACAGAACAGTGATCATTGCTTTCCTTCACTGTTTACAGAGAGTCTCAGCAAGTGAAGTATCTTTGCCATGCAGGAACAATGGAGAATGCTGTAAGGTTTTGGCTTTTTAGAACAACACATAAAGCTTATTAAGTTCTGAACACTTAGCAGGTTAAAATAGCTGTTTGCTTTTCATCACTATTGCCTTCACAAATGATATGTGCACTTACATTCAAAAATGTAAATCCATACTTTCTGCCCAGAATATATGGGGAAGATCATCTTTACCCCCCCCCCCCCCACAGTTCTATATTGAAGGAATGCAAGTGACAAAACACTCAGGCAAAACCATTTTACTCTAATAATCTGCACACTTTGGAGGCAAAAGAAAAAAAGTAAAGAGAACACTCAAATTACCATCTGCAAAATAGTCAAAGATTTTTAGCATACAGCATGCACCACAGGGGCAGTACAAATTGTTCTTTAAAAGTTTTACATTAGCTTTCAAAGTTATGGCTCGGTAACACAAACAAATTTAAGCTAAGAAGATATCCTGTTGCCATGACACTGGTTCCCTGTCATGATAGATCATGGGTCTCAGGAATACGAGCACATCATCAAACTTTGGGGCTCTCTGATAAAAATGAGCAGTTTTTAAACCTTATGAATGTATTAATTAAAAGTTTGATTATTTTTGGTCTTAAAAAACAGATGCTCTGGCAAAGATAAATAAACTAGCATAAATAAAAACATATTAAATATACTTCTTTTAAAATATGTTCCTATCTTATGTTAATAATAGCTGTAAGCTTATCTACAAGATCTTTACCTCGATGGGGGGATAAAAAGCCATTTACTACTCTGAAGCCTTGGAAAAACTTATTGTGATCTATTATTCTTTGCACAATAGTATCTACAAATACACTTTAAAAACAAAATAGAAGAACAGAGGACCGGCCCTAACTTGTCAAAAACAACATGAGTCAAAAAGAATCTCTTTTAAAACACAGAACAAGCAGGGTAAAAGGTTTCTTTCTGTCAAGGCAGATAGCTTATTATCACCAATCCTTCACCCTCTTCCATTTCCTGAGATTTTCCTTGCCTTCTTCTGTCTTATTATTTGGGAGGTGATAAGAAATGAAATGCTGACCTGCTTTACCATTAATTTATTCTCTCAGTAAAACATCCATGGAACTTCTGTTTTTTTTGGTAGGAAAAAAAATGAAAGAAGAGTAAGCTCAGCCTAGTGAAAATGGGAAAAAAATGAGGAAAAGAACTAAAATATACTCTAAGGCTGCATAGGGACTTTGAGTCCAGGAATGTAAAGGATTTTTTGCTATCGCAGAACAAAAGTAGGCCTCACACAGCCTCTAGGTAGGGGTAAGATTCCAGAGAGGAAGTTACGCATGAGGTGAGCGTTTTCCTAGGCAACCAGATGGATGGGGTGGGGTGTGAAAAGGAGAAGCGATATTTTAAGGAAAGGACTTGTGCAAAGGCATAGAGATATGAAGACCGTGCTCTATTCTGGGAAATCCCATTAGCTCTGTTTGTCTGGAGTGAGGTGCATATGGGAAAACAGCATGAAGTCTGCTTGTCATAATACGAGTTTGTACTTTTTCCTGTAAAGTACAAGAACACGCTCAAGAATTACAAGCCAGGTTAAAGCAAAATCCAAAGTCTGTTTTAGAAAGATCACGCTTCACAGAATGGTGACGGATGCGTTGGGGTTGCGATAAAATGGAAAATGGAAACCAAAGAGCTATTATACCAGCCTGTGTCAGAGAGATGTAAGTAGTGTCAGTAGAGAGGCTTGGTAAATCTTTGAGCACTAAATTTAGCAAACCTTGGTGAACTGTTGGTTGTAGAAGGAATATTGGAACAAAATAGCCCGAAACAAAAGAACAAAAGTCTATTTTAGGAAATACCTATAAGAATATTGGGGCCTAGATTATAAACTCGTAGAGTAATCACATTTAGTCCAGAGCTGTTATTGTGATTTCTAGATTTTGAGATGCTTTGCTATATATGTGCAACATGATATCTCCCTGGAGCTGTGGCTACCCGTGTGACACCAAAGACTCCAGTTGGAGTTCTACAGCTCTGAAACTCAGCATTGCCACATACAGCTGTTAAAGAAACTGAAAAAGAGGGGGTGCAAGGGTAGCTCAGTGCTGGAATTCTCGCCTACCATGCAGTAAACCTGGGTTTGATTCCTGGCCTATACGATTCCTCTAACCAAAAAAAAAAAAAGTTTCAACAAATGGTGCTGCAATAAAGGGATAGTCACGTGGTAAAAGAACGAAATGTAACCCACGCAATATAACAAACAAAAAGAAAAAGGAACTGAGAAAGAGATCAGGTTTCAATTAGAAATAAGATCAACACCGACTGATTGGGTCTGCACTGAGGTCACTCAGCATAAGGGGTAAGGCTGACACTGTCTGTATTTTAGAACTTTACCTACTCTATGAGACCAAAGGAAAACAGGTTTATTTTCCAAAACTTAAATTTTCTGTAGCGCATCATCTAACTCAACCCATCTGAATAGATTGTTTAAACAACCCAAACACATGGAGCCCAAAATAGGAACGAGGGCTTGTCATTCTGTACAGCTTAAGGTAATACCTAGATACAGCCCAGTGTATGTTGGGCCGTTAATTTAAAAGTATTGGCAAAGTCTTTTGAGGGACTTTTAAGGGAGGAAAATATAGTACTATTAAGATTTACCGTGAGGAAACCCCTGATACTATCTCAAATACTAGGAACTCCCAAGCCGATAGCCAAACCCTTGATCCTGAGGCTTGCTCTTACGAAGCCTGTTTCTGTAGCAGAGAGCCTAAGCCTTCCTATATTATGCCTAAGAGTTACTTCCAGAAAATTCTTTTGTAGCTCAGACATGGCCTCTCTCTTCCTATTCTTTTCCAATTCTGAAAGTAAGATCATTACTCTTCCCCCTAAGGGAAACATGATATCCAGGGGCAAAAGTCTCCCTGGCAAGGTGGGACCTGACTCCCAGGGACGAACCTGGCTCTGGAACCATGGGATTGACAATGCCTTCCTGACCACAAGGGGTAAAAGAAATGTAACAAAATAAGATATCAAATACGGTTGAGAGGCTATTCTGGAGGCTACTCTTTTGCAAGCTTCAGCTAGATATTGCTAATGGCCATGATTTGCCAAACCCCAACCAAAGCCATTCCTGCCAACCCTAAAGAACACCTAGGGCTCTACCTGAGATTCTGCAAAAGTTTCATGTACTAAGATTATTTTCCAGAAACCTACAACCTTCAGATCATTGTTAGGCCAGATAAGTCCTGAAACCCAGAAGGGTCAGTCTCTCCAAGAATATCAACTAGTTCCATTCTCCTATCCCTTATTATTGACACACCTTTCCAACATGAAAAAGTTAGAAAGGATATAGCCCAAACACCCCTAAAGAGTGGGAGAAGGATCAAAGAAGAAGGAGGAGTTATAACAGAGAAATTAGGGTTTAACAATGAATATGACTGCTGAATCATACATCGATATCCTTTAGTCTCCAGTTTCTTAGAGCACTTAGAAGAAAAAAACTAAAATTGTATAACAGTAACCTTTATCAAACTCTGGAATCTGTTTTATAACTACTTATTAAAATGTACTTTGACATTTACTTCTTTTTTTGCATATATGTTATATTTCACAATAAAAAAAAAGTTTAAAAAATAAATAAAAAGGGAATATTTCTGCGATATGATTGGTTGAGGGATACTATAATTTTCCACAATGGGGAATATCATTCAGGACATAAGCACAGGTATCAGAGATGGTTTGGAGAATTAAAGGAAACTCCCTGTGAGTACCAGTAAATCCAGTAAGGAGTGAAGGGAGAAGATCAAAATTTAAATGCTGGTAGCAGCTATTTTGAAGAGAGACAGAGGAAGAAGGTATAGCAAAAGAAAAATAAAAGGGTTAGGCAGAAATTGGTAGTCTTTCTTTCAATAAAAGCATCTTAAAACAAGAAAACCTGGGCGGTGCACTAGTGGCGCAATGGCAGAATTCTTGCCTGCTGTGCTGGAGACCTGGGTATGATTTCTGGAGCCTGCCCATGTTTTTTTTTGTTTGTGTTTTTTTAAAAAAAAAACAAGAGAGCCTGCCATAATAAAGGTATTCATTATATGAAAAGTATATATAGGGTGGGTCGCGGTGGCTCAGCAGGCAGAGTTCTCGCCTGTGATGCCAGGGACCCGGGTTCAATTCCTGGACCCTGCTCATGCAAAAAATAAATAAATAAATAAATAAATAAAGTGTTTAATACTTATAGTATAGCCTTACAAAGTGTACAAGCCTTCATACTGCCTCCTTCCCCCAAAATTTGTATGAGTAGATTAGGTATTGTTTTCCCTCTTCATATGTTATGGAATAGAAAATTGAGGCTCAGAGAGGTACCTAACTCCCCCAAGGTAGCACAGGTGGTAATCCACATCTGCTGACTCCAGCGTCTCTTGAAATTATATCATCTAGTCATGCTTACACCACATATAGATATCTATTGCGGTAAAAATATAGAAAATTATTTCACCAATGAAAAGTATCTCACATCTTCTTAAGTATAACAATAATTTAAATAACCAAACAAGTCATATTTGGGAACAATTGTCTTATGTACAATGACAAGATCATTTTTAACCCTGAATTTGTGGAACTGAGATATGATGGTTTAAAGGGGAAAAAAAGAGAAGCAGAGTGTAGAAAAAAATGTCATAAACATTTTCTGTTAGAAGATATTTTTACTCAAGTCAGAGAGTCAATTTTCACTCTCAAGTGAATACTACTAATCTCAAGTTGATAATTATTATCCATTACCTGTTTCAAATACACAAGCAGGACACTCAATTTTAAATTCACTAAGTAATGAGGCAGCCTCTTAATTAAGCCTAAGAAAATAATCAATATAAAGAATAAATTATTCCCAAGATTTTCTTAAAAACCATTCAAAATAGCACTCAGAAATCTCTTGTATGGATACAGAAAAGGTAAATGATAAAATGTTTGCAAAATCTGCCAGGCTCCAAGAAAGTAATGAAAGAAAAAAAAAAAATGAAAGCCTCAGATTAAGAATGGAAATAAAAGCCACATTTGCACAAGCACCTTTCAGAACTGGGATGAATCCTGCATGAGCCATATAGATGTCAGGAAGTATCTTCAGAGCTACCTTCATTTATGTATGGTCACTGAAAGCATCTCATTCTTATTAATCTTTTACAATGATGAGAATTACTATTTTTGAAGCTTAACTGGCATTTTATGCCACTTTATGATTTTTTTCTTTTCAATTTAAATGATAAATAAGTAGCTTACTTATTTATTTCTACGATTTAAAGATGAAGAAACAAAGATTCAGGGAGGTTAATATTTCCTCAGTTTTATCACAAAGAGCAGGTAGAAAATTAGAACTTGAATTTATGTGTTCTGATTCTAAATCCCATATATATCAGGTCACTATACCACTCTATGTTTCCTACCACAATCTTCTCCTTTAACACTCCCATGATAAAGCCCTTGTAGTAAACACTCTTGCTAGATAGAAGTCAAATCATATTGAGATGTCAATTGTCTCTCAGCAATTATACCTTATGATTTCCGCTTCATGAGATTATTCCTCTGATGCACAGACAGCTGATTCCCTTTTCCTCTCTACACATAATTGTTCCCAAATAGCCAAGGGTGTGTCCTAGGTTGTGTTAAATCCACGAGTGCATTATTACAAGACTCGAAGACTCTGGATTTTAATTATATGCAGTGATTTTATAACTCAGTCCCCTGGCAAATCATTATAATAAACACTTCAAAAGAAGCCTCATCTCTTTATGCATAATGCAAGCATCAAATACAATGACCTTTCCCATATTTGCACATTAGTCATTTTATTTTAGGAAGGGTAATGAATTCCTTTGCTTCTCAATTTGATCTTTGTTTCTGCAAAATTTTAATTATCTGATAATTCAGGGTCCTGCTTTATGTCAGATTTTGAAGTCTCTTTGCTACACCCAAAAATATAAACAGAATTCTCAGATGATAATTATGGATTCCCTAAGCTTCTTAACAGTATTTCCAGTAGGCTAGCTAAAACATGCCTGAAAAGAACAACAAAAAATTCAGAAAGGTTTTATCCTCGGGATATTCAGCAAGTAAAGCAGTTCTGAAAAGCGTTGGGCCTCTTTAGGGAGCTATATGTATGGATTTGGGCATAGTACCAACAAGATTCGGCTTCCAGATGAGGCAGGAATTTAAATGATTAATTAAATGAAAGGTTTAGGATATATTTGTGGATTGTGGAATGTGTGCTTTTCTGCCAGTAAGTCTCCCAGAATTGAAGAGACCAGCGCTTGTTACCCTGTCAACATGTACATTGCCCCCCAAAGGGATACAGAGTCACACATCGTAATGAATCATTCTTTCCTTTTATGTTCTTCGATAAAATTTTTAAGCACCTATTACATGCTCAAAAATTCACTAGGTCCTGGAAATACAAGGAGGGCCATAAACTTGCCTCAGGGAAGTAACATCATAAAATATGTCTACCAACAAGTCACTTCATTAATAAAAGTATCTTCACACAAGTGTAATACTGAGAAACATCATTCCACATTGAAAAGCAAATTCCCTACAAAAAAAGTAAGATGTTTTCGACTTGAATTTTTAGAATTTGGGGGGTAGCAGAGTACATCCACGATTTTCCTCCTAGTTCTGTTAAAAATTGCATGAGCAGTTAAATTTTGATGAGAGAGGTAATTCCTAGACCTTATACGGGCGAAACAATAACTGGATGTGCTCCTAAATGTGATGTTATAGCCAGTCATAAGACAGATAAGAGACAGAGAGAAAGGGAGACACAAAGGAAAATTGCTGAGCAATTTGAAGAAAAAGGATGGAGAAAGAATGAAAAGAGAGAGCAAGAGAGGTGACGAAGATTGCATGAAAAGAAGAGATAACTCATGTTATCAGAGAGTAAAAAGAAAATCAAGAGATAATATTTTCAGTAGCATCAACACCATAGTTTATTCATTGCTGGTAACTAGTAATTTGCAAGATCCAATGTCTTATACTACACTACTTACAGTTGAAACAAAATCTTCGCTAATATATTTTTGCAAATATAATTGACTCTAAATTATTACTTGGAAGAATACAGAATTTAAAAGCTTAATAATAATAGTTACTATTCATTGAACATTTAGTAGATACAGTCAACATATTAAGTGCCTTATGTTTTATAATCTTTTGTTGAAAATTGGATATATTGATATTTCATTGTGTTATTACTGGAATTTAAACTCTGAGGTAACTTTCTTAAGACTGTGTTCAACTAGTGATAAGGCTACGCTTTCCTTGAATTCCACATGCTAACAACAACAACAAAAAAAAAGACCAGGAAAAGGAAAATGCCTTTCCCAGCCCTTGCAGATTGACCTGTATTAGAGATCTTGTTCAAAGTTTAGCCATACAACGAGTTTAGAGAATAGCTGAGGGCCAAAATATAAGGACCTCCCTTATCCTTTCCACACAGGAACTCCCCCGTTTATGCAGATATGAATATCCCCTCTTCCCTAGGAAACAGTTTTCTCATGATACAGGAATTGCCCTGTATGCCTAGTCAACAATCCCTTACCCCAGGCAGCCACTACTTAACTGCCCTCCAACCGTGTTCTGTGGGGGAGCTCCTTGCCTTCTCTGTGCAGGGCAAGTTCTGGGGCAGCAACCTGTGCCCTGTGAACTGGTTCAGTCCCTCTGGCCCAGAGAGGCTGGGTCAGGCATATACAGTCCCAGTGTGCCTGCAAGGGTTACTCTACTCCCTCCAAAGCCAGGCCCAGGAATCTGCACTGAGGACACAGGACTGGTGAGGGAATGGGGGACAGGACCAGCCAGGGTACAACAACCATTACAATTTTAAGATGCCTTTATCATGAATGAGTACTCAAGCTGTACTGCAATCCTTCAGCTGTTTTGTGGACCTTTGAAAAATATACTTTTGCCAGTTCTGGCTGGTTGTTCAAAGCTTTTGTAGGAGGACAGAACCCTGAAGCTTCTCAGTCCGCCCTCTTCTCGGGGGAGGGTCTCACTTTGTGTCTTATGTCATTCTCTATTCTTAATATAAAAACAATGCCATTTATATGTGACATGGTAGTTATATACTACTGACATTCCAGTTTATAGATACAGAAATTGTAAAACATGGGGCTTAATTTACAATAGTCCTTCTCATTTGCCCAGCTCTTTCCTCAAAAATATTTTAACACAAGGGCCAAAGTCTGAAAGTAAGGTAGAGAGAACTGTACAATTTTTTGATGAGGCAGTTTGCCTCTCTAAGTCATAATTATTCATCTGTAAAATAAATATAATAAAATTGAGGGCACCATAACATCATTGTGAAGATGAATAAGACAATTCAGATAAAACTATTTTATTTTCATTTATTAAATAAAATAATTCTTATTACCATCGCCATCACCTATTTTACGGTGGCTGATTAGATAACAATGTCAAACATCAAGATTAGGGGTGAGTATGTGATCAAAAGGAAAGCTAGAGGATGAAAACTGGGACTTCATAACTTAGCAAACCTAGAGCAGACGATGATGGTGGTTAATTGCACAAATATAAGAAAGTTTTTTCATGAACAAGAGCAAATGTATGTCACTATTGCGAGGTATTAAAAATGGGGTGGTATAGGGAAAAACCACATTTAATGCAAACTAGGACTGTTCTATAGTTAACAGTAACATTGTAATAATCTTGCATTAATTGTAACAAAGGCACTATTCCAAAACTAAATGTCAACAATAGTGGGATATAAGAGAAGGGTATGGGATTCTTTTTTTTCCAGAAGAAATCGGAATATTCTCATGTTGATTGTGATGGTAAATGCATAACTATATGATTATACTTGGAGCCAGATTATGCACTTAGGATGGATTGAATGGTATGTGAATAAAACTGTTAAAAAAACACTCATGGTTAACTGGAAAAAAATTATAATACATTAGAGACTGATGTGGTTTAAAAAGTAAGAGCTGGAGTGACATATCAGGTTATGGATTTCTCAACAAGATCCTTTAAACGGCAGTATTAGCCCAGGAAAAATAGCACTGTGCTTAATGTAATTAGGTGGAAAGTAAAAAATACTGTTACTATTTGACATTACTGTAAATATGGCTCTGAATTCCACGGGTTCTGAAAAGCGTTATGGTAACATCATGGTGTCATTCTTCCTGCTACAGTCTATGGCTAAATCTCTAATATCTGTCATGCATGTATAAGGAGGAGAGAGAGATTTTTGAAATATGAGAACATTTCCCCTTTGTTAATTCCTTCTTTTGCTGTCTGCTCAGTACTCACTGAGAGAATGGAAAGCAAAGCAACAAAGGAATCTCCTAAGCTTTGATCTGTAAAAGCCAAGTCACTGTTTTAAGGAAAGGGAAAGAATTTTAAGCATAAACAAAATATTTGAGCTAGGGTTAAACTGAAGAGAATAGGGATGCCCCAGAAATGGGGATAAGGAACAGAAAACAGAGGGCGGCCCGCCCCCCCTCCCCCCGCCCCAGACCTGAGATGGCCAGAGAGAAGGGAACAAAGCATGTTTTAACAAATACCAGTGTTGATCAGACAGGAGGATGGTCAGTTTAGCAGATTCCTACATGCTCAGGCCACATGTCAAGTCCAGATGCTTTCCCTTGGTAGAAGGTAAGCTGCCCGGATTTAGTCACACGCCTGGTAAAATGTGGCAGGGTGAGGTCTAGATAGTTATTAAATTTCTGTCATGTGAGCAGAATGGGGGCTCAGATTGGAACTTAAATATTTATGTAAAATATAATGTTGCTTTCTTGTATACCTGAATTAATGACTTCAAGCTTATATTCATTCTATACGTATTTGCTGTATCTGTGTATCCCTTTAATATCACATGGGTAGATAGAGAGAGAGAAAGAGACAGCTAGCTATAGAGATAGAGATGAAGATATAGTCATAGATAATGACCTGAAAATATCTCAGATCTTCTTCATGTTTCTTTATGGACATTTTTGAAATTACAAATGTGGTTTAATCTAATATGGGTACAGTGCTCATACACATCTATTTCTTTAAAGTAAAAACGACAAAACCAGAATCACTGACTACATAAAATGCTTTCTGGATACACAAGCATCAATAAGAACATTTTTTTAAAAATTAAAAGATAATCAACAGGTATAAATAAACTGTCAAAGCATTTAATGGTCTTTAGCACAGCCAACTCTCCTGGTGTTGAAGCAGTGTTAAATTCTTTTATTCAGTTTTGTTAGTATGTATATAGATAATATACTTATAAACATTGGCTATAAAATTGCACATTAAATTTCTTGTAAAGTATGCATCATAAATACTACATAAAAAATTTCCCTAGGAATTTGTAAATGTCTCAATGGCAGGAATCCTGTTTTATTCATCTTTATATTAGCAAGGCCTGGCAGAGTTCCTGAATTTGATAGATACTTTATAATATCTATTTAATAGTCATTTGATAGTCATGTGTAAGGAAGTGGCATGATCAGAACATGTGCTTTGAGGAATATTAATTTGGAAGCAGTGAGTATGATAGCTTGGATCTGATAGTTCAGCTGGGTGGCTACTGAGCGGAAAGGGGAGAAGGGTGCGGAGTTCTGAACTAGGCTGGTGGCCCTGGGAACTGAAAGGCGTCATGAATGAGATCACCACACAAGAATTGATAAAACTTGGCAACAGTTTCCTATTTTAGAACTAGAGCTCTTTTGGGGTTGAGCCTAGAATGATTTCTATCTCTTGGCCAAGTGCTTGAGGATATAAAGTAAATTTTAGATGTCAGCGATAATAAGAACTAGTAGAGATAGCATTTTAGAAAGAATAGTATTCAAGTAGCTCATACATTTAAATTGTCTGCATTTAAACATTCTGTCTAGTTAAAACACAAAATACATCCATTAAGGCTCTGAAAAATACCTTTTTATTTCAAAGTTAGATCATTAAAATGGCTCCAGGTATTCATCTTTAAAATAATAATAATAATAACAATAATAATAATAGCAATTATCCCTTTCCAATGAATAATCGCATGGGTAAATGGAAAAGTAATGTAGTTTGCCCTTTAAGAAAGAGTTTTTTTTTTTTTTTTTGCATTTCAAACTGAAATTGGAATTGTTGCCAATTCCACAGTTAAAGGAATAGATTAGTAGTAATGCAATGCCTGGGGTCTTTATTATCTTTGAGCTGCAGTGAAACAGAATTGTCTTAAAGCCAAAATAAAACATAGATTCATGTCTCCATAGACATATTAAGGTGCAAAGTAAAAAAATTTACCATTATAGGGCACAGAAAATTCACAATATACCCTTTAAATAAAATATGCAAATACATCCTTAGCATTAGAATTCCTTGTGTATATATATGTATACATAGATAGATATAAGAAATCTTAGAGTATCACATTTGTCTTTAAACTTTATGCTTTATTTCATAGAGCATAATTTAAATGGAATTGGTGAGAAAAAAACCTACAACTTATCTTTTTTAAGCTCCTTTAAAATTTCACATTTGATTTTGGTGCTCTTTGATAAAAATTATGAGGGAAACAAATCTCAACTATAACGAAATTTTTCTTTAGAAGGCACATTTGTACAACATGGTTTAATAAAAATCCCCAAATTTATAACTGTGTAATAAAGGGTTGGAGGTTTTTCTTTAATGTTTTAATTAAAACATCAATGTAAAAACTCCCTTAGTGCAATAGCAGACAATATTAGTCACACATGCAACCAGAGGCACTCAAATCAGACTGAAAGAAGGACATGAAATAAAAGAAAAAATTGCCATTATAATAATAGAAGTGTAATAATTATTTAAATTAAATGATAAAAATAAACTACAGTGCTGTTTTTAGCAGCCGTGAAGACTTGCTGGAAATCTGGCTTGGAGTTAAAGGAGTTCAATAATAAAGTCACAGTGATGAGAAGAGAGTTGAATGAATGGGATGTGACTAAAGAATGGGCAAAAAAAAAATCCAGGTTAGGAGAAAGTTAAATTCTTTTAGCCTGTCTTGTTAGTATGTATATAGATCCTATAGTCCTTAGGAGAAAGGAGCAAACCACACGCCTCTTAATGAGTACGTTCCGCAGCCCTACCTGTCCCTCACGCCCAGAGCCCCTGAGGGCATGTGCCACAACTGTTTTCTAACAGATACCGGACTTATTTGTGCAGCTTTCACAAAATCCCCTAGTTGGCATAGTTGGGACTGCATTATTTAAAAACTTTATAGGAATTTCATTATTGTAGTTTTTAATTATTTCTATTCTGGGGAGGAATGGCTAAGAGTAGAAGAGAGAGAAAAGGCAATCCCAAACCGGTTAAGTCCATGGCTGCCTTTTGCTAGGGGCAGTAGCCTAGGCAAGAGGGTTGCAGAAATGGTGGTCAGTGCCCTTTATAGTTGACTGCACCTAAGAAGCCCTTTCATTTTCAGACCCATAGAGTAGCTCTAAGTATTCTCTGAGGGGGCAGAAATCAATTCTGAAGTGTCTTGAGCTGCAGTGCTCTGGGAGTCTACCCCTCACTGTCCAGTATTCCACAAGCATGGAATGGCTTTTTCATTCTATACACTGGTCACTGGTCTACTGTGGAGAAAAATCTGCTGAACAGAGGTTCCTTGAACTGGATGGTAAAGATCTAAATCGATCAAATTCCCTATAATTTGGCTGTGAGATGGCAAAGAGATTCTGCAAAAGCCTTGAAAAAGCAGCAGCTATGATCAACTTTCCAAGCTAGAGTGATGAGTAGAGACAAGGTTATAGTTGCAAGAAAGTTAGAGAGAGAACACAAATGTCACCAAATGGAGCACTTGAGCACCACACAAAAATGTCTGCTTCTGGGAAACCAGTACGTTTCCCTAAACAAACTTCCAATCTCCAAATGATATCCCATTCTTCAAAAGGCCTGGCTGGAAGGCAATTTTTGGCTTTCTTAAATTCCAGCTGCCCTGTTTTCCCTTACATCCTTACAATGAGCCTCCCATTATGTATCCCTTTTCTTAGCAACCTAAAATAACCAACTATCAAAGAGGCATCTAGGTCTCTGAGTAAAAAAAAGAGAAGAAATTCAACAAATTTTCAAAAGTTGAATACCTATATCTTTTCCCCCAAACTGTGACCTCTAGGCTGTGTTTCATCTTCTGTGTGCTGGCCTGAGGCACTGACTCAGCACCACACACAGCTGCTGGGACACTGCCACCCCACCAAGTGTCCCTGTGTCCTCAGGTGTGCAGAACAGGCCTTGGGTGAATTGCAATTTCTTAATATTCAGTTCAAGTTTATTATCTGAGTGATGGACGCATGACACCATTATACTGATCAAGGATCCTCTTGAGATGATAAAAAAAATACTATTTTATTGCTCTTATTTTTTTTCCTCAGGGAACAAGTAACTTGTCTGAGAGACACCTGTCTTTTATGATCCACAGAGCATTTCTAAGTATCCTGGAGAACAGGAATCAAACTGATAATGAGTTCAACTGCATCATTTTGAGAGGAATACCTCGTTGTCCAGCGATGCCAACGAACAGGGTGTCAATGACCATTATGTGGACAGTTTAGGAGGGCAGGGTTACCACAAGGACTAGGGCCATGGATGTAAACACACACTGGGCTCTGATGAGGGTTTATACAGTTCTTTACTCAAGGATTTGGGTGATTTACCTCAGCTATAAAGGTTTAGAGAAGGGAGAGGAGAAGGATATTATATCACATGCTGAGCGTGGTCTCACTGGTGAGGTCGGGGGTACCGTGGTATCATTTGGGTGTGCTCTCTTATTCCCTTTCTGTCCCTTAATTCCCAAAGCATCTCTCTCTAACCCTCCCTTTTCTGTAGGTCTTACTCTGCATCTCCTATAGAAAAAAATCAGGTTCCAGTTATTAATCCCATAAAAGTTTCAATTTCAGGCATTTGTTAAGTATAAGTGTAGTTCCTGCTGGCTCTGAAGATAGAAACAGGTATTCTGCCCTTAGTGTTTTCTTATTCAGTGAGAGGAAATAGTGAATTCTGGTCCCATTTGGGAGAAAAGAATGTAGGACTTTTACTCTTGGCTCTAGCTGGTTTTCTCCTAAAAAGTCTGAAATTATATACCTTACTCTCCAAGAAGTCCTTTTATTTTTAAGACAACCATTACATTGAGATGACAAAAAAAATATTCCTTCTATTAATATAATTTATAAATACTTTGAAAACAATTTTAGACTACAAAAATTGCAGACATAGTACAAAGTGCCCATATATCCCATACTCAGTTTCTCCTATTATTAACTACTTACATTTGTATAGTACATTTGTCCCAATTAATAAACCAATAATGATACACTGCTATGAACTAAAGTCAATCCTTTATTTAGATTTCCTTATCCATCCCCTAATGTCCTTTTCTTGTTCCAGGATGTCACATTACATTAGTCGTCATGTCTGCATGCAATCCTCTTGGCTGTGACATTTTCTCATTCTTCGTTTTTGATGACCTTGACAGTTTTGATGAGTGCTGGTCGGTGTTTTGTAGACCATCCCTCAATTGAGCTTTGTACAGTGTTTTTGTTTTTGTAGTTTTCATAATTGAGGGTTAAGGATTTGGGGAGGAAGACCACAGAAGCAAAGGACAATTTTCCTTGCATCTTATCAAGGGCACATACTATCAAGATGACCGGTCACTGTTGATGTCAGGCTTAACAACCTGTATGAGTTAATGGTTTTTTAGATTTCTCCACTCTCAAGTTGCTCTCTTCCCTCTTTCTATACTGTACTTTTTGGAAAGAAGTCACTATGCACAGCCCACACTTAAGGAGTCAGGAGTTATGCTCTATTGCCTTGAGGGCAGAGTAACTACCTAAATTATTTGGAATTTTTCTGCATGGGAGATTTGTCCACTATACCTCATTTATTTATTCAACCATTTGCTTATAACAGTATGGACTCATGGATATTTATATTATACTTTGGGTTGTGGTTCACTACTAGTTTATTAATTACACTGTTCAAATTGTTCCAGATTGAGCTACTGGGAACTCTTTCACTTGCTCCTGTGTCACTTTGACATACCCCTATCAAATAGATTGTGGGTGTTTTTGTTTTGTTTTGTTCCTTTCTTTCTGAAATTACAAACTGTCTCAGGCTCATCTTACATATGACCTGCCCCAGTCCTAGAACTAGCCATTTCTCCAAGGAGCCTTAAGTAGCCAATATCTGGCCGCTAGGTGTGCTCATTGTTACTAGGGTGGTATTGATATAATTTTGACCATAAATATCATGCACTAGCAAATCTGGCTTATTGTGCTATAAGTCCTTCCTTACTGACCTGGGTTTCTCCAATAAAGACTAACTATAATTAATGTGTAGCAATATACTCAACTCAGAATAAAAGACTGAAAATATCTTTATGACAACCTTCCAAGGAAAGACTTGTTCCATCCCATTTACCAGGAAAGAAAAAAGACCACAAAGAATTTTTAATGACGAGCACAAGCTACAGATTAGATGGACCTAGGTTTGAGTGCTGTTCTCTTAATTACCATGGCAAACTGTCTCTTTTTCTTCCCCCAAAAATATAATTTCTATTTTCTTAAGAGAAGACATTTTATAGATTGTCTTATAAGCCAGCCAAAGGAGCCCAGTTGTGTAAAAAGTTTGTGTAACTTTCTGGAAGTAGAAGTGATGATTGATGATGCAACAGAGGCAAATGGGGGTGTTTTGCATCCCTGTGGTTCACAGAGCAGTCATCACCAGTGGACTTAGCACTCTGCCATGAGCCTGAGCTTGTCCTCAAAGATCTGCTCATCACAACCCAGCAGCCACTATTAACTAGTCAGTGTCACCATCCCTCTGTAGAAATTTTTTGCAGTGTCATTCTGAAAAGGTGATTAAATGCATAAAGTTAAACGGTTCTGATGAAGGCAATTAATGACTTTTTTTAAATCCCAATTAAAGCATGTAATGAGTGGAGAAGCCAGTCTCAAAGCAGAAATCCTTTGGAACAAGCCAAACTATGAAATGGACATTACTTTCTAAATTGGAAGTTGACCACTTAGACTACACATTTATTTCCCCCTCACTATTATGACTCTTCCCGACAAACATATTAAAAAGCTTTACTGACAAAACTTCTGAAATTGGAAGGTCAAAGATATAACTTTCCACAATCCAATTTATGTCTTCCCTTTACAGTATGGCATGGATATAGTAGGCATACTTTGGTATGTATGTTGTACCATGTCAGTGAGAGATTCTAATCTCTTATATCAAGACTAGCACACCTTCACTTAAGGCAATCCAAATGTCATACATGAGAATTTGCTGCAGTTTCTACTGAATAGAAGTTTAGAACTTCTTTCCTAAAACTCAAAGATTTAGGCTGAAAAAAAATTTAGAAAATCTGAATTAAAATGAGTCAAGGCATGAAGTAAACACATAATCTTCTTTTCTGCATTCATCTCAGACAAAGGAAAATAATATTCTGTTGTCTAAGTTAGTATCAGACCTCAGAAAGTGGAAGAATTGTATTCCCTTAATATAATTTAAGAATAATTGCTTGTCTGTGGGAAAATTCTACCTATAAATAAATACAAACCAAACACGAAACCAAAAGCTTTAGATGTTTTAGTATTGCTCAAGTAGTGGTTGAAAACAGAGGATGCCCTTTTTATTCCTTTCAGAAAACTTGGATAATGAGAAACCAATCATAAGAAGAGAATATAATGTGGTCCATAGACAACCAAATTCAAATAAAAGACTGATAGCAATATAAGTTTTTAACAAAGAATATATATATCTTGTTATTTTAACAAAGCAATACAAGCAAAAGGTCCTGCTTATTCAAATTATAAAAATCTTAAATATCCATAACAAAAGATTTTGATACATAATGACTATGTTGTGTGAATGTTCTTTAAATTATTGCTCTTTAATTATTTTAAAACAAACCACTATTTTTAAATCAAAATACAAAATGCTTATTGCAAGAAATAAAATCCAAAGGCTTTAAAACACTGCCAAAATGAGTATAAATCTAAACATTCAGAGAAAATAGTTCCAAATTTGGCTCCTGTCTTTTCAATGAATCTTTCATGCTTACAAATTAATATTACATAAATGTAATAAAACAATAGCTATGTTCTCTAACTTGTTTATTAAAAAGTAATATGGTATGGGAAGGTTTTCATATTTATGACTTCAGTCAACATAATTATTTGCAATAGTGAAATGATATTCCCTTGTGTGATTGTATCATAACATATTTAACCAATCTTATACTGATGAACATGATTGTTATTTCTATTCTTGTTACTATAAATTATTCTGAGACCATCCAGTGTATACACTTTCTATGTGTTTATCCTTTTCATAAATTCCTTAAAGTAGAATTAATCTATCAAATGTATCCATTTTAAATTGAATGTGCACTGCCAAATCATCTAATAAGAAGGAGGTAAATGTTCGAGAAAAATGTTAACCACATTTTGCTATACTGTAAATTTCTCAAACTCAGGGTCTGCTACTGTCTAGGTTTTGGCTTATTCTCAATGTCAGAACTATGCCTAGAATGCAGGCAACATGCAATAAATATTAATTGAATAAATTCATATTGATTAAATTAGACTTAAAGATTTTAATTTGGATCTATAATCAGCTTTGTATTTGAAACTGAGAGCAACCTTTCTCAGCCCCCTTCAAAATAACCACTGAGAAAATTTTGACCAGAAAATAAGGATAGATTCTCTCTCCTCAGTTCACATGAATTAATTATACAACGGACTCTACCATTTACCATTTTGTATGATCTTAGACTAATAGCTTAATATCTTCGAGTCTCTAATTTTCCATCTGTAGAATGAGCATGATAAAAACCCATTTTGTCTGCCTGTCAGAATTGCTGTGAGATTTAAGCAATATAATATGAGGTAAAAGTACTTTGTACAAAATAAAATGGTCTTCAAATAAAAGATTAACAATTAAAGACAGGTTTAATGTTCTGGAATGCATTATACTTGACACATATTAACCTGAAAAGACTTCTGCAAACATATTAAGGCTCCAGGCACAGAGGCTACCATTACCAGATTCCATCTGGGGATGAGGCATCATATTGGTGATTTTTTGTAAGATTGGGCAATGACGTTTGTTTTCACTTTTATCTGTCATACTTAGCTGAACAATGCTTCCTATTGATTTGTGGCATTAAAGTCACTTCCTTTTTCCAAGATGGCATTTGTTATTAATTCTTTGCAAACAAAGAAAACTAAAAGCAAGGATGTAAATAAATAAATAAATAAACTCACAGCTTAAGTGCTGATTAAAAACTAACTTGGTTCTTTAAAACCAGTGCTGGGATTTGAAGCACTTCAGCTTTAATCATATAGTGATTTATATAGATCTTAGTGGTTCTGAGAAAGTATTGGTTGTTATTTAAATATGCTTGAAATAAGAAAGAAACAGATTGTGAGTCAGAGTCCAAATTTCTCCTCCCAATTTTTCGTATCTATATATGGGGGAGATAATTTCTTTCATTAAAATAATCTTAAATAGTATTAATAATTATATAAAACTTTTCCTACTGTAAGGATCTTTCATATAATGTCTCCTCCACCTTGGTCCCATCCTGGAATTTTTTTAGTCTTCTTCCAAAAGGGACAAGGTCAGGGATGTGACAGAGGTGAGGCTAAGCAGTCACTAGCAGCTGTCTTTAGGGATCTTCCCAGAGAGAGAAAAATCTGTGCTCCTGTCAAAAGGAAATATGTGTCCTGATCTCAGCTGATTGCATTGTGTTCCTCCTTCCAACCAGGCGTCATCTTGGTTGGAGAGAAGAAGTCATAGGATGACCCAGACCCTTTGCCCTCTAGAAGGGCATTTAGCTAACACCCTCCTATAAACAAAGGGAAAAAGGCACTGAGAATCACAAAACCATTCTTACACATTTAAAACTCTTTGAGACTAAATTATACCATGGATATGTATTTAGTTTCTTATAATTTTAAAACTGATTAGCTTGCTCTTTTTAGTGCTTCCAACCTTCGGTATCAACATGTATCCATCAGTTTTTGCCATATCCATGTACCAACTACATTATTATCTTCTTGTTACTTTATTTAAACTGAATGAATGTTTTTACTTAAAATTTACTTTACAAAGAGTTTCAAATCTATCATACTTGGGAAACTATAAATATAAAATCATTATAAATGAAAGTGCAACAAAAAAGGTAAAAATTCTACTTTATTATTGTCTGGAAAAATGCCCTCCCATTTAAAAATGGCAGTGATAAAAAAGTGTTAAAATTAATAAACAGTCTTAAAAATGCTTGATCTTAATCAGAAGACTGAGAATGAAAATAGAGCAATATTCTCACACTATGAGTCATTGCTGTGTAACTCCGTGTCCACGTACCACCTAAAAGAGTCTTTTTCACGAACAGTGATATTTAGCTAATCTTTTGGGAAACACAGCAGTGCTATATTTTTCAGCATGTGTCTTTTGAGCCATTTAACTTGCATTTCCGGTGCTCCTACTTGAAAAGATAAGGCAGAAGCATGACAAGCATTGTACTGTGTAGGCAACATATCCTAAGTGAGCGTTGCAATTTTCATCCAGACTGATTAATGTTTTGTAGATATGATCTCTGTGCAAAACTGAAAAAACATAACACTGTAGGCCTATTAACCCAAAATGACCTTCCAAAAGCTCAGACGCAGAAGCAGTGTGCTGTACTCTGCAAACTTTCACAGGCTTTGAAATCACCTACAGATCTTGTTAAAAAGCAGGACCTAATCTTGCAGGTCTAGATGGGGCCTGACACACTACATTTCCAACAACCTCCCAACTGTTGCTAATGCTGGTGGTAAATGGACAGAAATTTGAGGATTAAGGTCTTAGCATTCAGGCTCTGAATCCAGAATGAGGTTCTGGATTTATAGCACCCTGCCTGAAGTCCAGCTTGACCACTTCCTAGCCATGTGAATATAGTCAAGTTTTTAAAAATTTTTCTGAAAATGTTTCCTCACCTGTTCAATGAAATAGTAAGAAAGAGGGAAAACTAACTCCCTGGATCATTGGGAAGAACAAATGAGTTAAAACATGGAAAGCACATTGCACTATGCCTCTCACATATTAAATCCTTAATTAATGTTAGCTCTTATAATGACACAAAACTGATAATGATGATGAAAGATTTCTGCAATATTATATTTATTCCTTAAACAAAGGCCTATTGCTACATGGGCCAGATTCTATTATCAACAGATTTCTGTAAACACCTGCAATCTCAGTTTATGTTGGTATAGTTCCAGATGGACAATTAACAAAGTAGCAAATACTGAGTAAATAGTATTACTAGGAAGATTATAGCAGCCATGTTCCCATCAATTGAAGGGATGTATTGCATTTGCATTCGGTGCCCTAATCAAGATGTGACTTTTTTTTTTCATCCAGAGGAATACATGTTTATCCTCACCATGGCTACTTTACATGCAAAATAAAAAGATACAGAATTCTGGTCTTGTAGGGTACTTCTCTAGGTTTAAAAATAGAACTGTAACATAGGGAAGGCATTTTCTCTCTACCCTTACTGAAAGCAGAAAAACCAACAAAGGCCTTCTTTTTGAAGCCCATATTATCTGTACAAACATCTTCCTTCTCTACAGCAGAAATATGTGTCTTTCTTATTTCTCTTTGATTTTTATCATTTCATTCTGAGTCACACCCACAAGTTAATTCAGGACTTTGGCAATTGGATCAAAATTTGGCACTTCACTTCCTTCTTGTTCTCACCTTGCATGAATTCAGGATTCACATTAAAGAATGAACATGGTTTCTTTACTTGCCTATTTCCACTTCACAGCAGCAGTATATTTCATGAAAACACTCTGGATGTTGCAAACACCCTTAAATTCTTTATCCTCAGCCTCATATCACATCTCTGTCTTTCTTTCTTCGATTCCATTTGCTGTTAGAATTCGAGTACTTATTTCTATTGGTTTACCAAAATCTATGATCTGCTCATGACCTAACTTCCTTTCTGATCCATCCTAGAATCTATAGACCTTGGCATCAAATACTCTCTTGCTATATCATCCACTCCCAAACCACCCTCCCACATCTCACTCCTTGATTGCAACACCTTCCTTTCTGTGTCCCTTGCATCCAGTCTTCTCTCCACTTTCAATCATCTACCATATTATCTCTAACTTCCTAATATTCATGTCACTAACAATACTTCTTTAATAACCAAACTAAACCTAGATGGTAAATATTTAATGCCTTGACATGGTCATAAAACTTTATGACGCTGGCAATCATTGCTTTATTGCTACTTTCTAGCTAGTCACAAACAGTATTTCCTTTACCCAGGACAAATTGCTTCAGACCCCCCAAAAGACCATCTTTTCTCATAACTCTGTGCCTTCAAAAGACTATGAACACTGGAAGCAGTGCCTTGTTTATCCTACAGCTGTAGCAACTCATTGACATACTTCCATTTGCTATTATTTGTAAGGAACTCTAGTTTGAAAAGCATGACACCAGGTACTCTGAAATCTACCAGTAGCTTACGGTACACTTCTAGAGAATTGGCTGCATAGAATACACTTTCTTGATAAATATAGAAATGTTTCTTAAAAATGTACTTTGGTATGTTGCCTTCACTGAAAAGGGGGCAGGTAGTGCTAGCATATTTTCTATCTGTGTTCTAGCTGATACAGCTTCATAAAAAATTTACACCAACAAAGAAAATTTAATGAAATAACTGGAAAAATAAAAAAGAAGAAATACTGGAAAATCTAAGTATAACTAGAACATGGTGACATCATAATTTCGTTCCTGTACCATTACTCCAACCTTGATACCATACAAACTGGAAAGAATAAATCAGATGATTATATTGTCAGTGCTGACCCAGACAAGGGCAAAGTTACGCTAGGTCAAAGAGACAAAGTAACAAATAAACTGAAGGAGATAATTCCCTAAAGGGCATTTCCTCCTCAAGGAAAGGAGGGTATGGCCCAGCTCAAATGGCAGACCTCCTTCAGAGAATTCAGACCAAAGGGGCTGGGAATCAGAAACAGCTTAAGCATGCCTGGCACCTCAGCCTCTGAGTCAACAATGTCCCTGGTAGGCTGAGAATTAAAGGCTCTACAGCACTTTATGCTGGAGTAGGGGAAGCTGTGGCTGACAAGCCCCACCTGCTGGGCAGAATAAAAAAGCAGAGTCTAGGGGCTCCACAGAAAAGTCATACAGCTTGCTGGGTCTCATCCTCAGGGAAACTTGATACTGATTACACGCTCCCCCTGAGATCTGGGCCTGCCTTGTCTGGGAAAATCTGGTTGGGGTTGATCATATCTTGGAAGACTCTCTCCTTATAAAAAGATCCATATAGGAGGGCAAGAACTAGAAAAACAGGAGCTGAAAAATTCTGGTCAGTTAAACAGAAGCTATGCTAGAGGTATAGAATAAGTTGGACTGAATGCCAAAGGACAGAGAACAAAACCAACCAACAAGAAAACCTTAGGTAAAAGAGTTAAAACAGTCTCCAGAATAAACTAATCAAAGGAACAGATGCCTAGACACCAGCAAAAAATTATGAGTCATGCTAGGAAAAATGACATATAGCCTTGTCAAAGTGTTAGAATAAACTAACACTTTAAATGAGATACAGGAATTGAAATATCTAATTAAATTTGTTCAAACAAGCACAGTAAATCAATTAAAAAATCTAATTAACAAGTTGAGAGAAGATATGGCAAAAGAGATGAAGGATATAAAGAAGACATTGGGTGTCCATAAAGAAGAACTTGAAAGCTGAACAAAACAAATGGCAGAACTCATGGGAATGATAGGCACAATAGAAGAGATGAAAAACAGCATGGATAATTACAACAGTAGATTTGAAAAGACAGAAAAAAGGATTAGTGGACTTGAGGAGAGGGCATCTGAAATCCTATGAACAAAAAAAGGGATAGAAAAAAGAATGAAAAAATGCGAACAGGGTCACAGAGAATGGAATGACAACACACGGCACACAAATATATGTTATGGGTGTCCCAGAAAGAAAAGAGAAGGGAAGAGGGGCAGAAAGAATACAGGAAATAGCCACTGAAAATTTCCCATCACTTACGAAATTCATAAAATTAAAGGTACAAGAAGCACATCATGCCCCAAACAGAATAGATGTGAACAGAATAGATTAGACACTTACTAATCAGATTTTCAAATGTCAAAGACAAATAATTGTGAAGGCAGCATGAGAACAGTGATCTATCACGTAAAAGGGAAGCTCGATAAGACTGTATGTGGATTCATTAGCAGAAACTTGGAAGTGAGAAGAAACTGATATGATATATTTAAGATATTTTAAAAGAAGAACTACCAACCAAGAATTCTAGATGCAGCAAAACTGTCCTTCAAAAATGAGGGAGAGAGCAGTGCAACGGTGGCTCAGTGGCAGAGTTCTCACTGGCCATGCTGGAGACCAGGGTTCGATTCCCGGTGCCTGCCCATGCAAAAAAAAATGAGGGAGAGTTTTAAATATTTTCAGACAAGCAGATGCTGACAGAGTTTGTGAACAAGAGACCTGTGCTAAAAAAAATAAAAAAGGGAACACTACAGGTAGGCAGACAGGACAGAGAAGTCTAGAGAAGGGTGTAAAGATGAAGGCTATCAGCAAAGCTAAAAAAAGAGAGGAAAAAATGTTATTATATATCACAATAAAGTGATGGCACATGTAAAACCTTAGATGAACCTTGAGGATACTATGTTGAGTGAAATAACTATAAACAAAAGGACAAATATTGTATGGTCACATTAATATGAACTACATTAATGAGTGAACTTTGAGAGTTAAGGTTGAAAACGCCTTATCAGGAGATAGAAAGAAGGCAGAGATTGGGCATTTGGTACTGAAGGAGTACAGAATGTTCAACAAGATATAAGATGCAGAAATGGATAGCACAATACTAGCTGATGGTAGCAGAACTCTGTAAGTACAATGAACAAAGCTGAGAGTGAGCATCGTTGAAAGAGGAAGGCTAGGGTCATGTATGCCACAAAAAAAGAAAGATAAAAGATAAAGACTGGGATTGTATAACTTAGCAAAACCTAGAGTGGAGAATGATGGTGATTGAATGTACAAATGTAACAATGTTTTTAAAGTATGGAGAACGAATGAATGTCAGCAGTGCAAGGTGTTTAAAATGGGATAGTATATGGAAAAATATCATGTGTAAACTAGGGTCTATAGTTAACAGTAACGTTGTAATATGCCTCCATTAAGTGTAACAAAGGCAATATATCAAAGCTAAGTGTCAAGAAGAACAGAATATAAAGAAGGTGTATGGGATTCTTGGTGGTGTTGTTTCTCCTTTTTATTTTATTTTAAAATTTTTTATTATTCATTTTTGTTCCTATTCTTCTTTCTTTTTGGAAGAAGTGGAAATGTCCTCATATAGATTGTGGTGATGAATGCCTAACTATGTGATTATACTGGAAAACTTTGATTGTTTACTGAGGATGGATGGTATGGTGGGAATAAAACTGTTTAAAAATAAACAAAGAGGCAACTGCTGGAGAAAACGTGGAGAGAGAGAGAGAGCTACCTACTCAGTGTTGGGAGGGAAGTAGAACGGTGCAGCCCCTCTGGAGGGCAGAGCTGTGGTTCCACAGGAGACAAGGTATAGCATTGCCATATGATCTTGCAACCCCATTATTAGATGTATACTCGGAAGAACTGAAGGCAGGGACACGAATGGATATTTGCTTTGCATACTGGTGTTCATGGTGGCACTATTCATGATTTGCAGTGGATGGAGTTGAACAGAAGGGCAAACAGTGGTGTATACATACAATGGAATATTGAGTGACTGCAAAAAAGAAGGAAGTTGTAAGACATGTAACTAGGTGAATGAAACTTAAGGACAGTATGTTGAGTGAAATAAGACAGGAACAAAAAGACAGATACTATAATGCCTTTCTAATATGGACCAACTACCATGTGCAAATTGAGAATTGAATTCAAGAGCATAGATTACCAGGGAAAGGCTTATTATAAAGGTTCCTAGATTGTAAAGTCTTAAAGCAGTCACATCTATTCCTGGGTTGTAACTGTTATTTCTAAATTCCGAGATGCTGAGCTCTCTGTGCATAACCTGGTTGTTTCCTGGAACTTTGGGTATCTGTGTGACACCTGAGACTCAGAGTTGGAGTTCTGCAGCTCTGAAAGTCAGTATTACCCCATATAGCAGCTGTCAAAAAAAGCTGAAAAAGAAACCAGACTTCAGTTCGAGATATGAATGACGCTAATCTGTTTAGGACTAACGTAAATCAGACTAAAGGGTAAAGGGTAATATTGACTATATTTTAAAACTTTAACCTCTAGCTGAAACCAAAGGAAAAGATGTTTATTTGATGCAAAATTTATATTTCATGTAGTATACTATCTAAATTAACATGTATGGTCAGTTTATTCAAACACCATAATTATACAGAATCTTGAACAGAGAATGAGATCTTGTTGGTTTGTACAGATTAATGTCCCAACACATCTGAGAGTAATCAAGGCAGAAAATAAAAAAGTATTTGCAAAGTCCCCATGAGTGACTGGGGAAAAAGGTGAAAATATTAAACTTCCTTATCTGGGGAAGACCTGATATTCTTTTAAGTATTGGGGACACCCAATTTAATAGGCCAAGCTTTAGATCTCAGGGCTTGCCCTTTGGAAAGTTATTCCTGCAAAGGAGAAGCTAAGACTATTTATAATTATGCCTGATATTCACCCCCAAAGAACCTCTTTTGTTGCTCAGATGTGGCTTCTCTCTCTAAATCAACTCTGAAGGTAAACTCACTGTCCTCTCTGCTACATGGGACATAAATCCCTGGCAACATGGGCCATGAATCTCGGGGATGAGCTTCTCTGTCATCATGGGATTGAAAAACACTTCTGGATTAAAAGGCGGAAGAGAAATGAAGCAAAATAAGGTTTCAATGGCTAAGAGATTTCAAATAGTGTTGAGATGTCATTCTGAAGGTTATTCTTATGCATTATGTAGGCATCCCTTTTTAATTTTTGGTATATTGGAGTAGCTAGAAAGAAATGCCTGAAACAATATAACTGTAATCCAATAGCCTTAATTCTCGAAGATGATTGTGTGTGTATATATATATATATATATATACATATACCCGTGTGTGTGTGTGTGTATCTTATATCTATCTATCTATATAGATAGATAGATCGATATCTTTTATCATGTGACCATGTGATTGTGGAAACTTTGTGACTGACAGCTCCCTTATCCAGTGTATGGACAGATGAATAAGAAACTAAAGATAAAAAATAAATAATAGGGGGTAGATAGAGGATATGGGATGCTTTGGGTATTCTTTTTTTTTCTTTTACTTTTATTTTTATTCTTATATTTTAGTTTACAGTGTAATAAAAATGTTCAAAAATGGATTGTGATCATTAATGCAATAACTATATGATGATACTGTGAGCCAGTTGAATACTTTTGAATTATAATATATGTGAATATATCTCAATAAAATTGCATTTTAAAAAAAAATTAATGGATAAATTTAATCTTATATGTCATAGAATGACTTTAGAAGTTCTGACTATAAGTCACAAAGTTAACTATGAAAAATGCCCCAAATTCAGTAAAATATAATTTTAACATCTGTGGGAACTGTGATCCTAACAGATAAGAAAACATAATCATATTCAGAATGGAACGTACTAGAACATGCCATGTGTTGTTTCTAATCAGTGGTCTAGTCACCCCACTGAGTGGTGCGGCCCTAATGAAGCCCCTTCTTTTTAGTCATCTACCACATTTAAAGAGGGTCTTCTTACCATATTTAAATTCTACTTATTACATATTAAATATTAAAACATTTTACTTTTATATTTGTCAAAATTTAAACATAAACACACTGGTTAGCACCTAATGTTTTTGGACTGCACATACCTAGGGAATAGTTTTCGTACTGCAGTTCATATGAAGGGTCCTACACAAGATTGACAGCCAGGCTACTGATCTTTCATGGTCATAATAAATTTCCAAAATTGATACAGTTTTCAGGAAAAAAATTCATAAAGTTACTGACTTAAGTGCTCTTTGGTTCTTTGCTCCTGGATCATCCAAACTGCTAATTTGTCCGTCTAGTCCATTTCAACTCACAAGCACAATATTTTATTTTTCATCTCCCAGTAGCATGCTGTTGTAACCAGAGAGTATTTTTCATAACAAAATGAGTTAGGATTATCTAACACTGCTTGGTAATGTTATGAAAGAATTACAGGCACTGAAATAATGCACATTACTCCCACATCTTTCACCTCACTGTACAGTCAGCCAAATTATATATTTATTAATTTTGTTAAGCTTGCCTCATGAGTCAATAGATTGAATGCAGTCTCTGTTAATTAAGTTTGCTGATGAAATGACTACAAGCTCGGAGAGTAGCTTTGGAATTGAAAATGAGTTTAACCAGCTGGAGGGGATTTAAGCACTTGACAAGGGTAGGACTAGATGACCTCCTGATCTTTTCCCACTTTGAGGTTCTATAAAAGACTAAGAAATTAATTCAACAAGAATTTATATGAAATGAATTCAATAAAACAAAAAGTTAGATGGAATGAATTAATTAAAAATATACATACTCAAAATTAGAAATGGGTAGTTAAGCAGGGCCATAATGTTGGATTCTATTAGAATCTAAACATGGGTTACCAGGTTGGGTTTATTTAATTTGACCCTGAGTTGCCTTGCTCAAAATTTTTCTATGGAATAGTTTTTACTGTGTGCTAGACTGGCTAGGTGGCCGACTAATCCTTAGAGTATATACTTCCTGATCAATCAATAATATTACATTTTTCTGAAGCCATATGATTAGGTTTTGGCCAATTGACTATATATAAAAGTGATGTATATCACTTTGAGCACTGCCTAATAAATATACCCTCTTGTATACTCCTCCAATCTCTTTCCTTTCTAGGCCAGCTAGAATGGAATGACCTCCAGGACAGCTTGCATACCATGTTTTCAAGTTGGTCTCATATCTAAAAATACAGACACATAAAACATGCACACACACATATACATATATATTTCTAATTTTCTCATTTCACAATTAAAATTGGCAGAAGTCTTCATGTACTTCAGGAAAGAGAATTCCAAAATGTTCAATAAGCATATGAAAGGCTACTCAGCTTCATTTGTCATCAGGAAAATGCAAGTTAGAATTTCAATGAGATATCATAGCACACCTACCAGAACAGCTATTTTTTTTTTTAAATGCAAAATTTACAAGGCCAACTAGTGGTAACATTTTGAAGCAACAGAAATTTTTATACACTGATAGTGAAAGTGTAAATTGAAAAACTTTAGTAATACTACTAAAGCTAATTATTCACATACTCTTTGATCCAGAAATTCCACTCTTAGGTATTTCCCCAACAGAAATGTATACATGTATTAGCAAATTACATGTACAGGGAAATTCAAAACAACTTTCTCATAATAGACAAAATGTAAAAACCCAAATGCCCATCAACAGCAGAATGGATAAATTATTATACATTCATACAACAGAATATCATAGAAAAACTAAAAAAAACAAACTTGTCTATCAGGACTGAATAACATTGTACAAAATCCCAGAAACAAATGAAAACACATGTAATTTTATTTATATAAAGTTCAAAACTAATTTATAATTATATAAATAAGAAGAGTAGTTACTGTCAGTGTGGGAAGTAGTATTAACCTGTAGGGACTTTTGGGAGACTTCTGGAATGCTAGTAATGTTGTATATTTTTATTTGGGTTAGAATTCCATTAGCATTTTTACTTATAAAAATTAATAGCGCTGTAAACCCAAAATTTGTGCATTTTACTGAAATTTTTAAAGAGTTTATGAAAGGAATTTAAGCCTGAGGAGTTTAGGTTAAATGTCCCATATAAACATCTGAAATATTAAAAGAGTTGAAGTGCTGTACAATTTCCTTTCTCAAGCGAAATTCAATGGTTTAAATGCATCAAGCCCAGAGGCAGGCTGGGAGATTAGATGACATTTCTGGGTCCCTTTCAGCCCAATGATCTTTTCTATAAGTTGTTGTTTTTCTTAAAACCCCTCCTTAGTCTTTCTATTTCCTCTAGTATTGAGTTGTCCAGGACTGAATTTAATACTCTAAGGGGTTTCTGACTAGGGCAACGTAAGTAGAGAGTCTGTCGCCTCCCTAATAGACAATATGATGGAGTTGTATCCAGTGGGAAATCTCAGTGGCATTTTGTACAGCCCTGCTACAGTTGGGTGGGTAATGCAAGGTCATATACAATTTTCTGTCTGCTCTCACCTCTGGATATTTTAACATTATTTCTTCACAAGTTTTCCTTTGCGCTAGATTTATTTTTCCCCTAGAGGTACTAAATTGACTCCCTTTTTTCAACTTCAAACAATTTTTTTAGCATTCTAATTTGTGAATACCTGGGATAGAGAATGCTGGTGATTTCAAAGTATTTTATGGAAAAAATAGTGGGTTCTTTGTCATTATATAAGCAAGGGCTTTAATTGATAAAATACGTTATTTTGTTTATGAACATGAATTAGCATCTTGTGGACACAACCAAAGAGAGACAGTCTAGAAAAGATGTGAGATATTTTATATACAATGATCTTATCGTGACTACAAAGATTTGAGGTTTCATGGATTAATTTTTCTTTCATAGGAACTACGTTACTATTAATTCTACCATTAAAACACTTGATTAGCTGAGTTTCAAGTATTTTTAATGAATCAGTACAAAGAATACTGCATCAAGAAACAGATTATTATTGCTAAAATGTTGCAACTTACAAGTAAAATTTAATACAACTTTCAGTTTATGAAATGTATTACACTTATTTTGCTTTGGCATTATTGAATATATAAAAAAAAAATGAAGAATTAGTTAGCTTCTGTTCCAGATAGACATTTTAGGAGCACTTTCAGTTGGAGAATTCACTGGATACTAGAAGCCTTTTATTCTGGAAGTTCCCCAAGCAAAATATTTACTATGGAGAAAAAAGCTAACAGATTTGAAGACCTCTACATTAAATGACACTATAACATTTGTTCCCAGACATTTAAGGCTCTCCAAAGGCTATAATTTTAGGACACCCATTGAAACTTTATGCCACTGAATGGTTTGGGGCAACTACAGAAAAAACAGCATTCCAATGGCACTGTGCATGTGTGTATATAGCAATCTCTATTTGCAACTAATGGAATCTCAGCGTGGAACCAGAAAAGATTTTTCCAAACTCATTACAGTTGCGGGTTACTCTAGTTGAAAAATAGACTTTGCAGTGGAAATTGAAAATGTGACTTCACAATATAGTCAATCATTGGGGAAAACAAGTACTTTTATGCATTCAGGACTGATGCAAAAATGTATCCATTCATGATTCACAGAAACTCTTTATGTCATTTAAATGCAAGCCAAGAGTCAATATAATTTGAAAGAGAGTTTATAGGAATGTAAATCAGTACTGATTTGAGAGAAATTGATTTTTTTAAATACAGAGCCTGTTATTAGATATTTCAGTCCATGAAAAATTTGTAAGAGTGTATAGCAACCAGGGTTAGTTTTCATTAAAAAAATCATCTTTTTTATCACTGATATCATAAATAAGAATTCTAAGAGATATTCATCATAGAGGCATACATATTGGGCAAATAAATAGGTTTCATTCACTCACTCATTCACTCATTCATTGAATCATTTAACAAACCTTTTTAAAAACAACTATTCAAAAACCTATCAAATAATAAATATTATGATTCATAACTGCCTCATTGGTATATTTCTGAATTTTTTTCCTAATCATACATGTAATTTCATTTCCTAATATCAGTTAGATATCTAGCCTACTTTATAAAAGCAGAGAACTCTAGAACTATTTCTGAAGACTCGTATGATTTTACGGATCCATGACAGAAAAATGCTGATCTAGGGATTAAAGATAATCACACCTTCTTTTCTTAAAGAGCTTTGTGAATGTGGAATCCGCACTAGGCCCAGAGCCCTGTTGTCATCTGCCCATCATGCTGTTCTTATGTGAGTCAGGAAAGAATTTTGATTAATGCCCATCTCATGTACTCATAGAACTAAACATCTTTTACTTGCAAGTAACATCCTGTCTGGAAGAGGCAGCCTCCACAATGGCTGCCATCTTCCTGCTTCCTCATATGCATTCCTGTGTCCCTTCCATAGACTGCGAGCTAGATTTATCGATATACTTCTAACAATTCGAAAACAGAGGATAATCATGCTCTCTTTCTCTCTCACTCATGTATTCTGAGGAAAACCGGTTGCCAAGCTATGGGCTGTCCTGTGAAAAGGACCCTGCAGCAGAGAAATAAAGAAGGTCTCTGGCCAACTGAGATCAAGAAATCGTATCCTGCCAACAGCCATCCAAGAACTGAATCTTGTGAGGTGCTGAATCCTCCCAACAACCACATTAAGTGAGCTATGAAGTGGATCTTCCCCGACTTGAGAATAAAGAAGAGACCACGATACTGGCTGACAGCCTGGGTGCAACATCATGAGAGAACTTGAGGCAGAAGCACCCAGATAAGCCATGCATGCATTTATAACCCCCCAAATTGTGAGATAATAAATGTTTGTTGTGTTAAGCTGCAGACTTTTGAGGCAACAGATAACTAATACATAATCTTAAATTACATATTTTATATTCCTGGCGGCATTAACTTGTCTTATCACATCCAGTGATTAGCCTTTCAATTTAAAATTGATTTGAAAATGCTGATAATTGTTGAATTTGGGTCATAGATATATTGAGATTCATAATACTAGTCTCTTTACTTCTGTGTATTCAAAAAAAACAATGCAAAAATTTCTTAACATGCTCTATAAAATCAGAAAAGATCAATATTTCCCCTTCCCCCTTTTCTTTCAGAGTAAACATTATTTTCCTTCACATTCTCAACTCTTTAGTCTGTTTTTCAGCTTGTTTTATAACATATTAATATAACTATATACAGCTGCCCCAAACCAACCTGACATTAGCTCAACCAAGCTCCAACTGTGGTATTAATTAACAAATTCTGACTACTGAAAATAGGCCCCAGCACAAAGAAGCCTGGAATAAGTGCTAAAGGTACTAGGAGTTTTTGCCCTGGCAGAGAGGGGGCGGGGCTGATGGGGACAAAAAAGACAAATCCTGAAGCTTTTTCAGTCAGACAGCACAGAATACTGTAAAAGGGCTGGAGCCAGGTTCTGGGAAGATGGCAGAATAGGATAGGTCAAGTTCACCCCTGCTCCAAGGAACAGCTAGAGGAGGAATAGGAAGGTGACTGAGATAGTGATTCCAGGATGTAAGTGACCCAGGAGGGTCTTCTACCCCACATAGGGAGGTCCTCGTTACAAAAGCTGAAGAATTGAGAGGCAGGGAACTGGAGACCATCCAGCTGGTGCACACATCCTAACATGCCACCTTCCAAATGGAAGCCTGGAGTCCTCAGGAGTGCACAAATGGGGAGACCGGGACTGGGAATGGTCTACCTCTGTGTCCCCCATACCACATCCTGCTCCTGCACTCCAAGGTCTGCCTGAGCTGCACCACATACCCACAGCCCCTGCATCGCACCTCTACAATCCTGCAACCCACACCCCATGCTCAAAGGCACAAGTATAGTGTCCCCAACCTGTGCCTACACCTGCTCTGCAATGCATCACCACACTGAAAACTTACAAAGTAAAGCAATCAAGATATTTACATGCCACGAAGACAACAGAAGATCACTAAGCGTATGATGATATAGACAGATATAGCCCAGCCTAATGACCAAATTAAAACACTGAAGGAAATACAGACTTTGGGACAACTAATCAAAGAGGTTCATATAATTCTACTAAATAAAATAATGAAATGGCTAATGACATAAAGGAGATCAAGAAGACACTAGAAGGGCATAAAGAGGAGTTTGAAAGAACAAATATAAAAATAGCAGATATCACAGAGGTTAAGATGCTGCAGACCCAATAAAAAATATACCTGAGATGTACAACAGCATGTTTGAAGAGGCAGAAGAAAGAATAAGTGAACTACAGGATAGGACAACTTATTTCAAACACTCAAAACAGCAAATGGAAAAAAGATAGAAAAATTTGAATTGGCTCTCAGGGAAATGATGGACAAAATAAAGTGCACAAATATAAGAATCACTGGATTCTTCAGAAGGAGAAGAGAAGAGTAAAGGGCAAGAAAGATTAGTTGAGGATATAATGAGGGAAAACTTCCCAACCCTTACAAAGAACATAAATATGCAAATCAAAGAAGCCCAATGAACTCCAGATAGAATAAATCCAAATAGACCTTCCCCAAAACACATACTAATCAGTCTGTCAAATGTTGAAGAGAAGCAGAAAATCCTGAAAGCAGCAGGAGAAAAACAATCTACTACATACAAGGGAAACCACATAAGACTAACTTCAGACTACTCAACTGGCACTATGGAGGTGAGAAGGCAGTGGTATGATATATCTAAGATTCTGAAAGACTTCTTGACAGTAATTCTGTACCCAGCCAAATTGTCCTTCGAAACTGAAGGGAGAGATTACAATTTTCACAGACAAGCCAACCAACCTGACATAATATTGCTTATAAGATTTATATATATATATAAATCTTATAAATATATACATAAATATCATATATATATATATATATGACCTATAGGGAAATTAAGTTTCTGACAGGGCTGTTTAGTGAACATAAGCCTCACTATTAAGCAAACCTGAGTTCAAAACCATGCAAATATTGCATAGATTGGGTAATATTATTGATCCTCAATCTTTTGTATATTTGAAACTGATTTAATAAAGCCTGCCTCATTTGGGCTATAAAAAGAATATTAATATAAAATTACCTAGCATTGGCTGAGTACTTATTATGTACTTGTTTCTTATATTATCTAATATAGACCTTAAAAGAGTCCCATAATGTAGATTCTTTTATTTCTCCTATTTATCAATAGAGAAACTAGACACCAACATATTAAGGAACTTTCCTAAGGACACACAAGTAGTAAGTAATGAACCCAGGAATTGGATTGATATTTCAGTCAGTTAGCTATACTATAAAAAAAGACTCTCTATATATATGTTACGTATCTAAAATAGTATCTGGCACAAGAAAAACATGGGTTTAATTCCTTTACCTTCATCATCCTCATGCAAAGATGTATTTGAAAGGCAGTGAGATAAGTGTGTATTTGTCAGATTTTTATTGACACAAGGTTGCATAACTACCCCCAAACCTCCATGGTTTACAACAAGAATTTATTTCTTACTTATGAGTTGGCTGGCAAAAGTCCCTGTTTCAAACTGCTGCTTAGGTTCATGATGGCTCCATGCTTTTCTTTTTCCAGACCAACAACTACCCAGGACAATCACTTCTCAAGTCAGAGGTGGAATCCCCAAGAAGGGTGAGCAAAACCATTCAATGCTGCTTGAGCTCAGAACTGGTACATTCTGTGTGGCCACATTCCTTTGGCCAAATCAAGTCACAGCCAAGACCAAAGTCAATGAGGAAAGAAAATATACTAGACGAACAGTTAAGGCAAAAAGAGAAGGGAGGGAAAGAGGGAAGGAGGGAGGGAGGGAGGAAGTTAGGAAGGAAGGAAGGAAGGAAAGAAGGAAGGAAGGAAGGAAGGAAGGAAGGAAGGAAGGAAGGAAGGAAGGAAAGAGGAAAAAAGGAAAGAAGGAAGGAGGAAGGAAGGAAGGATGGATTATGTTCAAGTAATACTGTCTACCACATTTTGCACAGAAATGTTATAAAGTAAACATTAGATGCTTATATTTGATCTTCAAATTTTATGTATTCTGTGTGGAGAGCCGCCTCCCGGGTCTGGCCTAGTGGACACGCTGCAGCCTGCTCTAGAGTTCCCCCCGCCCATCGAGTGAGTCAAGATGGCGCCCGCATCCTGTTTCCGCGTATGACGTACGCGCCCACCAACCCTATCTTCCAATCACCTCTGTATACGTGGCACTAACCTATTGGGTTTGGGCACAGTATATAAGAGGTTACCCGGACAGGGTGGGTGGAGACGACCCACAGGGAGCCGTACCTGACGGCCGCACAGAGGTTGTCTCCCCGCGGGGTATCTTGTCCCGCGTGGAACCTGTAACAGAGAATGCAAGCTTAACTCCAGTAAAGGTCTGTGCTCACAACCGTTGCGTGCCTCGAACCCGTGTTTGTCACTTAAGTTGGTTTGCCTGCGTCCGTCTCTTTCTCCCCTCCTGTTCCCTTCGCCGGCCGGGGATCAGAAGCCGAACGAGATGGCTGAGGACAAGTGGTGGCCCGTACGGGGAAACCTCCTCTCTCGACACCTCTTCTGCAAGGAGAGCCGTACTGTCTCTTCTTGAACTGAGAAGGACGTGCATCCTGAGCTCGCAGCGGACTTCCCGCGCCTGATCACCGCGAGAAGGTGAGTACTTCCTGTTACGTGAGAGTTAAGGGCTGTGGGCGTTCAGGTAGCCCCAGTGAATCGGGAGAGCTCCCCGATTGGTTAAGGTCCAGTGCCGACTGCAAGCATGGGGCAGTCAGGAAGTTCACCTTTATTACACCCTTTAAAAACCCTTTTGAAGCAGTGGGGCATCTCGGTTAGGAAGAGTTCCCTCCTGCGGTTCTTAGACGATGTTGCTGCTTTTGCACCTTGGTTCGCCCACTCCGGGAGCCTTAGTCTGCCTTCTTGGTTAAAACTTGGTAATGACATAGAACGGGCGCGCCGGACGGGCCTTTGTATGGACCCGATCCTGGTCCCTATCTGGGAAACCGTCCGTGCTTGCCCTGAGGCAGAGTCTACTTCAGGCCTCAGTCCGTCTTCCGCCCTGCTGCAGGCACGGCACGCGCTCCAAGAAACTCAGTCAGTTTCGTCTGCGGACGGCTCCCGTAAAGGCAAGCCGCCAGAGTCAAGCACTAGTTCAGACACCTCTGACTCAGAGTCAGATGGTGATGAGACCGAGGGTGCAGACGCGCCTCCGCTGATCGATTGGGGGAGGCCCCCTGTCTCACCCACGCAGCCTTCCGCCCCGCCAGCGCCTGCTGCAGGGGCGCGGGGGCTTCCGGTGAATGGTTTTGGTGATCTCGCCAAAAACCCTCACCACGGGCTCCCTCTGGTGGCCGAATCAGGTAATTACAGTGGCTGCTCTCCAACTTCTAAGCGCTTGTTAAAAGGAATGGGATATGTCCCCGGCAAAGGCTTAGGAGCCTCATTGCACGGGCGCGCAAGGCCTATACAAGCTGTCTCCAATTCTGACAGACGAGGCCTGGGTTTTTCCTAGGGGCCACTGAGGAGAGATTCCCACCCACACCTATAAAACTAAGGTGGAAAACTAAGACTCCAGTCTGGGTGCCTCAGTGGCCATTATCACAGGAAAAACTCTCAGCATTACACACTCTAGTGTCAGATCAGTTAAAAAAGGGCCACATCATTCCCTCCACATAGAGGTCTAGTCCGTTGGAAGGATGTCCTGTCAGGACAATGGCAAGGCCCTGACCCAGTGCTCAGCTGGGCCAGAGGCTCTGTTTGTGTTTTTCCCCAGGAACCAGGACGCCAGCCGGTGTGGATTCCGGAGAGACTGGTGAGAACCGTGACACCGCCCGGGGGCGCCGAGAAACTGCTGCCCGACAAGTCAGCAAGCTTTCGACCTGAACCATCAGGCCCGGTCTCCAGCCCTACTGATGATGGCGACGACCGAAAAGATGACAACAACAGTGCAAGTGACCCTCCGACCGAGTAGAAGAGAAACTAGCTTTAACCCCACTTTTCCCACTACGAGCTACTGTGGAACCGAGTCACCTCATGGTTCTCTTGGCCCAATTTGACTACTTGGATTCTCGTAGCGGTGGGACTATTAGTGGGATTAGTCACTGTTAAATGCTTGTTAGAACGCTTGTTCCAGACACAGCAGCAATTGCGTGTTACTACCATGTTGGCTATGTCACTCGCCCCTGGTGCTCCTGACAACGACCGCCCTGCTGCCCAGTCCCCCATTTCACCGTATGACCCATCCCGGCCACTCAGGGCGGGACGCTCGAAAGCAAGGTCAGCGGCAAGGCCCATGGCTGTGTCCCGGGTATAAAAGGCGGCACCAGATGTCATAATTTTGGTCTTAGGATGATCTCTAAGGCAGAGTCACGGTCCTGGCCAGACTAGACTCCGGCCATTGCACAGAGACATCTAGTGACACCCTCGACTCTGGTTGCCGCTCTCCTGAGCCCCGCTTAGCCCAGTTGCGAGGCGAAGCACTGCAGGGAGAGTCACGTGGTTTCCAGTTCACGGGCTCTCCGGTCTCTATATGAGGAGGCATTCTGGTTGGTGCCTAGCAAGCCTAGTCCAGACTCCCCAAAGCACCAAAACAAGTAGTGGGCTAATCAAGCTCACGGGAGCTCACTCATCAATGGAGACACTGGGTCTAAGAAAGGGTCTACGGACCAAAAATAATAAAAAAGGGGGAGATGTGGAGAGCCGCCTCCCGGGTCTGGCCTAGTGGACACGCTGCAGCCTGCTCTAGAGTTCCCCCCGCCCATCGAGTGAGTCAAGATGGCGCCCGCATCCTGTTTCCGCGTATGACGTACGCGCCCACCAACCCTATCTTCCAATCACCTCTGTATACGTGGCACTAACCTATTGGGTTTGGGCACAGTATATAAGAGGTTACCCGGACAGGGTGGGTGGAGACGACCCACAGGGAGCCGTACCTGACGGCCGCACAGAGGTTGTCTCCCCGCGGGGTATCTTGTCCCGCGTGGAACCTGTAACAGAGAATGCAAGCTTAACTCCAGTAAAGGTCTGTGCTCACAACCGTTGCGTGCCTCGAACCCGTGTTTGTCACTTAAGTTGGTTTGCCTGCGTCCGTCTCTTTCTCCCCTCCTGTTCCCTTCGCCGGCCGGGGATCAGAAGCCGAACGAGACGGCTGCGGACAATTCTGAAATTCTATGGTTTTAGTATAATGAAATGATTGCTTCCTAGCAATTAAGTCATTGTCAGGTTAAAATGTCCATTAGCACAAGCCATTCTTTAAAAAACAACAACAACAAGGAAAACATTAATCTGCAGTCATTTTCAAGAAATCCATTCTCTATTATTTCTCAAATTAATGCCTAATGACTCTAAGTAACAACTAAAATTACTGAATTACTTTAGAAATTGTATCCTCAGTCACTGTAAATTTAAACAGTACACTTTCTAGGTAACTAAGTGTGCTGGTTTGAAATGATGTATGTACCCTAGAAAAGCCATGTTTTAATCCTAATCCCATTTTGTAAAGGTAGACGTTTCTTCTAAACCCTATTCAGCATTGCATGTTTGAAACTGTAATTAGATCATCTCCCTGGAGGTGTGATTTAATCAAGAGTGGTTGTTAAACTGGATTAGGTGGAGGTGTGTCTCCATCCATTTGGGTGGGTCTTGATTAGTTTCTGAAGTCCTATAAAAGAGGAAATATTTTGGAGAATGAGGAGACTCAGATAGAGGAGAGAATACTGCAGCACCATGAAATACTAGCCAGTGCTTTGGAGATGAAGGAAAATGCCTCCCAGGGAGCTTTATGAAACAGGAAGCCAGGACAGAAAGCTAGCAGATGAGGCCATGTTTACCATATGCCCTTCCATCTGAGAGGGAAATCCTGACTGTGTCAAGACAGAAACCCTGAACTTCATCGGCCTTCTTGAACCAAGGTATCTTTCCCTGAATGCCTTTGATTGGATATTTCTATAGAGTTGTTTTAAATGGGACATTGTCTTAGCCTTCAAACTGTAAACTAGCAATTTATTAAATTCCCCTTTTTAAAAGCCATTCTGTTTCTGGTATATTGCATTCTGGCAGCTAGCAAACTAGAACACTGAGTTAGAACTTTCACAATTTTGCTCTGATATCTATATTCCTTTAACCAATTTTCCTCATCTGAATTGTTTTGTACCAGAAAAATTAAGGCATATCAAGACTTTGTGTTTTTGTTGCCATTGTTGACAGAATTACCACTTTTACCTTTATCCAGGGAAGGCTCTCCTTGGTGCTTCCATTTTACTAATGGCTTGTTTGTTTGTACATTTTAGAATGAATGTTTTATGTGTTTATCTTCTTCACTGAATCATAATTTCCTCTAAAGAAGGGATTAGATCCTGTTTATTTTGGTATCATATTTGCCTATCACAATACCTAGAACCTAGTAGGTACTTATATGGATATTAAATGATTAGCTGGAGTATGACTGCTGAATCATTACAATGATATTTCTTTTAGTCTCCAGTGTCTTGGAACAGCCAGAAGAAAAACCTAAAATTGTGGAATTGTAACCCATATTAAACTCTGAAATCTGTTCTGTAACTAATTGTTGCAGTGTGCTTTTAAATGTATTGCTTTCTAGTATCTATGTTAGTTTTCACAATTAAAAATGAATATCTGAATGAATAGAAGATATAATGTATCACTGCATAGCTTGTCTCTTAATGTATAGAGTTCTAATTTGAAAATAGGTTTTGACCAAAAATTTTCCCAACTAATTTGTTTTTCTAAAGCGGATATAAAACTTGAATTATCACCAAGTAAGATAAAAAAGTCATCATTCATAAACCTGTTAGGCAAGGCATGTTGAGATCAAGTTGAAAAATTTAAGGAAATCTATACACAATCAACGTGACACAATCAGCAGCACACAAGGAAGCAGCTGTAATACTAGTGAACAAAAACTATCACACTATGTAGAATATCAAGAACCACGACAACTCGGGGCTTAAAAGTAGGGTTTCTGGTCTAGATGAAATGTGAAACCCTAAGAGACTTTACTGGAATGAAATTAGTATTGTAGAGAAAGAGCAGCTATCATCAAAATGTCAGGATTCCTACTCCAAGTTCAGCTGTTGTATATCAGAACCCACCTCTGGTTGGCAATAGAACTCAAATCAAGTTCTACCTTAGGGCAGAGGAAAAGAAAAGAAGGAAAAAAGACAGCATTATTGAATATCAAATATTTCCTACGAACTCCATTGGATGTCCACCTGTATATCCTTTATTCATTCTATACCTATTTATTGCCTACCTATACCATACACTATTCATGTTATTTGTTATATTTGTTATAGTTATGTTATGGTATAGCAGTTTATGTTATACGTATTATTTTATGATATTACTATATGCATTAGAACAAGGCAGAAATGGAGGAGAATATAAAACCTAGTGAAAAAGATGCAGAAATTAAACTTAAAATTAAAATATGACATTTTATGCTCCATTTGTTCTGTGGAAACATGGAAGAAGACCTGACCTGGACATGGAGTATCGGGGAAAGCTTCCAGGGGAGGAAGTGATTTCTAGGCTGAAAACTGTTAGTCAGAAGAAAGAACATTCTAGGAGGAAAAAAGACATGGATAGTTCAATGTAATTCTCTTATAAACCATGTTATGGAGTTCAGACTGAGGAAATTGAGAGCCGTTGCTAATTTTTTGTTTTGTTTTGTTTTCTCTTTGTTTATTTTATGACTGCTAATTTTAATTTGCCATTTTGACAATGCCTTAACGAACATCCTTCCTTGTGGCCAAAGAATTCCCAATTTCTTCAGAAGTCCTAGAAAACTTCTCTCCCTTTATCACTCTCATACATTAGAACATTGCATTCCTGAAATAATTCTTGTGGCTAGGAGAATTCCATGTATGACAGGCTTAGGCATATGTTCCTCTGGCAATACTAATAAAGAAAAAGAATATATACATATATGTATATATTAGCAATAAAAAGCAGGTACAAATAGAGTCTTAGCACTTTCAAATGACAATATGATGGCAGTACATTCAAGAATTTTTTATCTTAAGAGAATGTTATGAACAGCTTTATGCTAATACATTTGAAAACATAGATAAAATGGGCAATTCTGCACAAAAAATAAATTACTAAAATTGATTTAATAAACAAAAAAACTGAAAAGACCTTTTAAAAAGTAAATAGGGGAGAGAAAAATGTTTTCTCTGAAACAGGAAATTGACTCTGCTCATTTCACAGTTATGTTTTACCAGAATTTTAAGACTCAGATAATCCCAAAATAACCAAATATTTTGGTGAAAAGAAAATTATGGAAAACTATCTACTCGTTTTATGAATCCACCATAACATTGAGAAAATTAGGCAACAATATGAAAGTATTACTATAGTCAAACATCACCTTTAAAAAGCAAATGAAGAAATTAAATAGAAAGTAAACTCAATCCAATATAGTAAGCGCACAACTTGTCTTCCATATGGCATCGGCTAGTTAACACCTAGTAATGCACAGAATTTAATTTAAAATTGATAAAAAAAAAAGTGCTTCAATTCATGAGAGAAAATAAAACTTAGAAATAACATGCTTGGTCTACACAGGTTTAAATTTTAGTCACCTAGTAAATTTTGAATTGGCTCCTATTAGGTGGTAGATTGAATACTTTGCATTGCATTTTAGTGTAGAGAATGACAAAGTTCAGCTATATTAGGCTTATAGCTTGACGGTAGAGTTTTATTTGTCAAGTGTCAGTTTTATACACAAACTAGTAAGCAAACTTAAAAATCTGCTTTGATGCAGTGAGGATGATATCTTCCAACTGCCTTGTGGGAGTAACTGAATGTTCCATCCTGCTGGATCCAACTAGCTTAAGGGTCTCCCCTCTCAAAAGCCAAGATTCCTGTGGGCACAGCTATCTACAGCAAAGTCAGCTATAGTCAACCTGCTTGTAAAAACCAAACACAGACAAAATGTTTCATAAAAATCCTAGTAGCCTTGTGTCTTAGCTATCCTCTTTCTAGACAACTACTCTAGTATTATCAGCAGGACTAATATTGAGGTAGCTACACAGTTTCAAACATGCCTTCAGATATTTCTATTGGGGTATTTTGTGGTATAGCTGGTTGATACATTCCAAGTAGCTGATTTTTACTTTTGAGAAGGAAAAAATTCAGCAAAATAAGAACACATTTTCAGTTCATTTAGAAGTCAGCATCCAAGATAAAAGAATTTTCTGTTGAACGTGACATCATTCCCATCCTCTGATATTTACCTACTCTCTTTTCAAAGAAATTGGTCTTCTCTTTGAGCGAAATTTTCTCCATAAAGTCAAATGGATTCTCTGCTCTGAAAACCTTGCTGAAATCCAGATCAGCATGTCTCTCTGCCACGAACTCCATGTATTGTTCATTAAAGATCAATTCATTCTAACTGGCTTCACAAGCCTCGGTAAAAAATTCCTATTCTATCCTAACAGTGTTGATAGATTATTTGCTTTGCTCTCTGTTCTGAAGTTTTGTGAAACAGGTGTTTGAACATAAGACAGGCAAAGTCTTAATGTAAACCCTCATTTCTGCCAATAAGTTCATTGGAAAATGTGAGGCCAGGCATCAGGCCTTGTTTTTTGAGTCAGAAGATCGATGCAAAAGAGCCAGAAAAGAAGATTCCTTCTACTGCTGCAAAGGCTACAACACATTCTCCATAGGTAGCTTCTATGTCTCCAACCCAGCACAAGGCCCAGTCTGCCTTATTCTTTCTGCAAGGCAGCATTTCAATTGCATTCCAAAGAAAAATTCCCTTTCTTTGGAATCTCTAATGTAAGTGTCAGTAGGATTTCAGAATGTATGTTTTCCATGGCAATTTGGAAGCTATAGAAATAGCAGGCTTCTGTAATCTGAACTTCTTGGCTAAACTGCTCCACCAAGTTTTCATTTACTATGCCATCACTTGCTGCAAAGAAAGCCAGAACATGTGATGTAAACTCTCTCTCCTCCGGCTTCAGTGCTTCCCAGTGCTGAATGTCCTTGGAAAGATCCACCTCCTCAGCTTTCCAAAAGCTGTCCAAAAGGAAGCCTTAGCTTTCATACACATCTGCCAAATATCCTGGTATTCTGTAGGAAAGATGACAAAGTGGCAGGGATTTTCTCCCAGAGGTAGTTCATCCTCCATGCTGGCGGCAGGTACCTTCGTTTTCTCTGGCTCTGCCGGCTCCTGGAAGATATTCTGGGAAGTCTTGCTGGACTGGACGTGGCTGCTACTGTGAGCTGGGGGTGTGTTATCCTTGTCCGCCAGGCTGAGCCCCTCCAGGGGTGAGAGCCAGAGCTGCTGCTGGTCTGCCAGGGTGGCAAGTGGGATGCATGCAGAGAGCATGATCATGACAGCTGCAGGGAACAGGTGACACTGGCCAATAAATGCACTTTGACTATGGAGTTTAACCTAATAATGTTTAAAGGAACCACTGATAATGCAGGAGTTATTTCAGCCATTTTTTCCTTGATTTTTTTATCTTACACTTTGTCCCTCATTTCTTCCATTATTGCCTGATAAAAATGTTTTTAAATGTTTGGATAGAAGTATTTCCTTCCTTATAAGGTGCTCAAACAGTTTCTTGTATAGGTAAAAAATTAAGAATAAATTAAGCTGGCAACCATGTAGGAATCAAAGTATAGACAAAGTATATTACACTACTACTATTAATATCTGGCATGTACTCAGTGCTTTGTGTATGGACTTCATTAAATCCTCAGATAATCCAAGGAGATAGATGCTATTCCTATTACTATATTTGCTAAAAAATAACAAATTGGGGGTAGAGTGAAGAAACTTGCTTAGAGGACAGGACTGGGACAGGCAGGACATTACTGCCCTTTTTGCATTTAGTTGATCTTTTGTAACCCTTTAACCACCCACCCACCCCCCATTTCCTTCTTTGCACAGTTTTCAGCTATTTCCTTAGAGTTACCATGGAGTTTAAACATAACATCCTAAATCTATAACAATTTCATTTGATTTGGTACCAAGTCTGCTTCAATAGGACACACAAACTATGCTTCTGTGCCTTTCTATCCCCCTATCTTTATAATGTCACAAATTTATAAATTGTGAGTCCAAAACCATAGATTTCTTGTTACTTTTTATGTATTTGTATTTTAGATCCAATAATAGGTAGAACATAGAGTTACAAGCCAAAAATGCATTAGTGCTGGCATTTATATTTGTCCATGCCATTACCTTTACTGGAGATCTATTTCTTTGTGTATATTGATCTATTATTTACTATCTTTCCTTTCAATCAGAAGAACTTCTTTTAGCATTTCTTTTAGGGCTTCTCTAGTGTTGACAAATTCAGTCAGCTTTTGTTTATCTGGGAATGTCTAAATCTGATCCTGACTTTTGAAAGACCATTTTGAATGTAGAATTCTTGGTTGTCAATTTTCTTTTAGCACTTTAAATATGTCATCTCACTGCCTTCTTGTCTCCATGGTTTCTGATGAAAAATTGGTGCTTAATATTGTTGATGCTCCCTTTGTACAAGACATGTTTCTCTTTTGAAGTTTTCACAATTTTCTCTGTCTTTGACATTTGACAGTTTGATTATAGTGTGTTTCAGTGTGGGCCTATCTTATTTTATCATATTTGAATTGCAGTGAGCTTCTTAAATTTGCATATTCAGTTCCCTTATTAAATTTAGGAAAGTTTCAGCCATTATTTCTTCAACTATTCATTTTGCCCCTTTCCCTTTCTCTTCTCCTTCTGAAATACCCAGAATATGTGTATTGGTACACTGGATGGTGCCCCACATATTTCTTAGGCCCTGTTCACTTTTGTTCATTCTTTTCTCTTTATACTCTTCAGATTGCATAATTTCAATGGTTTTATCTTCAAGTTCACTGGTTCTTTCTCTTGTCAAATTCAATCTGCTGTTCAGCCCTTTTCAGAAATCTTTTATACCAGTTCCTGTGGTCTTCACCTTCAGTATTTTTATTTGGTTTTTATTATTTCTATGAATCTATTGAAATTCTTTTTCTTCATGTATCATTTTCTATGAATCTATTGAAATTCTCTTTTTCTTCATTTATCATTTTCTTGATTTTCTTTAGTTCTTTGTCCATGTTTTCCTTTAGCTCTTTGACCATATATAAGATGATTTTTAAGAAATCCTTGATACATTCACAATCTGGTCTTATTCATTGACAGTTTCCAGTGCTTTCTTTTGTGCCTTTGCAAGGGCCATCATTTCCTCTTTCTTTGTATACCTTGTAATACTTTTTTTTTTTACACAAGGGACATTTTAATATTTTAATGTTCTATCGTGAACTTAGTCACTGAGGTGTCTTTTACTTAAGCTTGTATTCAGCTAGCTTTATGACAGTGATTTACTTGAATGTTGATAGCCTACAATAACAACAAAAACTTTCCCCGTCTTCGCAAGTTAGCCTGTTTGAGGGCCCTCCTTCAGAGTCTAGACTGTCTTAGAATGCATCTAAAGACTAACACAAGGTGAAAGCATAGGGTCCTTCCCATTCTTTTCTGGGAATGTGTCATACCCTGGATTTGCACATACCCTACAAATTCTCCTATCTGCATGAATCCACATGTCCTCTTTTCCCAAGTACGCAGTCTTTCCTTTCAGTCTAGGCACCACACTACATGTCCCAAAACTATCACTCCTGCCAAGGCAACTGCAATCATAGTACTCCATCTACTTGGCAAGCAGCTCTAGGTACAGGCCAAGCTCTGGGACCTGGGATGGCTTGCTTACAAGTGTCCTAACTTAGTCCTTCATGCTGCCACCAGACATACTGGCACTGACACACACACACCCAAGTATTTGCACTGGGGTTACTCTGTCCTCCTAGAACTAGGACTCCAACCCACATTGGGAGCATGGGCTGGCTCCACACCAAGCTAGGGAGAAGGGAAGGGGAGGATCAGCAAGATTTTCCTACCATTTTTAAGTTGTCCTTTTCTTGATTGATCAACAGATGAATAAGTGAGGAGATATATCATATTCATATTCATATATAAAGGAAAACTGACACATATCAATATTGGTCAATTCTGTGTGATAGGTAAGCTGATATTTATCATATTATTTACTGTACTTTTCTATATTTTTTGAATTTTTCAACACAAACAAAAACAAATCAATAAAAGGCACTAAAGTAGAAAAAATAATTTTTACTTCATCAATCAATAAACTTCATAATAAAGCTTTCTCATTAGGAAAAGTTCATCTCATGTATCCCATTCCTAGAACCAAGGCAGAAGTTTTCCATGTAGAATATCTGTCAAATATTTGCTGTTTTAGATTAGCATATTTTAGATCAAGTATTTACCTATTCAAAAGTACTTAAAGAAATCTTTACAGTAGAATTAAAAATGTAAAGGAAAACTACCACAATGATTTTCTGCCCATTTTACTAACTCACTATGCCAATATATGAGATAGGTATTTGAGAATACTGTAATCAAGTTATTTTCCTCTCAGAAAGCATTGAGTATAACAATAAGCTAATGTGACTAAAATGTGCTGATGAAATAAAGTGAGGTGACTTTTGAAGAAAATATTTTTCAAGTGTTTTTTCAATTTATTTTCATTCCAAGTCTCTTGTTCATTTGAGTATTCTATTCATTTCTCTGCAGACAATGAATCACATATATGTTCTGTATGAAAGTTATATTAATACCTTACAGGGCATCCATTAAGTGGGATTAATTTTTTGATGAGAATTAATGAAGAATATTTTTTCATCATATTTCAAATAGTATTAGTAAATTAACACGTTTTGATTATTTAAATTACTTCTTATGAGTCTGAGATGCATTTTTATCACGTTTCCTTGAACCAAGAGCAGAGAAAAGTTCATATTAGTCATATGTTCTCCAATTCTTACCTACACTAAAATGGCATAGTGAAGATTTTTAAACAAAGACTTTGTCTTCAGGGATAAAATACTGACATGTAAAGGAACCTTTAATTTAGTCATACTCCTCATAAAATCTGGCAGCTTAGGAAATCACTGGCAGTTAAACATAGGTCCCGCTCACAAGTTCATGGCAATGAACGGCAAAACCTGAATATTTCCCTGCCAAGATATTTATTACGTCTCAACTCTTGAAATTCTATATGTGACTAATAGTTCAATTTAAATGTCACTGTCTAAAATGTTTTCCTGGTTGATTGCAATTGGGAATGATCTCTGTTTACAAGCAAATTCGGGATTTTGCATGAAGCATGCTAGAATCGTACTATGTTAGATTTATCGAGGAACATTCAAATCACCTAGGTTAAACCTCTTCCAATGAAGCAATGATTTCATTACCTAACAATGCCCGCAGACAGTCCAACCTTCACTTAGACACTATTAAGGTAGCACTGACAAACTTCGGCAGATACTTCTCCATGTTGCCTATCCAATATCAGTTCTCCCTTTCTTACGCACAAAAAATACAGAGGTTGAAGCAACTATACTTATCATGTGATATCGTACGGGCTAATGAGATGCAAACAGCAGATTAATCCTAATTTTATTTTCCTCATAAAAAAGGACTTACTTGGCTGATAATACATTTTTGCAGACATGATGCTTAGAAGGGTCTACCTAGATATGATGTCTTATGAACATGAGGAAGAAAGTCCTAATGAAGGATGAAATTTACAAGGAGTCAGATCATTGTTGGCATTGTAAAGCCAGCATAAAGATCATAAAGATCTCATTACATGAGACCTCTTAACGCATAGAAAATTAATCTGCTGTTAAATGAGTAATTGTAGTCAGATTTCTCACTTGCGGCCAAACACACTCTTAACTGATACGAAAAATAGGCTAAATAATCTATTTTAGAGTGTTGGAAAAAATCAACAATAAATTATAATTTTTAAGATAGCTAAACTCTTCATTGTATTATTCTTGAAAAGCTTTCACATTTAATATCTCCAGTCCACTCCATCCAGTAAATAAAAATATTCACATTTAATATTTCCAGATACATTTTTATGAATTTATCACAATTATTTTCAAAGATGAATAATTCTCTGTCATCTTCATTTCTCTAATTCCTATGTATATATTTTATGATCTTTATCATATATTGCCTTTTATTCTAATTATTGGCACATATCTTTTAATATGGTCTGCATATCATTAAGAAAGCAAATTACTGAATATAAAATACTATATAAAGTACTATGAAAATGTCGATGTTAGTATATTGTATTTGTATCTTGCCAATGACTATCAGCTGGTTTATATATATATATATATATATTGTTTACTAGATTTGAAGAGTTTTACCTTTTTCTCTTTTTTTTAAGTATGATATATATATATATATATATATATTTTTTTTTTTTTTTTTTTTTTACATGGGCAGCACCAGGAATTGAACCTGGGTTTCTGGCATGGCAGGTGAGAACTCTGCCTGCTGAGCCACCACGGCCCTCTATAAATATTTTTGAGTGATTCATTGAAAGTTTTAATTCTGAAAAATTATTAACATTGAGAAGATTTGGAAAGCTATCATTATTTCTAATGGTATTTCAAAACATCACCACTGTGTTAATAGCTACAAGACAAGATCTAAAACTGTATATGGATGCTTCTGAAACGTCTTTTTAAAAAGTAAATTGAATTATTTCAATTGAATTACAAAAGTACAATATTTAAAGAAAGCCTGTGTTTTCTTTTTTGTTTTGTTTTCTTTTTATGTAATAAGTCTCTCCTCATGCACCCGTAATTTATCTGGTGGGATTTTGTGTTGCTCTAGGCAGAATTTGTATGCTTATGCTACTAGCACTTGCAATAACTAGTTATATAAGGTCCAGACAGCATGCCAGGCAAACAATCTAAATTGTTTTCAGAAAGTTGGGAGGGGAGGAAAATCGTACTTAAAAAAAAGAGAAAAAGGTAAAACTCTTCAAATCTAGTAAACAAGGTAATTTTATCTAGGAGCAGCTTGAGTTTCCTGACTAGTTTTCTCTCAGGAGTGATCTAGGGACCACTTTATGGTCTATGTAATGTTCATGTCCTATGTAAATCTGCATTTCTCCTGGTCAATTAAGATCCTCACTGTACAATGAAAATTTGAATTTTGAGAGCCAATTTTTCCCTTTTTACAGATCATTCCTCTATATGGATTTGGATGTGATCAGAATTCTGGCAGATGAATATTGATTCAAAACTTGATACTGCCTAAGGTCAGTATCCTGTAGCATCTTTCAGATGTTATATAATTTTTAGAAATATTATTTGCATGAGTAGAAGTAATGATTTCTAACTATGAAAGCAATCTTTCATAAGTAAATAGAGGTTTCCAAATTCTATAAATGTGCCTGAAAACATCTTTCGTTATATTTCAATTCTTTTAAAACATCTTATCCACCTTGTATTATTCATTTTACTTAGCAAGATTTCTAATCATAGGAAGCAAAAGCAAATGTCACATTGAGTGCTTTGTGAAAGATAGTACATTTTAAATTAATGGAACTCTAAGTTAAAGATGTCTAATACTGAGATTTCTATCAAAATATTATAACATTAATATAAAGACCTACAGCAATAGAGATTTTTAAAGGTAAATTTTTAAAGTGAAGAAAGTATTACCAAAGTCTTTAAATAAAACTATCAAATATCAGAAAGTATCTGCTATTTGTGAAAGGCATTCAATTCCGGACACTTTCCTGATGTTTGTGAACATTTTCCATCTCAAAGAAGAGATCTGTTTCTTATGAAACTTTTACAAAGAAAGCATTAGATGACTTTGTTTTGTAAACAACTCAACTATTAGATGGATAAAGTTACAGCACAACTCTGTCCTGCATTTACAGGCGAGATTTATATCCATAAAAACTCTGCAGGAAAAGTTTATGAGATGTTTATTACTAAGGTCTGCAGATTGAGCTCAGGCAAGAGTGAGAAAATAAGAAAGGAATTGGAGAACAACTAAGAAACATAATAGTGGTAGAGTAATTGTGAGCATGTGTGTGTTTTGTATTGAACAACTGTTAGACGATTCTGTCAAACCTGATGTTTCTACAGTGTCTACTGGTAATTATTTAAGGATTGGGAACATTATTGCACATTTGGATTTGGTTATTATCTCTTAAATCCCTCACAGTTTTTTAACTTTGAAAAAATCTAGATGAATCCGCAACTTGCACTGAATAATTAGATCAAGGGAGTTGAGTGTTTCAGCACTGTTTTCCTTGAAAGCAAAGGGCACATTGAGCCAAACTGGTTATGGTGACTAATGTTAACACTTCCTGTGCCTGGCTGGCACCTTCGTCTGAAACTGTCCGCCATGCATCACCATTATGGTCTGTCTGCTCGCTCTTTGATTCCAGCTTCCATAGCGCGTTTCCCCAGCCCTTTAACATTCAATGATTGATGAACTGTTAAATAATGGCCAGTCTTTGAGCTAGTCAGGATTCCTTCCCAAGAATACTGAAAAGAAATACAAAGTGTCTTTTCCTGCAGTTATCAAGATTTTATGGGCAAAAATTCCTGCCCCTGCCCCCAGCTCTACCGAGAGTTTCATCAAACAAAGCAGGAATCAGATGCCAAACTACACATTCAAAGATCACATATTTTTTTCTACTGTAACACAAAAGTGTTGCAATATGTTTTTCATTAATTTATTTGAAGTTATTCCAAATACTGTGATTTCTGGTTATTTTCCTTTTGTCCCACATGAAGGACTTTGTGAAGGAGAAAGAACTCACTGAAGCCAACACAATTTTAAAACTGAGAGGACACTGTCATTCTAAAACTTGCATAACTGAAACAGGAATACTTAGTATGCATAGCAATGTTACCTCAGATAATAAAAGTACAATTAAAGTAAGAAAAGGTAGAGGAAAAAATTGAAAGTTCAAGAAAAGAAAAATTTCAAAAAACAGAAAATCAAAGGAAAAAGAGAAGAGAACTGGTTTAAGGCTATCATACTGATTTCTAGACTTCTCATACAAATTGCATTTTCCAGAAAACCTTAGGTACTTAATTCCAATTGATTTAAGAGATTATTGTGGATGCAGATCATAAAAGAAAGCTAAAGCTGGCTTTAGCTCTTGGTAGACTTGGATTAGGCTAACCTTTTGTAATTAAGCTATTTTCTGAATGAAATTCCCTCTCTCTGAAATCATGTTTTCTCAAGCCTCCTTTTTATTTTAGAAAATTGGTAAAATGTGAAATAATACATAATACCCAGTCATAAACCCAGATAATTCTATCAATGCTTTGTGAAACTCCATTGACCAAAGCTATAGTCTTCATCTTTATTTAATTTTTCATATCACACTTTGTGGTGGTTTAAAACTGTATGTTCCCCAGAAAAACATGTTCCCAAATTTAGTCCATTCCCGTGGGTTAGACCCATTTTAAGAAGACCTTTTGATGAGGCTACTTCAGTTAAGGTGTGAGTCACCTCACTCAGGGCAGGTCTTAATCCTATTCCTAGAGTCCTGTATAATTAGAAGCAGGAGTGGGGTGGTGGGGGGAGGGAGACAGAGAGAGATGGAGGAGGAAGAGGAAGAAGAAGAAGAAATTAACAAAACCTGGAAGAGAAGGGAGACACCAGGAGATGCCAACATGTGCCTTGCCAGGAACCATTTGCTGAGCTGGTCTCCAGGAAGAAAGCATAATATTGATGATGTCTTGATTGGGATCTATTCCCAGCATCAAAACTGTAAATTAATAAATTCCCATTGTTTAAGTCAAATCGTTTCAGGATACTTGCTGTAGTAGCTTAGGAAATGAAAACACCATTTATGGTTGCTTTTGAAACATATACATTTACATATTTTATTCTTGTTGCTTTTATATCAAGGATAAATATTTCAGTGTGCTTTGAAGTGAAAATCAAGCTTAGAACCCAAGAATCTATTGTAGCATTGAAATTCCAACACACATTCTGAATTCTGAACACAATCTGAACACATTCTGAACACAATCAGAAATACTGCAGCTCAGGGAATATAACCGAGAAATCAAGATGTAAGGGATGGTTTTTATTACTGAATCATTATATAGATATTCCTTTTGGTTTTCTAGTATATTGGAGTAGGCAGAGGAATACCTGAAATCTCTAAATTTAATTCCACTTTCTTGATCTCTGATAATGATTTATAGCCTTTATCTTTTGTCCCTGTGATTGTAAAAGCCTTGTGACTAGCCTTCATTTCTATGCAGTTGCCCAGTTTTTCAGCTATAGAGTCTTGTAAGCACTAAAGACAGCCCCTAATTTTTATTAAGGAAGTGTCTTGGGTCAGTCCAGAACTAACCCACCTGAAGTCCAAGGCTATTTTGATAGCCAAGACCAGATTTAACCAAAATGGGCTTGCTTGATATGCACAGAGTAGCTTAGACTTTAATTTACAGGTCACCTACATCTCATTCTACCATGTTCTTACATATGTTCTATGATGAAGCATGTAAGCATGCTCGATAATTAGATCACTTCTAATTACATCATCTGAGGTCACTGTGCTAGTTAACCTAAACCTTGTCCATCATTTTCTCTAATAAAACTATCAGAATTATTGCAGCTCAAGGAGACAGATTTTGTGCCAACAGGCCATCTGCTCTCCTATTACTTGCCTAGTAGTAAACTCTTTCTTTGGTACCCTGGTGTCTCAGGAATTGGTTATTGAACACGTCAAGCAAAAGGATCCATGGCCTTTGTCTAGTAATAATTGGTGACCATGAAGGGATGAATGCCCAAGACTCTGGAGACTCAGCAGAGCAGGTAAGCCAGGAAACTGAGCCTTTTGTAGTTCCTGGACTGAATTTAGTCTAGATGCTTGGCAACCAGCATTCTCTGTTCCGCTGGGGTTCTCTGTTGGTACCTTAAAAAGCTTCAAAGAGAGGGTATAAGGATAGTTCAGTGGTAGAATTCTCACCTGCCATGTGGGAGACCAGGGTTCAATTCCTGGCCCATGCACTTCCCAAAAGAAAGAAACAAAAGAAACCCACAAAAACAAATAAACAAAACAATTCAACAAAGGGTGCTGAAATAATTGGATACTCATATGGAGAAAGAATGAAATGTGACCCCACCATACAGCATACAAAATAAAATAAAGTTTCAAAGAGAGTTGAAACCATTTCCAGTTCCATGACCAGACATTTGACTGGGTGAGTGGGTCATCAGGGTAAAAGTGGATTGGGAAGTAAATATGGTGGTTTGAGTCCATCTGACCTAGACCCGGGCTACACTTCCAGAATGATCCCCTTTGCTCTAACCTATGCACCTGTTTTCTGGGTACCATGTTGTATGGGGTTTGAAGTCTTGACCTAAATTTGTTTGTTGAGTATGCTTCCACCTTTTGGCAGGACAATTTTAACTGTAATATCTTTAACTTGGTAGTGTTTTCTGTACTACCTGTATTTAACTATACTGGTAGTATTTTCATTTTAAATCACTTTGAGGCCAGATTATGTTATAGAAATACCCCCCCCCCTTTTTTAATAGACTCATAACAAAATCTTTTCAATTTTCAATACAGCCAGCCCAAAGGTTTCCTTTTTGAAAGAATTTCTGTAATCAGTAGCCAATTAGGAACATGTGGCCAGTACAAATTCAGGAACATTTAGTGGTGGTTTGAAAATATTATGTACCTCAGAAAAGCCATCTTTTAATTACAAAAATTCATTAAGTAATATAAAAGATCTTCAAGAGATATGGAAATGGCTTCCTGGATTTAGGCTTTGGGACAAATTTAACAAGTGCTGTATATTTTCCAGAACTTGGTTGACAATGTACTTTTAAAATTGTTTGTAATTTTAAGATACTATGAAAACAAAGAAATGCTGTCATGAATAGAGAAGACATAATTCTAAGATACAAAGAGTTTATATTCTAGTTAGAATATAATTGTATGAGGGCATAGTATAAGATAGTGGTAAAAAAGGAATGAAAATGCTGGAAGAATTTTAAGATTACCAGATAGATAAAGAATAATGTAAAAACACCTCATAGAAGAGATGACACTTGTAAGACCTTTAAATAAGAAAGCAGCATCTAAATAAATATAGTCCTGAACCAGTTTTTCTTAAAAGCTAAAACTGAATTTTGTAAACTAACATATTCCTGGTATTACTGAGCACTTGGGAATAACATTGTTAAAATAAAAAATGAACTTTTTCGTGGATACAAATCCATTAAATATTGAAAAGCTGACTATATTTCAAACTTGGGACTTTTTTGACCTTTGAAGGTAGTACTGAATTGGACTGAGAGATTTTAAGCATATTTTAATCATTTGTATGCTCTGAGTATAAAGTATATGAATGTCTGGCTGTGTTCCAAATTCAAGCATAAATTTCTTCTTTCTTCCATTATTTTGAATTATCTCTGTCTCTTCTCCCCTCTATGAACACTGTTATTGGAAGGGAGTATGCAGTTTCAAAAAGCTAGGCAAATTTATTATGAAATTTATTTTTGATTATGTACAGTCTGGATAAATAAAAATTATAAGTGGAATGGATATGGAAAGTGGTAGAGAGTTTAACAAAATGAATTTTGTTTATTATCGCCATTGTTGACTACAAGTCCTGAATGGATACATAAAGTAGTAGAGAATCGGAGGAGGTGAATTTTGTATGTTATAGCCACTGTTGACTATAAACTCTGAATGAACATAGAGAGTTGTAAAAAAGAAGTTTATGAAAGTGAATTCTGCTTGTCATAGTCGGTGCTGACCAAAATTTAATAAGTCTGTTTATCATATTTTCAAAAAAGAAAGACTTGTGTCAAGCTGGGTGTTCACACAAAACTAAAGTTTAGTTAAGTTTAAAATAACATGGATTGTTATTCTGCTCTTAATATAAAGTTTTTAAAAAGTTTTTCTTAATCATGTGAGTACTTTGTCTAAAACACAAAAATTTTATATCAGATAATATCTTTGTTAATGTTTATGTTGGTCTTATCACCCTTAATTTCAGAAGACAAGTCTTCTCACTGTTAAGGGAAAAACTTACAAATAATTTGTTCTTTCACCTTATATAAGTAAGATGCTAAAATAGTTTAACCTTTGGCATAGGAAGTGTTTGGGAAGTATTACAGTGGTTAAAAGAGATTATCCTGTTGCTGGTTAAGTTTGTAAGTGTAAAATATTATTCAAATATTTAGAGACTCTATAAAATTCCTAAACATTTGACAATGTTCTCACTCACTGTGCATGTTATATCCTGATACTACTCTGAATGATGTTAAACAGATCTGATTTGGCTAGTCATGGTTTAGTTATTCTTAAAAAGCTACAGATCACTCTTTTTCATGGCACCTCAGCATAAAGTTGCATATCTCCTTCCCAGCCACTGGCTGCCAGAAGCTCATTGATGTGGAAATGAATGCAAACTCTGGGTATTCTGGGTGAAGGGTAGAAGGGTTATGTTGTCTGAATCAGTGGTGGAAATGACAAACAAGGTTTCCCCATGAAGCAGGGTGTCTTGACCCATGGCCATGTCCACCTTTTCTGAATAAGGGGCATTCCTGTTATAGACCAAGGAGAACTAGAGAAAGAAAGCACAGATCTGTTCGGGGTTGTATTATGGATGCCAAGCTGGGTGTTCTCAAGTTGTTTTTTGTGAAAAAAAAAAAAAAAGGAAGGAAGGAAATTCCTGAGCTATGATATGACTGTGCCTCATCAACTGGGGCCTGAAAGAACCAGCAGATTCTGCGAGCTTTTCAGTCTCTCTAAAGAAGATGATGTCTTCAAGTATGTTGTGAGAAAGCTCCTGAACAAAGAAGGTAAGAAACCCAGGACAGAGTGCCCACAATTCAATGTCTTGTTACTCCACATGTTGTGCAACGTAAAGGTCAGCATTTTGCTCTGAAGAAATAGCAGACTAAGAATAAGGAAGAGCCTGAAGAATATGCTAAACTTTTGGCCAAGAGAATGAAGGAAGCCAAAGAAAAATGCCAGGAACAAATTGTCAAGAGACGGAGGCTGTCCTCTCTGATAGCTTCTACCTCCAAGTCCAGTGAAAAATTAGATTTTATGAGTTACAAATACATAAGTTAATATTTTTTTAAAAATAAGCTACAGATCATAGAACAGCCAGATTTACTTGTCAGCTGCTCTGCTTTATTCTAAAACTTCTCTAAAAGTATATGTGATCAGCTATAGGTCAGAGCTCCATCTGTAACAAAGAAGGAATTTTTAAAAAAAGAGAGACAGGACAAATACATAAATTGTGTTTTATCTGTTAATTAACAAAGCTGTTAAACATGTAAAAGTGAAACAGAACGAAGCCTCTACTATGGGTTGTTAATACACAACAACTCTCTAAAGCTTTTATTTCTGAAAGTCACTTCATTTAAAAATGCTTATAAAAATTAGAGCTTAGATTGCAAGCTTTAACTATTATCTTTAAATTCTGAAATGATTTGCTTTTTGTATAATCTAGTTGTTCCTTAAAACTTTAAGCATCTATGTGACACCTGAGACTCCAGATTTAGTTCTCTAACTCTGAAAGTCAGTATCAGTCCATACAGCAACTGTTAAAAACAAAACTGAAAAAGATCAAACACCGATTAAAGACATGATGAAACTGTTCTGGTTAAAACTAAGATTAATCAATATACAAGGTAAAAATAAATAATATAGTCTGTATTTTAAAGCTTTAACTTTTGTGTGACACACACACACACAAAAAATGTTTATTTTGTCCAAAATTTAAACTTTGTGCAGCACACTATCTAATCTTAATAAAGAATAAAATCTTAATATTCTGTACCAGTTACTGTTTACCATGTTGCATTTCAGAGTATTTTGAGCACAGAATGAAAAAGTGTTTACAAATTCCATTGAGGGAGTGGGAAAAATAGCACTATTAAACTTACCACCTGGGGAATTCCTGGCATTTTCTTAAGCAAGAGGGCTCCTGATTTAATAAGCCAAGGCCTCAATCTTGTGACCTGCCCCTATGAAGCTTATTTCTGTAATAGCAAACTGAACCTACTTATGATTAGTGCCTGAGTCATCTCCAGAAAATCTCTGCTGTTGCCCAAATATGGTTCTTCTCTAAGCCAAACTCTGACCTTCTCCTGTATGTGGGACATAATTTCCAGGGGTGTAAACCTGGCCCTGGCATTGTGCAACATAACTGGCCCTGGCATTGCAGGACATAACTGGCCCTGGTATTGTGAGACATAAGTCCCAAGGATGAGCCTGGCCCTGCCATCATGGATTAACTGACCAAAAGGGGAAAAGCAATAGAGTTTCAATGGCTAAGAGATTTCAAATCGAGAGGTCTTTCTGGGGATTACTCTTATGCAAGTTTCACCCAGATATAGCAAAATACCACAATAAACCAACAGTATTGCTGGAAATAATAACATGAAGATACCCTGATCTCTAAAAAATTTTACTTCTTAAGTTTATTTTTCATAAATTTAAAACCTCCTGATTTTTCCAATACCAAAGAAGCTCTGAAACTGAGAAATAGCAGACTCTCTAAGAACAACATCCAGTTTTCATCATTTCATCACTTAGCCCCTTAATTTATGTCCCTTTTCAGCCTTGAAGCAGTAAGAAGAGTCATCACCTAAATATCACTCAAGTTTGAGAGATAATTATCAAATGTGGAAGAAACCAGGGTTGAAGGCATGATTTGATTTGTGAATCATTATATAGGTATTCCTTTTTGCTTTCTAGTGTATTGGGGCAGATGGAGGAAAATACCTGAAATCCCTAAATTATAATCCAACTGCCTTGATTTCTGATAATGACTGTATAGTCTTTATCTTCTGCCCCTGTGATTGTAAAAAATCTTGTGACTAACCTCATTTGTACATATTTATCTAGTTTTTCAACTATAGAGTCTTGTAACCACTAAAGAGAGCCCCTGATGTTTATTAAGGAAGGGTCTAGGTCAGCCCAGAACTAACCCACCTGAAGTCCAAAGTTATCTTGCTAACCAAGACTGGATCTAACCAAAATGGACCTGCCTGACATGTCCATACCCCATTATAATATTAAAAATCACACCCATTATCATCTTATGGCTGCCAGTTTCTACATATGTTCTGTAACTAAGCATGTAATCAATCAGCACATGCTCAGTAACTACATCACCTCTAATTACATCATCTGGAGCCATTGTGCTCATTATCTTTTAATACTATAAAACTATTAGAATTACTGCAGGTAGGCAAGACGGATTTGGGGGACTATAGGTCATCTGATCTCCTGCAATAAACTAGCAATAAACTCTTTGTTTGAAATCCTGGTGTCTCAGAAATTAGTCATTGAGTACAATGGCAAAGAATCCACCATCTTTGTCCAGTAACAAAAGCAAAGCGAGGTTCTGACATTTTTGAGTGTACTGATTTCATTCTAAAAAAAAAAATTTTTAAAGTTTGATTGCAATTGCACATCTGAAGCACATTTTCTAATTCAGTTTATTAATAAAGCTGCCTTTTTATTTCCTTCTAAATCTTTTTCTATCTTTAAAATAAACTTTAAAAAAATAAGCGCTTGATGAATGAATGAATGAATGAATGATGTTGGAGAAATATAACTAAAGACTCTTCTTCTAATTCAGGAAACCTCTCCACAAAGGTAAAAGAGAAAGAAAAACAATTTTATTATTCAATAAGCATTAAACCAGAATGTGATGCATCACAGGAAATCCACTCAAGAGATTGCAAAGAAAGAAATGTCACCCTTTTGTATAGCCAGGCAGATACAAACCTTTATATACATGTTCTTAAGATAAAGGATAACTAGTCCTCAAGTAAGAAGACTTGACAGCACCATTTGTCAGACATAGGTCATCTTAAATTCACCCAGAAATTGACATGGCCTTTGTGTTTGCTAATTGCCCCCTTTCAGATGTAATAATAAAATGTCTCATCTCTCTAAGACAAAAAAATAGTTACAACTTGAAGCCAGATGTATAAATTAAATGCCTTTTGAAATGGGGAAGTAAGGATACTCTCTTCCTGAATATTTACATTTCAAAGAGATGAGTCCCAGATCCATGAGAAAGACATTCCTGGTTGTAGAGCATGCTGGTAGGGGTGGGTGAGGGGAAATCTGTTTGCTTTAAAACAGATAAACAAACATCACAAAGGAGCAGAGAAAAGATTTACAATTACAGGTTTCTAAAGAATGCTCTAAGAAAAGGGATGGGAGAGGTTGCTTCTTTCCCTTTTTGTACCAGGTATGTATGTATGTATTTTTCCCCTTTCTGTGTATGTATTTACCCTTACAATGTACACCAAACAGAGACTGATAATCTACCCAAGTACCTCAACTTTCTATTTTGGGTTCTCTCTCAACTTTAAAGGACAGAACTGGGAGTGCTAAATATCTTCTAAAACAATATTTAATGAGAAGTTACATCAGATAAATGCTTTAGAAATAAACAGAGAGGCAAGTTTCATGCACTACTAAATCAGCTAAGTGCCCTCATTTTTTAAAAGACAGCTTTGTGTGATTGGAGACTGATAATTTTAGACACTTGGAACTTCAAATTCTCAAAAAAGTGAGATAACTCTAAATATTTCATGACTAAATGATTATTGCACAGGAAATTTCATATAAACTAGAACTGACATATATCAAATACTTCCCTACACACTGTTGAGGTTTCTGGAAGAGTCCCTTCTGTACCATACCTTAACTTACTAAGGAAGTACCATTCAATATGGAGGGAAAAAAAATTAAAGGAAACATTTAACATCAAAATTAAAGTTATAAATGACAGCAGATGTAATAATTGTCAATGCCAATGCAATTTTTAGAAGTAGCCAGTCCATGAAAATTTCCTGTATCCAATCTACGTCTAAATGCAGCAAATGTCTAAAATAAAGACTATGAGTCACACCAAAGAACTAGAATCATGAATTCATCAGCAAAGCAAAATATAGTAGTTGCTCAAAATACAAGTGAAAATCATTTTTAAGTGTTTTTCAAATCTTTTCATTTAAGCCTCTAAGATTTAATTGTTTTCTAGTATCTATTCTGTTTCTTTTCTAGAATAGACCTGTTTCCTTCTATTATAAGCCCAAGAGAGTCTCTGGGAAGCAGTTTCCACCAATATCATTCTGCTAGAATGCAGCAATTACTTAACAATTTAACTGTCACTGTAAAACAAATAAACACTACACACAACACACAAAAAACTCTTATTTACTGCAGGACTTCAGTTTTAGATTCTAATTCATGTATTTCACCCTTTAGACATTTTCCATTTTCCTCTCCATGAATTTGACATTTAGATTTAGGTCCACTGGGGGGAAGCTGAAGCACAATTTCATTATGGCCAGATGGCAATTAGAGAATTAACTACCAGCACACAGGTTTACCTATTAACAATTCCCAACTACATCTGAGATGGAAACTCGACATTGCTGGGGTTATTTCATTGAAGTCAGGCCTCCCTAAGCTGTGATCTCACCATCTAATCACATTTTTCACAAGTTATAAATGAGGCAGTGCTTGTTAGGTAGAAGACGCGCTTAGCTTTTCTGATCTAAAACTGTCACAAAGTCAAGAGGCAATTTATAGTTGTTAGCCACTTGCTGGTGCACAAATATCAGACTGTACAAAACTACTACCTCTCAAATGAGTCAGTGGTCTTTCATGAGTTTCCACCCCATCCCATGTTTGCGTGCAAATTGTTACCCATTTTCATGGGGAGTTTGTCTCCAACATCCACTTTCCTGCAGACCTAATCATTATCTGCAATATCAGCTTTATAAATAAAAATTTGAATTTTTTCCCTCCTCTCCATTTGATTCACTCTTCTGATTTATATCTCAGTCAGTCATAACTCAGGGAATTGATAGTTTTATTTCTTAGGCTCCTAAAACTCCAGTGTATTTGAGGAAATTATGTATTATTCAACTTGTTTGCCAGTTAGAAAAAAAGGAATAATTCAAAGATCATTGGTACATGTTTGGGAAAAAGAAATCACAGAACTTGAGAAATAGTCATTCTTTTCTGATTTATATTTTCTGCCTGCCCAGTTATCCTGCAAGTGTTTTAGCGTAATGGGACAATGATTGGGACAACCTGCTCAAATATCTAACAGGGCATTCTATTTGCAAGTTAATTTTATTGATTTCAGAGCAATAAGTTAATGTGAGATAATAGTTGACATACTATTCAAATGATAGATGCTAACACCTATTGTTGCACTACATACGCAATAGTAATTCTACTGAAAACATTCCCTTATTTAAATTTCCAAACAACCCAATGGGAGACATTATTATTATATCCATGTATAAAACTTTCAAGCCTCAAAAACGTCTGAGGTCACAAACTCTTTCAGGATTGAAATCCAGGTGTGTGACCCTAAATTCCATGTGCTCTAAAACTATACTCTGTATTGCCTCCAAATCACATTTTCCAGAATGTTGTTGTTTCATTTGGAAATATATTCAGCTTAATTCAACTTGTATTTATTGAACCAAACTCACCAATATGCAAAAACTTGTAGAAATTCCTCAAGGATAGAGCACTGCAAAATTAATAAATTTTGTTCGGAACACATTGTCTTTCAACAAAAGATTTTTCTGAAAGATAATATGCAAAATAAGAATTCTTTAGTTGCCAGGAACAGAGGCATAGAGGGATTGTTTCATTTATTGGATTATCATTCTAAAGATACATGGAAAGTAAAAACAAATAGGAAGCAGACACTACTGCTGCACAATCAATCCTCTTGGAGAACTGAGATACTTTTCAATGTATAAAAACAACTTGAAAGAACATTTATCGTGTTATTGTCTCAGCAGCACCTCCATTAATTCAAACATTTTGTGCCCAGCAGTACCGGTGACAACAGTTCCATTTCTGCTCCTCTCTCCATGTACATTTTGCTACATTGCTCTTGGTTACCTTCACTGTTCTTCATGACTTCTGCTTTCTTAACCCAATAATTGCTTCATGCCTTTTATTACAGATGAGCTCAAATTAAAACATCACTGGCCTCTAACAGTGGTCAGAGTCAAGCTGTCATGGGTTGATTGTTTATTGTTTTTTACTTCATCTTTGTTTGAGTTTCTTCAGCTGCTTAAAGTAAACACCATGAAATGGTCCAGTGGGAACAACGGGAATTTATTAGCTTACAGTTTTAAAACTGGGAAAATGTCCAAATCAAGGCATCATCAAGTTGATGCTTTCTTCCCAAAGACTGGCTGCTAGAGATCCTTGCCTCCTCTTGCCACAGGGCAATGCAGGTGGCAGCATCTTCTGGTCTCTCCCTTCTCTTCTGGATTATATTGATTTCAGCTTTTTGCTTCTATGGCTTTCTCTCTCTGATTTTCTTCCCTTCACAAAGGACTTCAGTTGTTAGAATAAGACCCATCCCAAAAGAGGTAGCCTCTTCAAAGGTCCTACTTAACAATGAGTTTACACCCACAGCAATAGGTTAAATTTAAGAATATGCTTTTCTGGGAAACACACAGCTTCAAACCACTACAATTCTACGCCAGTGGTAGGCACCAAGTTGATTTATTCTGGAAGCAATCCGATTTCCTGTGCTCATCCTGGAACTTATCCTTTGATACCTCACCATGTTCGATCTTAATCGTTTCAGAGAAAGACAATGCATTTGCTGATATTCTCGCTTGGTTTAGACACCTAGAGATTTGCTGTAAGACATAATATGAATCCATTTAATTAAAAGTTCTTTTATACTTCAGTGTCAGCCCATCAGCTTTCCTTTTCTTTTTGTGCATGGGCAGGCACTGGGAATCGAATCCAGGTCTCCTGCTTGGCAGGTGAGAACTCTGCTGCTAAGCCACTGTTACACCGCCCTTCCTTTTTTTTTTTTTAATCACCACTGATGATGTTGGCCATCATGCTACTGATGTGGTATAATCAGTATTAACATCCAGTACAGTTATACAGTTTTAAATATATCTTGTAATTATTACTGCCTCACAAAATTGGGAGTTATAAGTTGAGTGTTTTCTTGTCTGTGTAGACCTAAAATTATGTTCCACCACTTCTTTTAGTGACAGTCCACCTCCTGGTGGTAATTTGACCTTGACCATAGTGAGTGGTCCAAGGATGGATTCATGACCCAAATCAGACCAATCAGAGACTTTTCTCAGATTTTATATAACTGACACTAGCAGGGAGATATTTCTTCCCTCTTAAAACAAATTCTCTAATGATGTGATTCCAAAATTATACTGCAATGAGTTTTTTGTTGTTGTTTTAAACCACAGGGAAAGAATTTGTCTACCTAGAGAAAGAAGAATCAATCAAAGACATGCAAAGAGAGTTGGAGGGACAGAAACAGAGTTCTGATTTTGGCCAAGTCCTAGAACTGCCCAAGTTCTGAAGTTGTTGCTTCATTATATGAACTGCCCCTGTATCCCAGTACCTTGTGGCTTAAACTAATTCAAGTTAGTTTTTCTCAAAGAAAAAAAATAATTGCACTGGACAATGTGAAGCTGGCAAGGATGACTTTATTTATAGCTACCATGATAGGGAATAGAGAGGTAACCATCTGTTGAAACAAAGAATAGTAAGCTTTTTATGGGCTGTGGGTAGGTTAGTGGAAAAGCACTGGGCCACACTAGAGGCAGCTGATCACTGGGGAGTGTGAATGATTTACCATTCGGACCACTTGGTTTGGAATATTTACCTTTGCGGTAATCAGGCCATCTAGCATCAGTACCAGCCAGAGTGGAAGTTAAAGCAATCTTGGTTAATTTCTATCACTTGCAATTGAAGAATATAATATAACACCCTCGTAGGGGGATTATGCTCCCTGATACAGAAGTTCTGATTGAGCCTCTCAGTCTCTTTCAAGTATCCAAGGTTACGTGAAAGTACCTCTGATTCACCACACTTAGCACAAATTCATCCTTTTTCCTCCTATTAGTCTCCCGATGTAACATCCTGTTTGCGTGTTATATGTGTCTCAGTAATTTCAAAGTAAAAAAACTAAAAATCTTGCCATTGTCTCTTCCCTTTTGTCTGTCTCACTTTTGTTTCATCCATTGTCCTCATTATCCCTTTAATTTTCTCACTGCTTGTCCATTTGCCCTGAATTGTAATCCAGATTTGCACATTCACCTGCGTTTCTGGTTTCTAATTCCCACGTATTCTACATATCACTTTCACATTAATTTATTTAAAATATAATCTTGAACAACATGACTCAACTTCAGATAAAATACAAACATACTAGATAAAATCTAAAATTTCCAACTTAAAATTCAAGCTTAGGGTTGTGGCATTTACTTTCCATTTCAACTGAAGTTCTCATTTTCTTTCAGACATCTCACAGTTATCACTGTGAGATAGTCACATAGTTATCCACATAATATTCCCTAACCACATATTTATATGTCAATACTACTCATTTTACCTAGAATACCTTCCTTTCCCATCTTATTTTCTAAGCTTTGTCAAACTCAAGTGTTATCTTCTCCTTGGAGAATATGTCTGTCCAGAGGCCACCCAAACTAATTAAGAGGAATTGAGACTTAATGTTTTGAGGGAGGAAAAAACATCCAGATAAATATGTAAATCTATTTACTTTGGAAAACTGCAACTATAACATTGAAAACAGGGAAAACATTGAGGTGATGACAGTGAGTCATATGAGAAAACAACTGACTAGGAACCAGGAATAATATTTATGGTCCCAAATGCATATATATCATGGTGAAGAGGCCAGGCAGAGTAAATTTTAAATTTTAGGGTGGGGTTGGGGGAGGGAACAAAAATTAATGTGAAGACTTGGTGGGTTTTCATAATACAGTGTAAGAAGGACCTATAGACCTACTGAGAGGTGTGTAAGAGAGGCATACTATGAAAGTGTTACATCCACATAGAAAACCAAGATCCTAATTAGTAAGGATTACTAAAGAACACCTAGGAGATAACTTTCTTTTAATGTGTCTCCCTACATATATGTATTTCTATATCTATACATACTCACACAGCAGCAGTGGCAGAAATGTGATATGTATATTATAAGGAATTTTGTTCACAATGACTTTTTTTTTGGGGGGGAGTGGGGGGTCTTGGGGTGGACAGCAGTGCATATGTCGGGAATCAAACCCAGGTCTCCTGCATGGCAGGCAAGAATTTTACCACTGAACCACCTTGCACCCTAGGATTACTCATTGATTTAAAAATCAGTGCGTAACCCAAGACATTTTCTGTAGAAATGAGAGTTGGGATCATCATTAGGGTTAGCATTAGAGTTAGGATTAGTTTGAGGATTAAGATTAGGATTAGGGACACCCAATGGGGAATGAGAAATTTGCTCAGAAATAAAATACAGTAGTATGCTGGGAAAATAATTAGACTCAAAATAGAGTACCTGAGTTTTTGCTGAAAAGTTACATTCCCAGAGAGAGGTGGAATTAACCAATGGATATTAATTCTAATGAAGAAAAATTGTGTGGCAAAATGAATAAGATGCAAACCTTGTGCAATGGTATTTTTTGTTTTACATGGGCAGGCACCAGGAATTGAAGCTAGGTCTCCAGCATGGCAGGTGAGATTTTGCCACTGAGCCACCATCACACTGCCTAAGCAATGATATTAAAATGACATGAAAATGCTAAATAAAGAGAGCAACATGGCTCTATTAATAACAATAGACTTTAAGGCAAGAAACATAAGGAAAAAAGTGATCTCTATATTATTATAAAAATAATATTTAATAGGAAAACATAATTTTAAACTAGAATTTACCTAAGGATTAGTCTCAGAATATATAATAAATATAAATGTTGCACATTTTTAAAACTTATATGATGCATTTACATAAAAACTTATGTACCAGGCAATAAAACAAATTCCAAATAAATATAAAAAGTAGGTAATATGTAGAGCCTATTCTTGGATGACAAAGCACTTAATTTACGTATATATGATTTTAAAATAACAATACTATTTTAAATTTCAAACAACAGACATTTGAAAATTTAAAAACAGTTCTAAATAACTAAGTCGAAGAACAGAGAGCTGAATAAATTTAAAATAATCAAAAAAAAATCAAAGGTGAAAATGTTAGATGTTGAAATCTTTGAAACAAGGAGAAGCTTTTTACAAGTATCTCTCACTAATTCAGTATTTCTCAATATGAATATTCAATATAATGAACAGAAAAATTCACTTTCAAAATGAAAAATATTGAAGTTGTATACTACCCAGGACTACAGGCAGACATGTGGTTGTTGTCCAAACCAGATTTGCCCAAGAAGAGTATTTTGATCTCATGTTATTTTAAGGAACTCTACATTAACACTGACATGTTCTTAATCCTTCCTCAGAGTTTGCTTCTGCTGGACAGCTGGACATGGCGACAATGTGGGGCTAGTTGAAATGAGTATATCCAAACCTGTCTACATGATGGGGCAAGCTCTTTGCACGGACACATTACAAATGTAATTTGTATCTGATATTGTGTCATTATTTCTTAGTGAAAAATAAATAAGTGGGTTTAAATATTTTATAACATACAAAAGGACTTGTATGAGTTTTCATGACATGTGGGGAAACTGGGGGCTTTGGGTGGCCTGAAAATGCAGTTTTATACCATTTAAAAATTGGTATATAATATGCACATAATATGCAAAAATGTGCTGTCCATCTTATTTTCAGGGACAGATTAGATATTGATAGCCAAGGATACCTGTATTTACAAGCACTATATGAAATCGATAAAACCCTAATATAAATCTAGATATGAGCAGACGAGGAAAGAAAAATAACACAAAAATTATATTTGTGAGCATAGATAAAAATTGGCAAACAGATGCGGGAAAGTACATAAAAATTTAAAATTTGGGACTCACCTTAGATATTTAATACTTAATATTTGAAAATATAATCATCATATTAATAGATGGAAGAAAAGAACATGTTAGAGTAGATATAGGAAAAGGATTTTGAAAACAAAATTAAACTTAAAAAAACAACTGTGATCAAATGGAATCCTTAACCCTTTGGAGGGAAGGTGCCTGCCAAAAACTAAAGGAGCATTATTTTGAAAGTAAACAAAAAAGACCACAATCTTGCCTCTATCACAGTATCAGTTATCGATGGCTGAGTAATAGATTGCCCCAAAACTTAGTGCTTTATAAAAGCAATTATTTTATTAACTTTCACGATTCTTTGAATTAATAGGATAGGGCTCAAATTGAATGGCTTGTTTTTCCCCTTGGACTCCGCTGGACTGCTGACGTGGATTTCGTTTGGACTGAAGGATTTTAAAGAGCCTCACTCACGTGTCTAGTTTCTCAGCTAGGTGAGCTGGGGCTTCCATCTCTCTCTTTATAGATTTGTATCCTCCAGGCCTCTCTCTCTCCTCATAATCATTCATCTCTTGGAATCTTTCTCTCCATGTGCCCTCTATGATAGGATAGCTATTTTCATCTCAGGGATTCCCAAAGGGCAAAAGCAGAAGCTGCAAGATTTTATAAAATGCAGGCTCTGGACTGAGACGTCATGACATCTACCATACGAGGTTGGTTAAGCCAAGCTAAATGCCAGGCCGTATTCAGTGTGGAAGTAGCCTACAGTGGCCTGAATTACAAGGGTAATTCACTAGGAGTCATTTTGGAAGAATATATCACAGCTACTTCGTTTCAAGTCTGTTCTAGAGATTTCATCCAGCGTACTAAATGCTGCTGCTGCTGACCAGGATTTAGGGGAGAACTTCATTTAGGGATTGTGTGACTGTTTGTATTGAGAATTTAAGACAATGAACCAAAAAAAAAAAAAAAAACCACATTAGAACAAAAAAAGATTTCTGCCAATAATCTGTATGTGTGTGTATATATATATATATATCTATATATATATATAGATATAATGATACGTCTATCAATGGGAAGTCAGAGTATATAAGAATGCTTAGCAAAGATTTTTAAGACCTTCATGAAGGAAATCTTAACATTTCACTTAAAGGCATAAATGAAGACCTAAATAAGAGGACAAATATAGAATATTCATGGATAAGCAGTTCAATATCATATACTAGACAAGTTTTCCAGTATTAATCTCTCAATTCAATGAAATTTCAATCAAAATGGGAGTAAGGGAAAGACTGATAAATTGGACTATGTTAATAGTTATAAGCTTCTGTACAACCAAAGGTACCATACAAAAAAGGGAAAAGGCAAGCCACAGTGTGGGAAAAGGCATATGTAATGCACTAATCTAATAATGCCGCCTTCCTATAAAAAATATTTTTTTAATCCTTCAAATTAATAGGAAAACAAAAATAAAATAGATAAGTAAATAGTATGAACAGGCTATTAGGGTTGAGGAAATTGAAATTGTCTAATAAAGAAATTAAGATATGCTCATTTTTCTAATTGCAATAAATTAAAAATAAATTTGGTAAATTTTAAGACATCTGAAGGCATTACAAGTTTTGATGAGGGTAGAAAAACTCATGTACTGTTCATAGAAGTATTAATTGCTACAACTACTTTGGAGAGTGATTCAGCAATAATATAAATTTGAAAGTACCTGGTGAAACATCACATACTTGCCGTGGGGGACTATACATAAGAATTATTTTCAGCATTGTTTCTAATAGCAAATAAAAGGAGTGCAACTGATCAAAGGAGAAGCATAAATACATTTGATAGAATACTGCATAGTTGTAAAAATTAATAAAATAGAGCCATGCCTTAAAAACTCTGGTAAATCTCACAAATATCATATTTAGAGGGAAAAAATTAAAGTAATTTGTATGAGAGCTGCATAATTTGATATCAATTATATAAAATTGTAATGCATAAAAACCAGCAAAATAATATATATTTTCTTTGTGTGTGTGTATATATATATATATAATATTTTCTAAAATAATGAATGAAATAAAAACATATTTAACTCAGTAGTCCAGTTTTAGCTGCAACCTGTACTGTTTTATTTCATAATCCTGGTGGTAGGTACATGGATATTCATTATATTATCACCTATATTTTTATAAGCATGTCCTTGAAAGATTGCAAAAGTTAAAAAAATGGCGATATAGAGAATGGGAGAGCTGCTGGGAATCTGAAATTTGACATATGATTATTTCTGTTTTCAAAAAGAAAAGGATAGAGGAATCATTTAATTTCCAGCAATTATGTATTGTCATTCTGCTATGCACCAGACATTGTGCTCGGTGCTGCAGAAACAGCAGTGAAAAGAAACACAGTTTTGCTTTCGTGACACCTATAACCTGAGTATTGAATAACCTAGCGACAGTTCAGGTTTATGGCATTTGGAATCCAAAACTCTATAATCAATTATTAAAATGGTGGTTTATGACAACATGGAATAATTCGTGAGGCTAATTTTATTTATTTTATGCAAAATTCTTAATTTTTTTCAGAATGTATCTTTTCTTTTTATGGCCAATAAAAATGCTTTGATGTAGTATATCTGAATTTAAGGAAACCTATGACAATGTCTAAATTAACTATCAGTCTGAAGAAAGGTTTGTTTTTCTTGTTTTGTTTTGGAATATTGAGGGTGCGAGGTTCAACTTTACTTTATTAAGAATTTTTTGTTTTATTTGTCTCTTAATGGCTTGCCAAAAATATAGATGCCAATGATACTTTAATTATTCCATATGAAACTTAAAACAAATAGAGAATATATTTCAGTATGCAGTATACTGGTATGCCAAATTCACCAATAATATGCCAAAATTCTAGTTTGTCCCCAAACCACATTTCCCGTCATAAGTTTACAAATATTTTTGTAGCATGAATGTATAATGTTTGTTTAAATTGTGGTTAACTGCATTTGCTTAACTGACTTGTCCCAATCAGTTGTGAGATCTGTTGAAAATTATATGCCTACACCAATTTAAGGGCCCAAGTTTTCAAATTATTTCCTTTTTTCTAAAGAAGCAACATGAATCTCAGCATAGAAAGCGTTAATAGCTGGTGCTATGAATATGCAGTATATTGTTGCCACCTTTCACTTCTGTTAGCTTTTGGTTGTAGATACTTTTTAAAAGGTTTTTTTTTGCAAAATAGAAAACCTTGCTTTCCAGATACAAAATTTTAGTAAAAAGAAAAGATGTATCAGAGTAGAACACTTTGCATATCCATAAAATTTTAACACACACCTGAATACTTCACTACTTGAGCAAGTGGGATTAACCCAGAAATGCAAGATGAAGAGCCAAGCAACTGGAACCCTCACACATAGCTAGAGAATGTGAGACAGTACAACCACTTGGGAAAACAGTTGTCAATTTCTTACAGTTAAAACACTTACCATATGATCTAGCAATTCTACTCCTAGATATTGACCACAAATTTCCAGGTGAACATATCGTTTGCAGGGCCAACATTCAATTAGCTATAACTCCCAAACAAAATTGGAATTTAAGCTCTCTGGCTTCAGAATCCAAATTCTCTACCATGTAAAATGTACCACTCTTTCTGTTGTACAGCTCGGTGCTTTTCAAACTGCCGCAGACATTAGAATCATCTGGAAAACATGAATTCTGGCCTCACAACCAGAGATCCTGATTTAGTAGGTCAGGGAATTTGCATTTCTAAAAAGCTCTCAGGTGATTCTCAGATCATGCATTACTACAGACCATGTTTTGTGGGTAGTTCCTAAAATCTTCTTGCTAAAGAAGAAATTTTATAAATCCAGAGACTTCACTATAATCTCACTTCAGGAGAGCAAGATCGAATAAGCCCCTCACATTCTATGAGTCCATGAACTCTTTCCTAAATCAATGTGGTTTCATACTTAGATACAGCCAAAACATGGCCTACTTAATATTTTAAAAAACATTTTTGCCTGGCAAAACTCAAAAGTGAAGGAGTATGCATTGGGATGAATTTTCTTATGGCCACTCTACAGTGAAAATGGGGTTACAACACAGTACACATCTAAATTTCTGAGGACTAAACTCTTCCTGCTATTATCTTACAGATGCAAACTCAAGATCTAACATTTCAGCCAAAATTGACTTCAGCTTTAGCATAAGATGGGCATTTTATGTTAGACTCTCATCTCACTCATTTTTGTTTCTAAGAGAGAAAGTCTTTTAGTTTTCAAGGATGCTCAAGCAAATATCATGAAATGGGTGACGTTAAGCAATGGGAATTTATTTGCTTATGGTTTTGAGGCTAAAAGGAAGTCCAAATCAAGGTAACACCAAAGCAATGCTTTCTCCCAGAAGGCTGCTGGTACTTCTTGGTCCTTAGCTTGTCACGTGGCAACACAAATGGAGGGCTCTCTGGTCTCTACATTCTCTTCTGGGTTTCATTGATTTTAGCTTCTTACTTTCTATGGCTTTCTCTCTCTGAATTTCCTTTCACTTGTAAAGGACTCCAGTAAGAGAATTAAGACCCATCCTGATTGGGTTGGACCACACCTTACTTAACTGAAGCAACCTCATTGAAAAGTCCTATTTAACAATGAGTTCACACCCTCAGGAATAGATTAGATTTAAGAACTTGTTTTTCTGTGGTACAGACAGCCTCAAACCACTGCAGAATTTAATTTGAGGAAACAAGCAAATATTATCTCCATGGATAGAGTGGGAGAGGTTCCTTTGAATAAGCTTGAGTACTACCTTATTTAGGTTCTGGGGAGGGGGTAGGCTATCCACAGAAAGACAGCTGCTTGCATTTAAACACCAATTAAAGATTTCACAGGCTTTAGTCACTTTCTTTTACAAGAAGATTCTATTGTATACTTAGGAAGTTAATCAGCTGATTATTAAAAAAAAAAACATATGTTGAGGGTTTTTTTTAACATAAGATACAATTATTAGGGAAAACAGTTTCTAAATAAACACGAATATAATTTGAATATGAAAACTCTTTCCCAAGTTTTGGCTAGATGTGTCCTAAAAAAGGCTGCAATAAACTGTACTTGAGAACTTGAAGGTTCATAGCTTAAAGACTTAATTTTAAGGTCTTTGTCTTCTTCATAGTGCCATGTCTTGGAACATATCATTTGGAATGTAAAACGTTTGTTTTTAATTCTACTTTATTTTGTGGGGAAAGTCGTGCATTTGAGGTCCCTATTTTCCATATTTGTAGGCACAGTGAAAAAACAATATTTCTTGATTTCTCTGCTGGTTAAAAGCAAAACCACCACTACCACCACCACAGCAGCAACCAAAACAGGAGGGCATGGGGCAAAGGGAGTGCAAGCTTTAATCCATGCCATATTTACACTATAATTCTAATATGTGTTATTAAGATTTTTGTTTGCTCTTAAGACTGAGGAATAGGCTACTGCTTTGGGAACCAAAATGAAGGCATATTCAAAATGCTCATAAATTTCATTTAATTAATGTTGATTAATATAAGTGCATGCTTTATAAGAAGCCTATAGAAAAAACAAATGCTAATAGTCAAAGGAGCTTAAATGCAGCTATGTACTTAGAGATCCTCAGCCAAGAGTGTTTTCCTCTAGGCTCCTTAGACAATTCAGAATGTACCCAGATGGTTCTTTTCACAATTCTGTGCAAGCCCAGGAGATGCTGTAGTTCAAGTGAAGAAAATGTGTTTGGATTTATTCTGTTGCTATGTATGTGAGCACCATCAGGAGAGGAGAAAATGCCTATTTAGAAATTATTTGTGCTTACTACCATGTCTTAATTGTCTTCAAACTGCTAGACTGGGATATTCATTTTGAAGCAAATATTGAGGATTACATCTGGGACTCCATTAAATATTTTGAGGAGACCTGTGATATTCATGTGAAACTCTTATGTGAAATATATAGTAGAGCTTTTTTTGCAGAAGCTGGGAAACTCCTTAAGGTCAATTTTGAAGGCTTCCTTGCTCCTGTAGAGCTATTATTAAGCACGGCAAAAAAAAAAGGAAAAAAGAAAAAAAAATGGCCACACCTAAATATCTAAGTTTCAAATAATATATTTCTTCTCTATGTGCCAAGGAAAAGAATCAAGATGCTCCTAGGGGAATTGAACAAAGGCACCTGACCTGATCTGGCCAGGACGGAAGGATTTTCTGAGGAACTGACTTACAATCAGAGGCTTGCAAAATGAATAGGAGATGGCAAAGGGACGGGCTGGTAGAAAGGCAAGGGAAGTTGGCACATGGGTGTGAAGGCCCTGAGAAGGATGTATCAAAAGGAGTTTGAATAACAGAAAGGTCACTGTAACTATGCCAGAGAAAGCACAGGCAAACAAAGTTAAAGTAGATATTTTTCAGCTATGTTAAAACATTTGGACTGAACCTGTTATGACTTAATTTGTACCACCACCACCACCGCCCCCCCCACAAAAAAGATCTATATTGAAGTCCTAATCCCTAGTACCTCAGAACATGCTTTTATTTGGAAATAGGATCATTACAGATGGAATTAGTTAAATTAAAATGAAGTCATACTGGAAAAGACGAGTCCTACTCCAGTATAGTATCTTTATAAGAAGAAGAGAAGAGGCAGACAAGGTAGAAAGAAGATGGCCATGTGAAGACAGAGGCTGAGATTGAAACTATGCTGTGAAAAAGCCAAGGAATGCCAAGGATTGTTGGTCACTGCCAGAAGCCAAGAGAATGGCATGGGACAGATTTCTCCCTGGAGACCTCAGAGGAAGCATGGCACCTCTGACACCTTGATTTTAGACTTTTAGCCTCCAGGAGTGTGAGATGCTAAGTATCTGCTGCTCTAAGTCATCAAGTTTGTGGTACTTTGTTATAGTAACCCTAGGAAACTCAGACACCGTAGGCAGGGCTTTTGAGCGGGAAGATACTATCTTTATTTCTATAAGAAAACGCCCCCTCCATGCTGTGTGACAAGCTAATTGGAATGATAAAAACAGACACAGAGAGGCCATGCAGGAGTCTTTCTTTAGTCCAGGAAGATGATAATCCTGTTCAACAATGCAGTGAGAGTAGACATGGACAGAAATGTTTGGGAGGAGGGAGAAATAAAGAATGAGCACCAGACTTCTGACTTAAGAGAGTTGGTGAGGTAGCAAAGAAATGGAGTGTGTGCATTTATTCAACAAATGTGTAGCGAATACTTGGTAAATGCCAAGCACATTCCAGAATATGGATGCAGAATAGTGAGAAGGACAAGATTCCCACCATCAAAGGCTTTACATCATAGCTGGGGCCAGTGTTGGCCATAGTGACACTGGAGATAAGAGGCAGAAGTGGACAAGAAAGAGATAAATAAATAATAATTAAATACCAATTTATTCAGAGTGGTATTGTCTGATATTTGTTGAGTCCCAGGCATTGTTATAAGTGCTTTATACACATATTAAATCATTTAACCCTTAATAAGTGTTCTGTAATGGGTACTATTATAATCTCCTTTTAGCGAATGAGAACAAATGAGGCCCAAAATGTTTAAGAAGCATATTCACATTCACACAGTAAACAGTAATTCAGAGCTGGAACCTAGGCAAACTGGCCCCGGAGTACATGCTTTTAGTCACTAAGCATGCTACAGAAAAAAATATATCATTGCACAAATTTGTTTTGAGCTATTACATCTGTCAAATGCCATTCTGTGATCTAGAGGTCTAAATCAAATAGGAAAGGTTAATAAATGTTATCATTGACATGACAGATGGTCTCTACTTAATTGTAATAGAGTTTCATCATACCCCATATTTAACTTTTTAAAATTCAAAATATATGATTGGCACTGAAAGAGACAGGGGAAAAGAGATAAGTTCAATAGAGGATGTTTTTGACTGCTGTTTGAGTCAACGGAGTTTATGCCTGGAGTCAGAAAAGTGGAAAAGGTACATCTGCTGTAAGTTTAGTCACTCTCAGCTCCCATCTGCCCACCAAAATTGTTCGCCTCTCCCAGAGGTAAGTGTGATACTTGTAGGTAAGGCCCATAATCACCACCACCACCACCACCCAATAAGATAACTCCTTCATCAGGTACACATTTGGAGAAAGAAAAGTTGCCTATATCACCTTGATAGCCAAGAAATAATAAGCATATTGCCAAAGTGGTACCTTCTTAAAAGTTATTGTTCTAGATTATATTGGTTTTCTTATTTATGTGGTAAATTTAATTTTGTTCCCTTCTATTGTCTATGCTTCCTATAAGGGGACCATACATCCCGATGAATTGCATGTGACTTGCAGTTCCCTTCCTAGAGGAAGAAATATACTTTCCATTCCCATAGTCTTCAGGCTTGAGTACCTGACTTGCTTTGGCAAATGGAATTTGAGCTGGAGGGAAATATGCCATAACTGAGCAGAAGCTTCAAGAATCATCAAATAGTTCCCTTATTGTGCCTGCCCTTCATTCTGAATATGAGAAAATAGAAGACATGCAGTCAGCGTGCAGGTGAATCCAGCCAACTTGTAACATGGAAAAGAATGAAACGTTTGCATTTTAGGCTGCTGAAATACAGGTCTCTGTTACGGCAGGACACAAAGTCGAAGATCACTGATAATAAAAATTCAAGAATACTTTTGGTTAAAGCTGTCATGAGAATCTCACTTTGAATTCAGCCTTTAGAACCTAATTCCACATACGATGCAATGCCATATGCACTGAGGAAATTTCTGCTGCCGCTCTTAACTAGAGATGTGGTGAAATCTCATAACTAAGGCGATGGACAGAAAACCTACAGGAAGAGTAGATTCAGCCCCAGTAAAAAACATTGTTTTTGCTCCCACAACAATAACTGATAGGCTAAAAATCTGTCGTGGCTCATCCTGGACCCCCATTCTGAACATAAGCTTCATTAATTTGTACCTACCCTTCTCTTCATCTCTGCCTGTAGGGTTAACAGCTTTAAAAGTTTTATAAGAGAGTTTTTCTGAAGGAAAGGGAACAAAAGCAACAAATACACACACACACACACACACACACACACACACACACACAGAGGTATGGGAGCAAGCCCACAGGCCATCTCTCAGTATTCCTAAATGCGCCCTTCCCTATTTGATACCTGACAATTGAGCCTAATGGCCTGCACAGTAGACAGTGAGGAAGCATTGCCACAAGGGATCTGGGTCACAGGTGGAACAACACTGACTATGTTGTGAGGTGGGACATAGAAGTGGCACTGGAGACAAAAGCATTTTCTGACCTTAGGACTCTGGTCCACAACAATTCAGCATAAGTAGCTCAGATACGAGAAGAGCAGAGCCAAGGAATGAAACCATGGTTGGTCTGTTTTTGTTTCCCTTATGACATCTGACTTAGTATAATGAGAAGCCCAGAAAAACAAAACCAGCTATCTTGATGCAGCTTGAGTATCAATGCCTCTTCAGCCCTTCATTTGTTTGACCTCACATAAAGTCACTTAAAGAAACCGTGGGGTAGGTTCACCAAAGGAAGGAGGGACTGTGTGGGCAGCAGTACCAGTGATTTGACATTCAACTACTTAGGGAAATAAACCCAAATGCAATTATTATTTTCACTTAAGATCTGACAGGCACCAAGCCAGATTTCTGCTTACTGGTACCTGGTCATTGAAAGGAAACAGACTGCCTGTTTCCTTCTGTTTTCTTCCCAGGCTTTATATGAGAAACTTGCTCCTGGGCTATGCTTTTTTCTCTTAAAATTTAAATACGCTTTTTCCACCCACCCACAGGAGAAAATGCCAAATTCTATTCTCTGATCAGCTATTGATTTTGTGCCATCTGTCACCCATGAGGCATGATTTCAAGGAAAGCATGGCATCTTTCTGCTTAAATTGTTCTAGGCAACCACCTCTTCCAAAGTGCTAGACACAAGCCTGTTTATTCCCTGTCTATTGCCATGATTTGTTTGTGATTTTTCATTACTTATAATTTACATCAAAATGGATTCATAAAATATAATGGAAATTTGCATATGAGTTGATCAGTTGAACAGAAGGTTTTTAAGCCATTATTTTACTCAATTGGGAGGTTTTAATGGACATGCCAGTTACCCAAGTGAGCTTTCCAATAAAACATCATTTCCCACAAGTTTTCTCTACTTCTGGCAAATCTAACCCTTACACTTTTCCTTCTTTAGGGAAAAAATGTCAATAAAGAAAATCTACAGCATTCTTTAATTTAAACTTCATCACTTATTAAAAGTACCGCAATGCCAAAGGATAGTCTAACAACTCATGATCAAATAGAAGCTTGATATAAAATTATCATAGAATTATAATTATACTCATTTTAAGAACATGCAGCAATGAGCAATTTGCCATACTTTGCATACACAATTTCTACTTCCCTAAATCTTTGGCCTTTCCCTTCTCTGTTCAGCTGAACATCTATTTTATATACATTCTCTTATGACTGAATGTCCTTTGTTTTCAAGGAGAAGAAATACATTCAAGCCGAATCAAGAAAGAAAAATTGTAGTCATTATAATAATAAATCTGGCAATTTATTGGATGCAGTAATAGGTACCAGAGTATGTTTGTATCTAAATGGGACTGTGGCAGGAATGACAAGGATGAAGGCTACTATCTCTTTCTCTCAGGTCATAGAGTCTACCATACATATATACTGGGTAACCTGTATAATCATAAAATAAATTATCAAAAAATAAAAATAAAAAAGAATGGCTCAAATGCATATGGTTTAATCTGTTATAGACTATCTAGGCAGTCCAAAGCTGTTATACTAGCTTCAGGAAGTCACCCAGGATCCAGGTTTCTTCTATCTTTCTACTTCACCCTTCTCATCACTGGCTCCCATCTAAGTCACCATGGCCCAAGCTGGCTATTGAATCATTAGGCATCCTATATGCATTGCAGACCATGTAAAGGAGAAAGTGGAGAAGGAAGGGTGTGCAAAAGGAAGTACCTCCCTACAGAGTAAGGTCCACACAACAGTTCCATGTACATCTCATTGGTCATACTCAGTCACGTGGCTGCATGACTCTACAATGTGGGCCTGAAAATGGAGTCTTTTTACTGGTACCTTATTGCTTTAGATGTAATGTGGGTCAGAAGGAAGGGAAAAATAGATTGGCAGGCAAGCAGCAGTCTCTATCATAACATTCCTTGCAGGGTTATTGTGAGGATTAAATGAGGAAATTCATACTAAATTTTTAGCATACATATTTAGCCTGTTCCACTGTCAGCACTCAGAGGCTACCATCATTACTGTTCATAAGTGCCAGGAACATACATTCCTAATATTTAAAGCTCATTAGGAATATGCAATCAGATTAAAAAGGAAATTCTATTTGGAACTGATTAAATTTTAAAGGAAATGAATCCAAAAATCTCAAGGACAAAATATGAAGGAAATACAGTCTAAGCCAGTAGGTAAAAATCTATAGTTTGGGGAGTTTATAAATAATTTTTAAAATATCGTTAACCTAAAGATCCAAAGCCTTAGGTTATATAGGGAAGTAAAATGATTTCCTTTAATTCTAGAACAATTCTCAATAAATTACTTAGAAGAGATGATAATAGAATGTGGGCACTTCCTTAGTACTTCACAGATTTTCACATAGTTCAGCACAAGCGCTTATGTGGGTGGAAAACGGAGGATGCTAGCGAAGCAGCATTCTTGTTCTTCCTTAGAAGTCTTTAGGCTTTGCTCTCTCACTTTCCTTTTTCTATTTATGTCAGTCTTTTCCCCCCCTCTTTTCTTCTAAATCTCTACCACTCTATTCCCTTTCTCTTTCCTTTTGCATTTTTCTCTTCTATGTCCTACCAGACAACTTTGCTATGTTTTCTTGGTTTGTTTGTTTATGCAAATCATAATGTTTTTTCATTCCCTTTTAGAAAGTGCATTATCCTGAGTCACTGCTTTCAGGCAAGAGATGGTGCCATGTTCTCTTAATGCTAATTTGGTTGTCTCAGAACTAAGATGGTAGTATATTAGTGGAAATTTGTTATCGTGGTAAGAAGACTTGGTTTCAGTATCACACAGACCTAGGTGTCTTTTCACTTTACACAAGTGAATAAGTTGTTCTCAAAACCCAGTTTCCTTTTCTCTAAAACCAGCATAACAATAGCCCTTATTAAATAAGTATTTCATAATTAATTAAATCTGGTAATGAATGTAAACTTCCCAGGACATTAAAAATCATAGAGCAAATGTTAGTTCAATAATAATGATGATATTGATGAAACTAGTTACAAAAATTTCCCAGTCAAGCTTCTGGCATCTACAAAATATTGTTCTTAACCAAATAACAGACTTCATTTTACTATATAGTTTTAGGTCAATGAGAAATTTCTACATAAGGCAAAATAACAAGAACTCAAAAGCAAATATGCTATGTTTGATTCAACTAGTATGTAAGTTCAATTTCCTGGTAGAATACTGCAGATTGTCCAGTTCTGCTCCCATCATTCTAGTTCAATAGTCAATATAATTACATATTTTCTGTATGATGAAATATGACACCTCACTCTCAGCTTTCCTTCATTTGGACTAACTCAGAAATATATCAGTTCTCTGGTTAATCTTTTTTTTTTTTAGCTTGAAGTTATTTCTTCATCATTCATATTCTCCAGACAGAATAGTCCAGATTTTATTAGGCAATCTATACAATATTAGTCCTCACTGACATACCTTTAGTCTAATTAGTGAGGATATGTTTCCTTTTTGTCTGACCATCTGAGATAAATGTGCCCACTTAAGACTCTGCCTTCCAAAGCCCATATGGTGTTTTTCTGTCTAATAATCCTTTTCCCCAGGCACTGATTTATCTTGACAGACTTCCCCTACATCTATCAGAAGTAAAGTTTATTAAATTATTTTGCCTGATGGATCTTTTTTGAGAATCTGATGAAAGCGATGGATATTTTGTCTGGAAGATAAAAGCACACATGTATGGGTGCATGGGTGGTTCAGTGGTAGAATGCTCACCTTCCATGTGGCAGACCAGGGTTCAATTCCCAGACCATGCACCTAAAAAAAAAAAAAAAAAAAAAAAAGGGCACATATGTACATTCATACAATATTTAGTGCACAAGTTCAGAGGATTCATAGAAATCTTGCTACCCATCAGTGAACTACTTAGAGTCCATTCAGAGGAAAATCTTATTTTGTCAGTAAATTTTAATGTCTGCATAAAATCCTTACCAAATTTTATTTAACCACATCACATGAAAGCTCAAACAAAATTTAGTTTTGCCATTAACCCCAACTCAAATTGGCAATTTCGTTCGAGCAATGTATTTCTTCCCTAACTTTCTGTTTCGTTATCACCTTTTATCTTAGAAGACCACTTATACTTCTCAAAATCTCAATCTTCACAAATGATTTACAAATAAATGGAGTGATTATCTTTATCCTACAGAGCTAAAATAGAAAAAAAGGTAAATAATAGTCAATTATTGCTACCAAATGTGTACTTACTATGTACCAATGTCTCCAATACACTGTGAACCCGTTTTGCAGATACTTAAGAGTTTTTCAGGGAGTTAAGAGCCATGCAGTCAATAAGTGATTGCAAACCTGAGCCTGCAGTCCAGTTCTATCCAAATCCAAAATCCAGGCCAATTCTACTCTGCAGTTCTACTGGAGAACACATTTAGATTCCCCATCCCCTATCTATTTATTAATCCTTTACTGAATAACTGCTATAGCAGACATATTATGATTTTAGCTAAGGAAATAGATAACCTGTTTACAGTTTATGTGCATTAAACGTGTGCAAATTTAACTATATTCTCTTGCTAAAAAATAAAAAGAGAAGAAAATAGCGAATAATTTAAATAGTTCCAGTGGTTCTGTTCACATTCTACTCAGAGAGCATGTGTCCAGAATGAGCTTGAGGTGTGAGACCTGAATCTGCAGAATGCTCAATAGGTTACAGTCCCAACATGCTTCTCACAGAAGGAGCAACAAAGTAGGGTTAAAATCACCGATATGTGGTGGTGCAAATTTATATTTTATACATAAATTCTTTACTCTGTATTTTACTGTATACAGTAATGTTTATATATAAATATATCCAAAATTATTGTACTCTGAGCTAATGTGCAAATCTTAGGAGTAATTTTGGATATATATAATAATTTCAGTTATGTCCTGACTTTACAATATAACCCCATGTAAAAAAGAACTCTATTATTCTCATATTGTATTCTAGGTCAAGAAAGGATGCACCAACAGTAAGAAGTCAGACTCCATGGTAGCTCTAAAATGGCAGTCCAGAAAGAAAATGTTGAGAGTGGGTCTTGAACTATATATGGAGCAGAGGATGCTCCGGGCATGAACCCAAGCCATCCAGTTAATGTTGCAGTATTAGAGGTGGATTCATCTGCTCATACCATAAATTAACAACACAAATCATTGAGATCACCTAAGCAAATCTGCCCTTATATTGGTTTCATCTTTCCTAATGCAACTTTATAGTGATTATTTAGTTTTCTTATAGATCTGCCTATGAAGAGATTTGCTGTATTCGTGATTATATTTCTCATTTAATGTGATTGCTTGACATTCTCTTTTTTGTTTACTGGTATTTGATGAGTTTGAACTGACTTAGTACCCTGGCATCTACTCATAGTGAGTCCTAAAATCTAATTTCTAGACCTTTTTTGTGTGTGTGTGCTGTACGGCAGGGTTGATTTCATTCTTTTTCCATGTGAGTATCCCATTATTGCAGCACCATTTGTTTAATTTTTGTTTGTTTGTTCATTTTTGTTGGTTTCTTTATTTGTTTCTTTGGGAAGTGCATGGACTGGGAATCAGACCCGGGTCTCCCGCATGGCAGGCGAGCGTTCTACCACTGAACTACCCTCGCACCCCCACTTCCAGATATTTCAAGTAAGATTAAGACCCTCTAATATGGTAATCCCACCACGATCTTTTGTTTACAAAAAAAACCTGAAAAGTTTCATGTCGCATAGAAGAAGCAGGTGACAATGAAGGAAGAGTGAGTTAGGACAGGTTGTGAAGGGTCTTGAACACCATGTCAGATTTAGATGTTAACTTGTAGGCAATGATGAGCCTTTGATGGCTTATAAGCAGGGAAGAAATGTGTTTTATTTGGTACATTTTTCATGTGTGTTTCTCTTCTTTGGTAGGAGAGAGAGGTTATTTGTCTTCTGATGTATTTGTCTTCCCTCTTGTCTGGCAAGATCCTGTTTCCCCCTTCTACTTCATTTAACCTTCATCACCCAAAATGCCAAGCATTTTTCCCTTGTCTTTGTCTCCTCCACCCCACTTCCAAATACTGCCCTTTCAAATCTTACTTATTTGTAAATCAATCCCAGGATCCATGTTCTGACGATCAAGTTTATAATATTTTAATATTTGGAGACCAAATGACTTGGTCTTTTTTAAGGTTGTTTACATGGAAGCCAATTGTGGCCTGTGGCCTTTCCCTGTGACTCACAAATAAACTTTGTGCTCAGAACTAGATGTGCTAGCCTGGCTCCTAGGAGCAAATGATAAATATGGGCTGACTCTCTTCTTGGGGGCATCTTGACATAAAACATATCCTAGTTGTCTGTCTATAAATCCCTTCCCCTTTTGCTCTGAACACATATAAACATTCCCAGACTAAGCATGTAAGTTTTAGGGTACCTGACCCACCCCTGATGCTATATCTGCTCCTAACCATGAGGGAATAGAGTCCTTCCTTTAAGGCACATAAACAAGAGGAGTACGCATAGGCCACCTCCTGTGTTGGCAGCGGAGCAAGACCCACTGGCCGCGGGGGGAGGGTGCCCACTAGTGAAGCTGATCTTGTCCATCCAGTGCCTGGGTGAGTCATGCTTTCATTGGTGACCCTGACACCTGAAAATCATGGACTAGGTTGTGATCCCAGGTCTGCTATTTCTGGTGGCAGGCATTGTTATGCTCTTTGCTATCCTCCAGGTGGTGAGACCCCTCTCCTAAAAGAAGTGATAGTTGTCTCTCTTCTGACCAAAAGTTTTGGACAAACTCTAGGCCAGCCCTAGCTTCCCTCTACTCTCTCCTGCAGTGGTTTGCAACCTACTTTGCTCACTGAAAGGCAGTGTGAAAGACTCCAGGCTGAATTTTTCTTTTTCGGCTATTTTTCTTAAAATTAGTGTGAAGATGAGTATTTTTTGTCTCTACAGGATGATGGAGGTATAGTTTTTGTATAGTTTCACTTTTTCTTCCTTGTTTTTTATGGTTTGGGAGGAAATATTGGGAGAGGTGAACCTAGATAGTCATTATTGCCTTCAGCTACAGAATTGTTCAGAGATAATCCTGCTACTAGTGTGGAGGATGGATTGGAAAATAAGACAAAAAAGGAGAAATTAAATAGTATGCGGTCTTAATAATATAAGTAAAATACAGTGAGCATCATCAATAACTTTGTAGATGAAGAGACTATGATGGGTTCAGATGATATTAAGAAGCTAGGGGTAGTACAGAAGGAGAGAAGGGTTTCTGCCTTGAACCACTTTATATCATTACGGAAGAATCATTCTGAGATATGGAAAATAGGATGAGGACTAATTTGGGGATAAAAGAGTGTATGCAGAGAGGATTTAATAAATTCAATTTCAGAAATATGAGCTTGTGATGCCTGAGAAATATCTTGCTCTTGCTTATTGGGAACTTAGAAATATAGAACAAAAATATGTTAGACCTAAAGATAGAAATCTTGGAGTCAACAGCAGAAAGCTGCCAGTAGAACCTGTGTTCATGTGTGAGGTTTTTCAGGGAAAAGATTTGAAACAGAAAAGAAAAGAGGAGAGAATGCTAGGCTAAAACCCTGAGCGATACCATCATTGGAGGTATAGGCAAAAGAAGAGGAGCCACTGGAAAAGTCAGAAAAAAAAAAAAAAGAAGAAGACAGCAAGGCATGGGGGAAGTAGAAGAGAGGCTCATCCTAGAAATTGTGGGGGAAATCAGTTTGCAAATGGAGATTTTGGTCCATCTTGTAAGTATTGAACCAGGGATTAAGAAGGAAGTAAGGGGAGATGGCATGAACATCAAGCTGCTTTAAGATGGAAAGTCTATCAAATCTTTTGAGCATTTAAGAGGTCAGTGGTGATGTTTGCAAAGAGAATTTTTTATATGTTGGTAAAGGTGAATGTCACATTATAGTGGGTTGAGCAGTGAGTAAGAAGTAAAGAATTGGAGGTGAAGTTTAGACCTTTTATCTGTAGTGCCTTATCCATTGCCATCCCTGGAGAACAAAATAAGGACAATAGTTCAAGTAATAGATGTAACAAGATTTCTGTAACATTTCAACATTCACCTGACCTAGTGGCACTTTTGACTCAACATACATATGCTTTCTCTCCCCTTTTAAATGGAAACTTCCTTAATGTGAGGATATGTAACTAAACATCTTTGCATCATGCAGGTACTGTGTACCTACAATGAGTTTTAAGACTCTATTGGCCAAATGAACTAACCAATGAAAGATGCAGAGCCAAGAAACCATCTGTTCCAAATTCTAGGCAAAATACTTAGTCCCTGTTTCCAGCTGCCACTGTCTGTAAAAACGTTTAGTCTCCTGTTTGAAACAATGAAGAGATGCTGAGTCTTAGCCTAATTTATGATCTCTGAATGACAGTTCCTGGCAGCCAGAGCAGAGGAGAAATTAGGATGCACAGAAGACTGACAACCAGCTGAGGCATGTAAATGGTGGCTCAGACAGCCTTCCTCCAAAAGGGGCTTTCAAACTCTAATGTGCTTCACCATTTGTCTGTCATCTTACAAGTAAGGAGACATTTTTTTCCTATGTAACTACCCACAGGCACTTATTTAATTTTATTACTGCTCTCTGCAGTACTGCCAGGCAAATCTCCTCTGAGCCCATTTTGATGAATAGTATGGTTTGCACTTATTGTTTGATTTCCAAGCCAATCTCAAAATGAGACTCCAATGTGGACCTTGAGATCTTCTCCTTCTCAGCTCGGTTTTGAAAGGAAGGTTCTGATTGATGTGGGTTTCAGAGAACACACCACTGAGCATGAATACAAAAGCAACAGCATGTAAACAAAGCAACCGAAAAGAAGACCAAACAACCCAGAACAAATGTGCCAGCTTCTAAGAGGAAAGATCCAAAGAACAAATGCAGACCAAAATATCGGGTGCGAGATTTTAGACTTGCACTCCAGGTGTGGCCTGTATTTCCTATATAGGCCAATAAATATTTTGGGAAGCCAAGGAAAGAGGTACAATAGGAAGATTTCCCATTAGACTTGCATTCAAACATCTGCCTCCTGGACATTCTGAATTTCTACAGCTGGCTGTGATGAACACATATTTAATATTTACATGAAATTGCCTGAATTTCCCAAATCTCTTATGATTATTAGGATAGAGTTGTGGTGATCAAGCTTGCATTTCTCCAGGCTAGTTTGGCTTAATTCCAGATTTCTGTTCAAATTTACACATCCTCTGTGTGTGTGCCTTGTTCTACAGCCCACTGCCCCATTGCAAAATACTCAGATGTTTTACCCGCACAGACTTCTTCAACCTGCAACTATGTGTATTTCAGACATTACTTGAGAATTTGGAGACATGGTAAGGGTGGATGTTGAGGAATGGTAGATACATAGCTGCACGGCAGGGCACATGGCTTCATGCTGATTATGAGATGCCCCTGGCCTTAAAAATCCTTGAACTAGTTCAGATAATTTGTGCTGATCATGATTTCTACCAGGATTTTAGTCTTGCACCATGTCGTTGCCCTGTTTTCTCCTAAGAACAAGCTCACTCACCCGTAGAGCCCACCCAAGGTTTCAGATAATTTCTCTGGCAGATAAGTTTAGCTAGCCCTTTGTTTTATCACAAACCATCTGCTCATTCCCAGAGGGCCTCAATCCTCATATTTATGACAGAACATGACTGTTCTCCTTGGGAAGAATTCTGTGCCAACTGATAAAATAATACATGTTTTCCCCCCTCTGCTACTTCAAAATAAGAACTTGCATGCTTGGGCTTCCCACTAAGAAAATTATGTGTTTATGGCATCACATTTTCATGAAAAATTAAAAATTTAGAGATTTCAGGATTTATCTTACTTCTTATGCTTTTGCCCCCCTCCCCCCAAGAATTTATGCTACTCTTCCATCACCTTGGACTATCTTTTTTCCAGAAGGCCCAGCAAAATAGTTAAGGAAGGAAAACTGGAAACTTTCAGTTTTGAGCACCCCTCCTCCACTCCTCCATCTTGTTTCACTATGTCCAAAGGGTTTATTTTATTCTCCTCCAGACAAATTCTCTCTCTAATTTCAGGATATTCAAGATGTTTACATGCTCAAGCTTTTCCTTCAAGTCCATTTTATCCTCTGTAACTTTTTGTCTTAGTTCCCTTCCTTTTGCTCACTCTGAGTGCAAATAGATACCCATTCTTTCAACTTAATTTCCTGAAGGAGCAACTGCTATTTCCTAGACACTGTTCAGGTGCTAAGTTTAAAGTAGTGAACAGAAAAAACAACAACAACAACAAAAAAACTATCCTCATGCAATATACATTCACTGAGGAAAGACAGATACAAACAAAATAACAGGGGACTTATTTAATATGATGAAAGATACTATAGAGAAAATTATAAACAGGGAAAAGGGATGGAGCATATGGGATGGGGTTACAATTTTAAATATGGTTATCAGAGAAGGGCTCACTGACAAAGTGACACTTGAGCAAGTATTGGTATATTAGGCTTACTAAAGCTGCTGAAACAAATTGCCACAACTGAGTGATTGAAAACAAATCACTTTGTTTTCCTTCAATTCTGGAGGTCAGAAGTCTGAAATCAGTATCCCTGGGCTGATATCAAACTGTCAGCACAGTTCCACTCCCTCTGAAGTCTCTGAGGGAGAATCTATTTCCTTGTCTTGTCCAGGTTCTAGAGTTCCATTCCTTGCATTCCTAGGCTTAGGGCCACTTTTCTCCTCCTTTGAATCCAGCAGTGTAGCATCTTGCTTCAGTGGTTACATTGCCTTCTTCTGGGTCAAATCCCTCTCTACTTCCCAATTATAAGGACACATGTGATTACATTTGGGGTCTACCTGGATAATCCTGGACAATCTCCACCTCTTGAGGTGCTTAACTGAATTCACAACTGAAAAAGACCTTTTGCTTTATATTGCAACATTCACAGATTTCAGGGATTAAAACCTGGATATCTTTGAGGGTATTACTGGGTCTAAAGCAGGTGGTAAAGAACAAGCCATGAAAATGTGTGTGTAAGGTTGCGGTGGCGGAGTGATCTTTCCATGCAGATGAATGGTGACTACAAGAGTCCTGAGACAGACATGTGCCCATGTATTCCATAAGCAGCAGGACTTCAGTGTGGCTGGAAAGGAGTGAGCAAGCAGAGTAGCAGAAGAGGGCAGAGAAGTTAAGAAGATGACAGATTGGGTAAATGGGTTACAGCAGTCAAGTCCATTGAGAGGATTTTGGTGTTACTGAGGCGGGAGACAGCTAATGTGAAGACTCCCTCTTGGTGAATATATTAGATAATGCTGAAATGCATGACTCATTTTCCAAGCCATATAACATCTTCATGACAGTTATATTTTTCAACATTTCTCTTTACTCCTACCTAAATTGTGCATACACACTCGAAAGTTTGCCTATTCTGAATGCTCAGAAGTTGAAAGAGAGCCAAGCTTCCCAGAATCATTCAAATGTATCTTCCCTTGAAAGTATTAAAAAGTTCTCTATAAAAATGGAAGGTTTCATAACTTAATCTTCCCCAAGGAATGCACCATGGGCTTTCTCTTTATAACATATTAGCTCTTTGCATTTCAAGCCTCCCTGGATCCTGTTTTGAGCATTTGATGTACAAGTGGTAGTGGGAGGAAGAGTGGGGAGAGGCTGTTTATATGAGGCTATTCACATAGGTGTCAGCAGAGACTCTGAGCACAGGTGGGCAACACTTGGACATGTTAAGGTAGTCATTGATGGAAAACTCACCAGACATTAACAAGAACTTCTAATGAGGCTCTCCAGCACTGGGAACACAATGAGCTTGCTCAAATGGCACTAAGGACCTGTAAGCATTGGCTTGTCTCCCATGCTGCTCCCTGGCACAGGAGACTGACAGTGTTCAACCGTCTCTTGGTGCTGACTATTGTTTCTGACGTGTGCTTTGAGAGCCAATTTGGAAGTCAAAAACTGAACCTTGTCTCTTTCTCTTTGCATTCCTGCCACAACAGCCTAATTCTCCAGGCAATGTGCATGTCTCTAAATGGCTGGGGGAAAGATCATATACAAGGCAGATGAGTTTCAATATTTCAGTGTATTTTCTCGTTGCACAAAGTATCTACATTTCCAGGTGCATTCATTTGCCAGTAAACAATAAACAAGTGAATGAACAAGCAAGTGAGAAGAAAATTTAAAGACTGGAGAGTTGCCACGTAGATATGGATGCTTAATGAGGTCTTTAAAAATTCAGAATGGAGTAGAAAATATGTAAAATTTAAAAACTGCAATTTATTTGGCTATTTCTGTCCCTAAGCATGCTCTTTGAGGCATAGATAAATCCATAGATAATCTTAGATGACTTTTATTGCAGAGTCTAAACCCAGAATCTTTTTCGAAGAGTTTTTTCCTCTGTCTAGTAACTTCACAACAACCCAGTACACAAACGACAAACCACTTATCTGGTTAGTGACTTTCGCCCTAATCCTAAATTTCCAACATAGCTTTAGTTACCATTTGGCAGGCCTAGGTGTATCTTCTGGGGCAGAGATTGAAAAAATTGAATGGTAGTGAAGAGACCTGGATAAGGGTGAACGGGAAGACTTGGAAGCCAATTTGTCCAGTCCAAAAAGATTCAACCACCAAGAGAGCTAATGGTCTGATTCTCTGCGTATTATTTGGTGTCCTGAAGAGCAGGTGTTTTACAGTTTCGATGTGAACATGAATCAGCCAGTATTAATTGAATTACTATTTTCCAGGATCTTATGATACCGTCTCATGATGCCAGCCTCTAATTTAGGAACGGGAGCTCACATTCTAACGTTCGTGCAGAGATATCCAGTGTGACTCTGTTATGCTGCTATTTCTCTTTTCCACTAGCATAAAAGATGACAAGCTGGTGTGCAAAGATCATTGTTCACTAGAACAACAAGCCTGTGTTCTAGTTCATGAGCTTCCCTTTAAGCAAGTCTATTCAATGGATGGAGTTCCAGTTTCCTCATCTGGAAAATGGGGCTATTAGTTCAGAAGGCAGTACATAAATCCTTGTAAAGATTAAATGCAACAATGCATTAACATGCCCAAGGGAGAACAGACTCAAAACTTAATGGGGTCATTAAAGAAAGGCGGGAAAACAGCCAAGCAATGAAAGTAACATAAATCTAGTAAAAGCATCAGAGAGAATGTGCAATGGAGGATAGAAAAAATGTAATAATATCCATATTTTCAGAGCTCTAAAAAAAGAAACCAAAATAATGAAGCAAAGTTACTATTAAAAACTATAATCCCAGAAAGCTTTCTAGAAGTAGAAAGATATTTGAACCTACACATTGAAAGGGCTTAATAGTTACCTGGAAAAATTTACTCAGTACAATCGACTCTGAGACATATCTTACCAATAGTATTAGAATTCAAAGGTAGAAATAAAATGTTCAAGGTAAAAAGATCAAATAACTTACAGTGCAAAAGAATTAGACTGTTATTTCCCTTTTTAAAATGAACATACAAAACAAGGCAACAATGTGACTTCATTTTTAAAAAGTTCAATAAAGAAAGTGCAAAGCAAAGATTTTATATCCAGCCAACTTATCCTTTAAATATCAAAGCCATAAAACAAAACCAATCAAACATACATACATAGATACACACACACACACACACACACACACACTAGTTTGCAAAATACAAGAACTTAGGGAACTCTGCACCCTTTAGTCTTTCTTGCGAAATCTACTGGAAAACTACTCGGCAAACTCTGGCCCAAGGACCTGTTCTGTTGTGAATACAGCCACACTTATCCCCTTATATAGTGCCTGTGGCTACTTTTGCACTACAATGGCAGAATCGAGTAATTGTGACAGAAACAGTTTGTGATGTCTTGGCCTACAAAGCCTGAAATATTTAGTATCTGCCCTTTCTTTACATGCAAAAAGTCTGCAGCTTCTGCCTACTAAAGATCAAACTCCATCTAACCAAATGATGGCCGGGAAAACTTCTGCAAAAGGACAAATGGCAAGTGTTTTAAAATATAGGAATGTACATTTAAGACTAGAGAACAGAAGACTGTTATATGTGTGACAAAGTAGAAATGCTGTGACTAAAAATGGGAGAATAAGGAAGGAAAGAGGAAAATAGAAAAAACTCATTATACTATAGGCAATGTGTGAGTGCTAACAGATACTGATAAAAACAAAAATGGATAAACCAGATGGTAAAATGATAAACAAGATTTTAAAAGGTATTCAAAAGAGTTATGTTAAAATATGCCAACCTTCCCAAATAACCATCCCCCAAATTGTTTAAATAAAAGAGCAAAGTGGATATAATTGATAGAGTAATAACCTCATAGAGCAACACATTTCCTGAGCAAACTATACACGTCTCAGTGACTTGATACTAAATATATCAATCGGTTATAACAATAATTGTGATTGTACTTAATTCATTGATTAAAAGAAAAAGATTTTCAATTGGGCTCACAAAACAAAACCTAGCTAGATGATGTATGAAAGCTGCTGCTACACAAATCAGTCTCAGTGGAAACAAAGTACTGCAAGAAAAGCTAAAAATAAAGGTAGGGGTAAAAGTATTTCAAACAGATGAAGGCAAAGAGAGAAAAAGAAAGAGCAAAAAGATCCCGATCTTGTTACCAAAACCTCACACTAAATGTGATAAAGAATAAGATTTTTTCATGCTAAAAGCCACAACCTGCAAGGATCATCTTAACATGTATAGATATTTACGTTCCAAATATCACACCAATCATCTTTATCTAAAAAAAAACAAAACACTCTACAGATGCAACAAGACATAGGAAAAAACACACTATTAAAGGAGTCTTGAATGTCCCACTCTTAGTACAAGACAAATCAAATGAGTAACAAATAAGCAAAGAGGGATCTAAAAATATATGCAATAGGAAAGATTTTATGCACATATATCAAATTCCATTCCCTGATAATAGAGAATTTACATTTTCTTCAAGTGTTCACAGTAGAGTCCTAAAAATTTATCATTTATCAGGTCACACACACACACACACACAAATCAGCAACTTCCATAAAGCAGATATATTATAAAATACGCTTCCTGATTCTGTGACCACAATTCAGTGAAAGTTATTGCTACAACAATAACAAAATTTTCTTCTACTTGGGAATTATAAAACAAACAACTTCTAAACAACTGAGTGAAACACAACTGAAATTACAGATTAAAAAAATACTAACAAGCAAACATCTGAATTTATGGGACAAATTTTGATCAGAGGAAAATTCATTGCACTAAACACTTCTCCCAAAAAATGAGCAGATAAAATTAAATGAATTAAATTTCCAGTTCAGAGAAAAATAAGAACAACAAACTTTACTAAAGAATGCATAAGGAAAGAAATAATACAGACAAAACAAAAGTTAATGAAGAAAGAAACTGAAATGAGTAGATATAATTAAGATACCAAAATCCTGGTATTGTTGGAAAAGAACTAAAATAGACAAACACCAGTTAACTGAATAAATTTTAAAAAGGGAGAAAATACAAATATAAAAATGAGAAATGACAAGAGGAAAACAATCATTGAAACAGAAGAGATTTTTAAAATAGTGAGCTCTTTGCAGAACTTTACACAAATAAATTTAATAATCTAAATGAAGCAAATAATTTCCTAGGGAAAGATACGTTTTCAAAATTGGCCTGATCAAGTTAGAAATCTTAAGCAGACCAAATTTCTTTAGAAAAAATAGGAAAGTTAAAGAACTAAACAACAAAAAAGTACTAAGCCTAAGTGTTTTCACAGGGAAATTCCATTTAACCTTCAAAAACCAAACAGTCCCAGTGTTCAATAATGTATTCCAGGGCATTAAAAGAAAAGAAATGTTTTCTATTTTTTATGAAACAACTACAATACTTCTATTTATACCAGATAGTACAAAGAATGAAAATCATTGATTAATAGAACTCATAAATATTGATAGAAAAACATTTAAATAAAACATTAGGAAGCAGATTCCAATACCGGCTGTATTAGTTAGGGTCTCTAGAGAAACAGAATCAACAAGGAACACTCGCAAATATAAAATTTATAAAATTGTCTTACATGACTGTGGGAACGCAGAGTCCAAAATCCGCAGGGCAGGCTGTGACGCCGACGATTCTGATGGAGGGTCTGGACGAATTCCACAGGAGAGGCCTGCCAGCTGAAGCAGGAAGAGAGCCCGTCTCTTCTGAATCCTCCTTAAAAGGCTTTCAGTGATGAGATTAAGCATCACTCATTGCAGAAGACACTCCCCTTGGCTGGTTACAAATGGAATCAGCTGTGGATGCAGCTGACATGATCATGATTTAATTCTATGAAATGTCCTCATTGCAACAGACAGGCCAGCACTTGCCCAAGCAGACAAACAGGTACCACCACTTGCCCAAGTTGACATGTGCACCTGACCATGACACAACATTAAGGAAATAATACAAAAGACCAAGTGAGATTTATTCTAAGAATGTAAGTTTGGTGTAATATTAGGAAATACATTAATATACTATACCATGTTGTTAAATCTAAGGGAAATATTATATGGTGATCTCCTCAAAATTCAACACACATTCATATTTTAAAAAAGAAAAAACTGAAGAAAATAGAAATTGAGAGATAGAGGTACTTTCTTAACATGTATAGTGTGTGTTTATGTTTGTGTACTCCTTCAACTATATCTGGTAATTTAAACGGGAAACACCACAAAAATTTTTAATACCTCTTCTATTGTAAGTATTGTACTTGAAATATTAACCAATGCAATTTAAAAAGTGGAATGAACAAGAGAGTAAGAATGGTTAAGAAGTGCAACTATTTCTAGTTTTAAGTGATATGATCTTATTTCTGAAAAATCCTCAGAAAATTAGTGATACATAACTCAAACAATAGAATAATTCAATGAAGTAACAAGATACAAAATTATCAACTGAAGTCAATAGCTTTCATATACACATAATAAAGAGTTAAAATACAGATGAAGTATCCTATTTAATAGAGAAAAGCCTATTTAAAATAGCATCAAAGAATATTATATGTTTAAGAATAAGTAAATTTAATGAGGAACATGCAAAAGATATAGGAAAGATATGCAAGAACACTCTTAAAAGATATAACAGTAGAGATAAAACACTCCCAAAGTATGCAATCGAAAAAATGAAAGTATATTCTTTGTCCTTGAACAAAATGTCTCATCATAAGTGTATACTTTAACTTATAAATTTAATGCAATTTAAATAAAAATATGAACAAATCATTTTTTGCGTTAAAAAATTTGATACTAAAGTTCATATGGAAAACAAACCTGTCAGAATAGCCAGGAAAACATAGAGTGTGTGTACTGGTGCATTAATAAACACATGTATTAATGGATTAGAATAGAATGTCCATAAGTGGACCCAAATGCCTATAGAAAACTAATATATGAAAAGTCAGCATCTCACATCCCTGAATAGAGTCTTTTTAAATAAATGGTGATGGGGTAACTGAGGAACTATTTGGGTAAAAGATAGAATTAGATACATATCTCACACCATAAAGCAGAATAAACACCAAATGGATAAGGGATCTAAATGCCAAAATTGAAAACATACAAATAATAGCAGGAACCACAGAAGCATTCCTTTTTTTTTTTTTTTCTTCACATGGGCAGGCACAGGGAATAGAACCCAGGTCTTCGGCATGGCAAGTGAGAATTCTGCCACTAAGCCACCATGGCCACCCAGAAGCATTCCTTTTTAACCTCAGTATAGGGAAAGATAATAAAAAAAAAAGATTGGTAAATTTGACTACATAATTTGCTTCTTTTACATTTACATGGAAGAATCGCCATAAATAAATTCATAAGGAAATGAACAAACTGGGAAAAAAAAAAACCCAACAAAAAACATTGGCAACATATGCCACAGAGGTAGGGTTATATCCCTAACATATAAGTAGATGGCCCCTAAAATTGAGGGAAAACCAAAAACCCAATTAAAATGCAAAAAGATGTCAACAGACAATTCTTTAAAAATAATACAAAAATGCCCTCAAAACATAGGAAAACATGTTGAAACTCACAATTTGATTATCTCAGTGTTTCTGAGCTGCTATCACAAATACCCCACAGTATGTTTGCTTCAACAACAGGTATCTGATGGCTCGTGGTTTGGAGGCTAGGAGAAGTCCAATGTCAAAGTGTCAAGTCTTTATGGCAAAGACTGTGGAGTTCTGTTGCAAACTGCCAGGATACTTAGGGTTCCTAAGCATGTATCCCTACCTCCGGTAATATGGCCACACCCTCTCATTTCTCTTCTCATATTAGATTGGAATCCAATGTATCAGTAAAAACTCCTGGTTCCGAGAACCCATTTCCAAATAAGGTCACATTTATAGGACTGGGAATTAAGATTTGAACATGTCTTTTGGAGGGACACCATTCAACCTATGTTTTTAAACATTATTCCCTAATAAAAAGACACCATGGTTTCTTGGAGAAATATTTGATTCCAGGACCAGAATAATGGAAATATAGAATCAACCTGAGCATCACATTGTATCAGATTGCAAAGAAGTGCCCATAAAAAAGAAGGGCCCTTGTCACCTTGTCAAAAGAACACAAGCTCCAATCTGAAGGAGTTCCTGATAGCTAAAACTGGAATAGATGGAACAAATAAGTAAAAATACAGTATTAAGTAATAATCCATACAAAGAAATATCTATAAGACCATACTCATATAAATAATGTATTAAGTAAATTGGAAGGAAATATAGCTCTTCTATACAGTAGAATACCAAGTAATAATAGAGAAAATCACCACTAGACACAGCAGTAATTGTTACAGACAAGATCAGCTGAAAAACTCTAAAATTAATGGGCAAAAGATGCAATAGAATGAGGATTTGCATAGGCTCAAAGTAGTCCCCCAGAGATCCAAAGATATTTTTTAACTACAAAGGGAAAGATAATAAATTTACAGTGGAGGATCTGGTGAAAATGACCTCAGCAAATGGTCAAAGTCAGCATCACCAGTAATGTTGATGTCCCACTAGTAATGGGACATATTGACATCATAAACCCCATGATACGATGCATTGAGAAGGACACAGCATTGTTTCCATGACATTCTTGCCAAAAACGCATTATCTCAACCCAATCATGAGAAAACATCACATACACATAAATTGAAGGAGAAGGTTCAACAAAATTACTGATCCATGTTCTTTAAAGATTTCAAGGTCATGAAAGACAAAGAAAGACTTTTAAAGGACAAAGAAAGATATTATGAAAGACAAGAAAAGTCTGTGGAACTGTTATAAACTGCAGGACACTAAGGAGAAATTACAGTGAAATACAAAATGGAGTCTTAATGGAAACCTGAAACAGACATAAGACAGTGGGTAAATGGCCGAATTTGAATAAAGATTTTAGTTTCATTACTAGTATTATCTCAATGTTACTTTCCTCATTTTTATCGTTGCAACGTGGTTATGGGATACTGATAAGGGATTTATGGAAACTCTCTGTACAATTTTTGCAAATTTTCTGTAAGTCTAGAATCACTTCAAAATACAAAGCTAAAAAAATTAAGATGGTTGGAGCCTGACATCCCGACAGCAATATTTTGAATATGCTAATCTTTTCTCCTTGCAACCCTAAGTTTTGGAACTACCTTACTATCTTTTAAGAGTCCTGGTTGTTCAGCTTTTCCACTGAATGCATGAGCAACTATTTCATAGCTACCCAATATATACATTTTGGGATTCGAGACACTCAAAGTCCAGTTCTGTTTGCTTGTAACTAACTAGTTTATTAAAAAGACTTTTCAATTGACAAGGTTGAATTTTATCCATCTACAAATGGAAGATTTATTGAGGGAAGAAATTTAAGATAGGTTTCATGTGAGCTTTCTTTTTTTTTTTTTCTTTTAATATAAAATGCTGGCATCTTGTTGTCTTATGAATTAAAGACAACTCTTGACAATTAAGTAAATTCCCAATTTCAAATAGAAGATGAAGGTAGAAGTGGTAAAAGAACACATCTTTGTGTTCTTTTGATAATAGCACCTAATGATCTCAATTTTGAATATACCATGACTCACCTTCCTTTCTGACTCTGCCAGGGAGCCACTTCTGCACTGTGCTATATAAACCCAGGCGTGACATCAAACAGAGTGGGAGGTGTTGTCACTAGCAAATATCTATTTTTTCACTGTAAGATTTAAACTCCAACTTTCTAGCCTATTTCTCTCTTTCACCCCTCTGTTTGGTCTCTTACCATCTATTGTGGCCCTACAAACCTTTCTATCTCCACCAGGGATTCAAAGCATTACTTTGAACAAATAAACATTAAAATGCCTTCTCCTATGAGTTTTCAGTAAACCCTTGCTGATTCTGATTGTGCATGAATGTTGAAATGCAAATATATTTTGTAATAGTTAGAACTAGCTCCAGAACCATGCAAAATTATGAAGAAGATGAAATTTTTCTGTGCTTCTCATTCTCATCCTTTTTTTTTTTCTCAAACATGCATTTAGCTATTCATTTAAAAAGTCTAAAAATATAGGTGCACGGTAAGACCAAGCTACCCATCCAAATACATTATCTATCACCAGGTACTGCCCTGGAGAGAAGGGAGGGTAGGGAGGGTAGAACGAAAAGCCCTGAACAAGGAAGGGGAGAGGGAATAAGTAAAACTAATCTATAAAGGAATATAGCTCCATATTGCCTCTTGCCTCTTGCCTCTATCTTCTTGCAAGAGTGCCCACATGCTCCATCTCTGCATGTGTACTCAATAAATTTTCTACCTACTTGCTCTAAAAAAAAACAAAAAAAGGGTAGATAAATGTGCATGCACCTTCTAAGAGCTCATAATTTGGTCAGAGGACTGATATACTAAGTAAATACAGTATCATATAAGGGTTATAATATTTGTATGAAGTTTCTTTGGTTAAAAAAAACAACAACAATCTGAATATAGTATTGGCTTTGGTTAAAATAACAACCACAAAAGAAGTGATGGAATAGACCTAGCACCAAATTTAAATTCTTCATTCGTCCAGTTACAGCTACTGTTAATCAGTTTCTCCCCTATACTCCCAAAGCATTAGTTTTTTGTTTGCTTGTTTGTTTTTGTTTTTTTAATCTCTTCTGCTAAATATAGCTGCCTGCTTTATCCAAGAATTCTCTTCAAATATCTGCAACTTCCAGTATTTTAGTGGCATATTGAGGGCAAGGTATACATTGTATAATATATCCTGGTATCTCTAACACCTCGATTGTACCATCTACATCTTAGTGATTACCCATTAAAAATTTCATAAATAAATTTAAAAAGCATATTTGGCAGAGTCATTTTGGTAGGTTTTGGTGAATCCAGTCAAGTAAAAATACTGCGCTCTATGTTTAATTCCCTGTCTTCCTGTGGTGAAGGGCAGAAGTACAAGTATATTCATTTATTTATTCATTTCTTTTTTTATTGTTATCTTTTACTTTTTTTATTCGTTTCTTTTTACTTGACATCACTCACATTGCTTTTCATGTTTAATCTAGAGTAGTCAAGAAATCTAGAGTGGCTCCTAAAATTCTTTCCTTGAGTTTACTTGGAACCCTTAATTCTCTATACTTTGCTTTTGCATTCTTCTGCTTGGCCACACATTGAAGTGTTTATCTGTTGGAGATGGTAACAAGGGGTTAACTCTCTGAAGTAATAAATTAGTGAAAGTCATCCTTAGATTAAAGTCCAGATAAAGAATTTGTTCTTTGATTTTTCTATGATTTAGAAGTCATTCAACTTCTTTGTTTCTAGTCACTACACATACTAGACACTACATGTTAGCCTTTTGTGCTAGCCACAAAACATTTCCAGTTGTCTCCATTTTGGGCAAATAGTAAAATTATATTTTCCTCCATCTTGCCTTTAGATGTGGATATATGAATTGATGTGACTGATGAAATAAGGAAAGAAGGATGTATGACTTTTCTAGGAAGAAGCTTGACATGGTGACACCCAATTATCCATGTTTTTTTCTATGTCTGTAATGATAATGGGAGCAAATAGCAAGGTGCAGACTCTATCCACCTGGTTGTCTGAGTGACTATTTTGAGAAGATCACCCTACAGACTTACACTGGGCATGTAGCATAAGTGAGAAATAGACTTTGCTTGTCTCAAGCCCTTAACATTCTGAGGTTGTTTGCTACTGCGTCAGAACTTAGCCTATCCTGACTGGTGTCTTATCTCACATAACTAAGCACTATGAACGTAATGATGTTCCCCCCCAGGAACATAAGATGACTTCAGAAAAGAAGAGAAAATGGACAATTATAATCCTGGATGAAATGAGCATTTAATCATTACTTACTCAACAAATATTTGAGCCTACTGTATATCACTGACAATGATAGAGGGCAAAAATGTTGTAACCTTGTCCTCATTGAGCTCATGTAAAATATAATGAAGAAATGGTAATTGTTAAGGACTGGTTAGGGGTTCAAAAAAGGTTTCCCTGAGGAAGGGAGCCTTAAACTGGGATATGAGCAATGAAAAGGAATCAACAAGATAAGAATATGTGAGACGAATATTCCTAATATCAACATGTGGAAAGGACCAGTGTCTAAAGGGAGCTGGTGAATAGGAAGAACTTAAAAAAGGTTAGTGTCACTGGAGTATATGAAGTCCATGTTAAAAGTTTTGTCATAATCTTAAAAGCATTGCAAAGCTATTGAAAAATCACTGGTTTCTCAATAAGAACCTGGAGCACCTTTCACCCTAGCTCAGTAAGGATGGTCACATCAAAAGATCTTGGTGAGGAAGCAGCTCACTAACATTGAGGTATGCAAATCCCATCCTTGAATTCCCAGGAGGGAGTATGATGGCAGTCAGTCCACATAATTATAGAACCAATCCAACCGTACTATGTTTTCACCTCAAAGGGAAAAACTCAAGAAGCTTTCACTAGTATACTTGTTTTCTAATTTTGCCTTTGTCTTTAGGAAACACTGGTTTTAGAAACAACCCTCTTGTACTCTAACTATCAGGTGCCAAGTATAAAATAGACTGTCATTCAAACAAAAAATGTTTATTTGGTACAAAATCTATATTTTGACTAGTGCATTTCCTAAAATAACTTACGTGGACAGCTTAATCGAACACCATAGTACTTGGAATCTTGTGTAGGGCATGAGATTTTGTAGGTTTGTCAGAGTGATGCCCAGATAAATCCCAAAGAGATTTGAACGGTGAATAGGGAAATATTTAGAGAGTCCCCTAGGGCGAATGGTGAGAAAGGGGGACAATTCAACTTCCCCAAGTGGAAAATTCCTGATATTCTCACAGGCAGTGGGGACAGACAAAGCAACAGGCTGAGCCTCCAATCTTGGGGTTTGTTTTTATGAGTTAACCCCTCAAAGGATAGTCTAAGCCTACTTAAAATTAGCCCTAAAAGAACCTCTTCTGTTGCTCAGATGTGGGCTCTATCTCTCGACTGACACAGCAAGCAAACTCACTGCCCTCCCCCTCTCTACATGGGACATGACTCCCATGGGTGTGGACCTTCCTGGCAACATTGGGCAGAAATTCTAGAATGAGCTGGGACTCAGCATTAAGGGATTGAGAAAACCTTCTCGACCAAAAGGGGGAAGAGCGAAATGAGACAAAATAAAGTGTCAATGGCTGAGAGATTCCAAACAGAGTTGAGAGGTTATCCTGGAGGTTATTCTTATGCATTAAATAGATATCACCTGTTTAGTTAAGGTGTAATGGAGAGGCTGGAAGGAACTGCCAGAAAATGTGGAGCCATGCTCAGTGGCCATGTTTCTTGAAGATAATTATATGATGATACGGCTGTCGCAGTGTAACTGTGTGGTTGTGAGAGCCTTGTGTCTGATGCTTCTTTTGTCTACCTTATCGATGGACAAATAAAACATATGTATTAAAAATAAATAAATAATAGGAGAAAGAAATATTAAAATAAATTTAGTAGATTGAAATGCTGGTGATCAGTGAAGGGGAATGGTAAGAGGTATAGGATGTATGAATTTTTTTCTGTTTTCTTTTTATTGCTTTTTCTGAATTGATGCAGATGTTCTAAGAAATGATCATGATGATGGATATACAACTATGTGATGATAGTGTGAGTTATTTATTATATAACAAGAACGGAATGATCATATGATAAGAATGTTTGTGTTTGTACGTGGTTATGTATCATAAATAAAAAATTAATAAATTAAAAAAATAGACTGTCATTTAATCAGGAATCTCCACTCACATTCCCTCAGTTGGGAGCAATCTTCCATTTCCTCTGAACTCCAGCACTAAGTTCTCATCCTGAACTGACTTTGCTAGAGTTTTTTTTTCTTTGATAGTAACCAAAGTAGGTGGGTGTGGTCCTTCTGTTCACAGAAACACTTCTTGTCTTGCAGCCAGCTAGCCACAATATGCCTGCCCTCAACAGAAATAATTCCTTCTTCATCAGTGGTCTCTCACCCTGTCTTCAAAATGCGAACTTCAAGTCCTTACTCTCTCTTTCGTCTTAAGAAGGGTTTGGTTTGCAGCAGTCTTCCCACTTAACTTGTAGTTCTGCCTTTTAAAATTGATTTTTGTTGTTTGTTGTTCAGAAAACAGCCAGAGTGTATTTTTCCCCAATGAATCCCAACTTAGGCAATAATTTTTCTTGTTATTGATGGTTTTGTTCTCAGTAGCACTCTACACTGAATACTCCTAACCTGTACATCATATGTTGGGTTTCTTTGTTAATCTTTGTCTGTGATTTAAATCTTGTATAAGAGTAGGGGTAGTTTTTGTCATTTTTGTTGTGCTGGTTATTAGTAATGTTTTGCTACTGTATTCATGGGGCCCACATTGAGATCAGCCAAATTCATCATTTATAGCTCTCCTGAGTCAGATTTATTAGTCAAGATTCCCCAAGGGAAAGTTGGACATATTAGCCAGCTCCTGCTGATGGTATCTTTTTGGGGATGAAAAGGTAGAAGGATGCAATGGGGCAAGGGTGGGAATTGCACATATGAAGCATTTCTTTTTGTGTGCTTTTTAAATAGCAAAGATATTTTCTCAGGATTTAGGGATCAGTTGTCAGTCATATTAGATTTGGCAAATTGAGCTGCATGCCCTGGAAACCCTCCCACTGTTTCTTAATTTCCATATTGTCTGATTTATAGTACTTAGTAATACATAGGTTAACCCACATTAAAAAATATTGCACAATAATGAGAATGGAAAGTTGTCCAGAGGCGGCAACTATGAATGGACACTTCTTTGTTACTTGAAGGACTTTATGGTAGCAGGCTGAATGTTGTAGTTTGCTAGCTGCCAGAATGCAAAATGCTAGAAACAGAATGGCTTTTAAAAAGGGGAATCTAATAAGTTGCTAGTTTACAGTTCTAAGGCCAAGAAAATGTCCCAATTAAAGAAAGTTCATAAAAATGTCCAAATTAAGGCATCCAGGGAAAGATACCTTATTTCAAAAAGGCTGATAACATTCAGTGTTTCTCTCTCAGCTGGAAGGCACATGGTGAACATAGCGGCATCTCCTAACTTTATCTCCATGCCCCTTGCTTCATGAAGCTCGCCGGGAGGTGTTTTGCATCTTCATCTCCAAAGGTCAGGCTGGTGGACTCTGTGGTTCTCTTGTCCTTCTGTCGTGGCTCTGCGGCTCTCTCCTTGTTCTCAAAAGGGAACTCTCTCCCAAATGTCTCATCTTGTATAGAATTCCAATGAACTAACCAAGACCCTCGTAGAATGGGTGGAGGCACATCTCCATCAAATCAAGTTTAATATCCACAACTGATTGAGCCACCTGTCCATGGAGATAACCTAATCAAGTTTCCAACCTATAATAATGAATAGGGATTAGAAGAAACGGTTGATCCCATAAGATTGATTAGGATTAAAACATGGTTTTTCTAGGGTACATAAATCCTTTCAAATCAGCACACTGGATAAAGTGTTTCATTTTTCTATGATGTGTGGTCCCCTTCATCATATACCCTTTGTTTCCAGAAATGATTGTCCTTAAGAAGAAACATTTCCATAATGCTCTCAAGAGAATTGCCTATACTAAGGTGATAGGAAAGACTTTTTAAATATGTCAAGCCAACAAGTCAGTTTTCAGATTACAGAAACTCCTCTCTCACAAACAGATTATATTCAGAAAGGCCATTCTTAATTCTTTTTATTTATAAGCTTACAGTGATAAGATGCTTCCCTTTCCATCTTAGAGAGCCAGGTGTTGACTCACTTTGCTCTGAAGTGCAGTGTTGTTCATATTGATCTACATTTAAAAGAAGGAAGTTTATAAATTGAGAATTTTCCATATTAGCTTCGTTATTCTTTCTTGGTAGGAATGAGAAATACTAGCGACAAGAAAGCTAAGAAATCTGATTTCCTATAACACTGATTTTCTTTCACAATCAAGAGGGAAAGAAATATAGGAAAGAATAAAGTGAGAGAAAATTTGGGTGTACCTGAGCTTCTTAACCACCTTCTTATCATCACCCAAGAGTCTAACAAATGTGGTAAGATGGCCAGGGATTAAAAAGTGCAGATTCCTGATTATTATTATCATTATTACTTATATGAAACTTGAGTCAGACAACGAGTAGTACTAAATAAAGTTGATTCAATTGAAAACCGACAAAAAAAAGGTCATTGAGGGGTCATTTGGGGAACCATTTTGGCTTAGAGTCAGGTGGCTACTAATAGAGCAGAGATTATGCAGTCATAAATGAAGAAATAAAGGTGGAAGGAGTCAAGAGAAATCTTGAAAATCAAATCAGCAGAACTCAGTAATGGATAGGAGTCAGAGATAGAAGTAGGAATCTAAAATGATTTCTAGACTTCTAACTAAATTACTGGTGCTCCGCTTCACAGAGGACAGTAAAAAAAGCAATGAACTTAGGAAAGTGGATCATGAATTTGAATTACCATTGAGACATGCAAGAAAAAATGTCCAGGAGGCATAAAGTCACACAGAGGAAGAACAGCGAATGCACACTTTGAAGTAATGGAAAGTTTCCTGGATGAAAGGGAAAGGAAAATACCCAATTTGTTCACTAGAACATATGCTCCTTTGCTATTCCTTTGGACTTGGCTCAAGCAAATCTCCCACTTCTCTTGATCAGCATCCATTCATGATCTATTTTTTTTTCATCTAAATAAGGTTATCTTTTGACCCCACTTACTCCTCTGTTCCAGCCCAACACAACACTGAGACCAAAGAACACACTGACAGAAGATTACCCATGAGTTTTATTAGAGGCTTATCGACAGGAGGAAGATTTTCTCAGTGGTGACCACTGAGAGATGAAAGCCTGCACCCTGCCTAAAGTCAAAGCGAGGAAAAGAGAGAGAGAGGCGTGCCCAGGAACAGCTTATAAAGTTTAACAGTCTCTTAAGATTTGGTTACAATGGAGTTTCATCAGACTCTCATGAGATTTGGTTATTAGGGGACGGTGTCTAACGTCTATCCCTGTCATATAGACAGCAGTGTGACTTGCTCTCTGAATGGAGGAGGGGCAGGGCTTAGGTCCTATGTCCTTACATCCTCTAACTACGATCCACTTGTCATCAATTTATTTCCTCCCATTACATCTTAAGCCCACATTGATTAGTTTTCAACCACACTGAGGCAGGTTAGAACAGGGAGAGAAGGGACAGAAGATACGGTGAAGAGGCCCTTAATCAAGGAAGGTTAATCAAGATCAGGAGGGCCAGTCCTGGACAGACACCCTGCCCAGAGGCCACTCACATATGGGAAAATCCAGAAGCAACCGACTCCCCCAAATGTACTTATTTACCACCAGGCACCACCCTGGAGAAAAGGTAGGGTAGGAGGAAGAATCCCAAACAAGAAAGGGGTAGGGGAATAAGTAAAGCTAAGCAATAAAAGCAGATGGCCCCATTGTTGTGGGGCCTCTTGCCTCTTTCACTTCTGTCTTGCAGAGTTTCCCCATGTCTTTTCACATGTGCTCCCAATACATTTCCTGCCTGCTTTACTCTATGCTGGACTGATTGTACCCTGAATTCTTTCTCACAGTCTGGTCAAGAACCTAAGAAGCCAAATCCAGCAGTGCCACCACACCTGTGCTCCTCACGGTTCTGATTGATGTCTACATTCCTAAATCCAATGAATGTGTCTTACTCTCATCTCATGTGACCTATAAGCAGCATTTAATATCACTGACCACTTTTTCTTTAAAATACTTTCTTTTCTTGGTAACCACCTGGTATTCTTTCTACCTTTCTCTACTCTCCTATTAAGTATCTTTTGCAAGCCTCAGATGAGCTCTAAATTTTGAGTTGCCCCAGGCTTCATCCATCTCTTTCCTATCTCATTCATTTTCTCCATGATCTCATTCAGTGGCATGGTTTCGCAGGCCATCTACATTATGACAACATTCACATTTTGACCTAAATCTCAAGACTTTTATTAGCTAGAAGCTGGCATCTACTTCACACAATTTTTTTATAGGTTCTATTCCATGCGTAAGATATCATTACCACCACTGCCACTTCATCACTACTCCCACACTCCTGCACAAACACACCTGGGATTGCTTTGTGAGGCACAGAGGATAGAGGGCCTTCAACTTACAAATAGACAGACTTCAAAAGGCTACTGGAAAAGAAGGAATGATTTGAAAAGAAATCAAATATGCATTTGAAAATAAGGTGGAAATCACAATGCTTTTTCAGAAGATCAAAGAGGAATATGTATTTGAAAATTATCTAAAGGTTCAAGAGATCCATGTAAGTAAAAAAGAGGGTCTTTTTGTGATTTGAGACCGTTTAATGTTTAGAATTGGTTACCTGAATTCTGTTGATTAAAGAGGGCATGACTTCTTAATCTCTACTCAGACACCTCCCTGGAACTGCAGATTCACAGATGCCACCTCTGACTGGGCATCTCCACTTGGACGCCACATAGACACTTTGAAGTGTAAAAAGAAATAAAGCAAAATAGTTACCATGGCTAAGAGATTTAAAACGGAGTTGGGAGGTCATTCTGAATGTGAATCCTATGCAAATTTCAGCCACATATCCCAAACGGACAAGTATGCGTAGTCACAAGTAACAATTATTCTTAAAACCCTAAGGACAGCTGGACACCAGAAACAACCACAAGAAAAATAAAGAACTCAGGAAACTATCTAACCTGAAGATCAGCCCTGGATATCCACCAATCTCAAGCAATTTCTGTAATCTTTTTTCATGAAAATACCTTTGCCTGGAAACACCAAGATGGGCATGATTTGGGTTGCTACCTGAACCTGTGCACCCCAAATTGCAATTCTAAGACCCCAAATAAATGCCTTTGATGCCTTGCACCTTAGTTTGTTATTTCTTGGTAGACAGAAGTCACTATGTCAAACCTGAGCTCCTGAACTCTCCACCAACTAACTGCCTCCTGCCTGCCCCCTCTAGTTAATAGCATCTTCATCATTTCAGCTTCGCAGGCCAGAGCCTTTGAACTCATCCTCAAAACTTCTCTCATACCCCTCTTTACTTAGATTCCCACCATTTCTCACCCCTTTCACTATATCCACCACCTTGGTCCAATGTCCCCATTCTTGTCTGGAATATTATAATAGCCACCTACCAAGTTTCCCTGTCTTTAACTTTTGCATACTCCATGCATGTGCTGCACCTCAGGGTCTCTTCCCTTGCTCTTCTCTCTGCCTGGAAGGATTTTCCTTCAAGTATTCATATGACTGAATCACTTCTTTCTGGTCTTTAGCAAAAGTCACCATCTCAGCCCAATTCTTCCTGGCCCTATCACCTGTCACAACATAGACCTCTTCACTTCCTTCTTCCCCAGGCGGTGGTTTTCCTGGCACTATTTAACCTACCTATATATATATATATATTTTTTTTTAATTAAAAAAATTACAAG